>NC_091124.1:53253333-53891666 GCF_040183065.1 Periplaneta americana | reverse complement strand
TGAAATAATTCTGTACCTACTCTGTAAAAGAGTACCTTACGTACTGTAAATTCAATCTTCACCTCTGTTCGATCCGAAAAGATAAAATTACTCAGACATTCTATCTACTGTCCGTCCAAGTGGTTATGTCGCAGGATCGTAGAAAGGGGGAAAATCACGTGACAGTTAATTACTTAACTTAAGTTATTTTAAACAGTTGTATGGGTATAATATTACGAAGATGTCCAATTCCTAACAGAAATTAATGTTCTCAGAAAAGAGCTAAGACAGCCCAGCCACTAGCCTTTACAGAGAGGCGAATAGAAGTAGGTGGGGAAAACCGGAATGCGATGTAGGCAAATAGACGACAGTACCTGTGCGAAAATGATGCAATATTGAAAGCTCACTGGAAAGCGTGAATATATTTTTGCAACATACTCTTTACTATGACCGTAAGGCTACTATGACTGTATATGCGGTCTTGGATCTGTGTGGAGGACGGTTGAACTTCATTAGTAGAACGGGTGGGAGTGAAGTACATTAAAAACTCAGGTACAATAAAAATTGAAGTAAAAATAAAATCATGTCCCTGTAGTAGTTAGACCAGTGGTCTGCATTTCGTGACTACTCGCGAGTAAACCCAATAATACACAAACAATGCGGAGGGCTAAGTCACGATCTCCCTCCCTTTAGTAGCCATCACTTGTTCATTCAACGTTAAGCAGTCTGAGTATCCTCCCCTCCTATCTTCCCCTCTGTTGTGTACTGCTGGCTGCATTTTATATAACATAATCTTTGCCGACCACTGAGTTAGACCATGAACTAGTGTAACTCGTGTGATCACGTCCAATGACAACGCCTTCCCTCGCTACGAACATGACGGCACCGAATTTACATATAAAATTAGCATTGAAGCGGAGACTCTCTCAGTAATATCTCGGCGTCGAGAATAGCTACAGACCTGTGCAGCCACTCGTTTGATTTGTAGTCACTCGTTTGATTTGTAGTCATGAGTTCTGCAATATTAAAGTGATTAAAACATGTACGATAGGGGTTGAGTGAACCATAGTGAAAAATCTGTTGTGAGTCGTAACTAATTAAAGTATGGAACACAAACACCACAAGGAATAAGAATACCCACAACAAATTTGTATTTTTTGTATTCCTCCTAAATAAAAATGGGTGAATATTACTAATATCTGTGGCATAAATCTGAATTTAAAATCCAGATTGCCCCATCACGTACCATTTTCAGGGGAAAGTGAATAGAATTTTTTTATAAAAGAAACTTATATTTTTATTTGTATTTCACTGCTACAGATGAAATTACAACAGACCTGCGATTCAAGATGCCTCATAGTACTTGAAAAATGTGTACTGGATACAAAAATTATGTCACATAGTTTAAAACACAAAGAACACAACAACAACAAAAATATTTCATGTGTATAATGAGAAAAATCTCGGAATTTGAACTTACCATTTAAAAGGATTTTCTGGATGACTTCCGTTTATAACTAGACCCAGGACTGTCGTTACAAGGAACCAACAATAGTCTGCAAGCATGCTGGATGATGATTTTCCTTCATATCGCCTTTCCATTTAAGATATTTCGTGATGAAATCTTTCCCAATGCTCGTCGCTTACCGCTCCAAGATTAAGAGGAAAGAAATCGAAGTGAGAATATAAAAATTGTATTTTGAGATACATATTACACCCCATTTTCCAAAGGAAATTTCAGCAAACGTCTTTGAAAGAGGGTCATACCAATTTTTCTGTAAGGGAAAGTTTTTCCTCAAACAAAGAGTCAGCCATAACTTTGCGTATTTGTGGACCGATGAAAATGCTCTCTTTTAATTTGCCTTCACTCAGACTGGTAAACTTTTCTTTTAAATACTGAAAACCACATTCATGTTCGTTCATTGCGTAGACCTCACTTTGAACTGTTACGAAATTTACTGAATAGAAGGAACCAATATCTATTTATTTACTAGAAGTACAAAAGAACATGCCAATAACCATATGAAACCGAACTGAAAACCACATTCATGTTCGTTCATTGCGTAGACCTCACTTTGAACTGTTACGAAATTTACTGAATAGAAGGAACCAATATCTATTTATTTACTAGAAGTACAAAAGAACATACCAATAACCATATGAAACCGAAAATAGGGCCTAAATTTATAAAATGCATTAGCTTTTGTTTTGGTTTACAAACCCAAATCCGCGTCAGGTATTTCCTGGGAGAGCGCTTATCGAAAAGTGAAATCATAGTATATCTCAAAAACCTTACGTGATACGAAAAAAAAAAAAGAGATACATTTTCGGATTCATCGCACACCAAACCATAAGGGACACATTGTTTTAATTAGGAGCAAAATTCTTGTTGTTTAAAATTCTTGTTGAATTTAACGAATTTCATTGACAAATAAATGTTAATAATGAGACTTATGGAATGTGTCCCTGTATATTATATCGAAAATGTTATATGTCTTAATGACCTCCATGGTGTAGCTTGTCGATTGTATATCATTCAGTAACAACTTGACCTGCGATGTAACAATGTTCATATATTACAAAATATTTGCTGCAATTGTTTAAAAATTACTGCGTTCCAGGTTATCAGTGACATATTCTGTACAGTACACACGCTTGTGTGTGCGAAAGTATGTATTTTGTATTTTTAATTTCGTATGAAACATAATTTGATTAAACCAACAGTCTGAATGGATCGTATGGTTAATTAAATTTAGTTTAATTTTTATACATATTTACAATGCTTATCAGTGGTAGCAATAGCGATATGTTCACGCATGAATAAAATTATTTGCAAATTATACTTCTGTTGATGCATAAACTTTTAGAGTACGTTTAATATTAAAGCTTCACTGAATTTTATTTAACTGTACCTCTCACTAGTTGATTTCACAGTAGCATATTAAAATTCTTAAGATGTTGTTTAGGAGTACTGTGAAAAGAATCACTAACGCATAGATGTCCATTTTTAACTCGTATGAGGTAACCCCTGGCGTAAGTAACCCGCAGCACTTATTCTTTATGTTCGTTTTCCATATTTTGTATGGAAAGTTATTGACCTTAGCAGAGCATGCTTGACGTGCAGTATCTCTTGGTTCTATAGGCGTTTGGACATCCATGCTATAACGAGTTGATTGATAAGTTCATAGCGTTTTTTTTGCTTATTATGGCTATTAGAATCATGAAGGGATTATCAGACAGAGAATCGTGCAAAAGAGTATTTATTTTGGGGACTACAGAATTTTAATTTAATATCCAGAGCCACAGCAGGGTCTGTATCGTGCATTAAATCCATCTGGATAATTTCAATTCACTTATTAACGTTCACTTCCGTAACACACTCAACAAAAATGATACTCCACATGTAAATTTAAATAAAACTCAATATTACTATAAAAATGTTGGCATAAAACTGTACAGTTTTTCGAACGCATGAATGTAATACATTTTGAAACAAACTGCAAAAATTGGGTTATTGACAGTTGTACATATATTGTATCCGGATTTTGATGAAGAAATTACTGAATGTTTTTAACGTAACTGTAAACACATACTATAAATTAATATACAGTCAAACCCCCTTACAACGAACACCGATATAATGATAAACTTTGTTACAACGGTAAATTTAAGCAGTCCCGGAGTATTTAAAATATTTCAAATATGTTTCATACAGGGTGATTCACGAGGATTTATCGCCACCTACGGAGCTTATTTCTAAAGACACTCTGAGCAAGAAATGTCATATAAACATGTCCTAATCTGAATATTTTCAGAGTTACATAAATTGCTCGAAGTACCAACGATGCCTCGGAAAACTGAAAAGATGATGACAACAACAGAGATGAGAACGCTCAGGAGTATTACGGGATACACAATACGTGACAGACAAACAAATGAAGAAATTAGAAGAAAATGTGGAATACAAGACGTGGCAAAATGGATTAAAGGAAGAAGAAAAGGATGGAGTGATCACGTTTCAAGAATGTCAGACGAACGACTTCCAAAAATCGCAATGGTAGGAAAACTAGACACCCCAAGACCTTTGGGACGACCTCCAAAACGTTGGAGAGAAAGCTGGTCACCATAAGAATAAGGCAACGTTGAAAAAGACAGGATTAATCCTACAATACGAAGAAGAAGAAGAAGAAGAAGACATAAATTTGAAATTGTTTGCAAAATACCATTATTCTATAGTTTTAAGGGTAAAAGAATATTACAGATCAGGAATGAACTATTCAGGAGTATCATTTATTTAATTAGCTAGCATTCTGAAACTAAAAATGTGTTGTGACCTTCCATATTTACTTCGTACAGATTTTTTTTCGATTTTTAACTACAAAATTACATTTTTCTTGTGCAGTTATCACAATAATTGTTACAAATCACGCCACTCTTGTAAATTCTTCAAGGCTACACATTAGGATGAATAATTAAACTGAAAAAGAATCAAGTTCATAAAGTTGTATGATTTGTAAAAATTTTTGTGAATAAGTGCGTAAGAATAATGTAATTTTTTTTTATTTTAAAAGAAAATTTGTACGAAGCAATTAACAACACATTTTTAGCTTCAGAACAGTAACCAATTACAGAAATGATACTTCTGAATAGTTCATTCTCTATTTGTAATATTCTTTTACCCTTAAAACTAAAGAAAAAAGGTATAAAATTTACTTTGTCATACGTTAAAAGCGTTAAAATTGTTAAAAAAGGTATTTACCTTCGACAGACGGCCTGTTTCGACGCTATGTGTCGTCGTCTTCAGTGTCTCTTGAACCACTCTGCGTCGACACATAGCGTCGAAACGGGCCGTCTGTCGAAGGTAAATACCTTTTTTTAACAATTTTAACACTTTTAACGTATGACAAAGTAAATTTTATATTTTTAACAAAGTGTTAACGAGAACTTTAATCAATGAGAAAAAAGGTATTTTACTATCAACTTCAAATTAGTGTAACTCTGAAAATATTGAGATTAGGACACATGTTTATATGACATTTTTTACTCAGATTGTCTTCAGAAATAAGCTCAGTAAGTGGCGGTAAATCCTCGTGCATCATTCTGTATATCATTACGACGACAATAAAATTTTGGAGAAACCTCGATGGAATTAAAAAACATAACTTATGTTGTTATGCTTAATTTTCATGTTCAGTACTATTTCATTTTCACTTGATATCGCCCTTTTAAAGATGTATTCCCGTTATATCGTTTAGTCTCTTTCATACTTTTGTTGACCGACCTTTGCATTCTGTGCAATGTGTGTAGTGCAATAGAACTTTACCTGTTTCAAGGGCGCATCACCTTTAACAGGATTGGTCTTTATGGTTCCTGCCTTTCACATTCGAGTATTAGTTGTTAATGATGGCAGGTGTAACACGATAACAAATCAGTTTGGAGACTAAATTAGCTGCATTTAGTGATTTAGATACAGGATTGGTGCAGACTGAAGTGGCCAGAAATAATGGGTTAGCCCAGTCAATACTGGAAATATTCATGAAGAAATGCAAGGAAATAGAGGACAACGTCACAAGTGGTAAAATTAGTCCTGAATGTAAGCGTTTAAAAACTGCGGCAGTAGAAAACGTTGACAACGCTAACTTCATGTGGTTTATTAAAATAAGGGCCTTAAAATTCCTATAGCGGGTCTATTGTGTGTCAAAAAGAGCTTAATTATGCCAAAATACTTTGTGAATCGAATTTCAAAAGAAGAAAATTTGGATATAATGTTTTAAACACAGCCATGGGATGAATTTCATTAAAATGGTAGCCGGAGAAGATATATTAATATGTAGAATAATCAAATGGTTAGTATATATTATTTTTAATAATGTGTAATGATATTTGATAGGTACTTGTGTCATATTCCCTTTCAGAACATAAATTTGGGAAAATTTTCAAAACCCTCCAATGCAATAATAACCCTGATATAGCAATACAATTTTTCTAGTCCCCAGAAAATCTTTGTATCGAGGTTCGACTGTATTACTCTTTTATATCTCACTACAAAGGGTAGAAGGGGACCGATTCACCAAAATGTAAGAGGTGATTCTACATGTTAAATGTAAAAACTTGTATTACACTCTTCCTTCGATGAAGCACCGTTAAGCAGGAAGAAAATAGTCTTTTCCCAATGTTTGCAGCGCTCTATTGCGGTACTGACCCGAGAGAAATTGCTGATTTGCTATATAAATAGATAAGTAAAAATAATCAGAACAGTCAATGTCTTGAATCTTGTTTTTTTCCATATCGAACAGTTTAGCCATAAATTTATATTTAATAATTGCGAAAATCGTTAAAATAAATTTTTCAACGCAGAATACTGTCGTGCGTCACCGAATGAATACAGAAAAGGGGGAAGGCAAGGTAAGGAGTGCAGGCTGCGCTTGTTAGAGCTATTGCAGTAGCCGTAATGTTGCCAAATGCTTCATAGAAAAACAACAATTTCTTCTAAACAGTGAATGTTAGAAAAAGAACTTATTTAGATTTTTCAAATCTCTCTTCTTGATCTATTACCAGTTTCATTTTGGTACAGAGGTTATCTTCTATGCCTCTGTAAACCTGACTTTGTCTAATGCAGCCTTATGGTATCTAATGGCAAAATATAGCGTATTCTATTTCATATAGCTACTGTAAATTACTGAGCATGACGTAAGGGCAAGGAAAAAATAGCAGAGAAAATTGGTATGTATTTTTGTCTATCAATTGTCAAAATATTTGCAATAATTTCCGCAACACTTTGTGTACTGCTACAACTCAGTTTCGTGTTTAAGGTAAAAATTCAACATATCACACTGCAACACGAGGCCTAGTCATAAGGGAAATTTTACATTCTTGCGAATTTCATATTACCGACAATAGACATATTTGTAAGAGAATAAAACATTAGCATATGTATAAGACTCTTCCCTGTCCTCGATATCTTTGCAGTGAATTTTACGATAAATAAAAAAATCTCAACGTCAAGGAGTAACAAAACATTTAGTGCTGACTACAATGGAGCAAGTTTTTATGACTTTCCCTCGTTATGAATAGTGCTTCTACTGTCTGCAACGTCTTCTCATCTTACTATGTAAACAGGTTTTAGTATCGCAGTAAGAAATTCGTAGAAATTACATTCTTTCGCAAATACATTAATCCGTTTTGTGCCGCATTGTCATTTATAATTTTCAACTAAGTTAATTAATTATACCGAATTTTTATTAAAATTACCCAATCTAAATAAAAATTTATTTCAATTGAATTTAATTTAAAGAATAAAGAAATCAATTTAACGATTTAAGGGGAAATTGAAAACCATTTTGGGTCCAATAAAAATTATCAAGCAAGGTTTTATTGTTAAGATCGTCAGACTTAGCAAACGTTCGCTAACATTTGTTGCTGGTCCTTCTACAACATCGGATACATTCTCCTTCCGCAACAGCTTCGTAAGTATGTTATTTTATCTTCGTGTTCCGCCCCTTAAGATTCCATTTTTGCATTACTTGGCTTCTCCAAATTCATCAAATAGTTTCCAACATAAATCTTCTCCAACCTAGTAAACTCTTCTACGTATTTATTTCAGATTACAAGACGTCACATGTTACGAACGGTACGTCTTCTTTCTTTACGCATGAAACTTTATATCCACTTCCGTTCGTTACACCATCAATTTGTACCAGCTCACCGAACTGATATTTTGTAAATGCAGTCATCATGCTGCACCTGTTACATAATTTTACAATTAAATTGATTTGCTTTAAGACCACACGTCCTTAGACGTTACTACTGGGTGTTCAGTTCAAAGTGTGTAATGGCTCGCTGTATGCCGTCATGTGGCTAGTCGATGAGCCTAGAGAATTCAATCTTCCTACACTTCCGCAGAGGTGTATTACCTATGTGCTAGAGAGGTTTCCTAGAAAGTACGGCGTTCATTCTGAAGAGTACTTACCGATACGTATGGTAACGCCGGTAGTGGCAGGAATGTGAACTGTTTCGAAACATGTACTCAGGTGTTTTTTTTTACTGTCGAGATATGGGGAGAGGATTAAGACGATTACTTACGTATTTGTTGACATTAACATCGACGGTCAACATGGACACGGAGCATTTGATTTGAATTGTGGAATGTTGCCGTACACAACCGATTGTAACAAATACACTGCGTACGATTTGCCCGGGCAAAACACAGTTCTAAAGAGGTTATGGTACCACACAGACCGTACAGACCGCCATCTGTTGCTACGACGTTCAAGTTATACTGTACACGTTCTCAAGTTCAGATTGAACGCCTTGATTAATAGCAACTTCTCTGACATAAAAGCTGAAACTCGCTTCAAATCGCTGACTCATCAACAGTGACGTCATGACACACTTTGAAATGAACACCCAGTATATGCTACCTCTCTCTACACAGTTCTATTTTATATAGATTAGAATGATTAATCATGTTTTAACAATTTTACTTTTTAATATATAGGTTTTATTGCTAATGTTAACATTTTAACCCATTCTACTTGTGATTTCATATGTTCTATACTATTATATACTCAGGTCTACTTCACTTTTAAGACCTATGTCTTCACTGTTTGTTTACAATATAAGTTGTCTGTAGGTTTATTAATGATCTGATGTTGGTTCAGTAGAAAACGTTAATCTATTATGTAAAAAAAAAACATTTGTGTTATCACATTTGTAATTTGATAAGTCTGACGTTCATAGCAATAAAAACCTTGATGATATTCAAAGGGAAGTTTAAAACCTATGTTAATTGCATTTTAGGTTTCATAACTTCATCCGTCATCCCACTGTTGAAATTGCAAAAGACACCGCTATGATACCTCAGTTTGATCGGATATTCAATTGTTAATACATCTCATTTATTTGTTCTTACATCTTTTGTTCTCTGTCGTCACCTGGGAACCTGGATTGTTGTTATTGTCAATTGGTTGTAGGATGACAATACAGTTTATTTTGAGTAAATTTCTAAATTTAATAAATTAAATGTTGAAAACATGCTTCATTGTCACCTAGCCATTAACACAACCTATTTCGGAACTCCTCCACGTAGCATCACCATAGTATCAAAATTATACATAAATATCTTAAATCCAAACTTGGGCTTTTATTATCCTTAATCTTATTTTTAATTTTTGAAGAATAAGTTTATAATACGCAACCATAATATTCCTTAGTATTAGTTTGTATTACTACCTGAAATAACCTCTGATAAACAGTAGTTTTTGTAGTTTTATTCTCTTCAGTTCAACAATAACAACATTCCAGTTTCCAGGCGACGATAGAAAACAAAAGATGTAAGAACAAACGAATGAGTTGTATAGGCTTAAACAATTGAATACGGTTTTAAATCTAAGTATCATAATATAGGGTTCCATTTAAAATTTCAAATCGCAGCTGGAAGAAGGGTTGTGGAGATAAAGCCTAACATTCAATCAATATGAGTTTTAAATTTCCCCTCAACATCTTAATTGAAGCTTTATTTTTGGTTAAATTAATTTAAGTGAAAGATTTATATTTTGGAAGCTGCGGATCGACCCACTCGTCGGGGTAACAAAGAAAGAGGAACCCATTTGTTGGATCCGTTACAGTACCTCCGAAACGTTGGCATGTTTCTCCATCTACAGGAAATACATTTTATTTGTCCACGCCCGCGGAAGTTAAGTGGAAACGGCAGTGTGTAGCGTAGCTGCCCACATGTGGCCCGCTGAGCACTTGGTTATGAGTCAAGAATACGCGAGATAAATCGTAGAATGGACAGTTTTTTTTTTTTAATTTTAAATACTTAAAGTACTGAAAACTACTTATCTTTTCAAAGATGATATTGAAAGATGAAAAATAACATTTATGCACTGTATGAGGCGTGACAAAAAAAAACTAGATATTCCGTAATCTTTTCCAGTAATTTTAACTGTGCTTCGTACTTCAGCTTCTTTAACTTTTTCAAAGAAATGAAGTTTCTAAAATGAAGCGATATGTAAATCCACACCAGACGATAATTTTAAGCCATGAAACTTTTAAAATGACCGAATGTAATATTTATGCTACAAGGATTGAAAGTGAGGTTTTACTCATGAGTTTAGATGAATTTCGAAACGAATTCTTAAATCACTCACAATTCTTGCAAGGTACAAAATTTATTTTCATATTATGTCGAATTTCATTGTTTTCAATAAATGAATATTAACATGTATGTATTGAACAACAGGTAGAAATTCTTGCAAGGTGTAAAATTTATTTTAATATTATGTCGAATTTCATGATTTTCAATAAATGAATATTATCATGTATGTATTGAACAACAGGCAGAAAAGGACACTCCTAAAATATGCTCAGAATTAACTAGCCCGTATATCTTGTTGAAGTTAATGAACGAATTACTCTCATTACGGGGCTATCCATGCAGGAACAGTTGATAGCCGGAAAATGATGGAGGGAGATCTGAATAGATATTTTGAGGTTCGAAAAGAATTATCAGGTAAAGGTAACGAGGCGATGGAAGAATGAGACAAGGGGGTAGAAATTCTGTAGAAGTTTTACAAGAGAGTAGATTCAGGTATGTACGACTTGTACAATCAATATCAGTTATATACAGTTTGATTCACGAGGATTTATCGTCCATTACGGAGCTTGTTTCCGAAGACATTCTGAGCAAAAAATGTCATATAAACATTTGTCCTAATCTCAATATTTTCAGAATTATCCTAATTTGAAATTGTTTGCAAATACCATTATTCTTGAGTTTTAAGGGTAAAAGAATATTAGGCCTACAGATAAAGAATTAACTATTTAGGAGTATCATTTTCTTAATTAGCTAATATTCTGAAACTAGAAATGTGTTGTGTTTCCATAGTTGCTTCATACAGAATTTTTTTTTCGGTTTTTAACTACAGAATTAATTTTCTTGCGCATTTATCATAACAATTGTTACAGATCATGCTACTCTTATAACTTTTTTAAGACTTACATTAGGATGCATAATATTATTAAACTGTAAAGAATCAAGTTCCTAAAGTCGTATGATTTGTAACAATTTTTGTGATAAGTGTGTAAGAATCATGTAATTTTTAGTTGAAAACTGAAATATAAAATCTGTACAAAACAATTAACAACACATTTTTAGCTTCAGAACACTAACCAATTAGAGAAATGACACTCCTGAATAGTTCATTCTCTATTTGTAATATTTTTTACCCTTAAAACTAAAGAAAAAAGGTATTTTACTAACAATTTCAAATTAGTATAACTCTAAAAATATTGAGATTAAGACACATGTTTATATGACATTTTTTGCTCAGAATGTTTTCGGAAATAAGCTCCGTAAGGGACGGCAAATTCTCGTGAATCATAATTTTTGTATTATTCTATAGTGTTGTAGGCCAATTCTAAAATATTATTAAATGAAATCTTAAAAATTCAATATTAACTTTATTTTTATTTTTATTCATTACGTCGCATTTGTTTATTAATATTTAAGTTAATGACATGTTATCCATTGCGGGGCCGTTCACTGAACAATAATCGATAGAAAAGGACACACCTAAAAACCTGATGAGAATGCATTGACCCGAATTGTATCAACTTTTGAAATGTGATAAAATAATTTGTAAGTAAGTAAAGGGACTCTGTCTGCATATTTCTATTTAGTGCCTTCATTGTTTTAATTGTGACGTTAGAATTATGTTTGCCATCGTATATTCACATAGTGATGGCAGTGGCTTCTGTTTTGTGAATATTACGATATATTACATTGTAATGTTCTGTTTGTTTGCCATTTTCTATGACAATAAAGTAGTGAAATGAGACATAGTATGAAATAAATTATTTGACCATATTATGAAATTGTGTGTGTTTATATCACAGTTGTGCTGAATATTTTCATCATCATCCAGAAATTTTTTTAATTCCACCATGTATTAAGTTCAATTTCTGCCTTTGTTTGCAAAGTAAAATAAAAACTTGAGCTCCGTGCCTTTCTCTGAGTTGAAACAGTAATAACATGAAATAAATCAAATACTACTTTCCAGAGATAATACCATTTCTTCCTGCAAACAAAAATTTATAAAATGCTGCTCCAAATGGAGTCAATTAGCGTTAAACTCAATTGTTTTCAAACAAACAAACTCGTTACCGGTGCTACAACTGAATGTTTACATTCAGAAAAGCGCACTTCTTTTTCCAAATACATTTTCCGGAAGTTTATTATTTCTTGGGTTAGCAAAAGTAGAACCAATTTAAATTAACACAAGCGTTTACAAAAATTGTTTGTACAATTCTCATTCTGTACCTAAATTTACAGGAACTTAATTTATATTTCATTCGACCACTGTAAATATTTGCAAATCTTTTGAATGCCTGTTTTTTGTGACACAGCGATGTCAGTAATGTTTGTTGTTACTGTGAGAGATTTGTTGTTTATTAGTTTCAGTTATGGCCACACCTGAAGATTTGCGTTAAATTCGTTTATTATTTCCGTTAAAATGTTCTAGTACATATTCAATGAATGTTAACAATATCACATTTTTATTATTGAAGTTTCATGTCGACAAACAAATTCGCTTTTGTTATATTAATCAGTTATTTTAAACTGCACATGTGAAGTAACATCCGAGGTATAGTTGACATAAATATGATTGAAGACTCAAATAAAAAAGGTTGTAAGTGCCAAAGAGACAAACGTAGAAAAAAAAGCTTTCTTATGTGATTAGTAATCTTTATTTCATACTGCTCACAGCTGTCATTTGGTTCTAGTAGCAATCGGAGGTCTGCATCGGACGTTTTCGCTCGAGCGCCAAGTAGTTCATAGCATAATCCGATAGGTAGCGCCAATGCATGATGGGTAAATTTGTCACAAATGGTAAATCTTCGAACGGTATAAGCCGAGCGTTAGACATTCGTTCTTGTTACAGTGATGAACTATGTAGTAACATCATAGATGTTTATAATTTCAAAACTTTGCAGTGTTTAACTAACCTCTCCATAGTACAACTACAGAACTTGCTTTAAAATGTAATATAAATACTGTAGGTAAATGTTTTTTTTCCCCTCCACACAGGAGTGATTTTGTTTTTGCCACATCTGATAGATGTTATTGGATGTAAATGTAATTATTATAAACAGAGAACACAATCACGATAATGCAAGAACCGTATCAAGTTTTCTAGTAATAATAATAATAATAATATCTAATAACACCAGTCAACAAATTTTAACTTTTTGTCTGTCACAGAAATGAAATCAGCTGATTTTTACTAAATCTACCCTGCTGATTACGAAAATGGCAGCGAAAAATCTGTAACACGTAACATTTTTGTGTGACAGAAGGGGAAATATTTTGATTAAAAAAAACGTTTTCGCGCATTTCAAAAGACGTAATTACAACAGTGGAAATAAATAAATTCCTAAGATGCAAAATTTATACACAAAATACACTGACGTTTCACAGAAAAATAATAACGCCGCATAAATAATAATTACAATGAGAAAAAATGGCATTATGTTCCTTTTTTCCTTTCAAAATAGGCTTTTACTTTATTAATTTAAAACTGGATCAAAGTAACTATAATTTTTAAGGTTTATAAATTAAATTGATTAAAATCTCAAATCAAATAATTTAGGAGCCCTACATTGAAGTAAACAACCATATACAGACTTCAAGCTAGATTTTTAAAAAAAAGTATTTAGTTACTTGGAGTTATTTTTTCCTCTTGTAGTTTGAGTCACCTTCTCTGAACAAAAACCAACAGTAGTCCCCCATCATACTAGAATCCCACCTTCCTTGATATCGTTGTTCCATCCTGTGTATATCTTGATGGAATCTTTCCCCTTTTTCATCGCTTACAGCTCCTAAGTTCTCTAGAAAAAAATCCAGATTGGAATGGAGGAAATGTATTTTCAATGACATTCGACAACCAAGCTTCTGGTAACTATGAAGGAGTTCTTGTACAAACTGTTGCTAATTGTCAGCTTTATTGTTACCTAAAAACCCACTAACAACCCTTGCAAAGGCATTCCAAGCTTCTTGTTCCTCAACACTTAATTTTTTTTCAAAGCTCTCATCTTTCAAAAGTTTCCTAATTTGAGGGTCAACAAAAATTTCCTCTTTCACTTTAGTCTCACTGAGTTTCGGAAACATATTCCTTACATATGCAAAACCTTCTCCATTTTTATCCATAGCTTTAACAAAACTCTTCATTAAACTAAGCTCGATATGTAAAGAAGGAAGCAGTAATTTTTCCGGTTTTACTAAAAAGACATACTGTACTTGATATTATGTTCTCCTGGGACATAGCTTTCTCTGGGAAGCCAGTCTTCACTATGTAGTGTTTTTCAGTCGCTCTACTACCCCACAAACAGAGAAAGCAACAGTATTTTGTGAATCCATCCTGAAGTCCGAGCAATAAGGCGACAATTTTCAAATCTCCGCAGAGTTGCCAGCAGTATATTTTATATTGGACTGCATCTAGTAACACTGACAAATTTATATAAGTTTCCTTCATATCTACTGAATACGCCACTGGAATTGATGGTTTAGTGTTTCCATTGTGCAATAACAATGCTTTTAAACTTATTTTGGAAGAATCTATGAATAATCTACATTCCTCTGGGATGTGTTGAAATCCTAGTTCTTCCATTAAGCCTTCTATATTTACACACATTCACATAGAATTCTTCATTATAAAATACTTTGAAAACCGTTCATGTCTCTTCCTGTACAAAGAAATTTTAGTATCTGGTGCTAGCAGGTTCCATTGTTGCAGTCTAGACCCTAAAATCTCAGCTTGTTGTTTAGTGAGATTAAGATCTCTTATTAAGTTGTTCAGTTCACATTGTTGAATTAAATGGGGTTCTTTATGATGTTCTGGGCTATAGGACGGATCAGAGAATGTTGATGGTTGAGCTAAATCATCTGTTTGTTCTATTGGAAGAACCAATTCCTCCAATTGCGAAGGAGGATTAGGAACAGGGAGTTTTGGTCCAGGTGGTACAGGTCTTATTGCAGATGGAACATTAGGATATTCAATTTTAGATCTTGTTTTCTTTGAAAATCCCGTAATCTTTGTTAAACAGAAATAACAGTCTTCTGCATGGCTTGTCGGTTCACGCCAGATCATTGGAACTGCAAACGACATACTTCGAGTCTTCTCTCCGTTCATCCAGTTTATCAGTTTTGAGTAACATGTTGTGCAGCACATATGGGGAGCCCATGATTTGTCCTCATCACACACATTACATTCAAAATAGCAATAATATGCTTGTTTTAACTTATCCGATAACGGGCGACGCTGCGATTTTGCCGTAAATTCTCCACATACGTAACAAAAGCTGTCCGGCGAATTTACAAACGCACGACAAGATTTTTTCATTCTGAGAAAGAGTAAATGAACGCGAAGATAAACACTTAAAACCAGCGATACAACTTGTCACAAGCTCAAATAATATTCAACTAATCCTAAAATGCAATCTATTTCACTCTAAAAAGTCCACCATCTCAGTGCTTTCTGTCGGTCTAGCGTCATAAAGCAATAAAATAATACAGGTATATATCCTCCACTACGCACCTTATTAATGCAAACTCATGTATTTGAAAGAACCTATTCCTTAAAATACACTTTTAGTATATCCTGAGCAACAATAAGTTATAAAACGTATGGATATACTGTGTAACCGTTTAAATAAAGTCCATAGTTCAATACCCGAGTTCTTTGGTAAATTCATTCTTATTTTTTCACAATTTCCAATTTTCCTCTTAAATGGTGCGTGATGGAAAATTTTCAAGTTTAGATCTAGTATCAGCACACAAAAATTGATCTAAAATGACCATTTTCACCCTTGTGACAAAAACCTTGTTGACTAGTGTAATTAGTATATCAATCTTTGCGTGTGTAAGAGTTGTGCAGCATGATTATTCGTTTTATTATATTTTCTGTGACGTTATCTCTGTACTAATATTGTTATTAATCTACTGCTATATCAATAATATTTTGTAAAACGTTTCTACATTGTCGCAGTATATAGGCGGAACACTATGTATGAACCTATCATATTGTACTGTATATGTGATAAATGAAATATTGAATAATTATTAATTAGCAATAATAACTGTATATCGAAGTTTTTCATACTATTTTATTTATTACTGATGTTACTGTTTTAGTACGTTCCATTAAACGTTTGTTATAAACGCAGAAAATAAAGCCTTATTTTTACCGTGTGAGCAAAACATATGTGTATCTTATCCGTCGCCTTCCATACAAGATAAGAAATGTTGGTGAGATGACCTTGTACTGTGCTTCTATTTATTACAAGCTTATCACGACCGATCTTATCTCACTCGAGGGTGCGACATTCGACCGAGTTCAAGCGAGTGATTTAACTCCATTGCAGCACTCTGAGTAGCATATTCTTTAGTATCATCTCCTCTTCTTCTAACAACTCCATACCATCAGCAAATCTTATGCATTTTATTCTTCTTCCTCTTACTATCACTTCTCCCATTTTCTGAAAACAGTTCTTTACCAAATCCTCCACGTAGATGTTGAACAGGGTAGGGGATAAAGGGCATCTATGTCGTTCTCCTATTCCTATTTCACTTCCTTCAGACATTTCTTCTTCTAGCCTGACTTTGACCGTTGTTTCGTATGAACATTACTGAACAGCCTCCTCTCTTTCCAATCCACACCAATTCTCTTCAGAATCTCAATCAGTTTGTTTCAATCCACTCTGTCAGATGCCCTTTTTAGGTCTACAGGTACTATATACACTTCTTTATTCTTCTATAGGTATCTTTCGCCGATTGTCTCTTCTATACATTATAATATTAAATGATACAATTGTTTCTGAGAACCCGACGATATGTGGCTCCTGTGAGATGTAAGATAGAGGGATCACTAAGATGATGGTTAGGGCTAGGATTTTGATGACCTATAAATCATGAAAAAATGTCCTAAAACAATGCATTTATGAACTAAAAATCTTAAAAAAATGCCCCTAAAATGCCCTAAAAATTAATCTTACATAATTGACTTAGTAGGAATATTAATATTTAGACTAGTAATTAAATTAAATTCTATTACCAACATTCAAGTTCATTTAATTTTACATAAATTTTTCTAAATAGTACACTTTAATTAATTATTTTACCTGATGTAGTTCCACGTAGTCCATCACAAGGCAATTCTTATCCGGAAGTAGGAGGTATGGGGAAGTCTATATTGAACGGATGGTTGGACTGATTCATTACGTGGGGGTGTACTACGTTAAAATGACAATATTTATGTAGAAAAACGATTAAAATAATATAAAAATAATTACTATTAATTGAAAAAGTATGCAGAGAAAATGTTAAATGAAATAAATAATATTTTACATTAATAATGGGGATTTACGGCAAAACTTAAATGAAAATGCCCCAAAAATAGCCGAATAAAACAAAAAAATGCACTTGTGAGTTGTACGAGGTAAAAAAAAATGCAAAAAAATACCCAAACAAATTTGTCTCAAAACACTCAGTTTATCACATAACATATAATACTAAAGCAGCAATGTTTTTGGCTTACTAGAAAAATGATGCAATTTCATCAAAATCCTAGCCCTAATGCTGATTAAGCAAAGGAAAATACATCTCATGGCCTGCCCTAAAGAAACAGTTACAGCATGAAAGCAGTTTGAGCTGACTGTTCATCTAGAGTTAACGTAAGGATAAACTCTTTACTAATTCTGAAACTAAGCATTTCCAGGACCGTGTTTGTATGAACAACTTTTCAAACCGTGTTATGTTCACTGATGGACAAGATTCGGTTTGATATTTTTTTTTCAGTCATGACACTAATAATATGACAGAAGTAATAATTATAAAATCATCTCGATAGAAAGAAAGTAACTAGACTATCGCTATACATCAACGGAACGATGGTTTGAGACTATCATAGAGCCAATGGACAGATACAGTGATGGACAGAAGTATTCGTATGAACCCTTAATCGATATTAAATTCAACATTATGACGAAATAAATGTTATAATTGTATTAATTTTTCTTTGTATCATAACATAATTTCTTATTGTTAGTTTTTACACAGAGAAATCGATGTCGAACTGAATATAAAGAGATTGGCAACCGTTTGAACCATAATATGCTAGGACAGAAGTTTTCGAATATTGCAGTCGTGAAGACAAACTACACACTAAGCATCTGTGTATACCCTTATTAGTGCTTCAAACCGCATCGTTTTGATGCAGTCGATAGACGAATGAGTCACAGTGTTCTCCTGATACGCAAAGCTGTAACACGTACCAGTATAATGGGACAACTATTGAAGAAAGAAACAAATGTATATTTACACAAACAACAAAAGACGAATGTCGAAATTGCTAAGGCTGTCAACAGAAGCTGTTCTGCAGTGTATAGTATTATAAAAAATGTTAGAAAACGGAAGACATTAATAAATAGAGAGCGCACAGGTCGCCCACGAAAGCTAACCAACAGGGAAGAAAGAGAGGTTATTAAGACAGTAAAGAAAAACCAAAGGTGAGTGCATCAGAAATAGCAGCTAATTTACAGGACGATTTTTGTACAATTGTTGATCCTAAAACGGTAACCAGAACTCTTCAACGGGCCGGGTACAATCCCAGGGTGCCAAAGAGAAATCTGTGTATAAGCAAGGTAAATAAAAAGAAGAGATTTCTGTTCGAAAATGAATTTGTCGACAAAGATTTAGGGTTCTGGAACAAGGTTATATTTCCAGATGAAAGTAAATTTAATATATTTCATTCTGGTGGGCAACTTTTGGTCTGGAGAAAACCGAACACAGAATTGGACCAGAAGAATATGCTATCAGCAGTTAAGCATGGAGGTTGGAGTGCATGTGGGCCGATGGTGTAAAAGAACTAGTATCTATTGACAATTTAACCATGGAAAAGTTCAAGTATAAGCAGATATTTTAGGACAATTTTAAGAAAAGTGCAGATAAACGTGGTCTTTCAGGGGATTATTATTTTCAGCAAGATAATAACCCAAAACATACCGCATAAATTGTTCTTTTGTGGATTGTATACTTTGCACACTCCACCCCAATCCCCTCACTTGAATCTAATCTAACTCTTGTGGTCTGAACTGGAGAAACGAGTCCGGAAACGTCGAATATCCAACAAGAATCATATCAAACAGAAACTTCTAGAGGAATGGCATCAAATAGGGCAGAATATCACTGAAAAATTAGTTTCTTTCATGCCTGCACGATTGAAAGAAGTTATTCGCAGGAGAGGGTGGGCAAATTAGTACTAAAGTTTGTTTTGTTTGTATTTTGTGTCTATTTTCGAATACTTTTGTCCAAGCTTCTTGTAGCCGAATCGTACAATGTTTTTTTTTTTATTTTATTGAAGAGTTGATGAATTGATTATTTTCTGTATACATTTATAGCATATGACAATACAATTACTTATTTTCACAAGCATTCTCTTTTCTCTTTATTACAGTCCCACCTACAAGTAATTAAAAACCTAATCATTACTTTTCCGAATACTTTTGTCCATCACTGTATGTGAAGCCGGTGTAAATGGAATAATGGGGAAATAATTCATTGCGAAAGCAATAAATGATCAGATAATACAGTGCAGGAGAATCTAAATATACCGTCGTAAGACAAGATTAAATTACAATCTAAATGGACTACCGAGGTAACGATGAACAGGTTTGTGAAACTAGTATAAATAAGAACAATGCGAAAGAATTCATTACGAAAGCTAGAAATAATAAAAAATATTCAGTGCACAAAAATCTGGCTATACCATCCTAACATAGTATTCAATTAACTTACAATCTAATGGGACGATGTGTTGGTGGACTATCGAGGAAATGTTGGACATTTTTGTGAAAACGGTATAAATGAGGACATTTGAAAAGAAATGATTACAAAAACAATAAATCATCAAATAATGCAGTGCAGTAGGATTTGATAATATCAGATACTATTCAATTACAGTTTAACGGGACGATGTGTTGTGAGTCTAGCGAGAAAACGATGGACAGATTTGTGAAGCTGTTATAAATGAGGGCACTGGGAAATAAATAACTACCAAAACAATAAATAATCAAATAATAGAGTGCAGATAAATCCGGTTACACCATTCTCAGATTGTATTCAATTACACACCAACAGGGCGATATATTGCGACACTACCGAGGAAGTTATGGACAGTTTTGTGAAGTCTGAAGCGACAAAATAGTTCACTTTTAAAATATAGATGATGAAGGTTGTAATATCATTATTGTAAATAATTCGTGAACTGTATTGACTGTGTAGAGGAGTGCTATTTTCAGTACCTGAATATGCACTATCTACCAAAAAGTAATTGGGCACTGTTTTTGCCCCTTTAGAACCTCATGGTAACACCTCTTGTTGCTGTAACAGCAGCCACCCTGTCAGGCATGCTCTCCACTAGTTTGTGTAGGATATCCACTGGAATGCGTCGCCATTCCTCTTGCAACATGGCACTCAGTTGGGCAATGGAAGTTGGCCCCATGTTTCGGCTGTTACTATTAAGTGGTATGCAGACAATAATGTTCACCGGTTGGACTGGCCTGCACAGAGTCCTGATCTCAATCCCATTGAGTACCTTTGGGACGAATTGGACCGGTGATTGAGGTCTCGGGAGATGCGTCCAACTTCCAACTAAGTGCCATGTTGCAAGAGGAATGGCGTCGCATTCCAGTGGATATCCTACACAAACTAGTGGAGAGCATGCCTGACAGGGTGGCTAATTACTAATTATGGTTTATTTAACGATACTCGCAACTGTCGAGGTTATATCAGCGTCGCCGATGTGCCGAAATTTTTGTCCCGCAGGAGTTCTTTCACATGCCAGTAAATCTAATGACATGAGCCTGTTGCATTTAATTACACTTAAATGTCATCGAACTGGGCCGGGGTCGAACCTGCAACCTCGAGCACAGAGGGCCAGCGCTAGACCAACTGCACTACCAAGACCGACAACAGGGTGGCTGCTGTTATAGCAACAAGAGGTGGTACCACGAGGTTCTAAAGGGGCAAAAACAGTGCCCAATTACTTTTTAGTAAATAATGTACCGGTAGTTTTAAATGCTAGAACCTTCTATATTTTTATTTTTCGGCTGATCTGGTGAATTTTATTTACTTTCATTTCGTTTAATAATACTATATACGTAATTATAACATTTAGATCAGGGGTCATCAGCACACTGCACCCTCGGGCTAACGTCTGTTACCCGCGGATAAGAGACTGCACTATGGTGCTCCTTGACTGCTGGCGGGTATGCTCTCTCCATCTCTGCCTGCTGCACGACAGGGCAAATTACGTTGCTTTGAATACCCTTTATCCATTTCATCGAGTGCTGACGACCACTGATTTAGATCACTTATTCTGACTAAATTAAATATATTATTTCTCAATCCTAAAATCGTTCGTCGGAAATGAACTAACGTTAAACTTTTATTTTCTCTTGGAATAAAGAATTATATCGGAAAATTTCCTCCTCGCTTTGGTTTTCTTTAAGTTAGTCGGTTCATGTTCAGAAGCTTCTTCGCCGTAAAAGATTTGATGAAATCTTGGCATGCAAGGAAAGTGTTACATTGGACACGTACACTTTCAGGAAGGTCACGTTGACAGAAGAGACTGTACTATCATATTTCTAGCGAAACGACGAGCCGTGTTACGCTTCTGCCCTCGTATCACATCTCCATTCACTATTCCCATGACTCAGGCTTCACCGGTCTGTGCATCATAACATGCTGCTCAAGTCGATTCAGATCGTAGATCATGGATGAGGCTTGGGGGAGCCATGTTTCAGAGCATTTTACCACATGCCGTAGGAGACTTTTCAAACGCTTGTATGTAGCGGCTGACCTGAATCCAGGAGTAGTTTGTGTCATTATGAAATTAAGTGCTATGATGATCATTTACTGTACATGTATACTGTATTATATACACATATATAAACATCATTTATTATTAGAGAAATTAAATTGTGTTGGAATTAAAAATAATACTTTTAATTTATTAAAATCTTATTTAAGTGACAGAGTTCAAGCTACTAAAATTGATAATGAATTAAGTGAATTTATTAAAATCAAAATAGGAGTTCCGCAAGGAACAGTCCTTGCACCGATTTTCTCTTTAATATATATATTTATGACCTTTTTAATGATAGACCTTAAAGAATATGAAGGTGAATTATATTCGTATGCTGATGATACTGTTTTACTTTTTAGTGGAAAAGCTTGGACTGATGCTTATTATAATGCAAATTGCGGCTTAAAATGAATAAAAATAATGGTTAGATTTAAATTCACTTGCAATTAAAAAATATAAAACAATAGCTATCCCATTTTCTTTAAATAATAAAGATGATGAAGCAATTTCATCTACTCTACAAATTAAAATGCATAATTTTGATTATTCCCATATAAATTGCAACTGTTCGGTTATTAATGAGGTTAAGGAGGGTAAATACTTAGGTATAATGATTTATAATCATTTGAAATGGAGTAATCATATTCATTATATTTGTAATAAATTACGTATAACATTATATAGTTTGTTGTTCTAAGAAATATGTGTCAATTAACTGTTTACATATAATTTATTTAGCATTACTTCAAAATGTATTTATGTATTGTATTATACGTTGGAGTGGAACTTATAAATCCAACCTATATCCGTTAATTTTACTAAAGAAAAAAAATATTAAAAATTTGTTTTAAAAAAGCAGAAATATCACTCCATTGAATTGTTGTTTAAACATTTCAAAGTTTTCAATATTCAACAAATGTATTATTTTATTTTATTAAAATATTTTCACAGAAATCTTAATAACTCTGAAATGTATATACACAAATATAGAACTAAAAATACGAATTCTCTGCGTTTGTCTGAACCTAAATGTAAAACCAATGCAGCTTTTTATCACAGCATGAGTCAAGGTCCCAGATTATTACGAGTAAACAAATTTTATTCTAATATTATTTTAACCACGAATCCGTTCCAAATTAATAAAAAAAAATAAAAAATACATTGGATTTGTAATTTGGGTCTAAACATATTAAACACTTTTTAACCTGTATTCACGCTCAATTTTAATTTTATTCTTGTCTATATTGGAAACCCCTCCTGAGCACGAGTCTTACTCATTCAGGAGTGGGCTAGTTTATATTACATTGCATTAACTTGTATTCATTTCAAACTTACTAGCAATAAAATAAATAAATATAATTACTGATTTATAAATGGCTTTTAGTGGACTCGGAAGTTCATTGTCGTCCTCACATAAGCCCATCATCGATCCCTATCCTGAGCAAAATTAATCCTAGCATCATATCTGCATTAGAAGGTGTTTTCCCAACATTAATACTGAATCCAGATTAACCGTCTCTCACGTCTTTCCTCGAACTTGTTTTATGTCTTTTTCATTAAGTTTTCATTCCGTTATTTTATAAGTTTGTTGGAAGGTGAGGTTTTCCCTCCTCGTACAGATACCAACACTAGTAACGAAACAGAAAAACCAGGGTATAAAGGTGGAATACTAATAATACTAGTATTTCATATTTGTGAAACAATGATGTTTTAAGTAATAACGTCACATTTAAGACATGGTCAATTGTTATATTATAAAAACCCAAACACTTCAGCACATAAAAATTCACCAGTGTAAAAAATGTATTCAAATTTCAATGAAATGTGTAAAACATGGGCTCTAGATTTCAGCATTTCTGACTGTACATAAAATATAAACATTTTCTTATTAATATACTGAAGGTACTTGATTTTAAATAATATTGCTATTATTTGTTACTCTGTAATTTGCCAATTATAGCTACATTTTACATTTTTAGCTATGATATCTATACTTACCTATTTTTCATTATTTTTATTTTGTATTTTACATTTATATCTATATCTGTGTTTTTTATTTAGGTAGTATCTATTTGTCTGTTTTTTTTCACTTTACATTTTTAATTTGTATTTACACGTGTTGTATCCGTTTTATCTGTTTTTTTTTCATGTTATCTGTAATTCTATGTTTTAAACAAATATCTGTACTGTGTATTTAATTGGGGCTTTGCCCTGTTACAGACATAAATAAATAAAATAAATAAATAAATAAAATATATCATAATTTTAAAACTTATTCAATTTAACTTATAAGTAAGTACATTGCTATAAACGTGGATTATTTCTGTTTAAGAGTATATATCACTTATATTCCTAACATTGAGGAATAATTTATATTCAGCCAAAATTACAGCCAAAATTTTCACTTTCCCCGAAAACGCAATAACGATAAACGTTTCAACGGTTCAGCTTCTAACTGCAAACTAACACATTCCCGTGAAAGAGAGTATAAATGCATAGTAATTTGGAAGGCTTCCGCTAGTATAAAACACGTATGAGGTCGTATATCACACTATTCATATTTGTACCCCTATTCCATATTTATAACTCTTCTTCTAAATAAGTATAAAAGTAAATGTATAACTAAGTAAATAAATAACTAAATACAAATTTAATATAAATACATGTCTAATCACATTCACCGTGAAACCTTAAAATCGCAAATAGGTAATGATTAAAATTTCTCACCAATAAAATCAATTATCATTTTCATACTACAGATGAGATGAAAAACTCTCTCCGATATTTTCTGGACAATTTTTCTCCTGACCAAATCTTCGCTTTCTTCGCTTCCTTGCTTACAGTCTCAAGAACTGAAGATGCATTGCTGATACAGGATTCTCATTAGGCATCAGCTTATCGAACGGAAGTAGTAAATCGTCTAATATTTTATGGTTGTGACAACACTGAATCCAAAACAAGTGTCACTGCCACATTTGATTTGCCATACATTAATAATGATTAAAAAAAACAATCTCTGACAGATATAGTTACGTACGATTTATTCTAACGATTTGCATACCTGCCTAAAGGAAGTCATACCATGAATGTTCCTCAATATGGATCAGAATAAGAGTAATAGTTAAATTGAATAAAGGTAGAATTTATTTCATTTATATTCTGTAAAAACTGCCAATTGAATGAAGCAACGTTGAGTTTTTCTGTATAATAATTCTGGAGAAATCGTAGATAATTTAGAATATACCGTGTATTATCGTCATTTGTTATACAAAAGCGTTACGATGCTGGAATCAAGTATATCAAAATGTAAATCCCTGTTTCTCTTTTGCTCAACATGTTGTTACCTCAGATGTGTCAATTCTGGCACAGACACGTCCGAAACAAGACACTTGACGACAAGGCAAAGAGAACAGGACGGTGTATGGGGTTTGGCAGTTCAGACTGTCGTGCTGCTCAAAGAAATGTCACTGACCTCCAACTACCTCTTTTCGTTAGCCTTTTATTAGAATCTCTTCTACATACACAACTGAGCTTCAAAATTGCTTTTATACTACCTTATCCGTCCCATTCTGGTAACAAGATGTGGTGATGTTCACGCTACAGGAATTATATAGTAGGCTGTTTAAGAACTGTAGGGTTACAATGGGTGAGCAAAGTTTAGCTATTCCGCGGTGTGATATTTTTTTCTATCGACTGATATTCTTCTAAACTCCGGTTACTGTAGTAACTTAATATCGGTAGTTCAACAGGATGTAAATTTTCCTGTAAAATTATTAATTACATTAATTTAAAATATCACTTTCGAAATTAATTAAACAGATTCTGGAATTGTATTAATTTTTTAACCTTTTTCATATCTGTTTATGAAGTTACCTATCACTCCACACAGTTTTCATTGCGGTACATAAATGATGTTTTCATTAATGTAATTTTTCAGTCATTAAGTAGGCCTATTAGACCAAATGGTCTACTAAGGTCTCACACAAGTCCATAAGTCCAACTCTTCGTTGCGCGATCAGTAAACCTTCCTGTTCATCTCGCTGTATATCTCGTGCTCTGGGTGACGACAGTGAACGTTAGAATTAAAGTACGAACAAGAGTTCGTATACAGAAAATTACATTGATCACATACACTATCTGATGCAGTGCGATCGAGAAGTCTCTCCGCAGTGCTTGTATAGACGAAAATCCACTAGGTGAAGAAGTGTGGGCTATTTGTATAGAATTCAAGTGGCAGCACTGGCCGCTAAGCATGTGATGGACTGGGTGTGAGGTTGTCAAACCGGAATGAATGGTGGAGTGCCAACTTTCTACGGGGTTGTGTTCTAGGATTACTAGAACTAATAGAGCTGCGGAGGGACTTTTCGATCGCACTGTATAACTGATGTGTTGTAGCTATACTGTAGAAATCAGTATAACGGATGCATAGTAATTACCAACCACTTATAGTCTAATGATTGATATCACTCAAGATATATACAGAGAATGTGTAGGCCTACATCGCAGAATTTGTTTACGGACACAACTTTTCTCCATTCTTTTAACATGTCTTTTTTAATTTGGTTTTTGTTTGTATTTTTTTAACTTTGTTAATTTGTTCTTGGTACAAATAAAGACAAATATACTATATACTAATGAACAATATACTGCATCCAAATTATGACTGGGTTACACCTGAGATGCTTGAGGTCGGTTATGATATGTAATATATTATAGAGGAAAAATAAATAATCGCATTACATTACTAATACATATTCCAGAGCTCGGCATTTTAGGTGCTAAACGTTAAGAATGACACTGAATGTAGATGAAAGATGTGGTGCCCGTGATGAGTGTGTTAAGCCTAGTTCACAAGAGTCCGATATGTAATAATAGACAACAATATCACAAGGACTGGCAATGGATCTTGTGAACCGTGCGCTAATTTGTAAGTGGTGGTTAAGAGGATTAAAACCTTCGACGGTTCCAAAAGAAAAATACTGTATGACAAGAATGACATTTCAAAGAAGTAGGGGCATGGCTTCTATATGTAAACTACAGCGAGGAACAATATTAACTTTTAGCACCTAAAATTTCGGGCTCTACATACGACACTGTTTACTGTAATTACATACTCGTATATTACACTTTTCGACACAACACTACCAATCGAAATCATTCTACCACCACTACATACACATTTCCCCCAACCGACACCAAACAAGGACAAAGCGAAAGAACGCGCAAAACGTCACTACAGTTTGAAAATGACGACAAATCACGCCGAAACTAATCATTAAGGTTATTATTTTTAATTGGTTATTTAACAACGCTGTATCAACTACGAGGTTATTTAGCATCGATGAGATTGGTGATAACGAGATGGTATTCGGCGAGAAGAGGCCGAGGATTCCCCATATATTACCTGGCATTCACCTTGCGGTTGGGGAAAACCTAGGAAATAACCCAATCAGGTAATCAGCCCAAGCGGGGATCGAACCCGCTCACTAAGGTTAAGAATCATATTATGTCTCAAGAATTCGTGCAGTTCTAACTAACATTAGTTACACGTGTGGGGTGTTAATCAGTGTTTTGGACTTAATATTTATTTCACTGTGTAATATTTGTGCAAATTTTGCTAATATAATCAAATTAGAAGTATATTTCAAGTTAAAAAAATATATAAAGGGTTAATTAGTACAAATTTATTATGAATTTAAATACTATTATAGTCACAATCATGCCATGGTATGAAAGAAAAATTTCATAACCTCGAGCGGGATTTGAACCTGCGACTTCCTGTACTCCGGTCAGACGCTCTACCACTGAGGCTTGGAATTATCCTTTCATACTGGCGACTCTGTTATAGAGTACTGTCAGAGCCTTCTTTAGTTACAAGCCTGGGCATGGGTAGGTTTGGCAACGCAGAGTCGAGGCGGGAGATTTTAGAGTGATATTGTGTTTGCTCATTGCTTTCGTTATACGTAACGCGTATTTTTTCAATATTACTTCATGCACAAAGGTAAGATCAAGATTCAGAGTAGTGATGTAAATTATTACGGGTTCGAAAATAGTTTTTATTGCAATCAATTAGCTATACTTCAGAATACGGCGTAAGTAGGCTACTTACATACAAAGGCTGCCACTTAAAATAATTAAAAAAAAAAACATGTTTTTATTGATAGTACGAAGGTAAATAACTAAATAAAAAAGATATTCCTTGCACCGAAAATAATAAAATCAATAATGCAATAAAGACGTAAGTTCCTACGCAGTATTCTTAAGTTCCATTCAGTTAACAAATTTGTGGCTAGCAAATTGACAATGTTTTGCGACTTAATGGTGTTTCATCTGTAAAAGGTTTAGGTTATATTTTAATATTATATTATGCGATAATCTATCGTGTTTTTCTACAAATATTTCAGATGCCTAGAAAGTGCTGTGTGCCTATGTGTCGTAGCAACTACACTTATAATTTAAAAAAAAATAAAAACATACTTGTTTTTTTATTGATAGTACAAGGGAAAATAAATAAATACTTAAAGAAATGTTACTTGTAACAAAAATAAATAAAATAATGACGTACTTTCGCAATACCCTATTCCAATCAATTAACCATTATGTGGCTAGTAAATTGACATTGTTTTGCCGCTTAATGTTTGTTTCACCTCTGACATGAAAGGTGTAGGATATCATATGCATTTTAATTTCGGTCAATAGTTTCTTCTGTTTACATTTTATTTTAGGCCTATTTGCATAATTCACATTCTTAGCTTGTTTTCTGTAGTTAGGTGAATGTAGAGTATCCAAAGCCCACTGAACGAATATTTCACTTTTATCACTGCCAATGTTGCGCTATAATCGTATATGCTAGGTAGGCTATAACAAAAACCTAAACTAACCAAACCCAACCTGTCAAAGAAGCAACAAGTTATACTAAATATGTGTAAAATTGGCCTATGTCTCTATAGTGGGCGGGACATAAGTAACATTGACCAAACCAACAAAGTGATTATATGCATCTAAAAATTATAGATAGTTCTGACGTATAGCAGGCATTCCGAATCTTCAACAAAACTGCAACATTTATGGGACCACAAAACAGCTGTTTACAATGACTTTGAAAACCAACGGCGTAACTTTATTGATATAGCAGGCGAGACCCAACAATTTGGCTAGAATTCTGATACACACAAACCACGAATAAGAATATAAAAATGTGGTTTCAATTATTCAATAGAATAGTCAATTACTTTGTCATCCATAACCGTAAAAATTCCCAAAGACTGCAACCATTTTATTTTCATTTATTGTCTTGTTTTTTTATCACCATCACGCATTTAGTTTATAATACATCAACAATTAACGTTTGGTACGACCGCAAACATAATTCCATCGACACACACTTATATTGTAACATTAATTTACATTGAAAATCGGCATTAGCACAAACACGTGTACTGTACGGTCAGCCTCCGGGTGACAGTTAATTACAGTGTTGCCGACGTATGGCCCCTGCTTGTAACTAAAGAAGGTTCTGGTACTGTCCATAGCGTCTGATCTAGTCGGCACTGCTTATGGTTACGTCACCAACATCGTAAGTTGAAGATTACATTTAAAAATTTATAATTTTATAAATTTAAAAAATATGACACCTAGCAGACATTACTCCATTATTACCCTTGCACACATTCATATTACACCTACAAACAAAAAGAATAATTTATTACACTTAAAAATAAGAGGTCTGTAAAGTAGCCTTTATCGTGTTAATTCACTCTGTGTCACTGTTATGCCCTTTAGAAATTTCGAAGAATTTCTCACAAGTTAACAAGAAAGCCTATTGCATTGAAACCTAAATGGGCAAAACTTGATATTTCTGTCTCTAAACAAAGCTTGAGACATTCTTGGAAGGTACTGAAGGCCGCAGCATTTTAAACGAAATAATTTTCGACGTATAGTCTCCTAAATACAGATGGTATTTGTACAACTCGCGCGAGTTCTTAAGCGTTAATTTCTGTAAGTTAACACAGTGAAGTAAAGAAGTTGTTAATTGAATAAGTTCTAATTATCATTCGTTGAGAAGTGGCTCAAAGTTGCCATAAGAATGAGAATAGAACGGAATAAAACTCTCAGAACTTGAAGTGGGTTTTCAGAGAAATCTCATAACAATTCTTTTCTGAGAATCCGCCGGAAGTCTGTGTTACGATTGGGCCATGAAATGTTTGTGACATTTCTATGTGCTCCGTGCAATACCCCTGGCTGTGATGCACCCCTTTGTGTTCCGCGAAGTTGCAGGCGGCGTGGTTCGTGGAGAGATCTTGGTCTGTATTGTCGAGTCGTGTGTTTACAATTCGAATAGCGAGTCCCATCAGTGAACTGGCACGAATTCCCTCAAGAGGGTGCGATTTCATTTGTCAACAGCAGAAGCAGTTCTTTCCTTGTTGTATTAATTGTTCCTAATTCAAGCCTGGGAGAGATAAGAGGGATGCAGTGTAACAAGTTTCCTGGTTCGCTGTTAGGAGCGGGAATGTCTGCATAAGCTATTCCCGCCTCGAGACTTCGTTATTGTTTCTGTGGCATTACTCATATTCCCTGCGGCGCCTCAGATTTGAGTTGCTTTTAAGGTGCTGAAAACAGCGTCGCCATATTCTTGTCTACATTGTATAAACTCAAGTGAGACAAAACACGTTCACACAGAAATCAATAAATTATTGTCGTCATCATCACCATTATTGCAGAGCAAGCATTATGTACAGTTAGCGTTACCACCCTCCCGTTTTTTCCCGGGATCTCCCGTATTTTCAACTAATTTTCAACAGTCTCCCAGGTCCCGTATTTTCCTTCTCTTCCAGAATTTTTCTCCGTTATTTTTGCATAATGTAAAAATAATTCATTGATTCTGTAGCTTTTGTTTTCTGTGTTGGATATGAGTTGTTTGATATGGTTATGTGTATGTATTTGGGTACTACGTCTCGTTTGAGGGTTACCAGTCCATGATTAGAATGCCCATGCGTCTAAATCAGTGATCGCCAAAAGCTGTGTCGCGACACATGCCCCTGCCTCCACTCAAGCGTAACCATGACATCATATCCCCACCCTCTGTTCACAGCCATCACTTCGAGCGTATTCCGAATCTCACCGGTGAGCAATCCGATGGCATCACGGTGTTCCGAATTCCACCGATGACGTAATTGATGCTCCACCGTTGTCGCACCGGTGCCATCAACTTGCAGAGGTGGTGGAAGTCTCCATCAGCCGCCATCAGTGAATCTGATTGGTTCTTGTATAGGGCGGGAATTAGCAGACTAATGACATCGTGCACTGTTGTGTCATGGCGGTGTGTTCTGCTTTAGTTCTGCTGTATTGTTTGTAATGAGCACAACGTAAAAACAATATGTTAATGGCTTATGAGCGAACATGTCAACGGACCCGTTATTACTACCGGTTCAAGAAATAAGTTGTTTATGATCTCCTTTCTTTGAACGAGATGGCAGTACGAAAATTTCGCAAAATTTTGCTAGCGTAGCACAGATAAACACTTACACGGTCGCCATGACAGCATCGATTCTTCCAGCAGTTTTGTTCCTTATTTTCGTTGCAACGTGACGTCATTGATCCCACCGGACCGGTGAGATTCGGAATACGCTGTTCGATATAAGTAAAGACATTTATCAGCAGCGGACGTACACATGTAATGTTATAAGTGTGTAGGATAATATATTTCGATGTCTCTTCCAAAACAGATAATAAGTAAAAATCTTAATTTTAAGCAGCATGGGAGGAAAGGTATTTATTTTGTGCAGATGGCAAAAATATGAGATACTTAATCTGTTGTAACATTTTTAAATGAAGTATAAAAGAACAATGTACGTTGTCATTATTCTTCTTTTTTATGAAGACTACCACACCCTTACATCTAACTTGAATATTTCATTAATAAATAAACAATAAAAAGTATCGGCTTCTATGTCTTAATCGGAGTAAAATACTTCGACGTTTTTTTTAAGTATGTAGTGTAATTTACAACTTCGTGACCACCCTGGTACGTTTTTCTAATTTCAAATATCTGCTGATGTAAAGTGCACGTCTATTTTATGGAAAATAAGAAAATAAATTTATTTTAGTTTATTAATAACACAAAAATAATAAATAGGAGGATAAACAATTAACTTGGAAAAAAGTGTGTATAGTTAATAAGTAGAAGAACATTGTCTTTTGGTCACAGTCCGTCTCTGCATTGTTATTCACTGCATTGTCTGAGGAGATATCCACTCCAACCCTCTCCCTGCGATAGTGGTGTGCGGGTTGCATTTCTATTACGTTACAATTTCGTGGTGTTTGGCAACCACTGGTCTAAATGTCCATGCTAAATTGTCCAGAGTCAAACTGTGCATAGTTCTATAATGTCCACTTCACTCTGATGTCCAAAGTCAAAATGTCCACTACATCCTATAATGTCCACTATATTCATTGTTGATGGTAGTTACAGTAACCTGTGTAAAATTGTCAAATGCAATGGACAGACCAGCTGAAATCTTGAATTCACAAAAGGACAAGACTTTCCTAAGTTATTTTTAATACTTGTACCATCATCACGACTACAACAGAGGTAGAAGAAAAAATAGGAACGATTATGGACTCCCTCCATTGTTCTGGCACAATTTCCTTTTCCCAAATTGCAACTACAAGTTTATAAATTTCGCTAGATAATGCCCTTCCACCTTCGTGTATTAATTCTGCTGGAATTTGATCAATACCTGGAGATTTGTACTTTTTCAGATTCTCTATTGCAATTTCGACTTCAGAAAGTGTGGGTTCCGGTATGAATATCTCAGCAGTTTGTATTTGAATTTCGTCTCGATCATTTCTATTTGGCCTATGTATAATAATAATAATAATAATAATAATAATAATAATAATAATTTATTTATTTAATTCAGGCTTACCTAAGGCCAGTAGGCCTTCTCTTCCGCCCAGCCAGACTCTAATTCTAATTAAATACAATTGCTTACATAGTTTTTACATTAATATCTAGACCATAAAACAACATGAAAGTAAATAATGAAAGTAGGATAAGTAATGTTAGTGTGACGATAACAAACATTGGTAAGAAATAGGAATAATAATAATAATGAGATAATTTAGATATTTATCTGTGATATATATATACATATATATATATATATATATATATATATATATATATAACTATTAAACATTGAGAAACCTAAAACAGCTATTATTGTTAACAAGAATTGTTAGAAAAATATTTCGTTAGCCTATTTTTAAATTGATGTCTGACAGTCCCTGACATTACTCGGTAGGGAATTCCACAGCCACAGTGAAAGAAGATGAATATGAGGATGTTCGGTGGGAGGGAATGGATAATATTGAAGAGTGTTGTGATCGTGTGTCTAGGTTATGATGGGTGGATAAATTTTGAAAACGAGACGCAAGATAGACAGGAGTGGAGAAATGCAATATGTGAAAGAGAAGGGAAAGACAGTGGATTTTCCTACGATCTTGTAGACGGAGCCAGAACAGCATTTCGACGGATGGTGTTACGTGATCAGCCCGGCGAATATTGCAACGAAACGGACGCACATATTATGAACACGTTGTAGTCTCTGCGCCGAGGTAACACTTAGGTCAGTAAGCAGAATATCACAGTAACATAACGTTTATATGAAAGGAAAACTGAACCAGTTTCGATATGAACATCACCATATCTCTACGTGAGCTCCAGCTGTCACTGTGACGATATCGAGGCGATGAACGATTTCTTACCAAGTAGGCTACGTTGGAGCATGTCTTCTGGAATGCTCTTAATAGCCTCTATGATGCGCTCCCGAAGATCACGAAGGTCTCTAACTGGGGTGGCGTACACTTTATCTTTGACGTAGACCCAGAGAAAAAAATCGAGCGGTGTTAAATCCGGAGATCTCGGAGGCCAAGCGACGGTCCTCCCCTATCAATCTAATGGCCAGGGAACACGTTGTCTAAAGTCATACGAACATCATTGAACCAGTGTGGAGGAGCGCCATCTTGCTGGAAAAGGATGTTAGGCTGCAGGTGTTCAATTTGTGGAAAGAAGAACTGCTCCAGCATATCAAGATATGTGGTACCGCAAACAGTTTTCTCGGCGAAGACAAACGGTCCAATTACCTGCTGCTGTGACAAACCGCACCACACATTTAACTTGGGACTATCACGAACATTGCTCTTGTATAGCGTGAGGACTCTGCGATTCCCAAACTCGCACATTATGCTGGTTTATTTTACCTGACACGTGGAACGTGGCTTCGTCCGAGAAGAAAATATTGGACATAAAATCAGAATCAGCGCCGAGACGGTCTAGCATCATATTGGCGAATTCCACTCGTTTGGGTTTGTCATCCGTCTCTAGACGTTGCATTAACTGCACTTTGTATGCATACAGTTTGAGACGTTTGTGGACAATTCGTTGCAATGTTGATTTTAGTACTTGAAGTTCCCGCGAAGCTCTTCTTAATGACTTCCGCGGGCTTCGCTCATACGCGGTTTGAATGTTTGCAACCATTTCGTCGGATATCCTACGACCACCACCATGCTTTTTCAACACCGATCCTGTAGCTAAAAATGTGTCGTGCCACTTCTTAATGCACTTAGCAGTTGGAGAATCATGGTTAAAGACTCGCCGACACTCCCTTGCAACTCTAGCAATTGATTTAAACTCCGCAAACCACAACACACATAAGCACATCGAATACATATGCACAAAGCTATCAAGAGTTTTATATTTGTTAAAGAAATTAACTACTTGAGTTTCTCAAAATTATTTAAGATGTGCCTACTTTTCTTTCTTTCAGTCGATAATTCGATATGCCCTAATTATCTGGGGAAATGGAACCAACATTGGAAGCATCTTGATTTTACAAAAGAAAGCCATTAGAATTTTATGTAAATCAAACTATCTGGAACACTGTCGGCCACTTTTCAGATAATCACGGATTTTAACAATCATAAATTTGTATATATATATATATATATATATATATATATCTAGTACTTTACACTCGACAAAATATCGACAATTACTCATTAGTGGCCAATATACATGATCATGAAATTAGAAATAGTGAATAAATTAATATTCCATATATTAGATTACACGAGAGCAACACAAACTTTTTAATTATGGGGATGAAATTATATAATAATCTCCCAAGTCAATATTATAAATTACCAATCAATAGCTTCAAAACTAGATTTAACAATTGGTTATTAAATAATTCTTTTTATTCTGTTGCTGAGTTTTTCAATACAAATTTGTATGAAATTGTATTTTAATAAATAGGTTTAATTGAATTTAGTTAGTTTTCTTGAATTTAAAAGTTTCAAATTATTTCATGTTTTCATTGTATTACTTAAATTTTACTGTTTCTTTTATTAGTGTTTTTAAAATGTATTTATATGTTTTTTCAATGTATTCTGACGAAGCCTAAAACTGTATGTGTAATGGCCAAATAAATTGAATTGAATTGAATTGAATTGAATTGAATTGAACACAGTTTGCGCTTTCATCTGCGGTGTCGCCATTTTGATAGTCGATACAATCTACGAAAAGAAACCGTGTCTGCGCACCATCTACCGACAGGATTCGAAATTTGTTCAGTTTTCCTTTCATATAAACGTTACCGTAAGGTTCTATCTTCAACCGTTCACCTGTCACAATTGAAATTAGGTACATTCGAGCGGTACACTCTGTATAATTCCGTCAAGAAATGTGGTACATTTCTGTGAATCGAATAAATTCTTTTGATTGTTTACGTGAAAGAGACTACTAATATATTTATTTTGATTTGTGGTTTATTACACGACTCTATTTTGTATTCTTTTGAAAAAAAATGAAGTAAATTGAACCATGTCATCGAATTTAGTGACAGTTCTAATACTCTGTATTTAAAAGCGATCATTATTGCTTTGCTTTTAAGGTTAATAGAGGTATAAAATTCTATTTGTATTATATATATTCTTTCACGCAATAAAAAGTGGACAAATAAAAGCACATCTCACCCTTACAATATTTCTGCGTCATATTTCACCTTTTCCCTTCGAAAATGTCAACTTTTTGTTGTCACAGTAGATTCGGGTTTCTGCTGCAAGCAAAACTGTGGTCGCGGGAGAGAGGGAGGGCAAGCGAGGAGAAAGAGAGAATGGAATGAATGAGGAAACTACTGCTTTTGTGCCGCTCTCTTTGTGACACGAAACCACTATGCAGAAATCCGCATTTTAACCTCTTTATCTACACACGGGGGAAAGAAAAACATGACATGTAATATTGAAACAAGAGAAGGGGGCGAGGTATCATTTGACTACATCTGGAAGAGCTACCTTGACGCCAGAAGAGAAATTAAAACAAATATCAGACAAGGATTAAAACAAAAACCGCGCGTACAAGTAAATCCCTAAAACCTCGCTTACTTATGTAATAGTTGGTCTTCCTTGTTTAGACAGTTTTCTTACAACGTTAGAATCATCAGGGAATGAATGTTGGTATCGTGAAAGTCATATACAGGGTGATTCGAAAGGTTATGTGTAGAGCATTCATTTTTAGCCCCTTACCTTTTAGTTGTGTGCACATGGAGTTCACGTCGTTGTTTGACGACATCAGATCGAAGGGGTGGAGTACCCGCTGGAACACAATGGACACGTACACTCGCATTAATATAAAGGTGAGTCACTTCTGTTAGTCATTCTTGAGCGAAACAAATACACTTCAACTATTGCAATTTATAACTAAGTGCATGCGTAAAGTATCGAAATTAAAGGTTCTCCTGCGATCACACAACAACAGTTTGTATTTATTAGAGAAACTTCTCTCCACACCACAAGACGTTACTGGAGCAAACAGGAAATAAGGAACGTTACTGTCTTTTACTCCCCCTTGTGCCAGTTTTTTTGCCACAATGCCGAATAACCAGGGATCTTGTGGAGAACGCCTGTAAGTTTATTCTTAACTTTTTCGCCAACAGTATTACCTTGTACATCTAGAACATTCATGTTTCTTTCAAGTTTTTCTATTAAATTAAGGGCATCTGACATTTTCAGATCGCGAGCTTCTAAACGTGTAATTGTTTTCGAGAACCCTGAAACTACTAAGACCTGCAACACTTAGCGACCGATTCGTTGTGTATATTTTTCCAGAAAGCCCTTAAAATAACTATTTTTCGAGCATGTAAAATGGTATAGGCTATTACATTTAACCATCATTTCACATAAATCTCTATAAAATTCCGAGTCCTTAACCTGATTGTCAGTAGAGATGGACGGTTGTTCATTGCCTACCCTGGTGAACAAATTTACTTGGTAAATATGTTTCTTCAAATTACAACGTTGTTGCAAGAACTTACTTTTACTTCCCTTATTGACGTCTTACAAAGAACACTTATTATAGAGTTGGCATGTGACTTTATATTTTCATTTCCAAAGTCCTTCACAATCTTACTCAAACGATCCTGTAAAGAACGTTTTGCTTTAGGCATTGTAAATGCACTGATCTTGTATAACTAAAGATAATTGAGACGGTACGTTCGCTGTGTGCTCTGTCTTACAACTCCGCAACTGTTTTGTATGTGATCCGTACGTATACAAGGTCAAGTGACGTCATCCATACTCCGTACAGCTAACTTAACATTCGCTGTCTGTCGTGTTATGGGGCTAAAATGAATGCTCTAGTTATGTGTATAAAATAAGAGGTGATGAAGGGATAGAAATGTTGACAGCTAAGTCTCTCCTTTCCGAATATCATCCTCAGTTTCCCGAGGTCCACGCTGTTTATACTAAGAAGCAATTGGACGGAGTTACGCAATAATAGGCCAACCGACAATTAAAAAAAAAAGAAGATATTTTCACAAATCTTTTGATGGCAGGCTAATTGAACTCGGAAAAAATCAAGAATGCGATATCTAAATTTTGCTGCTATTTATAAGCAAAAATTCGTTTGTTGCATAAAATTCATTTATTTATTTTGCTTTGAAATATTTATTCAATTGCTGGTCTCTTATCAAAAATCGGTTAGCCTTTTTGGTATTATTTGTGCTATTTTTTGTAATAGTATGAATGTTATAATACTTCCTGCATAAAATGTTTTATGAAAAAAAAAAGGGATTTATTTCAATGATCAATATCTTGGAACAGGTTTTTGGCGCTTGGTCTCTTATTGCGTAACTCCGTCCAATTGGCGATCGAGTTACAGTGGTATACCTATAATAACAAATGCTAAACAATTTCTGCACAACTTGCTAATCAAAAGGCTAAGAAGTGATAGCTCCGCTATTGGTATACTTAGAGATATTTCCCTCTCCTCTCCTCTCCTCTCCTCTCCTCTCCTCTCCTCTCCTCTCCTCTCCTCTCCTCTCCTCTCCTCTCCTCTCCTCTTCTCTTCTCTTCTCTTCTCTTCTCTTCTCTTCTCTTCTCTTCTCTTCTCTTCTCTTCTCTTCTCTCCTTCCATCCCTCCACTCTCCTTTCCTCTCCTCTCCGCTCTCTTCACTTCTCTTTTATTCTCTTTCCTTCCCTACTCTCCTCAACCTTTACATATTTCTTTTCATTTCTGTTTTTTTTTTTCACTTCTAATTTTTCTTGTATTTTATGTCTCTTTAGACTTTCTTCTTATATCCTTAATTTATTATGTTTTATATGCTTCGTTCCTTATCTTCATCCATATCTGCACGTGTTATTGTTTTACTTTTCATTTATTTATTTATTTTAGCTATTCTCACATACAAGTACTTCCATATTCGTTCTTCTGTATTCTGTAATGCTTTTCTCTTTTTCTTTTTATTTCTTCATCTTTTTCATGCTTCGTTTGGTTTAATCTTCCTCTCTATATTTCTTTCCCTTCTCTTGCTCCCTCTTCATTTTCACCTCACCCGCACACACGTCACCCATGCATGATTCTGTTAGATGATAATGAAAACACAGCTCACCGCCTCTTTCTATAGCCCTAAATGACTTGCCGTGATAGAAATGCTGGCATTTGTAATGTGCTGTGAATTCAGACTCAGTTCCTTAATTCGCGCACATTTCAATTCTACTCTTTGTAGCGTGATGCTGCTGCCCCTTTGCTGTCGTTTATTATACTTTGTGTAAACTTGCGGCATTTGTACGAAGTCTCCGCTTTATGTCGCTATAATTTTACCTCGTCTCACTTTCTCCTCCTCTATTCTCCTCACATCCACTTTTATATTTTTAGAAGTTAGCTATTCGTGTTTCGTTATTGCTCTTCTGTATAAAAAGGAAAACTCGTTTTCTCATTTCCATACAAAATTTTGGGTTTTACTGTGTTTGGCTAAAAGACTCTGAATGGCTTCATTTTTGGGGCCGTCTCGGCTCGTTCAGACCCTCTTTAGAAAAGCGCACATCCACCGAGCATTGATGTGTGAGAAATGTGTGTATGTAATAAAATCTGCACACTTTCTGTGTTTCTCACTCCCTTTACATTCACGTGAACTCCGGGGAAATGAAAGAACATCAGCTGTGACGTAAAACTCGCGAAACTTGAATAGTGTACGTAATTACATTTGTTTAACCTCCGCCTTAGGTCACGCAGCAGTGAATTTCAAATTAATTAGTGCCCACAATAACCTCCGCAGTGGGTTCAAATGGCACAGTTCCCGACAATAAGTTCAGCGACTCCGGGTTCGATTCCCCACAAGCCAATAGAGATTTCAACCTATTCCATAGAGGCTTGGAATCTGTCCTTTGACCTCTTCAGTTTCCTTGCCTTAAGCGAAGGCACCACTTGACCAGGGAATCACATTACTTCTGAATGTCTTCATGCTGTGAAAATTTGTTATAAGATTGAGGATGGAAAGAGTAAAAAGATTTTGAAGATTGATTTTTATATACAGGCTGTTTCCGGGCTGGTGTTACAAACTTTCAGGGATGATGAGGAAGGGCACATGTATCAATTTGAGATCAGCAACCCTGGTCCGTAAATGACTGAGTCGAAAGTTATAAGCAAAAATAGTTGTGTGGAAATGGAATTGTAATTTCGCACCACGTCCCCTCCTTCCCTTAACCTTTGAAACAGTCGTGGAGAGATGATATGGGCCGGATGTCTCCTACGTGAGTATTTGGCCCGATACAATCTGTGAGCTTGTCTACTGTTCCCATTGGCTCATCCGTATTCTAAAATCATGTCTGCATATTCCGCTCTCGTGCCCTCTTCCATTTCACTAGGACTGATCGACTGGACACTGCAACTTGTACACATACATTGCTGTCTACAGACGTGCATATCAGGACCGACCACGTCCGTTACACATTACGCTATCTGCATTGGTTTATTGTACTTTCCTGTCCTCACCCCTCAGACAGCGCACTGAATGGAATACTATAAGTACACACCGTAAACAACGTCAGATGAATACAGTATGTGTAAGCTGTACAGATAAATACACATAAATAAGGTGTACAGAGGAATAAAATTATTTCATTTCCACACAACTAATTTTGCTTGTAACTTTCGACTCAGTCATTTCCGGACCAGGGTTCCTTATCACAAATTGATACATGTGCCCTTCCCCATCATCCCTGAAAGTTTGTAACACTAGCCCGGAAACACCCTGTATAGTCGGGCCAAAAGTAATGGTTTTATGGACTCTCTGCTCTTCTAGATAGCTTTCCCAAATCGAAAGTATTAGAATCGTCAAATTTTTCCTGCAGTTTATCGTTCAGTTGCATCAATAGCACCTCATATTGTGGATCGAAGAAGACATAGATTCACTCGTACATATGACCTGGAAGGGAGTATTTCACAGCACGTTGCACAAGACAATTAGCGACAGCTAAGTCATGAGTCCGCTTTGAGAATACTTCATAAACATTTGAAGAGTATTGAATCAAAACGCGCTCAGTTCTTCCTGGGAATAAATGCTGTTTGACGTGGATTTCACCTATTCAAGTAGCGCTGAATCGATGTGTGTTATCAATTTGTTTCATAACGCAATCCTTCACAGGCTTAAACACCTTCAAATACAATGTTTCGTTCAGAAATCACTGAGACAATTCGTACAAAATGCTCTTTGCTGGATAAACGTTAATTCAGCCATTTAATACGTCGTTACCTCGCGAAATATAAATGGTGGGGTGAAGGCAGTCACTATCTTCTTTGAGCGCTTTTTCTGTCGAAAATATCCGTCAATAATGAAACTAAATAAATTATCCGGTTCAGATTTCTAACTATGCGTTTTGCATATAGAATTTTTCTTTTAATATTCACATAAAATTAAAAAGTCAAGTGATCTGTAGAAGTGGCATCTCCTCTCACAGATTTCTTAGAGAAATAGCAGCTTGATGCTTCCATTTACTGTATTCAGTTCGTTTCTGGTGGTTGTGGCAGCCATATTGTAAACTCCCATGTTCAGCATGTCCTTATTTTTATGACATTTTTCTAAACCACCTTCTTCTTTTCCTTTTTTATGCCTGATGGCCTATTGCGGTTTCTCACCAACATTTCAGTAGTTTTTCAAGCGATGTGTTTCCTCTGGGAGTGTAAGGAAAATTTGCTCTTTTTTATTACCCAGTCCTAACCACTCTGTTGATATACTGGAGGCAATTCGTCCAGTATTGATTAATGTAGGACTATTATTGGTTTAATATTGAGTTCGTTTGTAATATATGAATATCTCTTACTTCTAGGAATATGTTGCGTGCTGTTTTTCCGAGAAATTTCATTTCGGTTGAAATGAGTCATTGTAAACAGTGTTTTCTAACTGACCGTGCTTTCAGCTTTACAATTTTGCGTTAGTACCGATATTTGCATAAGTTTTTAAGTTTTCATTCTGATATGTCTTTGAACTTGAGTGCGTTTGAAAGTTTGTTTGATTTTCGTAATACTCTTTGTAATTTTAATTTGAATATTAAGTTATTCTTAATTGCAAGATAAGTAGATTATATTGTAAGTATTTAAACAAAATGACATGTCCCTACATTTTGATGATGCATATTTCGTTTCTAAATTAGGTATTTACCTGAAAGGTTAGGTTCCTTATTTTATCAGTTATTTGCGTATTGAATTTTGTATCTGTGATATGAATTTGGTGTATAGAATACTGAGATTCTTTGTAAATATTGACCACAGAACTTCACCATCTCAATATTATTTATTTCTTTGTTTATTTACTAATTTACTTACGTATTTATTTATTTATTCATTTACTTATTTATTTATTTATGTATTTATTTATATTTTTTTGAAGGTTTGCATCAGTATAAAACAAAACATACTTAACAATTAAACGTACACATTGTCATGCTACAAAAAAATTCAAGTTATATTATTACTACAATTGAGTATTTAATGAGTAAATTGCGGAGTTTTAGTACAACTCTGGAAAGACAAGATGTCGAAATTTTGTAGGTATTAAATTAAAACAAATTAACATTCGGAAGACATAATTTTCCTCTAAATGACAAACTACATCGTTACAATTTGTCATCTTCGTTGATTAAGCCGTAGGGATGGTTTAGGCCACAAGTGCCTACTCTTAAAATTTTTTAGTCCATCTGAGCAGTTCCGTTGACTTGGCGAGAACCTAAAGTTTATGTAACAGATTGCTACTTTGGTTTGACAAAAATTTCAAGATTTACTGCAAAAAATATATAAATATTTAATTGTTTATTCCATAGTGGCATCAGTGCGTATTTAAGCCAGACGTATTCACGTAAATCCCACGAGATATTTCATTTTGGCATCAAAATCAATGCGCTACCACATCGGACTCGCGAGATATAGCCTAGAAATTTTCGCCCACGTCCAAAATGGTCGCCAGTCGCGGCGGGCCCACGCCCGCGCCTCGCGCATGCGCTTCGCCAACTAAAGATAATGCTGGCATCATAACCGTATGTCCGATCGAACGAGACCACATTTTTTTTAATTCGTTGACTTTGTTGGTTTTTTTATTAATATGTGCAATAAGAGCCAATGTTTAGAGACATGTGCATGAATGTGCCTATATGAGCCGTTCAGAGCAGAAGTGGTGTAAGTCAGAATTGCGTAATGAGGTTTAAAGTAAAAATTCTGTAAAATACAGCGCAAAATAGCAATTAATAAGACCTTCGTGCTATTCACTGACTGCTAATAGTTTAAATAACTTGAATATTAATTGCTACTTTGCGCTGTATTTTACAGAATGTTTATTTTAACCCTCATTACTCATTTTTGACTTAGACCACTTTTGCTCTGAACGGCTCATATATACACAAATTAATATACAGTACATTAGAGGGACACCACGATAACTAAAAAAATTCAACCCGATAGAGCAATTTGGATGCTTTTTCCTAATTCAGGAGCTCAGATTACCCTTCAATCGGGTATTTTGATCCAGGTTATCGAAAAAAAAAAGTTAAAATTTGTTTACTTTTGTTATTGGGAATGCTCTGTTTTTATTAAAGAATTCTAATTTTAGTGTTTATTTACTTCCCCAATTAAAGAAATAACTACGATAATTTGAAAATTTGTTTCATATTAATGTTTCTTAAGCTGATACACAGTTTACAGACTATGGGATTATACATTTATAAAGACGGATGGTGAAATCAGGATGTTAAAATAGCACACAAAGGGTGACAGAGTTCTTAAGAGACTTTTGAGGTTTAGCATACCCAATAAAATGAGTTAGTATTCTTAGCAAGTTCGTAATAACGACGTATCTTAACACTTCGTTGCACTCCGATCCTTCCATATATTAATTTCACTGTTGGTAGTCATTCCAGCATGAAGAGAGCAGTGCGACCCGCGAGGTTTGTGGAAAAAGCCTCTAAAAGTATGGCTACGACCTTGACTCGCAAGCTTGAGGGGGGACCGGGAGGGAGGGTATCGATTCGCTATATCTCCGTACAAACCGAGGCTAGCCTCCCGTCACAATAATACGTCGCGTTATATTGGTATTGTCTGAAAGCGCTGCGTTGTTGAGTTTAGTTTAATCAAAACTTCATGCGCGTGTGTGTGTTACGTATTAAATGACTCATACTGAGAGAACATTGAGGTCATTATTTGTAGAATTAAGAGAGAAGCCGTTTTCAAGTTGGATGCATGAAACAAAATGTGCTCACAAAGATAGGAGATCGATACCACATTTACATATTAAAATAGCGGATGGACGAAGACAAAAATAGAAATTTTCAATTTTCATGGATATTTCCTATAAATATCCTTGGCTAACAGGGTGTTCCGAGACAAATAATTTAGTCTATATTATTTCACCTGTATTATGTTTAGGAGTGAAAATGAGTGGTCAACATCTTCTTGTGGGTCTATAATCACAAAAAATGTTAATAGAAAAGCCGATAAACATCTGCTCTATAAAAAGATACAAGTTAATTAGGTTTTTTCATCCTACCTAGTAAGGAAATATTTTTCAAACAATTATTGTTAACAATAATAGCCGTTTCAAATTTCTCAATATTTAATAGTTATGATCTTGCCCCCCCTAATAAAAGATGTAGGTCATCCCATATTATTTGCAGATGACACAAGTATAGTAATTACAGCCAATAACTCCAGCATATTCCAATCTTCAACAGAGGAAATTCTCTTCAATATATGTGACTGGTTCTCAGTCAATAAATTAGTATTAAATTGTAACAAAACTAACATAATTCAATTTAAATCCTGTCCAAATTCAACGTCGCAAATTTCTAGCGTAATAATTAATAATAGATCCCTATTAGAAACAACAACCACCAAATTTCTTGGCTTAAAAATCTATAATGCGTTAAATTGGAAAAATCATATTAAAGAAATTACCCCCAAACTAAATTCAGCTTGTTTTGCCAATAGATCTATGCAAAAGATAGTAAATATAAATACTTTAAAAACAATATACTTTGCATACTTCCACTCGGTAATGAGTTTTGGAATAATATTCTGGGGAAATTCCACAGATAGTAACAATACATTTCTATTACAAAAAAGAGTAATTAGAATAATAGTAGGTGCCAAATCTAGGGAATCGTGTAGGCTATTTTCAAAAAACTACAAATAATGCCCATGGCTTGTCAGTATATCTTTTCATTAATAATCTTCCTCGTATGTAATCGTGAAAACTTTGTAACTAATTCAACAGTTAATAGCATAAATACACGTCAAAAAAATGACTTCCATACCCCTTCGGCAAGTCTATCGTGCTATCAAAAAGGAGTACGTTATATGACAGTAAAATTTTTAATAGCCTCCCTATTGATATAAAAAATGAAACTCAAATCATAAAACTATTTAGGGCCAAATTAAAGAAGTACTTAATTTCTCACGACTTCTATTCTGTAGATGGATTCATGACATTCAATAATACTTCATGAAATTGATACTAAAACTTTGTGTTGTACTAGTAGACTATATTGTAAATCTCTTCTGTATATATTCCAACTAGACTGTGGCTATAAATTAAGATTTTATAATAGTATTAAGTTTTTTGACTTGTTCCATATTCTAGCTGTAAGCAATGTATGAATACCATGGAATGTTAATAAATACAATACAATACAATCACATAATAAATATTTAAATAATCCTATTATTATTATTATTATTATCATCATCATTATTATTACTCGGGAGGAAATTGAACACAGAATAATATGGGAAATGCGTGTTATTATTCGGTTGAGAAGCTTTTATTATCCAATCTGCTGTCAAAAAATCTGAAAGTTAGAATTTATAAAACAGTTATATTACCGGTTGTTCTTTATGGTTGTGAAACTTGGACTCTCACTTTGAGAAAGGAACATAGGTTAAGGGTGTTTGAGAATAACGTGCTTAGGAAAATATTGGGGGCTAAGAGGGATGAAGTTACTGGAGAATGGAGAAAGTTACACAACTCAGAACTGCACGCATTGTATTCTTCACCTGACATAATTAGGAACATTAAATCCAGACGTTTGAGATGGGGAGGGCATGTATCACGTATAGAGTGTTATTTGGGAGGCCGGAGGAAAAAGGACCTTTGGGGAGGCCGAGACGTAGATGGGAAGATAATATTAAAATGGATTTGAGGGAGGTGGGATATGATAATAGAGACTGGATTAATCTTGCTCAGGATAGGGACGTATGGCGGACTTATGTGAGGGCGGCAATGAACCTCCGGGTTCCTTTAAAGCCAGTAAGTAAGTAAGTTTTATTGTTATTATTATTGTTGTTATTATTATTATTATTATTATTATTATTATTATTATTATTAGTACTACTATTTCTTAGCAATGTTTATTATTGTTTCATTAACGTTACTTATCTAACTTTTATTATTTATTTTTACTTTCATTATTCACTTTCATGTTGTTTTACGGTCTTGTATTAATGTAACAAAAGTCAATTGTATTCAATTAGAAGTAGTGTCTGGCTGGGCGGAATAGAAGGTCTACTGGCCTTAGGTCTGCCTGATTAAATAAATAAATTATTATTAAATTATTATTTACACCTTAGCTTCGTCTCTGTTATTTTATACATTATAAACCTCTCAAACCTCTCAAAATCACTGGAGAATCAATTCTTGTACATTTTCAGAATAGGAGTTACCTAGACAATAGAGCTACTACTTAACTATCAGATCTTTTGCCTACTTGTCATACAGATTAGGTCTATATTCAAGAAAAAAAATTGATGTCTCTATGCTGGTAAATAAGCTGCTTCGACTTGTTACTCAGAATTACTTACAGTAACATTAATCTATAAATATGATTTTTTAGGATATAATGTTAATGCTTATTAGCAAATTAAAGACTGTGAATTACATCAGGATAGCCTGCAACAAGTAGGCTGGGATGTGTTGAGCGGGAGAGCGGCTGGTAGAGTTAATGTGCTTCCTCAAAGAGCACGTAGTCAACTGATGGCCTCGAAGGAAAAAGAGAAATCCGAAAGGCGAAAGGTTACAGCCATTCTGCTGGACAGTGCCGGATATTGTTCGGCAAACCGTTTGTTAGATGGCGTTTAGGATAATGTGTATTTCTTTGCTTCAGCGACAAAAGACTTCTCCTAACAAGATTCTGTCCAACGTTTCCTTTATAAAGAAAAGACATTTAACTTCGCTTTAAATATCTGAGCACGTAGAAAGTTCTCTGCGACACCAACTCTGGTACGGAGTCGTGTTCATGATATATAGGGGCAGAGTTTCTGTGAAAAGTTTTACAAAACTCGAAAACTTTTCTGGGATAAAATACCTTCAAAAGGGAGGAAATCATATGACTAGAGCACCTTTTCTCTGAATTTTTATGTAAATTCCAGATAGGCTATTGACAAATATTATTTGTTTTTTTAATCTTAAAACTTGACAACAGAAGATGTCTGGAAGTTAAAGTAAGGAAAAACAAAGTGTAGATCATTAAAAGAACAGAATTAAAACGTAACACATTAATAATTATTACCATCCATCACACTTCTGATTCAAGTTCAGGCTGATATGTACACCTATTATCAGGCAGTACATCTCACTTGACGATGTGTGTCAGAGGAAGAATACTTGTTTTTATTAATTTAAAGTCCGATTAGTGAAATATGTTGTATGCAATGGAAGGGAAAGGAACTGAACACCCTATCCCAATATCTCATGGCCTATTTGCCTCATAAGTAGTGTCTTGTTGGTACTACTTGTAAGGTTAAGACCTGTCTTCGGAGAGTTGACTAAACAGCTGACAACAACCATCTTTCAAACCTGTATTAACCAAGTGTTCTGTTATAGACTCTCAGTCCACCTCTTCGTTGGACGACTAACATTTCCTCTTCCATAATATTCATACCCAAACATTTGTTTAGGGATGAATCCTCTCTGCATTCTTTTAATGTTTTTTTTTATTTCCTTTGGGTGTTTATATACTAAAAAATTAGTTCTATTTTAAGTTCTCTACGATTTCTTCATCCAGTTTCTTTCTAGTCGGTTATTTTACGACGTTTTATCAACACTTATGGTTATCTAGCGTCTGAGTGAGATGAAGGTGATAATGCCAGCGAAATGAGTCCAGGATCCATTGCCGAAATTTACCCTCCATTTACTCTTAATGGTTTGAGGGAAAACCTCGGAAAAAACCTCAACCAAGTAACTTTTCCCAACCAGGTTTTGAAACCGGGCTCGCTCGTTTCACGGTCAGACGAGCTAACTTCTTACAGTTTACGATGCCATATTGTTCCTCCTGCCTTACGTCAGACTAATTTCACCACTACAACAGTTATTCTGGAGAAGTCTGGTGTTATACAATCTACAGTATTTGTAATTGTGCATATTTCGCATCCGTAACAAAGAACAGGTTGGGCAAGTGTTTTATGAATTTTTGTTCATATGTGCTTTATAACTAGAGATGGTTTCATAATTGAACTATAGGACCAAATTTTTCATACATTTAGTAATTGTATTAGAACATTTAAGGTAATTTATACATTGTAATGAATATTTGAGGTAGTTAAAGTTATTCTTCCTTTGTAATAATTTGATATTTAGTCATATTTTGCAAAATTAAATATAGGGCAAAAGAATAATACAAGAATTCCGAGGTTAAATAAAATGCAATACACTGGAATAGTTGTTAGCATATCCGACTACGAAATTAACGGACCAGTGTTCAAATTCTAGCTGGGACAAATTGTCTGGTTGGGATTCTTCCGAGATTTTTCCGAAACCAAAAACAAACAATTATCGGCGTTAGAACCTCGGGCTCATTTCGCCATCGTCAACTTTAAATTCATCTACCATCATTCAATAGTTTAGGGTCAGAAAATATGCAACAGTTCGTAGTATCGTTGCCTCGCACAAAGATGGCATCGTTGTGAGGAAGTTGCCGAACTCTCAGTGTCGGAAATGACTGTTGTCTGAGCTGAATCGATAGATGGCACCAAATAATGAATTACGGTACACACAGAAATGCAGTACTACGGACTTCAAAAACATTAATCGCTACGGTAGGAATGGTAAACACAAGAAGTCTCAGGTTGCGGTGTAAGCTTTTGGGTAACTCCCGCATAAAAAAAATTACATAATTGAATATATATTTACTACATTACGATTCGTGATTAAAAGATTATTAATTTTCTTTTTGGTCTGTCTTAGAACTAATAATTGAAGTTTCATAGTGGGGAAATATGTATTTTGCATGAAAATAATAAGTTAAAATTATGATCTGAAGTTATAAATATATTAAAACGTTTACATACATATAGCCTGTCTATGAAACTACCGTATAATGAGGAAGTGGACATGTCTCTATATGGCTGTAATTAAAAAATATAATATTTATTTCAAGAACTCTCCATATATGTCCCAGTATTCAGAAAATATCAATATTACTGGAATTATCACATTTGTTTTTCATATGTTGTTATTGTAATTTGTAAGTACTGTTCTCACAATAATTGGTTTTTGAATTTGAATTTATTGAAATTACAAATTACCTAGCCTATACATATTGAAAATACACAGTTGGCACCCCAAAGAGTAAATGGTCATGCTTGGGGCAATTCCAATGACATAATATTAATACAGTCTGATCCGTTTGGGTATGGATAATATTAATTTATTAGTATAAAGCTATTATGATAGTAGGAAGAATTTCTTGCTGGTTGCATTATGATTAAAAGATGGGAGTTTTCATATAATACAATTAACAATGCATAATCTGAAAGGACAATGAAAACCGTAGATGATTATAATGGCTACTGCAAATGAACAGCTAGCACAATGTGTTCCTTGGTATGCTAAATTTGAGAGTGTTAAAAGAGTTCAAAGGGAATTTCGACGTGAATATAGTGTGCGTAATGTACCGAAATAAATGCACCTGTACGATTTCATAAAGTTGTAGTATTGAACATTTGTAGAAACAGGTTCTGTATTTTAAAAACATGCAGGAGGTCGCAGGCGAAACCCAGTACGAGAAGTAGCTATCTGTTGGCTTGGTCCCCAAACTCTCCATATCTAATCCTGCCATCCTCACATAGAGTTTTGTTAAAGACATTGTCTATTCACAGAAACCCAGGAACATTGATGATCTGAGAGTAAAAATTACTCAAGCTTTCCAACAAATTATCTCTCTTATGTTACAACGGACATGCGCTGAATTGCTTCACCGTTATGAGTTGTGCAGGGTGCGCAATGGGGGTCATGTTGAACTCTGATATTTTGAAGTGAAATTTTACAATAGACCACTTCTAGTTCCTGTTCTTTCAAATTCTTCTTCATAAAATAAAATGGAGTCTTACCTCTTCCTTTTAACTATACTCTTCACTTGAATATGCGACTCTAAACAAAAAAGTTAACAACTTTGCTCAGATGTGTAAATTGATCAAGTTCTATCAGAACTCAAGTTAACGCTTGCTGGCTTTTATAGACACTTCCACCCGGAATGTACAACAGCTCGTACGAAAAAAACAAAATTGGATTTTAAATGACTGGAACCACACATGTGGAATCAGTCGAGTTAGAGCGGTCGCTCGGCAAGAACTTTTTGAACATCGAAAGCCTCCAGCATCAATGTGCCATTTATATTACTCTGAAAAAGCGCACAAAATGTAGGGGAGATCTACAACTTTTAAAAGGAATGGCCGTCGCTGTGAAGAAAGTTGAAAATCTATTGAGAACATGCATCATCTGAAAAGATATTTCTTTTCGATAGTCCATCTATTCATAATGCCGACCTTTCTGGTTCGAATTGAAGACCATATTTAAGTGAATGTATAATGTAACATAATATAGTAGTGCACAATGTATTGGTGTAATATATCATGAAACATAATATAATATAATATAATACAATATAATATAATATATAGTGTGATGTGATATATTATGATATATGATATGATATATGATATGATATGATATGATATGATATGATATGATATGATATGATATGATATGATATGATATGATATGATATGATATGATATGATATGATGATAAACGATGAATGTCACATTTCTGTTAAGGATTAGATAATGATCTAATTAAGTAGTGCTGTTTCTATAGAAAATAAAGGAAAGGATTGCTGTATTCATGGTGATAATTCTCGTTTTTACCATTTTTCATAAGAACAACATTAAATTTCGCAGTGAACCATTGAATTAGGTAATGACATCAACCTTAAGAAAACTGTGACATTCATCGTTTTTCCCGCGAACTCTTCAATTATGATATATGTAACTTTTATTTTCCTTTAATTACCACACACCCGACAACAATGTGATTTTTATTCTTAATAATTCACCCTGTAAGTTCTCAGTTCGCTTGGCTTAGTTAGTTCTTCTAGCTCACTGTTCAGTTTCACTGTACGTCGAACTCAGATTCTCCAGATGCGTCGCGCTCGCCTGGATACTGCCACAGTTATGGACTCACTCAAGTTCACTGCACGTCGAACTCAGGATCCCCTTGCTCGCCGCTTTCCAATACAAGACTTGAAGACTGACTGACTCTAGCACTTTTATTTATTACACCATAACTACTGGAATCTTCGATTCGCGTGTCTTTCAGAATCTTTGAGAGAGATCCGCTTCTCGATACTTCCTCACTTCCTCCTAATCATAGTAACTTTCCTCCCCCTTGCTCCGTACCGCGGCTAGCGTCAGGGGTTCGTGTTTCCCCGCGCCTTCTTTCTCGCTAGATGCGCGCGCAACTCCCTGACGCGACCAGAACAATCTAGACGGGTGCCACAATATATGATATGATATGATATGATATGATATGATATGGTATGATATGATATGATATGATATGATATGATATGATATGATATGATATGATATGATATGATATGATATGATATGATATATGATATGATATATGATATGATATGATATGATATGATATGATATGATATGATATGATATGATATGATATGATATGATATGATATGATATGATGTGATATGATATGATACTATGTGATATGATATGATATGATATATATGATATGATATGATATTATATTATACTTATTTTATTTATTTATTTCTTTGTTTATCCATAAAGAGTGAGAAACATAGGACTTGTCAAAGAAAGACAGGAAAGACAATAATTAAAACAGAAAACAATAATTACAATATGAAATTACAACAAATTAACACCAATATAAACACACACGTATTTCATCTGAAATTGTAGAGACAGAGCTTTTTTAAAATTCTTTTGATATTATCGTCTAATAGTCAATTAAATCCCATTCGAGTTTTGATTTCCTCTAGAGAAACATACATTCTGAAAGACTAAATGTCTGGAAATCGGTATTGTAAGTACATGATACTGCCAAAGTTCCTGATGTATAAACATGAGTGTAACATATTTTGTATTGTGAATTTTGAACCTTTTTACTTAGCACAGCACTTCACATAATCAACTCTCGTGCCATTTAGGGTGAACGAAATGAAATACAACTTTTAGAGTGGATAGAGAAGACATGGAAGATTATGAAAATGACATCGCCGGAATAACGACTTGAGTAGAGTTAGGCTGTTATTGCACCCAGCGCTTCAGTTTTAAATTTCGATTGTCTCACATCATGAACTTGACTTCAGGGGAAATCATCAGTCCTTGGATTATGAAATATCGTACGATGCAATATTATTCGCGTCTTAAGATATTACCATAATTTCTGCTGTGAAGAACTTAGTCCTTGCAAAAGGAAACATTTGTTTCTCTTGAAAAATGTTCAGTTTGTATCCGCTTCATGTTAATTTTCTTTTTCATCATGTCAATAAACAGGATATAGTTAACTGCACAGTATAATGCTTTCGAACTGGTATTATCTATCGAGTGCAGTTTCTGTATGGTTGCATTCGTTGGTAAAAATTATGTAAAGAACTCATTCATCTATGTTCGCAAGAATATTGTCTGTCGCCTTGAATATAATATTACTATCGTCTGTTCTTTTAATAATTTTATCCAGCCAGGTGGAAAAGTGCAGATTTTGTGATAAGTTGTAACGAATCACTTAATGATAATTTCTATTAATTTTGCATTAAGTTCTGTTTATTCCATTTTTATATACTGTATCCATAGGTCATTGTGGCACATCATACTTAAACAAATTAAATTCAATATCTCTCTCTTCTTGCAGTTTACTCCATGGTAACCTCTTTGTGACACATCTGTAGGGACCCGAATTTATGTAATTACATATTATATTCCTTTCAACCTAACCGTATATAAATAACAAACCTTTGCGAATCTTGTAATTACAATTAATATATTAAAATTTGATACTACATATTTTTACATATTTACCCCACATTGCATATTATCGCTTGGTATTACATACATCTACATATTTAGAGGTTTTATTCATTTTTACTTCTCTGAAAGGAAAAAAAAATTCTGCTGGGGAAGTTTACAATTTGAAATACAAAGATTTAAAAAAAATCTTTTTACCTACCCAAGAAAGGTTATATTTCGGGACGAAACACAACGTCCTTATTTCTAGGAAGTAATAGAGGCACTAACCCCATACCGCCCACTGTATGAACAAAAGGCAACCTTTCTCATACAACTACCTTGTATTGTAAAAATCACTCAGAGAGTAGTGTTGCTTTCATGCAGTGGATGGGACGAGGAGGACATTATTTGTCTCAAACTATAATTGTTCTGCACACGTCTTAACAAGCCGTTCCCATGCAATTTGCAATCTTACCCCACTCTCTTCCTAATTTTTCTAGGGAAAACCCATGTCAAGTCTGACATGAGACTTTCAGGTTATTGCTTGACCTCTTTATTTTAAATTTAATAGACCTATTCGGAAATGAGATTTTCCGAGCTATTAGAAAGTATGGTTCTTGGCTGGAATAATCCCACCAATCTGAATGAGACAGAATGTCACTTGTCAAACAACAGTTTGTAAATGCCTATAGTTTGAGGTTTTAGTAGGTACTTTGTTTCATACAGGGAAAAGCTAAAATGCATGTGTCCCATATCTCCTCTTATTTTCTCCTAATCCAGTGAAGCGAAACAGTGCTTGCAGTACTGTTGTGTCATTCATTTCACTCAGTTCTCTAGTTTTAGTACTTATAGTGTAAAGTGCAAGTGAGTTTATCTACTGTTTTTAACTAAATAAAATGGCCCCTGTATCTTCAACCCTAACGACAAAAATAAAATCATGGTTTGCAATGGACGAAGCTTTCACTATAGCTGGAAAAATAGTCATGTGTCAAGTGTGCGGTAAAAACGTCGGGTGATCTATGAAATCACAATTGGAGAGTCTTACCAATCCTATACCTGCCAGATATTGATATTAAATATTTTCATGATTCTACATACTTTGGTACATATTCAGCTCATTTTTCTTACATAAATATGTACATGTTTCACACCTTGATTATGAGCAAATGCTGGATAACTTATGGTGCTGGACCCAGGACTCATTTCACCGCCATTGTCACCTTCATCTCATTCAGACGCTAAATAACCTAAGATGTTGATAAAGCGTCGTAAAACAACCTACTAAAAAAATTCACACTTGATATTACATAAAAATCCGGTCTCTATACATCTGTTTATCATTTCACTGTCTCTTACAAAACTTCTGACAACTTTTCTCTTTACTTCATCGGTTATTCCAGTACCACATTTTCAGGATTCACAGTTACTCTTCTTACATAATAGTGACCACAGTATAGCATAATTTTAAAATAATTAGTAAGGAGAGCTTAATGCGGCTATTGTTTGCGTTTGGCTCTTGGTTTGGTTCACGGTATACAATTATCTGTCAACTCTGCCAACATATTTTGTATCTTCAGCAACTGTTACTTGATTGAACGACGACTGCGTAGGCCCCAATTGAATGTCTGCAACAGATCCCAACGGCTTCTTGTAATCAGGGCGTATTGTGTACTGTTAATGAACACAATTTGCCGCCGGAAAATGATCGCATAACTATGTATTTCGCAGTCTTTATTGTGTGCCATCTACTTTAAATATAGAACGATTCTGAAATAATGCGTCACATTCATAGTTTTTGTAGATAAGATGAATAATGATAATTTAAACAAAATGTATTTGCTAATTTACCCAGTACTCTATTATGTTTGCGGTAACGTTAATGCTCCTTTAAGAACGAACCATGTGAAAACAGAGCATCTCCCGTTCTCATTCATACTCGTATCAGTGTACAATTTTAACAGTGCATTCTACGTTGAAAATTTGACCACGTTAAATTGAAAGCTATATCAGGGTGAACTGTAAATAATGTCATTAATTTCAGGGGGTTATTCTTTGAGATATTTTAAACCAAACAAAAATAAATACAGTTTTGCTCGTTTTTGCTTCCTTATCGAGATAAAAATTGTTTTATATGAACCATTTCATAACGAGCTTTGGGAAAGTTAGTGGTTTAATTCTGAATATGCTCAGTCAATTTAAGAGAGCGATATACGTTATGATAATAGAGTGATGAAAGAATTTTAGTTTTGTCCTTTAAATATTCAGAAATTTAATCCGAGTAAATGTAACTTTTCGTTCAGCGAAGGAAGTTTAAACTGTTACATTTTTTGGATCAAATTTCTGCACAATAAAGTAGAAAATTAAAATTCTTTAAATCATTTGTTACCATAATACCCTGCTTTCCTAAATTGACTGAGCACAAAGAGAATTAAATCAATGGTTTTTCCAAAGCAGTCGATGAAATTTTTCGCATAAAACAATTTTTATCTCGAGAAGGAAGCAAAATCTAGTAAAATTGTATTAAAATCTTTTGTTTTAAATATCTCGGAAAATAATCCCCTGAAATTAATGACATTGCGTACGGGTCACTATGTATTTCCAACAACTTTCTCCTTTTTCAATTTTTTTTAACTAATAACGGAGTTTTTCTATGTAGCCGTACTTTTGAATCACGCTGTATATTATTTCAATTAAGGGCCGATATTATAAACGCCATTTAAACCTTACGTTCAGTTTAAACAGAAGTCTTTCGTTCTGCTACGTATTATAAACCTTAACTATCAGTTAGTCTTGAGTTAACTTGAGTTTAACTTGATCGGTAGTTTTCTGCCGTTTAAACTGCAATTCAAGGCTGAAGATTGAAAGATGGCGCATCCCGCAATACACATGGATATTGCAGATGTTTTCCAAGAACGTATGACTGACTATATGTGAGTGATTAATATTACACGGCGGCCGAGAATTTTTCGAAATAGAGTGCACCACTTTCAAATATACGTAAATGAACATAAGTTTTAAAACAGATTGAGATTTTCTAAGCAGAGAGTCCTAACCTTCAGAATTATGCTTACAGTCCTAACCTTGTTTCGATAAATTCAAACTCGATACAACATGCAACAGAAAACCGAGGAAGTGCAAAAATATGTGTTTTAGGTTTTGAATTTAAAGATTATTTGAAAAGATAAATGATTTCTTTTTTTATTTTGAAAACATTCTGTTGAATATCTCATCAGTTATTAGTTACGTTGCGCTACTTTTCCTCTGGTGGTAGGCATAATGAAAGCGATGGAAGATTTCGAAGGTGTCCGTAAATCTATTATAAACCTATTGCGCATTGTACTGTGTGGCAGACAGTCTCCTGGTAAGATTTGCTATGGTGCCTGATTTATAAACACACTAATAATATTACCCAATTTTACTAGACTCGTAAAAGTAATTGTATTGTTTCACTGAATTCTATTTCATAAATATTCTAGACAACACATAAAATACGCACAATAATATTATTACTTCGTTACTCAGTTGATTCTGTATGGAGGTACGTCGCGGATGGTCATGCAAGGTTTAGTTTGGTTGCATTGTGTTTGGGAGTATAACGTTGGTAGCCAGCGTTAAGAAACTATTTGAGGTTAAGTCTGACAACCATACTGAAGTACGCGGTATTGGTCGTTTTTAGGTTTTTTTATGGTACTCTCTCTGATATCGAAGAACAAAGATGTTTCCTAATGAAGATTCTCCACGAGCGTCGGCTATTTCAAATCAATAATATAATTAAACAGTTGCGATCGTCTTCTTTTCTTTCTCAGCAGTAATACCAATCGTATTCCACTACGGTTTAACTTAACCGAGACTCTGTAATACGGCACGTTGAGTTAAACTCATGGTTGGGTTTAACTTAGGTTTAACATAATCTTTAGATTAACCGTATTTATAAAACCGGATCTAAGTGTATTGGGAATATAATAATAATTTATTTATTTAATCTGACAGGATTAAGGCCATAAGGCCTTCTCTTCCATCCAACCAGATAGCAAACACTGATGAAAATAATACAAATTAAGTTAAAGCCCTATAGAGGGTCAACAGAGTCCAAAGAACACTATAGAGCTCTCATCGAGCTAATACAAGAAAAAAGAAAGAAAACAGAGATAGCAATGATGATAGTGATAACTGATAATAATAATAATAATAATAATAATAATAATAATAATAATAATAATAATAATAATAATAAATACATTACATATTAATTGTCAATTTTACAACAGCATAGTTACAATAGTTACTATAGGCCTATGTTATGGGTTAAGGTGAAGTTGAGCAACCTGAAGGGTGTTCAACAAGCAATTCCATCAACTAGAATGTGATTTTTTAATTTAAATTTGAATATTGATATTGTCCGACAGTCTCTGACATGGTCAGGGAGAGAATTCCAGAGGCTGGAATAGATATGCTGAAAGATGATGAGTAGAAGGATGTTCTGTGCAGAGGAATAGAGAGAAGGTACATGTTCCGGGTTCGAGGTAGTGAAAGGTAAACAAAACGAGATGCTAGGTAAGAGGGTGTGGAGGTGTGGATGATTTTAAATAGTAATAAGAGAGAGTTGAAGAATCTTCTTTCTGTAAGTGGACTCCAAGACAACGATTCTAGTGACGGTGTTACATGATCGAATTTTCTAATGTTACAAACTAAACGAACGCAGATATTGTGAACACGCTGTAGTCTATGGGCAAGATCAGTATTTAAATTCGTCAATAGAGAATCGCAATAATCGAAGTGGGGCATCACTAAAGTTTGGATCAGGTTCTTTTTAAGGCTGAGAGGTAAAACGTTGTTTAAATGTCCGAGGGACTGAATTATGGAAAAAGTTTTCTTACATATGTAGGTCACTTGACTTTGAAAATTTAAATTTGAATCTAAATATAACCCTAAATTTTTTACTGTCTTACTATATGTAATTGTAGTATTATTTATTTTTGTATTTGATACAGCGGCTAGATCTATTTTGTTTAATGCTCGTTGGTGGCCCATTTTTATAGCTTGTGATTTGTCTGGATTTAGTCTGAGTCCAAATATCTTATATTTCTAAATTTTTCTTTGAATTATTCTATTTAATTTATCAATTGCCACAAAGAATCACAATCACTTTGATAGGCCGATATTTTATCTGTAAGAAAGTAGAGAGTCAAACTTTTAAAATAACATCACTTTTCCATGCTTTGCACAATGTTAAATGCAATATTAATTTTCCGTGTAGATCAGGACTCCAACAACAGCCAATAAATGATGTGCAGTTCTTTGATCTTTCACTTACTGGAACGTCAGTTATTTCAGTTGCGTTTTAACTGTATTCGGCGTGGAATCAGAGCGCGGATGTGGATGCAACTCATATTATTCCTTTTCGATATCGAGAAATGGATGCGGTATGTCGTGTTTGCTGTCAAGATCAATTTCTTTAACTTCTATATGACATCTCAAGTTGACACCCGGTTGATAAATTCAACTCTCTCTCCTCCACTCTTGGTGTAGTATCTGGAGAGCTCGCTGGTCTATACTATATAACAGAGTCTATATGACACTTGTACATTTATCCTGCTTTTATAAAAAGAGTGGAGACGAGGTGAAAGAGTCCATTACTGTTCAGTTGCACGTCTAGACACCATTGAACATGAAGAGTCGCTTGAAATTTGTCACGGATTGCTCAGTTTGAAGTTGAGGTTTCTCTTAATATCTCTAGTAGTAATAATAATAATAATAGTACCGTATCCATTCGCGTAATTCACGCCATCGCATATTTCACGCATCCAAATTATTTACTATATAATTTAATAAATTAATTTCCTCGTCTATTTCACGCATTTAATATTCGTGAAATACTGTAACAAGTACATACTAAAACTTGAAGTAATGAGGTGTGTTATGTTGATGAGCCCTGAATGTACTGTATCTTAAATGCCGTAACGAGAGAGTGCATAGGGGTATTTGGGACCGGACAGCTACCTGTTACAGGCGCACCCTTCTCGTCTATGAAAGTCCTTTAAAAATACCGGTATAGGGTATTGACCTCCCCCCTAACATTTGAATGGGGGTGGTTTGAAAGCTTTGTGTTGGATCGCATCAGTTGAGTTTGAGACTCGAAAAGGGAAACCTGTCAAAAGCCGTCTGTTAAAAGTTTTAACAATGAATGGTAAATCCCGATATGAGTCATACTGCGTCCTTCAAATTAAAAGTTATTGCGTATGCAGAAACACATGGCAACAGAGCAGCTGGGCGTGAATTCACAGTTCCAGAATTTAATATTCGCTACTGGAGGAAACAAAAACAAGCTCTTCAAGAAACAAATGCATCAAGGAAAGCATTTCGTGGGCCAAAAAGTGGAAAATTCCCTGATCTTGAAGACAAGTTACTAGGATATGTAAGGGAACTGCGTAGTTTTGTCATTTTTACCCTTAAAAATACCAGCTTGTGAAATTCCTCGCTTAATTCACACACCCTTAACTTATAGATCGAAATTGCGGGAAAAAAGTGCGTGAAATATTCGAGTAAATACGGTAATACTACTACTACTACTACTACTACTACTACTACTACTACTACTACTACTACTACTAATAATAATAATAATAATAATAATAATAATAATAATAATAATAATAATAATAATATTATTATTATTATTATTATATACTTACTGCTTTTAAGGAACCCGGAGGTTCATTGCCGTCCTCACATAAGCCCGCCATTGGTCCCTATCGTGAGCAAGCTTAATCCAGCCCCTACTATCATAACCCACCTCCCTCAAATCCATTTTAATATTATCCTCCCATCTACGTCTCGGCCTCCCCAAAGGTCTTATTACCTCCGGCCTCCCAACTAACACTCTATATGCAGTTCTGGATTTGTCCATATGTGCTACTATATGTTCTGCCCATCTCAAACATCTGGATTTAATGTTCCTAATTATGTCAGGTGAAGAATACAATGCGTGCAGTTCTGCGTTGTGGAACTTACTCCATTCACCTGTAACTTCATCCCTCTTAGCCTCAAATATTTTCCTAAACACCTTATTCTCAAACACCCTTAACCTATGTTCCCTGTTTCAAAGTGAGAGTCCGAGTTTCTTTTGATGTGGTCGTGCCAGAGTACTGTACATTTCCGAGGCGTATTTTGAGGTTTAGTTAACAAGCTGTCTTTTTTGCGGTGATGGGTTGTTTGCCCTTCGTCCAACCCCCAAGTTGGAGAATCACCCCTCATCGACTGTCCGCTCTCGCTCGCTGTTGTTGCATTTGTTCATTGTCTTGTCTCGTCATTCTCGTGAGCTTCGAGTCTCGCTCATCATTCTCGAAATAACATTTGGTCGACGTGGAAAGATTTCGTAACTTTGAATAACATACATCATTGGAATAAATAACATTATAAATGTTTAAATGTGAAAAAAAGACAAAACAGAACAGTATCTTAGTTATAAAAATGTTCTGGTTCTATTATATGATAACACCTATGGTTATATAAATAGCAAAAAAAATAAATAAATAAATAATTCTCAAATAAATTTGCATTTATAAGAAGCATAAAACATAACGTTAATATCTTTTTACTTGAGATTGCACGTTTGACCTCAAACATATGAAAAGAAAATTCCTAGCCTTTAATAAGTGCCTAGTAATTAAATAAAGATTGGGGAACGGATTATTATACACTGAGAGTTAGAGATGTTTCAAATAGGCTGCTTGATTGTTTATACATGTATAATAGTTGCCAAAGTAGATAAAAGTTCAGTCAGGTATAAACAACTTTGTCGATTCAAGACTGCTTGACGTTCGGGACTTCGGGAGTGATCAATCTCGGCGTCTCGAAACACTCACAAGCAGTCTTTACGTCAAGGACGCGAAGTATATAACATTGTCGTGCGGGTTTTCGGCTTTGGGGGCGCTGTTAGTCCTGCTTTCTCGATCGTTGTACTTCTGTTATATATGTGTGTGTGTGTGTGTGTGTGTGCGTGCGTGCGTGCGTGCGTGCGTGTGTGTGTTTTTTGGTATAGGCCTAATTGATACTTTTAATACCGATCGTGCTGTGTAACATGAGATGCAGTTCCGAATTTTGCCACTAGTGACTTTAATATTCGCTTAAGAAATTTTATATTCTCTAGAACGTATACATTGAGTTGGAGGTCTCCTAAAGAATTTGTCTATGATATCGACCCATGTTATGAAATTATGAAAAACTGTTTTATAGCCATTTTGAAACTTGGACTTGAATTCTTCGTTTGTGTAGTCTGTAGTCTTTTCTACAGATTTTATTGTTCCCTTATTTTACTCTAAAACAGTGAGGTTATATTTCTGGCGACCGTGTTTCCAACCAGAGTATACTGTCCCTACTGTACAACACATGAGGTTAAAACAGTCTTTCCATTACACAGAGTTTGGAAACTAAAACTGAATAGAAGAAATCCAAGATGTGGGAAGAAATTGAGGACAGCCATGATTGCTCTGCCAGGCAGCACAATGATGACCCGCTGTCCCTCATTGTCAGCGGTTGTAATGATAGAGGAGGCCTGCAGTCTCGTTTCTGTAGATTGAAGTCCTTTGACGAATAACTGGCTTGTAATAGAAGGCTGCATTAGGAGGCAGACATGTTAAACCCTGTGTGTCATAAAGGCAGTGTTGCTTCTAAGACTATAAAAGTTAACAGTGGCGAATGTACGCGTTTGAAATCTTCTGCTGCACAGCTAAATGGATAGAAAGCTCTTTATTATTCAATTTCCATAAATGTATATGTTGTCTATCTTTTACAGGTACTTAGTTATTAGTATTAAGCATGTTACAAACCATCGTGACTTAACTTTTTGTGTCTATGCAGGTTCACGCGCAAACGCTATTATTAAAATATTATAGATTTATTATTTTGTCCTACAGAATAATATCTGTGATACTGACAATTAATATTTGAGGAGAAAAATTCGCTCCGGCGCCGGGGATCGAACCCGGGTCCTTGGTTCTACGTACCAAGCGCTCTGACCACTGAGCTACGCCGAATTCAATCCACATCACCGGACCGAACCCTCCTCCTTCAATATTTCCCTTTGTGGCCTGACTCCAAGTTAGGCGTAGGCCTATATGTTGACGTATATTTGCAATGTCAACTGTCATTATATTAGGAGCGCACTCAGCTGAGTGACTTTTTTGCCCGGGATTCCGCACTTACGTGCACAGGAATCTGTACAAATATATGCATGCAGCTATGAGAATATTATAGATTTATTAATTTGTCCTCAAATATTAATTGTCAATATCGCAGATATTATTCTGTATGACAAATTAATATATCTATAATATTCTCATAGCTGCAGTGCATATATTTGTACAGATTCCTGTGCACATAACTGCGGAATCCCGGCCAAATAAGTAACTCAGCTGAGTGCGCTCCTAGTATAATGGCAGTTGACATTGGAAATATACGTCAACATGTATGCCTAACTTGGAGTCAGGCCACAAAGGGAAACATTGAAGGAGGAGGGTTCGGTCCGGTGCTGTGGATTGAATTCGGCGTAGCTTAATGGTCAGAGCGCTTGGTACGTAGAACCAAAGACCCGGGTTCAATCCCCGGCGCCGGAGTGAATTTTTTTCCTCAAATATATTAATTGCTATTATTAAAAGTTAAAAAAGATTACATATTTTGTTATATTCTTTATCTAAATGCATCAATCTGTAAAATAGGGAAATTTGGCAAGCGGGTGTAACATTGGCATAATGGGGGAACTTTGACAATCATAAGTTTACAATTTGAAGAGTTCAGAGCCATAGTGGGCCAAGCGAAATTTATTAACGGAGAAAGCAAGGGTTAAAGTTAAGTGAATACCATAGTTTAATGAAGATTGGCATATCATTTAGTTTTAATGTGTATACCTTGTATTACTTGCTATATGTTCCCATTGAATTATGGTAATAACTTCATTTTAACCCCTGCTTTGTACGGTTTTAGTAAATGGCGCTTGGCCCACTATGGTTCTGAACCCTTCATTTATTTTTGAAGGATCAGATAAATCAATTCTAATATTATTACAAAAAACGTATAAATCAGTCATATAATTTATCATTTAATGTAATCTACAACATGGTTTACATTACATATATTTGTAGTGAAGGTTTTCGCCTTAAAACCGGCATCTTCAAACAAAAAATAAGAATTTAGATATCATATGAAAAATTGCATAAGTGTTCTAGTGACACACACACACACATACAGGATGTAAGAGTGCTATTATTTTAACTTATGATTATTCATGCCATAAGGAAGAAACAAATATGCTACTGGAGCTTAATGACAGCTGTGAGCAGTATGGCATGAAGATATTTTTTTTTTAGTTGGTTATTTAACGACGCTGTATCAACTACTAGGTTATTTAGCGTCGATGAGATTGGTGATAGCGAAATGATATTTGGCGAGATGAGGCCGAGGATTCGCCAGAGATTACCTTGTATTCACATTACGGTTGGGGAAAACCTCGGAAAAAACCAAACCAGGTAATCAGCCCAAGCGGGGCTCGAACCCGCGCCCGAACGCAACTTCAGACCGGCAGGCAAGCGCCTTAACCGACTGAGCCACGCCGGTGGCTTGGCATGAAGATAAATGCAAATAAGACGAAGAGCATGGCCATAGGAAGAAAAATACAGAATATTAACTTGCGAATTCTAAATGAGGCAGTAGAGCAAGTGGACAGCTTCAAATACTTAGGATGTACTGTAAGCAGCAACATGAGCTGCTGCCAGGAACTCAAAAAGAGGATAGCAATGGCCAAGAAAGCTCTTAATAGAAAAAGGAGAATCTTCTCCGGACCTCTGGAAAAAGAACTAAGGAAGAGACTAGTTAACTGCTTTGTATGGAGTGTGGAATTGTATGGGGCAGAAACATGGACATTACGACGAAATGAAGGGAATCTAATAGAAACATTTGAAATGTGGATATGGAGAAGAATGGAACGTGTGAAGTGGACAAACAGAATGAGAAATGAATCTGTGTTGGAAAAAATGGGTGAAGAAAGAATGATGCGAAAACTGATCAGGAAGAGGAAAAGGAATTGGTTGGGTCACTGGCTGTAAAGAAACTGCATACTGAAGGATGCGCTGGAAGGAATGATGAACGGGAAAAGAGTTCTAGGCAGAAGAAGATATGAGCTGATAGACGACATTAAGATATATGGATCATATGCGGAGACTAAGAGGATGTCAGAACTAAGGTAAGATTGGAGAAAGCTGGGTTTGCAGTGAAAGACCTGCCCTTGGGCAGAACACTAAATGAATGAAAATGAATTCTTGTATGTAGATTTGGGAAACTTGAAAAAAAAAATGAAAATTCCTCTTAATGTTCCCCATTTTACGATAATTTATGTAATGATTTAGCATAAACCTTCGGTATCAGTTTAAAAATTTTAATTAAAGTTTTTCATCTCATCATACACTTATTTCGTACAAATATCGTCATAACAAAGTACAAGTTCTTTGTAGAAGATATCTGGAGTTCACTGCAGGTTGTGTAGAAATAGCGGGTTGTCCTGGCGATATCGATCGAAATTCCTCAACAGAAATCAACTTGCCGGATCTCTCTTAGTTTTTGCAAGATTCACAAGACACAAGGAACTAATTTGTGGCGAAAAGGAAGGGTGGCGGGAGGTAAGAAGGGAAGAACTGGTGAATGTGAGGGCAACAGTAGGTTCAAGGAGCTCATTCAGTTGGCTGTGTGGGTTTTGTAGGGGCCATCACACGGAGCCCGGTTATAGGGAGTAGAAGACTGCGTCGCGACGCTCAGCGTCGACGCCATGATGGAAGAGTAAGTGGCAGAACGTGCGGTCGACACAGTTGCCTACACTCGCTTATGTCTCGTACACTCTTAACTGCCACGCATTGGTTCAGCCAGCTGATAAATTACCGCGAAAAAAGAGTAAGGTGGACCCTAGTATAACTTGTGGACGTGGGAAACCTGAAAGAGATTTTCTCAGAATCTTTCGAGAATTTATATAATTGTTATTTTATAAAGCGACATTTCTGCAATACTCACTCTGGAGAAACGAAACGTGGATCCTTTGTGAGATATATTAGGGGAGACTGTTGTACCTTTAAACACTTTTCACATTTCATTTTTTTTTTATTTTGGGTAATTAAATTTTTTAAATGAAAAAATGCTTGAAATAATTATTGAAGATTTTTTTACAACTTCCTGTGTATATTTTCCTGTTTTACAGATCTATTAAGGATGGAAAAAATAAAATGAAGGAATATGTAATGTGTTCAAAAGTACAACAGGTTCATGTACCTTCAAACATATCCTCTTGTACCTTGTAACACATGGCATATAGGTGGGAATATAGCTGTAAAAACTTACAATCATATTTAAAATGTATTTGCAATCATAAACCAGAGCATGCTTCTCTGATTGAAATTTTATTTCCTGGAGGAGCAAGAACTGCTTCAACAGCTTTCTTCAAGGCATCCGGATCAATTGGGTGGGCCTCTTAACTCCAGACTTACTTCGTGACATGATCTTAAATTAAACAAAAATTGAAACCGATAGTATCGTGTACCTTGGAACATGTTCCATGGTACAAGATGTTTTGTGTTCAAAGGTACAAGAGGGTGCGCGTTTAAACAAATATGGCTCCCAAAACTAGAGATTCGAATAAATCTTGGAAATTAAAATATGTTATTACTCACCAGATGATAGGGAACACACTGTACTTGATTGGTAATAACAAATACAATCTGGGTTTGTGTTAGAAAACATATATCAATGAACGAAATGTTTACTTTTGGTACTAAAAAAATTGTTTTGTTCACAGAACTCACACTTTGCAATACATCAAACCGAAACTACGACCAGAGCTACTTAGCGGCTTTCTCTACAATCTGCTTCAGTTTGAGACCTCTAGGTAGCAGCAAAAATTAAAAAACAAAAAAATGTTCAAAGTTACACAATGCTAAAGGTATAACAGTCTCCCGTACAGATCTACATACAGTGGAAGCTCTTAGTTCGACAGAAATCAAGTTCGACATCCTATAGTTCGACTGCTTATGTAGGAGAATTAGATACGTCCCTATACGGGCACTAAGAAATGGGTTCGCCATTTGAATGGAAATTGGTCCTGTGTCTTACAGTGATACTTTGTTAAAGGAAAACAGAATATTTTATTGATTATGACATCCATATTGATCACTGATTTTAAATTAATGAACTCTTTTCTTTTTCTATTTGAGAATTGTGCCGTTTGTAAAACAGAACTGTCGAAACTCACAGCGGTACCAGAAGCGCATACATAAGTCTCGGGGCGGGCAGGAAATGCAAGTACAGTACTGTATTCGTTGATGGATAACCAATAAGAATTCGCATTCATTTCACCTGCAACACCCACTACCCTTATTGGTCAGAACTTTCAATTCTGTTCTGTCGAACTCACGAGAGTCCACTGTACTTACTTACGGCTTCTAGAGAACCCGGAGGTCCATTGCCGCCCTCACATAAGTCCGCCATCGGTCCCTATCCTGAGCAAGATTAATCCAGTCTCTACCATCAAATCTCAACTCCCTCAAATTCATTTTTATATTATCCTCTCATCTACGCCTCGGCCTCCTCAAAGGCATTTTCCCCTTCGGCCTCCCAACTAAAACGCTCCATATGCATTTCTGGATTCGCCCATACGTACTAGTCATGACCCGCCCATCTCAAACGTCTGGATTTAATGTTACTAATTATGTCAGGTGAAGAATACAATGCTTGCATTTCTGCGTTGTGTAACTTCCTCCATTCTCCTGTAACTTCATCGCTCTTAGCCCGAAATATTTTCCTAAGTACCTTATTCTCAAACATCCTTAACCTCTTTTCCTTTCTCAAAGTGATACAGACGGAAAGCTGCCAAAAAGTCACATTTTCTCCGAAAATTTCGAAGTATACTTTTCAGAAATCATTTCTTCCCGGAAAAACATAGAAAAAGGCAGCGAAACGTCTCATGTGGTATACCTGAAGCTGGAAAAAGTATGAAGGTTTAAACTGTGGAAATGATGTCCAAAGTCTTAATGATTATTTGGTGAAAATAAATATTCTGGTATCCCCGTGGTGATGTCAACGTTAAAGTGAAATTATCTGATGTACGCATGGCTGAATGAAGCGTGGCTGATGAAAGAACGGAGACAATCAAATACGGTTGCACCGTTTGAATCTCTCCTTTCAGATCTTGCCTCCTGAAGGCTTTCATTTAATACCGTGGAGTCCCTCCGAACACAATGAACTACGCAACAAAGAGCCTCCAGTTCACTACGCTTTAACTCAAAAGCAAAGAACTACATAAAGAATTTCACTTCATTAAAACCAAATGATGTAGGTCGTCGAGTCGAGGAAAATACTAAAGTCCGCATCAAGCACAACAGTCAATGGTGATGGAAATTCTTTATTTAAAACGTGCTTTGAAATATACAGGCTTTTCAGATTACAAAATGACACGGCCATAACAAAATAATAGAGCGATATGAATAACAGGTGAGAGAAGTACCCAATGAAAACATGTTACACAGATGTTCTTTCAAGTTTAAATCGCAGTATATTTGTCTTGATTCATGCAGGTTCCCTTGGTGAGAACATGTCAACAGACTGAGCTAAGGCTGGGCAGTACATTAAATGATGGTTGTGATAACTCATATTAACGTCCATAGGCTATTCAACAACCTAACCTATTTAGTGACAATACGTGCTGTTTCATACATAGCAACTTAGCAACATATCCAAGTGGCGCTGTCTATAGTGAGGATCACGTAAGTGTAGTTCCTAAAAGTCTAATTTGGCCGTCTCTTCAGTGTTGCCAACTAATATCAGATATCACCCATAACAATACATCCCATCTTTATGTTGCGAGGTGTTTTATAAATGGTTCAATAATAATTTATTAAATAGTATTCCTGGACTTCTCGCATATTATGTTGGTAATTAGGATTAGTATGATCTAATATTAAAATTTATTTTGTCTGGCAACATTAAATTCATTGCTTTGAATAAACACTTTACGATTCACGAGACCTAACCTAAAAATATATTTAGTTTGATCACGTGAAATGATTACTACGAATTCCGAAAACAGAATAGCACTTTGAAATGTATAGCCTACTCAAAATATTTACAATCACTTTCTTTTTGGAGAAGTCGCTACCATGCTATTTACTGTCTTGGGTATTCTAATAAAAATTTTAACACGAAAGAAATATAGCCCTATTTTCGTGCATGTTTCATACCAAGTAGGTCTATAAGCTATTTCATTCACTTGAATATAGAGTTGAATTGGAATCACAATGCAACAGAACTGAATTGTGTATTGCCATTAATATTAATAAAAGTATTACTAATTAATTATTAATTCACAAGCCTAGGTACTTGCATTTTCATAAGTTTCCTTTACTGCAAACCGAAACTATTGCTGCCAACATAACAGTTAGAAAATAACTGCGAGTTGTAGTATTTGTCAGTATCCGAAATTCGAAACAAAGTTAGTAAAAGAAAATTAAACTTGAGAGCTGGAAAATCACTATACTAGCAAATACAGTAATAGGGGGAAAATGGTTAGGTTTCATCCTTAGGGTACTAAGTAAGCTGATCCGGACTATAGTGACGGCAGAAGGTGACAGTCAAATTGGAACTCTAATAGAAATAACTTGATTTAAGGGCAAATTCTGTTAGTGTAACGTATTTGTTGGTATAATTGCTGAATAAATACATATCTATCTAATAAAATGCAAAACATAGACTACATTCACAAATACAGTACATATGTGTTGTTGTTATTATTATTATTATTATTATTATTATTATTATTATTATTATTATTATTATTATTATTATTATTATTATTATTATTATTATTATTATTACCATTATTTCGTTCTAGTATTTTTCCCGGCCTCTGTCTTTATTGTTTGTAATATGTAGCGAACATTGCTTGTGGATAAATATTCCAAGTTGTTTTCCTGAATAATCTTCGGTCATTGTCACACTTACTCAACAATACAACCTTCCGCATTAACTTGAATGCATTCTTACCGTCTTTCGGATATCTAAGGGCATACAAAATGAAATTACACCTATTAATGATATAGCTGTAGGCAAGAGTTACGCATGCTATCTTCCAAAGTTTTATTATTTCAATTAAATATCGATATCTTTTGATAGTTGTGTGTAGACAAAATTTCATATTGTCACGTCCATCATAAACAACTTATTGCCTAACTGTTACATCTGACGTGTTATATCCAACTGTTCAGTCTCTCAATGAATTATCCTTTTCTCAGCACACCTTTGCTGAACAATTTTGTAGAATCTTGCTTGGATTTTACAGGGTGAAAGAGGTATAACTGCATTATTTTGAACTAGTAACAGATATCAATAAAAGTAGTTGAAACTGCAGCCATATGAAACTTATTTCTCTATCACTTCCTCATAACTGAATAAACATAAAAACTGTTGTGGATTTTCCTTATTAAAACACATCACACAACACAAATAATACACTAATGAAATTCTAGGTTCGAATATTCACTGAAAATGGAAGTTCGTGCGAACTTCCTAATGTCGCAATACATCACACAACACAAATAATAAGTACACAAGTTTTAGGTTAGAATATTCACTGAAAATGAAAGTTCGTGAGAACTTCCTAATGTGGGAACACTGACGGCCCGAACATAACTAAATAAACATAAAAACTGTGTGACTTTTGTTTATTAAACACATCACACAACAGAAATAATACACAAATTTTAGGTTCGAATATTCACTGAAAATGAAAGTCCGTGCGAACTTCCTATTGGGACAACACTGACGGCCCGAACATAACTAAATAAACATAAAAACTATGTGACTTTTGTTTATTAAACACATCATACAACAGAAATAATACACAAATTTTAGGTTCGAATATTCACTGAAAATGAAAGTCCGTGCGAACTTCATATTGGGACAACACTGACGGCCCGAACATAACTAAATAAACATAAAAACTATGTGAATTTTCTTTATTAAACACACCACACAATAGAAATAATACACAAATTTTTTAAGTTCGAATATTCAATAAACATAAAAACTATGTGAATTCTCTTTATTAGAACACATCACACAACACAAAGAATAAACAAATTTTAGGTTCGAATATTCACTGAAAATTAAAGTTCGTGCGAACTTCTTAATGTGGCAACACTGACGACCCGAACATATCAAAATAAATATAAAAACTGTGTACATTTTCTTTATTAAAACACATCACACAACCCAAATAATACATTAATTTTAGGTTAGATCATTCACTGAAAATGAAAGTTCGTGCAAACTTCCTAATGTGGCAACACTGACGACCCGAACATATCTAAATAAATATAAATACTGTGTAAATTTTCTTTATTAAAACACATTACACATCACAAATAATATACAAATTTTAAGTTCGAATATTCACTGACAATGAAAGTTCCTGCGAACTTCCTAATGTGGCAAAACTGCCGGCCCAGACTGTGGCAATCTGGCAGATTTAAACGTCTTTATTTTTTGCCCAACAAAAAAATGCCGTTGTTTTGTATTGCCGGTTATTTGGGTGCCAGTTATATATATTTTATATAGACCCTACAATGCCGAAGAGTCAAACAGATATCCTTTGCAGAACTACAGCATACTGACATTTAAGAAACAAACAGATATTGGCCTTACTTGTGTAAATTCAAACAAACAGATATTTCGGGTTACTAGAGCATGTGGTTTGATATTTGTTGACATGATAATAAAATTGGAATGAATGAAGAGAACGCTGCAAATGTTTCATTACGCGTAGGCCTGTATACATATTACGTAGGCAATGCATAGTGCACATAATGAAGCAAATATCCCGGTCGTAATACCGTAGTTTGCTTATGACGTAAAATAATGTTTTTTCGTCCTGAAAACATACAGCTCTGAAGGTTAGTCAATTTCAATGCAGTCATCTCATTAACCTAAAACGAGCTTTATCATTATGAAATTCCAGGAATTAATTAATACGTCTCTAACCATTCATCTGTGATTAAATAATGTGAAACTGTTTTATAATTATCGGTAATGAAGCTACTTAAACAGTGTTTCATGAAAAAATTTTGCGCGTAATATGCGTTCAAAAAAAAGTACACGAGCTAGCATAGTGCATGAATGGGAGAATGTACTGCTACTGGGAAATCTGTAATATATTTTACATAATTATAACACATCCTGAGGGGAACTCCCTACTCACGAATTACTCACGCAACACGCACATACTCTCCCTGTCTCTCTCGTACGGATGCATGTCCAACACATACTGTATAAGCTACTGTAAAGCGACTTTCTGCTATACCATTACGTTGGCTGTAATGTGTCTATGTTCGATCGAGGCCCCGGGCTCGATTTCTCTCTCACCCCCTCTCTCGCTCTCTTGCTCTCTTCTCCTGTGTGTGAGAGAGCGCGCGCAGAGCAGGGTGTGTTTTGTGATGGTTAGGACAGACATGGACAGTATGCTGCGTTACTATAGTTTATCGCACAAAACGCATTGCAACAATAAAACAGCCTGGCATAATCCAACTTAATCTAGTCTCTATTTCTGCTCTTGTTTAATTCTATTGCAGCTGCTTGCTGCAGTGTTATCTAAAAGTTGCATATAGGAAATTCGTAAAGTGAAAACAAATCTGATCAATTCCTCCCTCGGACCAACTCTTTGTTTTGGCTGAGATTAAATAGAATTTGATGGTGTAAAGATTATTTTAATGAGTGTTAACGAAATTCCTGATAATGAATTGACTAATCAATATACAATTTGATTGTTCCGGGTTTAGAGTATCAGTTTACAACCTCCATTATTTGTATTTAAACTCACCGATCACCGAAAATACAACGAAATGGATTTAAAGCTGTTAAATTACATATACAGAATATAATTCAGTAACATCATGTAAAAATAACATAGGAAGTAGAAGATACTCTACTGAACACTTTGAAATAGGGAACTTGAAATATGCGAAGCCAGATACACCTTACAGCAGTAAAATTTTGGAAATATTAAACATTTTTTCCCTCCATTACTGTATCTTGTACAATAATGAAAATTAGTATCTATAAAACACTGTCCTTCTGCTATATGAAAAAATATTTTTATAATTTAAAAAAATTACTTACATTTTATTTTTTTCAAAATTCAGTTCACTGTGCAGTGATGAAGTGTTTCCCACATAACTCAAAAACTATCCAACATTCCGTGATGAAATTTTTTTGTGTATTTATGCATGTCATATCTACAATATGATGCAAGATCACTATTTTACCTTTGATAGATTGTCTGATAAAAAATAAATTCATTTAAAAATGGTCAAATATCAGTATTTTCTTCTAACACAAAATAAAAAAAAATATTATTTATTAAGGAATACAGTTGAAAGAGCATGATGTTGTAAACATGAGCTTCAGCAATAAAATAAAAGCAAGAGAACATGAAAAAGTTAACAAGGTTATGAGTTATGGGAGAAAAGCTCCATCACTGCACAGTAAACTGCCAACATTTTGAATTTTGAAAAAAAAAAATATTTTTTAAGTCGTAAAAATCTTTTTTTCATATAGCAGAAGGGCAGTATTTTACACCTACCAATTTTCGTTATTGTACAAGATACAATAATGGAGGAAAAAGATGTTGAATATTTCCAAAACTTTTACTGCTGTAAGCTGTACCTAACCCCTTAAGGACATATTGTTTACGTATGTTTAGGCAAAAGTCCGAAGACTGGTTGGAACGTCATAAGTGGCACCAACATGGGATCACTCATGAGGAAACTAAGTCAGGAGATAATGGGGTAGAGTGACCAGTTCCTTTACCCCTCCATTGCATACATCGCTGACAAGTAAAATACTACAGTAATCAGACTTGAGATGGATGCAACAGGTCTTTTTAGTGCGTTATTTTACGACGCTTTATCAACTGCTGTGGTTATCTAGCGTCTGAATGATAAGAAGATGATTATATCGGAGAAATGAGTCCAGGGTCCAGTACCGAAAGTTACCCAGCGTTTATTTTTAATTGGTTGAGGGAAAACCACGGAAAACACCTCAACCAGGTAACTTGTCCAACCAGAATTTGAACCCAGGCCCGCTCATTACACGGTCAGGTAAGCTAACCGTTACTCCACAGCGGTGGAGGAATTTTTCTTCCTCTGACACACATAGTCAAGTGAGATTCATTCATTCATTCCTTGTATTCAAGAAGTTCTCTTCTCTCTGCATACGATCGCACACAATGGATGTAAATGTGAAACGTTGCTGGTGATCAACCTCACCTAGTGCCTGAACACGTTGCATTCGGTAAGGATAGAATTTTAGATATTTTTTAGCGTTTCGTTTGTGCAGTAAACGGTATTTTGTTTATTCGGTCATTTCTGAGTAACGTCTTTTGTTTCTTATGCGGTAACAATGATTATATCACAAAACTCCCGTGCTTCATTATCACATTGGAGTTGAAATTAATTTTACAGCACCTCCACTGCAAATTTTATAGTTATTTCATTTTATGCCTTCCCTAACGGATCAGACAGTAATTTATACATACGAATTTCGACATGAAATAATTAACAGGATAATATAAGTTACTACATTTATCGACTTTATCCCTTGGCATGTGCTAATCGTGCTTGATTGTTGATTAACATTTAACATCGGATAAGCATATTTTGACTGTCTGTGAGAAAATTGCTCCAATATCTGGTATTTTGAAAAGGCTTAAAGGATCTTTGCCTATATCTTGTCTCTTGAATGTATATTATGCTTTTATCAATTATCATTTAATGTATATGTCATTTATTTGGGGACATAATAAGAAAACTGCTTTGAGACCTTTACAAATTATTCAAAATAGAGCTTTAAGAAATTTATTGGATTTTCATTATTAGACTCCAGTTCAATATCTATATCAATTTTCTTTCGTTCTACCAGTTGAATGAATGATCAAATTAGGTGCTGCCATTTTCATGTACAAAGTTATTAACAATTTAATACATAGTAATATTATATTTCAGTTTAATAAAATATACATACTTATTTAACAAGACAAAAAACAATATATTTTTTTCTCAGCATAGCTCAGTAACTTATGGAACGAAAGGACTTAACAATTTTTTAACAACAACTTTTAACCAACTTCCTTTAGAATATAGAATTTTACCAAATTGCTGGTGTTTTAAGAATTGTTTAAAAATACGTTTTTGGGAAGATTATTTATTTTAATTCTCAGTTGATTTATTTATTTTATGGTTTCAAACTTTTTCCCCTTTCTGCCCAAAACTTTATATCATCTTACTATTTGTTATTGTTTTGCTTTCTTTTTTTACTAAATTTTGTGTTATTGTTTGTTTTCACAGACTGTAACTTCATGACATTTTCAATTACATTGTATAACATATGTATGTGTTCTTGTGTAGCCCCTACATAAGAGGTATACTCATTGGGGCATACTCAATAGATTTAAAAAAATTAAAAAGTATTGAAAGCAAGTTTTATGAAAAAAAATAAAAAAACGACCAACAATAAACCAAATACAAGAATCGAGCCGGAATCCATGAGGAAAAAACATTACTGAAGCTAGCTATGAAGTTGCGTGGGAAATTTCTAAACTCAAAAAAAAAAAAAGAAGAAGAAACTATAAACACAAGGAGAACTTATAAAAAAAAGTGTCTCACTAAAGCACCACAACGTATGCATCCTCCGGAAAAGAAGTTTTTTTTGGAAAAGATGTCATCAATTTGACAAATTATATTTTAAAATTTCTGATGAGCTCTTCATTAAAAAAATACTTCTTTGTTCGTATAAATTTGGGTTTTTTAATCCCGATTGTTTGTAATAAATAAACTATTTCTGTTTACATTAGGGATAGCAATGTGTTTGTACTCTTCACATACCAGCCGCCACTGAGCTGTAGCATGGAGGTTTGGGACAATCTAGTAACGAGTTGAATGAGATAGGTGAGTCTACTGCGATGACTGTAGAACGACTAAAAGTATAAAAACGAGTTGTTTATCTAATATTTAAGCCTTTGTCTAAACTAGATACCGTTGTTTAAAACAAATTGACGGGTAGAATTTTACTCAAACGTTTCTAAACGAAAAATTCATTTTTACATTCAGTTTTGTTGTTGACAGACAAGGAAGTTCTGAAACATGGATTTTCATTGGCAGTAGCAGTATTTGTAGGCTTTCTACTGACAGGACACATTTCCATGCACTGGAGATTACGTCACCCACGTATTTCTTCTTTTTTTCACAATAATAGTATACACATTTTATATCTGAAGCTGGCGTTACCTACAGTTCGAATAAAGAAGCATTGTTAAGCAGTTCAAAGGAATAGTCGATATGGTTCGATTGTGTTGGCGAGGAATCGAGTTAATCAGGCGTAACGCGATGGTGAGCAGAGAAAGAAATGTCTGACATACGCCAGCGCAATATTCACGTGTGATAATTTCATATCACAACGCTTTCCAGCAGAGAGTTCTGTTCAATAGCCAGATTATGTATATATACATCCCAAGCCCAGCCGCGCTGCAGGTAGCTGTAATTTTTATGTCTGTGTGGGGTTGGTAACTTATATCCAAGTTATTACAGCTTTACAAGCAAGACTGCATATGCAGAATTTTGTGGTAGTTATACGTATGTTATATGACTTACTATATGTCTGGCATTTTACCATGTCTTATATGCTTCCTTAATATTAAGGTGTGGTTACATACGGAATGTTTTATTTAGCCATTCGTTTCGTAAATTCACTGAAACTGCAGAAAAACTTAAAACTTTCTCATATAGTAGAATTATTACACTTCTTCTTCTATTTCTGCTGCTTCTTGTTTCTCTTCTTCTTTTTTCCTTCTTCTTCTTCTTTTTCTTCTTCTTCTTATTCTTCTTCTTCTTCAGAAAGAAACTACAGCGTTTTCGCTCAGAAACTACAGCGTGTTCATAACGCGTGCGTCCGCTTCATTTGTAATGTTCGATATTGCGATCATATCTCACCTTCTTTCGAGAAGTTATCATGACTTAGGTTACATGAGAGGAGAAATCTGCACTCACTTTCTCTCTTATATCGAATTATGCACACTTCATCCCCCTATTATTTATTCGCTCGTTTTCATACTCTCTCTCGCTATCATAATATTAATGCTCGATCACAACGCGATAACACGCTAGAAATTACACTTCACACATCATCTATGTATTCCTCATCTTTCACTGTTGCTACCTCTCGTCACTGGAGCTCTCTGCCGCCTGAAGTTAAGGACTGCCGAACATTGAAATCTTTCAAATCCAAGTTAGAAAATTATCTTATGACGAGTTGCCAAACTAACTTACTATTATGACAAGTGTTGTATTGCATGTTTCCACGTATTCACATTTTTTATGTTCTAGTGATATTTAACTTATTTTATATTTTTGTTTTCATATTTTCCGATAATGATATATCTATAATGTGATAGGTTGAGCTATATATAGGCCTAATCATAATTTTCCTTACTGTGTGTACTTAAAAATATTGTATTCATTGTATGCTTTGTACTGCACTATTTTATTATTACTATTAGTATTATTATTATTATTATTATTAATTGTCTTATTTTTTATACTTTGTATGTCCCATTTATTTTGACCTGCTGTTCACATTTTATTATGCTTTTTTCTTTCTTTCTGTATGTTATATATTATGTCTGATTTCTACTTACTTGTTGTTTACATTTTATTATTATTATCTTATTCAGTTTTGTGTGTAAAATTGTAGTGTACTTTGTAAATTTGTAGTGTTTTTTGTAACGCAATTTTACTCCTGGTTGAGTGTTAGAGAAGGCCGTATGGCCTTAACTCTGCCAGGTTAAATAAATTATTATTATTATTATTATTATTATTATTATTATTATTATTATTATTATTATTATTATTATATAAAATAATCTGAAGTGCATCTCATTCACAAGATAATTTAAATTCAAACATATCGTTCCTATCGTACTTCCAATAAAATAGTATTGTAACTCGATAATTGTGATTTGTAAACATAAGCTATTTCCTAGTAAAATAATGTTGTAAAAATATTGCTAGCACGATAGCATATTTTCTCGTCATTATAGCAAACGACCGCCACGATTGGAAGTTGATTTTATTGAATTCAGAGTTGTCGGCCTAGATAAGTGTGTTGAAATATTACAAATAACTGCTCTAGTGTTGTAATAAAAACCACTGCCTTCTGTCTATGCTACAATACATGTAAAATTCATACGCAAGGAACAGTGTCCATTAAACATTATACGAAACAAATCACTGCATTTGAAATGTACTGAACTTTATTCGAACAATTCAAACTTCACTTAACAAAAAGAAATAAAAATATTCAAATTGAAAACGAAATATTACAAGTACCTACCTGAATCATTTTTACTCCTTCACATTGAAGTTAATGGTGAAGTATGTACGTTGGCCACACTGTTAACATTAGTCAGCTGTTCATAGTGTAACATACATAGGGTAGATGAGGGTAATTGTAAACAAATGCTGTGAGAAATACAGAACTGTCAATATATTTAAATTAACATGTTGGCTAACCTACAAACCAGTTTGGCCCCAAATAGGAGTAACTGCTTAGTTGTGAACGAATGTTTTGTAAGAGTGTACAAAAAAAAAGTTTAGAAAGAATTTTGCTTCACCTTCATTTTTGGCACTGCAAGTAAACAGACAGTGCTATTTTTTTAAAGAATATGTTGTTTTTATGAGTAATGTATAGTAGTTAACATTTATTACAATGGTTTTGAGATCTCCCATAACCTCAGTTGATTAAATTATGATGTGTTTACATTTTCCCCATAGTTTTAATTGCTTGGGGGTAACTGTAAACATGTTTTAATAACGTTACATTTCTTACTTTTCAGTAATCAAAGAGACTCCCACCCAACTACACTGTAGAGGATTTAGAGAGGGTTGTCACAGATGTGAAAAATAGTAACTACAGTTATCGTGAAGCTCAGGAGAGATACTGAGTTCCTATATCGTCATATATCAAAAAATGTTCTGTGTCTGATAGCCAGTGCGAAAATTGGTGTTTAGAATTACCCCCTCTCAAAAGGGTAAATGTAAAACAGGTGGGGTAAATATAAACTAGCAATTAAAAGGTTAAAAATGTCAACCCTGTTATTTTAAAGCAATTTGCAGGGAAAAGAAAGATCTAAAAGTAACATAATGTTTCTTTGTCATGCTTACCATTACTGGGGGTTGTATAATGTTTAAATATATTTAAAATCAGTTAAAAGTATTTACAATTACTCTGGTCTACTGTACTGTATATTAAGATTTTTTAAAAATATTATTTTCAAAATATACTGCGGTGCAAAAAAAAAAAATATTATACAATACACGTTTGTGAAGTGCATTACAAAATCTCTGAAACTGAAAAACTTTTCCTCGATTTGTGATTTGTGATAATATATTATTTTCGACATACTACAGTTTTTCACTGGGAGTGCGATATAATGTTCGTTCACTGATGTTTTACCTAGCGAGAAAGGTAGTATCTATCCAGGCTGAGCCAGCGAAGCGTATCGGCACACGATAGTAGAAAACCGCAAGCGGGGTTGCAACACGTTACTTGAAGAGAATAGTTATTATTCTGCCCTTACGAGTTGTGCTAAGTTTGATGTTGGGATTAGTTGAATTTTAAACCATTTATTATCATGTGATGGTCTTGGAAGTCTGTGTCTCGAAATATTGACTGTTAATATGAAAATGAACGTTGTGTATCATCCATACATACACAATGAACTAAAAACATTCAGAATCAATATAAATATTTTAAGGAAGGAGGAGGACAATATCATGACTTACATGCAAAAACCATAGCTGAGAGAGGAGTACCACTCTCAAACATTAAATAAAACATTTGCGCTAGATAAAGTAAAAGAATCAACGCCAATTGAATGCCCAAAAATGAAGAATAAATTTGTATAGAATTGGTTAATTTAATTGTTACTTAATTCCAAAAAGAGATATACTCTCTTCCACATCCGTTACATATTATTTAAGCAATAATTCCAGGCAAAACAGATTGTGGAACGCAAAATTTCTAATAGTCCAAAGTAATATTTGAGCCGTTGAGAGCAGAAGTGGTGTAAGTCAAAAATGGGTAGTGAGGGTTAAAGTAAACATTCTGTAAAATATAGCGCAAAGTAGCAATTATATTCAACTTATTTAAACTATTAGTAGTCCGTGGATAGCACGAAGGTCATATTAATTGCTACTTTGAGCTGCATTTTACAGAATTTTTACTTTAAACCTCATTACTCCAATTTTTACTTACGCCACTTTTGCTCTGAACGGCTCATTTAGCTGTCATTATATTTATGTAGGCCTATATCTTATTGTGCGAATAATTTTGCAATGTTATTTATCTCTATTCCATCGTACAAGTCTTACTATATTTCTCACTTCAAAGAATTTTTAGAACATATGGAATCAGAACTCTGAAAAACTCCCACATCAATAAAATCTCTTTGACCTGCCGAGTTGTACCCTATTCTACGTAGTGAACTCCATTCTTGTTCAAGCAGTTCTTCTTTTATAATATGAATGCGTCAGTTTTTTCCGCTCTACGCTGTTTTCCCTGCACAACTGTTCCATAAACAAAGGAATGAATTGTGTTTGGTGAAGACTCCCTGCAGGCCAACAAATAATTGAACTGCGTTAAAATCAGGAACAAACATTTGTCTGTATTTCATAGACCTTCTACTAGCATTAGTGTCACTCAAATATATGTTTACTAAGCTGTATGTACATAATATTTTTATACTATCATCAATTTTTTAGTAAATTACACTCTTATACCAAAATAACGTATATTTTGAATGTATAAGGGGAGGTGGTATTTTTTGGTGAAAAAATGAGTAAATTAAAAAAAAATTCTTAAAAATACTCTGTGAGATGTGTGGAAAATGCATAGAATAATATTTTGTGGGTGTTTGTGCCTTTATCAGATGTTGAGACGCCATTGTTAAACTTCCTGCGTTATGGATTTTTAAATCACTCGCCCCCTTTTATTGTTGTTTTCGGTAAATTAAATTAAAAAAAATTCTTTAAAATATTCTTTGATATGTGTGGAATGCATAGCATAACATTTCGTGGGTATTTGTGCCCTTATCGGATGTTGAGACGCCATTTTTAAACTTCCCTCGTTATGTATTTTTAAATCATTCGCCCCCTTTTATCGGTTTACGGTAATTTCATTTTTTTTTGCTACATTGCCAGACAAAAATGGATATAACTTCTGAACCATTAAAGATACATGCATGAAATGTAGAACACACGTTCTTTAGACTATTAGGAAACTTTTCTCTGTAACAGAATTTTGTTAGTTGATTTCGTTTTAAAACTACGTCCGTTTTTCTGCAAGAAAGGAATTCAGAAAAGTGTTATTAAATTTTAATTGTTTATTTTACAAACGTAGGGACTAATATCAAAATTCTGTTACAGACAGTTTGTAGATCATGCTTTTGCAAGTACATTGCAAAAAACTGGATGAATCTCGCTTTAAAAATGGTTTAGATATATCGGTTTTAGTAAAATCCTGCATTGGGTATATTTTTTTCAAATCTGGGCCCCGAAATAATTTTTTTTATATTTAATTTTGGTTGAGTTGCTACAGCTATGAGCTCTCTACATACAAAAAATTAATATTTTACACCAAATAGGAAAAAAGTTTTAAAAAATACCATCCTCTCCCCAACAATTAATGAGAAAATTAAAATTGCGTATTTTTTCGGCAATGTTTTATGTGATTTCATATCTTTTTTTCAACCTTTTCTGTATTGTTTGCATATTTATGTGACACGTATTTGTATTTATTCCATTATTTATTACTCACTTGGGCAATTTATCTTTATACTCATGGGAATTCTTAGCTTAAAAATGTTACAACTTTTATTTTGAAATATACAACAAACATTCTCACTTCCTATATAAATATGATAGAACTAAGTAGCAATTACAACAATTGCAAACCAATAGTGTTTGACGAGGGACACAAACAATAGTGTAGGTTTTATTATTAGGCAATTTCGGGATATAACCTATGTAGTTTACCTGTTGTATTTCTTCCTATGTGAGGTCACCTGAGATTTATATCTTTGGTTTTGTTTATGTTATTGTTTTATAACTTTATTCCATCGTGTGCTACTAAAGTCGCTTGAAATGACGACAACAAACTTCATTACAAATCTTAAAAGATTATTTTTAAATTATGCTATTGAACATTTAACAAAATATATTTTCAACAAGTCCTCATACTTCTCACTCAATAAAACATTTCGGGGTATGGATTGGTCGAATCGGTCCAGTGGACTTCACGATCACCTGATTTAACTCCGTAAAACTTTTGTCTTTGGAGCCACATGAATCTTATTTACGATACTTCCGTTGAGTCAGAAGAAGATATTGTATAATGAATTATGACCTCGACGGAAGATCAATCATACGCCAAGCATTCTTTAGTGTGTATATCAGAATACGTTTCACATGTTTGCATCGAAGTTCTTGGTCGCCTTTCGAGCAAATACTCAAACTTGTGTTACAATGGCATTAGGAGCAACTAATACAAACAAAAAACCAATAATATTGGTCAGGTGACCTACATTATAGCATGGGATGAAACAAATTTCAGATTGGAGCATGGAAACAGCGCATAATAATAATGAACTGCATGTGAACTCCTAATTACATCTTTGTCTTCTCCTTGAAGAATACATGTTAAGATATTGTTGTCTTTATTAATACTGTTGGGTGGATTTTTACTCCAGAACCTAAAATCCAGAGGCTGTACGTTCATGTACTATACAGGATGTTTCAGAAATATTTTGACAAACCTTGGGGGCATGTTCGTCACAGCAAAACAAGGAAAAAGGTTCATAATATAAACATATGTCCGAGAATCCTTAGTTTTTTAGTTATTAATGAAAGAACATAATGAAACATCTGTTAGATATTGTCAGCTTAGTAGCAAGTGTTACAACGTTAATCACTTCAGAACCTCATAACAAAAGTTCAAAATGTTCTCCTCTTGCTTCTACACACGCATGCACTCGTCGGATCATGGACTCCTTGCCAACAAATAGCTATCTAGGATACAATGTGTACAGCAGCAGACTTGTATTGAAAACATCATTCGATTACCTAACAAAATGATTCAAACTTAAGTTAAGTTGTTGGATTGTACCTCGAAACGCGTTGAACGTAACTTTTATTGTTATGAGTTTCTGAATTGATTAAAGTTGCAACACTTGCTATCAAGCTGACAATATCTAACAGTTGTTTCATTATCTTCTTTCATTAATAACTTAAAAAACTAAGGATTTTCGGACATATGTTTATATGAACTTTTTTCTTGTTTTTGTGTGAGGAACATACCCCCAAGTTTTGGCAAAGTATTTCTGAAACACCCTGTATATTATTATTATTATTATTATTATTATTATTATTATTATTATTATTATTATTATTTGAGAAGATTAACTCCGTACGTAGATGAAATTATTGGGGATCATCAGTGCGGTTTTCGGCGTTATAGATCGACTATTGACCAGATTTTTTGTATCCGACAGATAATGGAGAAAAAATGGGAGTATAAGGGCACAGTACATCAGTTATTCATAGATTTCAAAAAGGCATATGACTCGGTTAAGAGGGAAGTATTATATGATATTCTTATTGAATTTGGTATTCCCAAGAAACTAGTTCGATTAATTAAAATGTGTCTCAGTGAAACATACAGCAGAGTCCGTATAGGTCAGTTTCTATCTGATGCTTTTCCAATTCACTGCGGTCTAAAGCAGGGAGATGCACTATCACCTTTACTTTTTAACTTCGCTTTAGAATATGCCATAAGGAAAGTTCAGGATAACAGGCAAGGTTTGGAATTGAACGGGTTACATCAGCTACTTGTCTAAGCAGATGACGTGAATATGTTAGGAGAAAATACACAAACAATTAGGGAAAACACGGAAATTTTACTTGAAGCAAGTAAAGCGATCGGTTTGGAAGTAAATCCCGAAAAGACAAAGTATATGATTATGTCTCGTGACCAGAATATTGTACGAAATGGAAATATAAAAATTGGAGATTTATCCTTCGAAGAGGTGGGAAAATTCAAATATCTTGGAGCAACAGTAACAAATATAAATGACACTCGGGAGGAAATTAAACGCAGAATAAATATGGGAAATTCGTGTTATTATTCGGTTGAGAAGCTCTTATCATCCAGTCTGCTGTCAAAAAATCTGAAAGTTAGAATTTATAAAACACTTCTATTACCGGTTCTTCTATATGGTTGTGAAACTTGGACTCTCACTCTGAGAGAGGAACATATGTTAAAGGTGTGTGAGAATAAGGTGCTTAGGAAAATATTTGGGGCTAAGCGGGATGAAGTTACAGGAGAATGGAGAAAGTTACATAACACAGAACTGCACGCATTGTATTCTTCACCTAACATAATTAGGAACTTAAAATCCAGACGTTTGAGATGGGCAGGGCATGTAGCACGTATGGGCGAATCCAGAAATGCATATAGAGTGTTAGCTGGAAGACCGGAGGAAAAAAAGACCTTTAGGGAGGCCGAGACATAGATGGGAGGATAATATTAAAATGGATTTGAGGGAGGTGGGGTGTGATGATAGAAACTGGATTAATCTTGCACAGGATAGGGACCGATGGCGGGCTTGTGTGAGGGCGGCAATGAACCTCCGGGTTCCTTAAAAGCCATTTGTAAGTAAGTAAGTATTATTATTATTATTATTATTATTATTATTATTATTATTATTATTATTATTATTATTATTATTATTATTATCATTTAACCAGTTGAGAAATGCTACATTTTACTATATTTTAAAATTTATTTACTACATTATCCTATATTTTTACATTCAAGTACTATAACATTAAAAGTAAAATTAAATTGCAACCATCAATATGGCAGTCCTTATGAAAAGAAGCTCCGATTTCCAGACTCCATTGCACTTTCTTTTGTAGAGCATGCAGTTAAACTTTTTAAGATAATTACAGAAACATGATATACGTTAACTCTAATATGAATGCAGAGTAAGAAGGGGGAAACATTTTTACACGAAAAAATCCAATTACTCCAGACGACCTAATGTTATGACGCTTTGTACCAACTATGACATTAGCTCTACCAAGGGCTTGATAACATCTCTGGACTGTCTAAGAGACTTCAACAGCAATTTATTTCGTGCTGTGATAGTGCTTTCCTTGTGTACACAAAGCACACCCGTACGAGTGCATATTTTGGTCTATTTTCATGCTTAATGGTGCTTACATTTTAAGAATTCAGATTTAATTTCTAAGTGGAAAAAATTCTAGACTGGCAGCTGATAAAGCTTTAAAATCCCATTGCACTATAACTAGCACCCATATGTCAACGCAAACACTACCTATTGCTTTTATTAAGACGAGCGGTTCGGGACTGCGGGAAAGAATCTGTGTGAGCTCCAAGGCAGTAGGTCACGTGTCTCAGTCCGTTTGTTCCTGTTCCAGTCAAGGAACCAAAATTTTTTGAAGATAATGAACAGAAAAAGCACATAATTTAATTGAAGGTTTTTTTTTAAATCACAGTCCAAAAAAATAAATTTTCAGGAGAAACAAAAAAACTATCTGACATAGGTATTGTTGACACTTCAAATGTGAAATTCATGATGCCATTTCTTAAGGTGTTGTAGAAACTTGGAACAGCTGAAGTACATTTATAACTTAAATTGTCTCGTAGAAGTATACATGTATAAATGTAGGTAACTGTGGACAATGGTTCTTTTAAGAAAAAAATACTCTGTTGTGGCTGAAGTGTGCCTCTCCTTTAATCTTCTTTTTCTTTATTATATCCTGTTTCTCCTCCTTTCGTTGCTTACGTTTCTTCCATGGAGTTACTTCTGCACCTAAAGATGACTCCATAACTATTACATCAATTCACGTGCTAAAGTATTTTTCTCTGAAGTGGCTTTTGTCGCGTACATAAGAAGCAGTACTTCCAGTTTAAAATTGTTTCAAGTTGATATGAATGAGATATTAGTAAATGCTACGATGGTCCGACAATGACTGTTTTCACAAGAAAAGTTTTTGGACTATTGTTGTTTCATTAATAATAATATTAATAATAATAATAATAATAATAATAATAATAATAATAATGCTTATTTTCATCAAAACATTCCGAGTAGACGATGACAATAGGCCTACTACAACTTTCAGAATATATAATTTCTCTAGGAATTCCTCTTACGCACCTCCACTGCAGCATTCCAAACTCCACCATTGAAGTAACTGAAATTTATATGTTTCGTTTACTATGTTTCAGGATTATTTTACAACAAAATGTTAATCAAATATTTTAAATGGTGAAAAAGGCAACATATTATTTCCGTAAGACTAGGAACACAGATGGATATTTATGCCATATTAACCCATAAACTTCGATGTTGCGAAATCTAATCCATCGCTGAAACAGAAAGAAGGAAAAAATGAAGAAACAAAGAAAGAAAGGAGAAGTAAGAAATAATGAAAGATATAATAATAATAATAATAATAATAATAATAATAATAATAATAATAATAATAATAATAATAATAATAACTCCCTATGAACTAAAATATATCGAAAGAATATCTTGTGCTTTTCCAGAAGCATTAAGGGTATCGAGGTATCGAATGCAAGGAGTGTCCAACCCTTGTCGTAATCGAGGCGCAAGGTTCAATAACAGCTTAACTTCACTTAAGTCGTTATTCCGGCAATGGCATTTTCATAATCTTCCATGCCTTCTCTATAGACTGTAAAAGATGAATTTCGTTTCGTTGACTCTAAATGTCAGGAGAGTTGATTATGTGAAGTCCTGTGCTAAGTCAAAAGGTTCAAAATTCGAAATACAAAATATATTACCCTATGATTTATATATCAGGGTCTTTGGCAGTATCATATATGCCTACTTACAACACCGCTATCCAGCCATTTAGTTTTTCAGGACATAATATACCACCAAAGGAAGAGTTGAATCTAAAAATCCCCTCCTCATACTGGCTTAAAATTATCGAAGAAAAATGACATTATTCCATTCTTGAAGTTCTTGAAACCAGAAAATGCTTGTTCTCTTCAAAATATTTTGGGTTTTAAACCAGTACTAGACGAAAATCATCCTGAAAGTGAAATCGGTGAACGTTAATAACAGTATCTGACACTACATTCGAGGAGTTTTCATCTGTAGCATGGTTTCAGAACTGGTTTTCTTAATATAGCTTCCGTTTTTCTTATTATAGATTAAAAATGAAAGTTATTTTGTTTCTACGGTATATTTCCATAAAAAATGTAAGTGCTTATCGGCTAAAATTTATTTTGTATTATTTTGATAACCTAAAGTCTTAATGTAGCTACTATTATTTGTATTATTCATTCAATACAGTTCGTGTATGTTAGTGAAATAACACTTTTATACTGTTTTTATTGCCTAGGTAATCTAACATAAGAGATCTCATACGTTCTCTGCTATAAGGGTATATGTACGTGAACGACCACAAATATTATCAGAAAATACAGGCTCTAAATTTCTAAAATTTTATAAGGAAATCTACTCACAATTGGATAAAAATTACAAGGTACCACAATAAGACTTATTAGAACTTAAATACCTGATAAAAGTATAAAGAAGCTTACTAATAATATTTTGTAGAATTCACTTTTTACTTTAAATTAAATTTTCCAAAATTTAAAAATTTTCACACATATTATTTCATAACTCCACAACCATTAGAGATAGAATTATGACATTTTGTACACTGATTTAACATGCATTTATGCAAAGGGTAGACCACAATAATGCCTATTTCTTTGAAAATAGAAAAATTAGGTCACAAAACATTATATAAATTTTAATATATTTTATATAATAATAATAATTTATTTATTTAATCTGGCAGAGCTAAGGCCAGTAGGCCTTCTCTTCCGCCCAGCCAGAATCTAATTCTAATTGAATACAATTGCTTACATAGTTATTACATTAATATCTAGACCATAAAACAACATGAAAGTAAATAATGAAAGTTGGATAAGTAATGTCAGTGTGACAATAATAAACATTAGTAAGAAATAGTTATTATAATAATAATAATAATAATAATAATAATAATAACAACAAAATAATTTAGATATATAGGGCAAATAAAAAATTAATTGTATTAAAATAAACAACTCTACATGCCTGGGAGTAGTCTACTTTTCAGAAATAAGTTTTTATTACATTCAGGAAAATAATAAAAAGATGTCAGAGAGACCATAACAATGTTATGGTTACCAAATGATGTAACTGCAATTTTTTTTTATACTTTGATAAAACTGGTTTCAAAATATTATTAGTAACATTTTTTTATACTTTTATCATGTAATTTAAGTTCTAATAAGTCTTGTTATGGTACCTTATAATTTTTGTCCAATTGTGAGTTCATTTTCTTATAAAATTTTAGAGTCAGCATTTTCTGATTATATTTGTGGTCGTTCACGTGCATATACCCATAAATGACATTAGTTGTAAATACTTTATTCACAAATATTTAAAAATGGGTTTTGTTTAAATTATACCTGATATTGAATTTGAATAATTTATACAGTCTGAAATATTATACAAAGGAAATTATACCAGCGTGGCTATATGTAGGCCTACTAATAATATTTCTACATTGTTCTAAAATATTATTATTATTATTATTATTATTATTATTATTATTATTATTATTATTATTATTATTATTATTATTTTACTTATCAAGTGTAATTGCACACTAGAGTGTTTAATTAAATTTAAAAATTAAATTTCTTAAATAATTTCTTTTCAAATTCTTCCTTTTGCTGACTTGTAACTGTATACCAAAGCCACATTTTCGAAATATTGAAACTAGTTAGCTATTAATTATTATTCTTCCTCTCATGATATGTTATCTGAAATTTAAGTACATTCTAAAGTCATATTAAACATTGGTTCATGTAACGAATGATTCTTCCTGTTGCATGTTTGTTTTTGTAAATGAGCATTTTAAAACTTAATGCAAATTGATTAATTCCTCTTTATTTGATCAATGGAACGTAATTCGATTGTAACAGTCAATGAAATGCAAATTTGGACTCGGCTCATTAGCTATTCTAGGTTAATAAGCGCATCAATGCCAGTAAAATAATTATGTCAATTCATTAACAGTTTGAAGCTATTCTGGCAGGCAGCCGGCTTGCTATTTGTAAATAATGATTATTAATTGAAGTTTATACTTGTTAATGGTACTCTTACTCTTGATTCCGACTGCATTAATATTCACATTCAGTCTAATTTAAAATTATTGCCAATAATAATAGCTTTAATTTTTCTCGATACTATCGAGTCTTTTTTAATTGGCTAATGTGTTTCTTGTAAACTGGTATGACTGTAATATTATTACTTTTGAATTTTAGGCAGAATATGGGGTATATTGTAAGACTGATTTTTAAATGTTTGATTTTGAGTAATTTTATATTACTCTTGTACCACAAAATTTTCCAACTACTATACTTAGCCTATATTGTTAGTATGTATTTGTATATTTATTTATTTTATTGTATTTGTTTGTTTGTATATTTGTTTATAAATTTATTTATGTATTTATTTAGAGAGAGAGAGAGAGGAACATATGTTAAAGTTGTTCGACAATAAGGTGCTTAGGAAAATATTCCTGCACGGAAAAATCGTATGTTCTTCGGTACATCATAGTAATATGACACGCGTAAGTAATCACTTCGTGATTCAAGACGGCGCTCATTCCGTCGGATCCCGGCCAGTTAGTCATTCGTAATGAGTGCACCTCTGTACATAGTGTGTTGGACATTGTGCCACTGTCACACATCTGTGACACAGTGCATGAGGATTGGCTACTAAAGGGAAACTGAGAGGTGGAACTTAAACTGAGAGGAATTTAATCCGGCATCGGAAATAGAATCCGGTGTGGCTTAGTGGATAAAGCGTCAGCACGTAGAGCTGAAAACCGGGGTTCGAGTCCCTGTGCCGGAGAGAATTTTTCTCCCTTCTACCCATCCTTCATCATAAAATATTTGGTTCACACCTGTGGAGTAACAGTCAGCGCGTTTGGCTGCGAAGCCAGGTGGCCCGGGTTCGAATCCCGGTCGGGGCAAGTTACTTGGTTGAGGTTTTTTCCGAGGTTTTCCCTCAACCCAATACGAGCAAATGCTAGGTAACTCATTTCACTCATTTCACCGACATTGTCATCTTCATATCATTCAGACGCTAAATAACCTAGATGTTGATACAGCGTCGTAAAATAGCCCAATAATTAATTAAAATATTTGGGGCCAAGAGGGATGAAGTTACAGGAAAATGGAGAAAGTTACACAACGAAAAACTGCACGTATTTTATTTTTCACCTAACATAAAGAAACATTAAATCCGGACGTTTCAGGTGGGCATGTAGCACGTATGGATGAATCCAGAAATGCATTATGGAGTGTTAGTTGGAAGACTTGACGGAGTAAGTCCTTTGGGGAGCCGAAGATTTAGATGGGAGGATAATATTAAAACACATTTGAGGGAGTTGGGATATGATGGTAGAGACTGAATTCATCTTGCTCAGGATAGGGATCCATGGTGAGCCTATGTGATGGCCGCAGTGAACATCCGGGTTCCTTAAAGACCATTAATGGACCACATTTTGCTGAAGGGAACCAACCCTCATTGTACCTAAACCTAGAAAAAAGCACTTTAAATTTAAAAGTGAGTGATAAATTCGCAACTAAATCTGCTTATTTATTGCTTTAAGCAAAAGCGTATTATACGAAGTATCTTTGTTCAGAATATGGATCTTGGACTTATGTAATTATTGAGACATTAAAATTGTTTGTGGGCTGATTTTTTTTCTGCAGAATGTTATCCATTGTAAGTAAGTATATTATATGCATTTATTTATTTTAATTAATTATCGTATTTATTTATTTTTAATTATATACTTAATTTATATAGGCTATAAACTATTAATATTTGGACAGTATTTCAATACATTTATTTTGAAGCTCAGAGTTAAAGAGTGAAGTCTACAGATGCACATCACATTATCCTTTCTCTCATAGTACGGAATAACATATTCTGGAGTCTTGTGCACTTTCGTCACTAACTTCATTCGTATTGAGCTAAAGATATATAGGTTGGGTCAGCAACTGTGACCACAACAGTGTAAGAGTAGGAAAATCTTTTTCTCCCTTTCGAGATGTTCACAGATGACCTTTTCTTTCACTACTACGACAAGGTCACATGAATTCAGTGTACTTTTTACCGCTTATATCATACAAAGTTCAAAAAATCACTCTTGGAAAATTGTATCCTCCTAACTTTAACCGGAATTTAAGTCATAGGGCTAAATATCAGTATCCTATCTATTCTAACTTGTTCAGTATCATCTCACTTCAACTAATCTCAGCTTATCATATTCATGCGCATGTTCATTTACCCATCGACTACACTTCTGCCTATCTCTCTCATCATCTATACTACTATGCTACTAGCAATCTTTACAAGTGTTCGCTGTGTTGACAAAAGTAATTGTTGTTTTTCTGAGGCGTTATTTTATAAGGCAACACTATTCATAATGTGAGCGACCAATAATTCGTCCCACGTACTTAGTTTGTTTTGTACACTTCGCTTTTCATCTACTTCGCAGAAAAAGCACAACATATCCTAAGTGAGATCTGGGGACCCTGGTGGCCAATGAATGTGACCACCACGGCTAATCCATCGTTCGGGAAATGTGAGATTTAGATGATGTGCCACCTGAGAGCTAAAATATACAGTGACTCCGTTATGCTGGAAGAACATACCCATCCTTATAGCCAAGGCGATTATAAACAGCTGTTTTTCTACACCCATTATGAACAGTACTGCTCTCAGGTTATAACTAGAGCCCGGAATTTTAGGTGCTAAAAGTTAACAATGACACTGAATGTAGATGAATAGATGTAGTGCCCGTGAGGAGGGTTTTAATCCTAGTTCACAGGAATCCGATATGTAATAATAGACAACGGATTCACAAGGACTGGGTAATCAATCTTGTAATCCGTGCGCTAATTTGTAAGGGGTAGTTAAGAGGATTCGATACATTTAACGGTACCAAAAGGAAAATGCTGAATGACAAGAATGACGTGTCAAAGAAGTGGGGTCATGGCTTCTGTTTTATAAACTATACCGAGGAACAATATTAACTTTTACCACCTAAAATTCCGAGCTCTAATTATAACAGAAGAGCATGTACTACTATTTATTCCTTTGTACGCAGTTATTTCTTCTTCCCACATTCCATTTTTAAGCCTTGTCATGCGTAAGAGTGGAACAGCTACATCTCCACACGCATTGAAATAGGATACATGTTTGTGAACTTTTTACTTAGAACAGTCCATGCTACTACTACACACTAAAAATATTTATTATTCTTTCTATATCACTCTGTACATATGAATATACTCACCTTTCCGTCTGTCTGTCTGCTTCCTTGCCTGTTTGACTATCTCTTCACTTCTCATCCTCTTGCCCTTATAATCTCTATTTTCATTCATTTACTTGCACACCTATCTATCTATCTACCGTCCTATCTACCTACATATCTATTTAAATACGGAGTGATTAATTTATCTCCTGCCCATGAAGCAAAAACTTTGGCTATCAGTAGGTTCTCTCCCAAAAACTGTTTACGGAAGCAACGTAGTATCCGTGATTCGACAAATTATTAACTATTATTGTCAAATTTTTAATGTAAGAAGTTGAAACGTCCCTCGTCTTCTTTTATTTGACTCGTTAAAATTGTAGGTGCTTTGCGATATGTTGAAACTATTGTGTTCATCTTTTTTTAGGCCTTCGTCTATCGCTTCTTTCTTTTGGGTTGTAGTTAAGTGCTTGTCTGCGAAATCTATTGGTTTCTATGCGTTGAACACTGGCCTATAGTTGGACGGGGTATGCAACAATAGACCAAGCGACAATTTGAAAAAAAAAAAATTGAGATATTTGAACAATCTGTTGTTGGCTGGATAATTTAACTCAGAAAAAATCAAGAATATGATATCTGCATTTTGCTGTCATTTATAAGCAAAATTCGTTTATTGTATAAAATGTTTTTATTTATTTTGTTTTGCAATATTAAATCAATTGCTGGTCTGTTATTAAAAATCGGTTAGCCCTTTTTAGTACTATTTGTGCTATTTTTGTAATAGTATGAATGTTACAATACTTATTGCATAAAATGTTTAATAAAAACCAGATTTATTTCAATGGTAAATATCTCGAAAACAGGTTTTTGTCGGTTGGTCTCTTATTGCGTAACTCCGTAAAATTTTTGGCTTGTCGAATCACCGATACTGCGCTCTCTCCGTGATCAGCATACGGAACTACGACCGCCGATAGTTAAAGGCACCGCTTTCCGGTCGGAAGATAATTTGCTCATCCATTACTTGCCCTTAGATTTATTTGTCAGTTAATCGGAGTGGTACTGACTGTATATAGTACATCATGGTGAACCTCTATGATGCAGGGACTCACCAACTTAGCATAGAACGCTACAATGACAACGGCAGAACAAAAGTGTTGTGCGTGAGATTTGAACACAGGGCCGTCGACCATATGTAGCATCACAGTTTCAGAGAGTCTGCGTACATTTCAGCCGTCTGTTACGAAACAGTAAGTAACAAAACGTAAATTCTCTTTTACTATGAGAAAGAAACCATCCTGGTTAGAATGTACGTACTACTAAAAACAATCCATTCTATCGTGACGTGAAGGCTGTAACTTCTGCGTAACGTCATAAGAACTCGAAAAACTACCGGTTTGTTCTCCTTGACATATTTATGCTCAGTCATGACTTACGACACCCTTTCGCTTCCGTACAGCTCACAAGTTCGATCACGTTATTTCCTATCGCGCTTTTTGAGTGAGCTGTTAGGAGTAACAAATTGAGGAAATTCTGATTTATTTCCCTTTACCTGCCCACTAGAGATATATCGAAACGGGAAACAAGGAAGAACGTATGAGCTTCGGGATTCAAATATTGTTACGTTTCTGTAAACGCAGTGGTATGAAAGAATTCAGATATTGATGAGTGCACAGCCAGTGAAATATAAAATGTAACGAGATCAATTCACTTATGAATTCAATGTTTGAATAAATTATGATTTTGGATGAATAAATGAATGGAATGAAGCTGGAAATTAATTTGAGTAGAACATAGTGTAAGGCCTAAACGAATTCTGGAATGGAATAGAAGGAATAGTGGCATAGCAAGTGGATGGATGGATGAATGGATGGATGGATGGATGGATGGATGGATGGATGGATGGATGGATGGATGGATGGATGGATGGATGGATGGATGGACGGACGGCTCAGTAATGTGGAATAAACTGTCGCTTAGATTTATAAGTTAAATAAAACAGATGAAATGGATCAATGTATGATGATTGTATGAAAGCCTGAAATTTATGTACAGTAATTTGTTTATTTATGTAACTTATTTATTCAACTAGCTAGCTAGCTAGTAAGTAAAAATTAAATTTATAAAACAAAAATGTTTCTAGCCACTACCGTAAGAGCCAGGCTCGAATACTGTATTTGTCTAGAATGCAATGGATAGATGAGCGAGATGAAAAGGATGTGTGAATGAAAAAATGATGAATGAATAAATTGGATGAATGGAATGAATGAAGTGAATGAATGAAGTGAATGAATGGAATGAATGAAGTGAATGAATGTAATGAATGAATAAATTGAATGAATGGAATGAATGAAGTGAATGAATGGAATGAAGTGAATGAATGTAATGAATGAATAAATTGAATGAATGGAATGAATGAAGTGAATGAATGGAATGAATGAAGTGAATGAATGTAATGAATGAATGAAGTGAATGAATGTAATGAATGAATGAAGTGAATGAATGTAATGAATGAATCAAGTGAATGGAATGAATGAAGTGAATGAATGTAATGAATGAATGAAGTGAATGAATGTAATGAATGAATGGAATGAATGAATGGAATGAATGAATGGAGTGAATGAATGTAATGAATGAATGGAATGAATGAATGGAATGAATGAATGGAATGAATGAATGGAATGAATGAAGTGAATGAATGTAATGAATGAATAAATTGAATGAATGGAATGAATGAAGTGAATGAATGGAATCAATTGAATGAATGAAAGAATGAGTGAGGGAGGGATGGAGGGAATGAAATCAAAATTGAAATTATGTTTTATTTAACGACGCTCGCAACTGCCGAGGTTATATTAGCGTCGCCTTGTGTGCCGAAATTTTGTCCCGCAGGAGTTCTTTTACATGCCACTAAATGTAGTGACATGATCTGTCGCATTTAAGCACACTTAAATGCCATCGACCTGGGCCGGAATCGAACCCGCAACCTCGGGCTCAGAAGGCCAGCGCTATAGGCTACTGCCTGCACCACCCAGGGCGACATAGAGGAAATGAATGAATGTAATGGATGGAATGGATGAATGGAATGGAATGAATGAGTGGAATGAGCGAATGGGTTAATTAATTAATAGTTGAGTAAATAAAAATTAAGGCAAACACGTTACAAGGAACATATCACAGCCATAACCAAACTACATAACAATTCAACCTACCCAGAACACATCATAAATTCCAATCACAACTACAGCAACATAGACACCGACATGAAAATACTACAGATTCAAACAAAAAACCAGAAACTTGACAGTCTAGAACAATATGAAATGTACAAACATACAAAAACACATCCCCAGCATACCCTGAATACTCAATCAATTTCAAAACACACACTTTTTGACACAATTATGAACACACCGTATCACAACAGGAAACCACAAGATAGCGCGAGACCTTCACTAGGGTTCTGATAATGAAGGATAACACTTCGAAACTAGCCAACCAGTTAATTACCTACCTAAGTTAACACTTGCAAGTTAATCAGTGATTCATGTCAACAATGACTTTGTTAAATGTACAATATTTGCTGTTTCTTATGTAATATCATCTGCTAATTCCAAAAATGAAGTCATTATTTTTCTACCACCCATCATTTTTATATTTTTATTGCTATATACTAGTCAGCATTAATAAAAATGAATTGTATTCCTCATAAGACTGCGAAAGTTAGTATTAACTCTCAGTTGAGTTGGAACTTAGAATCATGAAACAAGTTTCATAACCTGTGTTTTCTTTGTCCTAATTTTAAGTGTGGTAAAAGTATCTTATAGAGTGAAACATACCTCGAAATACTGTGTGAATCACAAACAATTTTTGTTACGTTTGTGGTTAATTAACTTTGAAAGCACACAGGCGAATGTTACTACATTAGTTAAAACAGCTTACGAGTGTTCTTTTGATTGCAAAATAGATGAGGCCAGGAACTGGGCCGCTGAAATCTATTGTGCTCCATGCTCTATTACCCTAACTGGTTGGCTAAAGGATCCCGTCATATGCCTTTTCCAGTTCCAATGATATGCCGGGAACCTAAGGATTATTGAACAGACTGTTATTTTCTAGGAACCACAGATCAGAAGATTACAGAGAACTTATCGGCGAACTGATTCAAAACTATAACGTGATGGGGTGTCATGTATCTCTCAAAATAACTTCTTGGATTCTCATCTATTTTTTTCTTTCCTTAAAATCTTCGGGTAATGAGCGACGAACATAGGGAGCGTTTTCATCAGGATTTTTCTGAAATGAAAGACACTACCAGGAAAAATGGAGCCCAAATGTTCTACCAGACTACTGCTGGACACTCAAAAGAGATGTTTCTCAAGCGACGTATAGTCTAAAATCTATTTCATACACATTTTATGTAAATAAATATTATTTTAGGTAAAATGTTACAGGGTATCAATACTAGAAAAGTCTGAAGCACATATCATATAATTACTCAAACATTTTGAAAACAGATCTGAAATCAGCACGAAAAATGTTTCTCTCACAACTCGCAGCCTAATGAACCTAGATATTTAAATCAGCTTGTTTGTTCCCTAATGGAACTGCCAACACCGCTAGCAGAATACTTGCTGCAACGACAATAATTTGTCTGAACTGACTCGTTCTTTTGAAAACGGCATATAACGCTTGCGCAACTAAGTTAGCTCGGGATACGCGAGGAATGTGTTTAAAATAAGCAGATTGACCATACTATTTTCAGTGATAAAGTAATGTAAAAACTTACTGTTAGTAGAAAAAAATAAATAATATTTCGGAAAACGCATTAGTGTCTATCACCTGTTAAATTTTATGTTACCTTGTTAATATGTTTCGGCCTGCTATTAGTCATCTTCAGAGTTCTGAAGCTGGCCAATATCAGGCCGAAACGTGTTAACAAGGTAACATAAAATTTAACACGTGAAAGACACTAATATGTTTTCCGAAGTGATATACTGTTAAAAGTTTTGTAATCAAGATGTATAATAAATAATAAAAAAATTTGAAGATAAGAGATTCAAAATGAGGTATTAACGCTTAGGTTCTGGTCTAAAGTGTTATCTGCCTGTTTATCCAAAACCCTAGAAAAGTAGACGGATAGCGAATAAATGTGACGATGTATTTTGAATGTAATTTTAGACAAGAATGATAGGTTAAGTTTTATGCTAATTACCTACGTGTATTAGAGAATGTTCTTCTCAAATTACAACATCAGTGTAAGCTTTTAATTAATATATCTAACTTTCCTACTCTTATAAGTTAGTAAGACAGAAAGACTGAATTTGACGGAGTAACGTAACAATATACCAACCGACAATTTGAAAAAAATTGAGATATTTGCACGAAACTGTTGTTGGCTGAATTATTTAACTCGAAAAAAATCAAGAATGTGATATCTGAATTTTTCTGTTATTTATAAGCAAAATTCGTTTATTGCATAAGTTTAGTAGTTAATTAATTAATTAATTAATTTATTTATTTATTTATTTATTTATTTATTTATTTATTTATTTATTTATTTATCTATTTATTTATTTTGCAATATTGAATCAATTGCTGGTCTGTTATTAAAAATCGGTCAGCTTTTTTTTTTAGTGTCATTTGTGCTATTTTTTGTCATAGTATGAATGTTGTAATACTTCTTGCATAAAATGTTTAATAAAAACCAGATTTATTTCAATGGTTAGTATCTTGGAAACAGGTTTTTGGCGGTTGGTCTCTTATTGCATAGCTCCGTCCAATTCGTTATTGTTTATGATAGACTGATAGGCAAAGATGTTGTTTAGTCAACTGTCTGAAGACAGATTGAAATCTCATATATGAAACCAATATGACATCAATCACGAGGAACTACACCAAGTTTTAATGAGGTAGGGTGGCCAGTTCCTTCTCCCTCCATTGCATACATCGCTGACTACACCTAGTGCATTTCGAACTGGAGGATCAAGGTCACGTACAAACGTACAAACTACGTACTAGTCACTGAACTGAACTGTGAACTGAAGCACTGATAATCCCGGCTGTCACAGCTGACTTTAGTTAAGGAGAATGATTCAGGATTGGGGTAAGTATACGTGGCAAATGCAGTCCATTGCTTGATCTTGATCCGTCAGTTCGAAATGCACTGGCACTAGTAACATATTACACCAATCAGACTTCGGATGTATATAAACAATTGTTCTGCTTCTGATACACATCATCAAGTGAGATGTACTGCCTGATAATAGGTGAGCCAGTACCTCAGTCTGAGGTAAGACAGAGATGAAGAGAAGTAAGGTGGGTGCTCCTGTTATGGCCATGTTCCTGATATGGCCACCCCCCTATTGTGAGTTAGTTAACCAAAAAATCCGCTACATTGCAGCAGCATCCAATGAAAGGGCATCCTGGTATGTCACTTGATCGTTTTCCATCCAGTCAGGTTGAGCGACATGGCGTCAGTTACCTGTTTTGCGGTTTTCATGTGACCTCTTCTTATTTTTCTCTGGTAAGACTTCTTTGTTTTATGCATGTTTTTCAAAGACTTGTTTCATGAAAACCATCGTACTCCATTCAGTTTTTAATGTTCTGTTGATTGGTGTTGTAGTTGATGGCGTATCTTTTACGAGTGATATGGCCATATCAAATGCACCATGGCCATATCAAATTCACCATGACCATATCAAGTTCATTTCACTTTTATTTTTTCACCTGACAAATTTACATGCCTTATAGCTGGGATTACGCAAAAATTTTGTATTTTAAGAAAAACAACTTAATTTTTTATGGAAAAACCTGTTTTGACTACACTTTTGAATTATAAACAAGATTATTAAGTGCCATTTTTATTCATTTTACACCAAAATTATTTAATTTTAACACAACTGCGCTATCAAACTGAAAACAATCACGATTTGTAGAACATGGAGCAAGGGTGGCCATATCATGTGCACATGTTCCTGATATGGCCACTAGGTAGACTTTTGGAATTTGGGACTTTTTGGATAATTAAATCTATTTTATGGGGAAAGGAAATTGTTTTAAGAAAGTCCATTAGACTGAGAACGAGCAAGAAAAAAGTGGTTTACATTTTTTTTCAAAATGGCGGCTAGAAAATTTCTCAAACCTTTGCATGAACATATCAGGGACACCTACCTTATTTAAATTTTCACGTATTTTTTGCTGTCAGATAAGAGAAGTAGCATCGGTGATAACCAACTGTAAATGAAATAGAAAGGGAATGTGAAAATAAATATATAGTGTTACAACACTTTCAGTGTTGCATAAAATAAAACTTTCTGTGATATCGACATGCATTTTGTACTGTAATGTTGAGGTACTGTAGAAGTTTCGATACTACTCCGCTGATTGTTTCGCTGCTGCAAGCATATCTATGATGGCTATCTACTATATCGATATGCATTTTGCGCCGTTAGGTTGAGGAACTGTCTGAAATGCTTAAGGAGGGAGGTCACTTTGCCTTCCAACAGGGTGACTGGGGGTGTTATAAATATTATCTGGACGAAACATTTCACAGCGCTGAATTGGCCATGCAACAGACTACAATCGCGCTCTCTCACGGTGGCCATCAAGGAGCCCCGATCACACACCGTGCAACTTCTTACTTTGGGGACTTGTGAAAGAAGATGGTTACGTCTGTCACTGCCTAATGATGTAGATGAACTGATTTTTAGATAAAAATTTTATATTTAGATGAAATTATTTAGAATCGGATGAACTAGACTGTCACCTTGATGTGTTCCGTGGTACACAAAGAGCATATATTCAATATTTTGCTCGATTTATAAAAAACACTGAATATGTCTATATCTTTTGTAGTATCCTTGTAGTTTAGCATTTACGATCGAATGTCTTAAGTCTTTTTTACATTCTCTATTATTAATCCACGAGCTTTATTTTCCTTCCATTATCAGATACTGTTCGTTCGTTCAAAAAGCCTGCTATTATTATTATTATTATTGGTATGAATTTAGGTGGGAGATTTTGGTCAAGAGGCAAGTCTCTAAGCCACAATTGGACGGCGATTTAATAACGTAATGAAACTCACAAACCGTCGGTGAGCTGTATTATGTTACATGGATAATAAGTAATTAAATACAATGGTTGGAACCAATTGTGAGTAATAACACACATTCAAAGAGAAGCATGCATAAAGACCAAAGTAATGAAATCGGGGCTCGGGAATTAAACTGAAGTCTGTCTCAACAAGCTCTCTGTTTACATTCCGGCATGAAGTTACAACTCTTGATAGCAGGCAGAGTTACAACTCTCAGCATTCAAAATGTCAGGCATTTAAAACAATCGCAGTCTGAATTCCACGTAAATTGATGAACGGTCTGAGGTTAGGGAAATGCGTGTTCTAGTATCTGCTTTTGTAACAAAACAACGAAATACTCATTTCACCAATATATATATATATATATATATATATATATATATACGTTATATTCTGGAGCAGAAGTATTAGGTCCTATTTGTAGAATTATACAAAAATATATAATGTTAAGGAAATTGGTTCTATCTTAGCCTTCAGAAGAAGAAAAAAAAAAGATATCCTGCATTTTGGAGTACTTTGAAATGACTAAATGCAAGTGAGTTGGTGACGATTACCAGCGGGAGGTACTTCATGACAGATAAACTTTAAAAAGTAACCTCTCACCATTCACATACTGAAGAGAGGTGAATTTTAAGGTTAAATATGACTGGCTATGTACTATGTTTTATAAACATACATTGAGAACCTTGCTATTTTTTTGCACAAAATCTACTAACATAAATAAAATTGATAAAATATTTTTAATTATAAAAAAGATAACGTGCCAACTTCAAATATGCACACTAATCGAATCATGACCATTCAAACGATTTCTTACAACAGAAGGTAGAAAACCTACAGAAATCTAATTAAGAACGTTCAAATGAAATGAAATAAATCGTATGAACCTTGCCAGTTTCTACATTCTTTCAAAGTTTTATGCCTGAGGGTAGGTCCTTCATTAAAAACCCAGCATTCTGCAATCTTCCCCTTTTCCGCCTTTCTCTTTCTTCCGCATACAACCCATTTATCTTAATGTTGTCTATAATCTTGTACGTTCTTCCGCCACGAACTTTTTTTTTCCAATTCACCATTCCTTCCAGTGCACCCTTCAGAAGGCAGTGTTTTCTTAGCCACTGATCCATAAAATTTATTTTTCTCTTCCTGATCAGTTTCAGCATTATTCTTTCTTCAACCACGCTTTCTAGCACAGTTTAATTTCTTATTCTGTCTGTCCATTTCACGCTTCGTTTTTCACCCTATGCCAGAAAAAAAAATGTACAATTTGAAATAATACAAGTTAATAATTATAGACTAAAATTTAAAGAACACTCAAAGATTGATGTACAGTAGTTGAGTGAAATGATGCAAGCATACTAAATAATAATTACAAAATAATATAAGGCTTAGAAGTTACACTCAATGAATATGCAAGTGTAAGTGAACCAGTATTACAAATTAAGAATTACAAATACAGAAGTAAATTATAACTATACAAAACTGATGAATATTACATATACACACATACACAGACAAAGGAGAATTAACATGAATAAGGAAGAAAGAAAACATATTTTCAGAAATATTGAATAAAATAAGTATCAACAATTTGTTGGATTAAAATGACCCACAACTTTACTGTATTACGCGTAAGACGATTCTCTGTGCGATAACCATATCACACTGCCTCTTCATAGATAATTCGACATGAACTGATTGTATTTAGAGAATACTACTTCTACTTTAGAAACGAAAGCTTCACTCTTGTAATCCACATTTAATTAAAAAATTAACGCTTTTACTTTTTTATATTCTATATATCTGGTCATATTTTCTCCTGACACATTAGATGGGCAGTGTGATATATGGTTATCGGATATACAGCAATGTGATTTCAGTTGTCAGTCGACCACCGTGCAGTGCATCTATAGTACGAGTATGTGGTTGCATCACTACGAAGCGCTCTATGTCACGTAATCTATAAAAGACGATCTGTTCCGTTCAGGCTGGGAATGTGTACAATAATTGTAAAAACTTACAGACCGATTATTTAGTCCTGACAGCTCGGCGACGCGAAAGAGGGGAAGTAATAAGAGTAGTGGGGAGAGCTCCGTAGTAGAGATAAGAGTAAGCGGTCAGTAAAGAATTGCAGTACAGTTTAACTGTACTGAAAACACATTACTGTACCGCACGTGTGACATCCGATTGCTCTGAATGCAAGCGACTGACTAACCCGAACACCCCTTGGCGTAACTTAATGGACTCGCCTGATCCAGGGGCACATTGTCGGCGACTGTCAGGACTAAATAATCATACTTGTAACCAATATTAAACTAAATTTCAATTTTATAAAAAAAATCAATATTCATACACAATTATTGGGATCATTGGGAAATGCGGGAACTATGAAGATAAAAGAAATACGTAGTTATTTAACATAGCCTAATTCTGAAGTACTTAACTGTAGTATTCATTTCTAAATTAATTCACTTCTCTACAATGACATTATTATTCATTAACATTTCAAAGATCTCATATTTTGAGTCGTTTTGATGTGTGACTCGTTTCGATTGTCAAATGCATTGTTGTCTCGAGACTAGGCTTCTTGGAATGAGGAAAAAGTTATGAAGTATTTATTTAAGGAAGAGGTCTTTACCTTGTTAAATTTAGATGCTGAGAGTATGAAAACAAATGAAAAGAAGTATCATAATTTCATTTCAAATTCCAAAAGTCGTTATAAACCTAATCATACTCACAATAGCAATCACGAACCGCTTAAATATTTCGTGAAATTATAGGAATCCTTTATGTGAGTACTTAAAATTTTCGATATTCTGGGATAAAATATAACAATTTACTTTTCCTTTGTCCCAGTGTTATGTGATCGTAATTTGTTGACATGTAAAATTATGATAAAATACTGTAGATCGAACGTATAGACATAACTATGAGTTTATCACAGTTCATTTAAATATTGAGTATTTTCTATGCAAATCAAATATTTTATTACAATTTGGGTTGGAACGGAGGAGATTGGAATTAAATACATATACTCTAACACCGCTTTCGCGATCCGAGAATTTATTCCCGAGAAAGCGGTTATACCAGTGTGACCACGACAGTACATGGAGGAAACACACATTTCTCTATTTACAGGACACACGTATCTCTACAGCCATATTCTGCATCCTTGTGCAGAAGAAGCCAAAAGAAAGATAGAAAGTCGATCTCCGGAAACGTCTTTGAAGATGACGCAACGCCGGGACTATTCCCAAGAAATTCAAATGTTCGCAGAGTTACTGTAGCACTCAAGACATCAGTGCCATCCATCCACAGAGCTTATAGAAATGTGAGCAATTTTATAGAACGTGGAAAAAAAGGTCAGATAAAAAGAATGTTAGGAAACTTGACAATATTATGTGTCAAAATATTTTATTTTACATCCTGAAAATATTACGGAACTTTTGTATGTAAATATTAGAATATACCAGCGACGAAAAGTTTTTCTTGTAATTGCATTTGCATGTTGAACTTTCCAAGGAGTGGAGACGGCTGCTTACATTAGTGTGTTTGTGGTAGTTTTCGTGATTCAAAGCATTTGTATTTTGTAATAAAAATACGAGACGAGACATTCGGGTGACGGATGTATCCGAAGCAGTCATCGTGCACATACAAATAAAATTATAGCCTCGACTTCGATATATAAATATGGCAGGAAACTTCAAAGTTTGGGAATACAATTTAATGAACGAGTTGAATATTATCTATATATACAAACGTTTCTCTGCAGAACTTAGGTAGTTATCCAAAGTCACATCACCAACTTGTTTATATGCCGAAACCAGAAAATACTATCTTGCATCTGTGCGAAAGAGAGGACTTGATTCAAGAAATATGATGGTCCTGTATTGAACTGGAATGACATTAAGGTATATGTACACCCACTAAACACAAAAAATGATGAAAAATTAGAATTTTCAAAATATAACTATTTTAATAGAGAATTTTCTCCCCTTTTAATTTGATATAAAACATTTTAGATTTATGGCTTATGGTTTTTTCAGACAAGTCCCATTTTCCAAAAGCTGCGTCATCAGCCACGGTCACTTACTTTTGGAGTGATCTTCATAGCAGTCAATTCCCTCGTCCTGCATTGTTTGTAAAATAAACTTCTTTCTAGTCCCGAAATAGATGCATAGATATCTGGGCATGATCATTGGATTGAAAAAAAAACTTTTTTACATAATGAAGTAATTTATAACCTTTTACTGTTAGTCATAAAACTGTAAATTTATGTGTCAATGATGTTGTACGTCAATTTAATAAGAGTCCAAAAGTATAAATTACAATTCTGAGGAGGATGGGCATAAACCCTTGGACAAACACCATCGCAGGATTTGTTGCATCAATGATAATAGGGACAAAAATGCCAAAAAAAAATTCAACACCTGAAGTTAAAACAAGGCGGAGGTATTTGAGAGGCAGGAAGAAGCTGAAACTGGACCGACATGAAGCTGCTTAAGGGCTTACATACTGTACGATGATGGAGTCTTCTAGGCTCTAAACGTTTGTGGCTCATTTCCTACAAATAGTAATTTTAGAATATTTAATTCTTTCAAACATGATATCTCAGCCAAATATGGTGATACCAAGAAGATATTGGTGTCATTTTGAAGCTTGACATGTCCCCCAGTGCCTGACAATGAGTAAAATGACATTAATATAATTAATAATTATCTATGGATTTTTTACATGATTTATGCAACATAAAATATTATTGTAAGTTACATATATGGTAATATTTAATTAATGTAAATAAAAATAAAACAATAGCCCTGTGTCAGGCACTAAAGAATATTTTTAGCTATAAAACAGTGAAAAAACTGTGGCTCTATCTTAAAAACTGTATGAGCTCTCATGTTTCAAGTTGCATGTAAAAATGATAAACAAAATAATTTTTATAAATAGACATAATTTCAAGGGATCTGATCACTTCATTCTCTTTCTGGTATCATTCTCAATTGTATAAAAATTTTACAGAGCAAAATTATACAAAACAAAATTTTTTGTATGTAAAGGTGTACATACACCTTAAGAAAAGGACATCTTTGTAACATCAAATTTGAAAATATACTATGTATATAATTCATTAAAGACTTAAAGCAATTTTATATTTGAAGTCATTAACATAATAATCTGATTAGCGAAATATATTGCTGGTCAGCGATGTATGCAGTGGGGGAAGAAAGCAACCATTTCAGGTGAATTCGTCCACAGCACAAAGAGCAATATACACAAAGTCCACTACTAAAATGTCCACAACTAAAACTTCCAATAAAATAAGACCACTAGTCAAAATGTCCAATATGCAGAAATGTCCGCAAATGAAAATATTCAATATAGGGCATGTATACTTACTTACTTACATACAGGCTTTTAAGGAATCCGGAGGTTCATTGCCGCCCTCACATAAGCCCGCCATCGGTCCCTATCCTGAGCAAGATTAATCCAGTCTCTATCATCATATCCCACCTCCCTCAAATCCATTTTAATATTATCTTCCCATCTATGTCTCGTCCTCCCCAAAGTTCTATTTCCTTCCGGCCTCCCAACTAACACTCTATATGCATTTCTGGATTCGCCCATAGTGCTACATGCCCTGTCCATCTCAAACGTCTGGATTTAATGTTCCTAATTATCTCAGGTGAAGAATAAAATGCGTATAGTTCTGCGTTGTGTAACTTACTCCATTCTCCTGTAACTTCATCCCTCTTAGCCACAAATATTTTCCTAACCCCCTTATTCTCAAAAACCCTTAACCTATGTTCCTCTCTCAAAGTGAGAATCCAAGTTATATATGGCATGTATAGAGACAATTATTTATCATTCTGTTTGGAGAGCCTCGTTTCGTCAAGTACCATATTGCTATCACCAATTTCGTCGACGTTAAATAACCCAATAAAAATAACAAAGATAAATTACATATTTTTTTAAATATAAAAATCACCCACAGAAAGAGTACATACTCGTGCTCAGGGTGCATTCTACAGAATTTTAAGACATTTTATTATTCAATATAATAAAAAGTAAAACTAGAAAAATAAAAACATAGATATTATAGTATTGAAACTATTTTATTTTTTTTTCCCTAAACAAAAACTTGTTATAATTTTTTTTAAATAAGGAGCATTAACAAATTGAATGTTTGGTAATTTAACTAAGTTGTATCTTGTTATAAAGCCTTGGACCGAAGTTGCTACTGTGATTATAAGCTACAGTTGTCGAACATTTAGGTTCTGTCAGGCATATGTTGCCTGATCTTATAGTTTTATATTTATGTGAATACAAATTAAATATACATCTTGATTACACAACTTTTAACACTGTATCACTTCGGAATATGTATGGTAAGACTTTCCTATGTCAAATTTCCACGTACCTCGTTTACATGTTTCGACCTATTTATGGGTCATCTTCAGAACTGGTCGTTCATTAAACAAATTAAATATCTTCCGGTTTTTATGAAGGAAATTCATAAAGACATTGTTATAAATTTGATGGCTATCAAATACTTTAAATTCAGAATGCAACAGTTCTGATGGATAATCAAGAGGTTTATTAAGATATATTTTTATTATTATCCTCTGTAGCATGAGGGAGGCACTAAAAGCATAACCCCATCCTTTGATATCATACTGTAATATAGCTTGTACTAATGCGAGGTAAATCAGTCGTAAGGTATGAATGCGTTACTTTATTATAACTCGGTCTACGATAAAACCATTGAATATAATGTACCTAAGTTTAAATAATTATATACTGTAATTACATTTCCTACAAGGTCTTTTAACAGTAGATATCGACAAATTAAAAGTTTCTGAGTATGCTGTCAGTACGACGCAAAACAATAACTTGACATTATATGATACAGAAGAAGGGTATGGGACACAAGCTCGGCCCCTTTTAAAGGAGGTTAAATCTCCACCTTTCTCCGAAAATCGAAGTCGATTTATAGCTAAGAACCTCACTTGAGACAAAGGGACTACAGAGTGTATCAGGCAAAACGTTACAAGATGAAATGTTTGGTTTAGGATATAAATTGAATACTTTTTCATTCAAGAAGACATCCTCTATTACACAACGTTTCTAGCGCTAAAACCTTCAGCTTCAGAGAACCGAGAAGTTCTATGAGTTGCGTAGAAGACGTCGCTACAGACTTTACTGCAACTTATCAGAATTAATTAAGGTATTTTGTTAAAGGATCGATAGTTTCTACAGATATGTCGCATGGTATAAATGTTAAACGTACAGGAACATCAATATAAACCGTTTATATGACTCTTACTAAATAGTAATAATAATAATAATAATAATAATAATAATAATAATAATAATAATAATAATAATAAAATGATTCCTTTTGGATCGAATATATTTTTCTGGAAATTATATGATAATTTACATTTAATCATAGAGACAAGATTATATGTTCTGTAACGATATCATCCACACACCACTCCAACCTACAAGTCTTGGCATACTATCAAAATTGAGGATCATATCACCAAAACCACGCGTATTCGCACATTACTTCCCTCGATGAATGTCTTTATACTTATGTCTCACACTCAAACCTTCATTTTATAACCCTTTAATTCACACAAATTGTATCTATTTGTCCCCTTTCAGGGGATGGACACGAGCTGGGAATTGCACTCTTACGTAGACCGCTTGGGTAGGCCCATTGTACTACTAGGAATGAAATGATGTTTATGCCTAAGGTCCCCGCACTACAGATACCTCTGCGAACCGCCTCCGAACTCCCCTACAGGCTGCAGAATCCGTTCTAGTTTTCCACGTAAGCATCATCGCTATCTCTCAACCATGAGCCAAGGGGAGAGCCCACAGTACATAGCACTACCACCTGAAACTAATGCCTACATACCACGGGTCCAAGTTTTGTGGTTGCCCGCAGCCAAATTTACACTGCACGCAAGCCTGAAACGAAGATGATTATGATGATGATGATGATGATGATGATGATGACGATGAAAGAGGGGAAGTGTGATTATAATAACGAAATGAGTCCGAGGTCAAACCCCGAAAGTTACCTAGCAATTCTTCTTGTGCAATACCTCAACCAGGTAACTTGTCCCACTTGGTCACGGTCAGGTATGCTAGCCGTAATCCCACAGCGATTAAAAATTTATTTCTGTATTTTGTGTATGCATAAATATTGGAATAGTTAGAACATTAAAGTTTAATTTAATAGGTTGTAGCTTCATAAAAAAATTAATTTAACGTGGTCTCAATATGAATAACTTATGACAATTCCATTTTCTATGGAAAATTACGTTCAGTTCGTCTACAGTATTTTAAGTGCACAACTGTTTGAATTTTGACGATTATTCCATTCATAATTTATTTTATGGATATTGGTATCTGTAGGCGTATTTAAAACCAAAGAATGAAAACGAGGTGTTGGACAGCGAACAAACCTATATTGCAACACATTTTATATTCTATTCTTGTTGTTATTTAGTCAACTGTCCGAAGACAGATCTGAACCCCACATGTGATATCAACATGGCACCACTTATGAGACAATAGACCAGGAGATAATGGGATAGGTTGGCCATTATATTCCATTAATAATTAGGGCCTATAGGTATAGGAAAGAAATTGGCTCTATGAACTAACATGATGTTGATCTTGATATTATTGTTTCTCCTAAATGTAAACTCTTTCGTAGTTTCTACGAACTATAAGTTTCAAGTTTGTTATTATTAATTATATTTTCCATAAAACATTAGTTAAACATGATCATACTAATTCTTGCTCTAAGCCATCGTATTTGTATAAGGATTAAGCTGCGTATTATTCACCTATTTTCTCATTTCCTTTCACACTCTACCTTAAGCGACACGCCTTAAAAACCGCATTTCTTTCATTTCTGTTTGAAACATTTTGTTCTTCTACTACTACTTCATCTTCAAACTGATAGGCTCGTAAGTTTTTTTATGTCTCATTGATTTTATTCGGCCATCGATTTATTGGTCAACATTATTTTATGTTAGAAAACATGATATTTTCAGTACTAATCATAACATTGATAATTTTAATATCATAAAATAGAAATGAGATCTCCATCTATCATCTATCAGTGACAGTTATTTCATGAAAGGACTTCATTAGCCATATTCTATAGACTTAAATGCATTGCCTTCAAGTTTCGAAGAGGAAACAGACAAATTTTAAATAGGATAAGACAAATTTCTCCATAGTGTTTATGCTTTCAAACTGAATTAAAGTGCCCAGTTTGTTGTTTGTTTCCCTGCTTTCTCCATAATGTCGTGATTCATCGCAATACTTAAAGATGATATTTTTTTTGCCTGTCCGATACTTCGACGGACATGTGACATTTCTCTCGCAGTAGACGATACGAGGGTCAATCAATAAATTTCCGGACTGTCCTGAATGTAGGCAACACACAGGACATAGGATACGGAGACGTTATCTAGAACCATGGGAACGCCTGGAACCCATACTAAATGCATGACTTGAAAGACAGAGAAGAAGACTAATCATAAGGCGTATGTGGAGAGATTTCAGAAAAAATCGCAGTAGGTCCTTGATATGTTTGCACAAAATCACGTGTAGAAGCTCGGTTAATAAAGACAGTCTGACGCTTTTTGATAGACTGACTCAACAGGTATAGAAGCAATGATCTTCACTGACACGCGCATATATGTTTAACGGTACAATAAATACAAATGCAGTTCGGAAATATATATTGATTGTTCCTCGTAGAGTTATTGATGAGGAGTAACGATGAAGCGTTAATTAAAGTATATTTGTGTCATATTTTACTTCCAAAAGTCACAGTGCTGTTATCAAGTCTAGGTGGAATACAATAAATGAAGTGAAAATAATAGATAAAGGAATCAATGCTTCTTTTAACATCAGAGAAGACTAGAATCAGCTAAAAGTGTGTAAAATTTTATTACTAAATCTGTACTTAAATAATACAAAAGATAAGATATTAATTCCGGGACCATCAATGATTCACTGGGTCCATTACAAAAGAATATGCTGAGTGTCGTAACACGCTTTTAGCATTAGTTCTCCATCTCCGTCACATCTTTATGAGAATGGTTGCAGGACGCTATCTCTGCCAATGGAAGCGTTACGTCCGATAAGACTTATTTGTCACTGTTACATCTCAAACATACGAGCACCGGCTCGCTCTTCCTCGCTTGAATTCTCTGTGCAAACTCAGTGTGTTAGTAATTCTGTTTGCACTAGAAGACGGTTTTGTGGAAATGAAAATATATACCTAGTACATGTCGCACGCTTCGTTGCGTTTTTCCTACTTTCATGTTGGAAGATAGAAAAAATATTATCCGGAACTTTATTGAAATGTAAGTAAATGTAGTTCCGAATATTAAATGAGGATTTTGGTTCAAATTTATCCAATTTTCAACAGACATATAAAAGTTGCAGGGTACGGTTGCCTAATTTCGTGACATATTTAATAAAGTCTATATTTATGCCAAAATTGTAAAAAAAATGTTTCAAATAACACCTAAATGACGTTATTTGAATCTTTAGCTACAGTTTTTATAACATTCAGTGTCAACAACTTCACAAGTTTGGTATATAATAAATGATTCTTCATTGTTATACAATGGCTCCTAAATCCGTGACAGGGATCCAAATTCCGTGATAGTGGTTTCCTAATTCCGTAAGTGATATCCTAATTTCGTGATACTAAAATACTCCTCACCAACTGCTCAGAAAACAAACGCGTATTTGGAAAAACACATTAAAGTCATGGTATATTGTTTTAATATGGATTAAGCAAGAAATTACAACTTAGAAAAAGAGCCTAAGTGACAAATTTCATGGAAAATACTTGTGTAACTATAGGAATACATATTATATATTGATATATTATAAACAAAATGAACTGAAAGTTAAATTCCATTCAAAATTAAATTTGAATAAATTGAATTATAACACAATTATTTCTCATTGTTTATATTCCTAAAAACAGCAGTAATTAAGTTAAAATATGCCCTGTTATTTTATTATAATTATAATTAATGTTTTGTATAACTTATTTCTGATATTATTTCCACGAACAATTTTCTTTCATAGACATTAATTTGTACAATTTAGCGTTGGCATCACTGGTCGTGTGAATCAGGAAGGAGAAATATGAAAATAAATCCGAAAATGGGAAAGCTCCTGTAGCATTGTTATTGTCTCATAATGTTTAAATAATCATACACATTGATTCAGCTGACTATAATCTGCAGTAATATCATTTTTATAATGCTATATTAATTCTTACTTCAATTAAAAAGTGCTTTATCAGGAGCGGTCACAAGAGAAAGAAAAACTTACTGGTCAACCACCTTTCACTGAAGAAAAGCTTCTGCAATCGACTGCTTCTATTCTAACGGCGGGTAGCCAATAGAATTGAAAAGAAGACATCTCCTGGCATCTGTTAGGTATTTCAAAAAGTTAAAAGTCAGAGACCACAACTCCATAGCAGTCAGTTGAAATTTTATCACGGAATTAGGGGTATCACGGAATTAGGCACCTTTACCCTACTTGATACACTGGCGCAAAAAAATCTGATCTACAACTTTATGATCGTGTAAGCGATCCTTGTAGCCATGGGTTACGTCAGAATCAAAGGTATAACAAATTGACAAACTTCGAAATAGTTCCGCTGGTTCTCAATAAGTGACGGTATTATTGGGACAGGTTAATAAGTGTTGGGTAAAATGGTGATGTAGATTAAATATAAATTATTCTTATAAAAGCCAGTATAAGCGGTTTTCCGTTTAATGCTTTTTACAATCATTACATGTGGATGAATATTTGAATGCTATAATGCGGGTATATTTATATCCAATTGACTACACTGACTGTTACCTTTGCCATCTACTCACACTGGTGATAACTAAAGAAGCCACACTTACACGAACAAATTATCGATCACTATCGATTAATAGAGGTCTGGTATCTTTGAACGCTTGTGTTCATAATTTAAAGGCTAGTTTTCTTGAATCATTGTGTTGTATGTTTAATTCCAGAACTATAAAAATAAATCCCGATGGTTCAATGCTAGAGCGCTGGGCTTATAAGCCATGGGGACTGGGATTGAATCCCGGTCGATTCGCGATTGCGCAAGGCCATGGTTCAGGGAACTCTCTTTTTTCTGGTACTCTGGGTCCCCTTGACATCACAGTAATTATACATCATTATCATCATCATAATCATTACCAATATGTTCAAAACATACAGAGGTGAGCCTGCCAGGAGAGAAATAAAAATAGGTTGCAGCCGCCAAATTACTCTTCAAGGAACGACCACTCATATAAATGGAGGGAAAGAAGACAGAGGGCGGACACTAGAAAGTTTTCTTTTCTTAATCGTACTATCAGAGACTGGAATGCTTTACCTGCAGACTTACTAAAGGCTTTACCAATAACCAAAAATGTATTTAAAAACAGGCTTAAGGACTTTACTAATAGACGGTAGTATATTATACACACTATTTAAAGGGTGTAATTGATATGTCATTATTTGAAGTGTTATATCAATGAGGAAGTGTGTTGTGTCAGTGAAATGTGAAGTGTGTAGTGTCAGTGAAGTCTATTGTGTAAGTGAAGTATGTTTGTGTCAGTGAAGTTCTATAGTTCATTGTGGCTGTGCAAAGTATTTGAACAGTGAAATGGTTTTGAAGTGTTAGTGAAATCAGGATAGAATCAGTGCGAATTGATAGCGAAATAATTGTAGTACCGAAAGGTACTTGTGCAGGTATGAACTTAGGATTAAGATACAAATTAGATTCACCTTAAAATATGTTATTTTAAATGATCGTGCTTCATTTAATTTAGGATGCTCCTTGTTATTATTATTATTATTATTATTATTATTATTATTATTATTATTACTATTATTATTTATCATTATTAATTATTATTGTTTTTATTAGTTGTGTTTATTATTAATTGTCATTATTGAGTGCAATTAGCTACCACTGCCACCGGGTATATACCTATTTGCTGTGCGAATAAATACACACATACTACATACATGCATACATACATACATACAACAATACATACATACATACATAAATACATACATACATAAGCAAATATTCTCATTTATAACACTGGAAGCAGCCCATTGAATACGCAATGCAAGATTAGGAGATAAATGAATCGAGAAGCCCACTATGTCCCCAGGTCACCATTTTACAAGACAAACTATTATTCTGCATGTAATAGTTTGTCTTGTAAAATGGTGACTTGGGGACATAGTGGGCTTCTCGATTCATTTATCTCCTAATCTTGCATTGCGTACTCAATGGGCTGCTTCCACTGTTATAAATGAGAATATTTGATTATGTAATGTATGTATTTATGTATGTATGTATGCATATATGTATGCATGTATGTATGTATGATTATGTCTACTGTTTGTTGCTAATTTCTCTTGTTACTACTCTCAATGAAAAGCTCCTCATTTTCTTATAGGATTATAATCACTTGTCATAACACATTTGGTACTTTACGATATTTGACATAACCTTATTTCTAATATATTTGTGGAACATAGCGTTCATCGAGTCATGCACATACGACCACAGAGACCTCTTACAATGCTGTCATAAATAAATATCGATAAACACACAACGTAATGATTATGTTTTGATTGTCAACAGAGAGAGCAAAATCGATTTCACGACATTCTATAACAGCGGAAGCTCTACAGTGAACTAACTGTATATTACGATCACTTGAACCATGGTTAATAAGATGATCCCCTATTCGCAACCCAGTCATTGTCTATTATAACGCCACCTGGTGTAAGTGTTGTAGCGGAATTTGATGCAAACAATGTAGCTGCGACCGCATGCAAGATGATGTTTCGAAGACACAGTGACAGTAATCTGGAAATATTACCCCAAATGAAGTTCTAATTACACACTGAAAATCTTTAATTATGTGTTTACCTACTCAAAACTCAATATGTGCAGGTATTTATGTGAACATAATGAAGTTCATCCTTAATGACTATATCTTTATTAAATTTCCTCCACATTCATCTTTTTTTCCTTTATATGGTATGAGGAAAAATAAACAACACTGAAATTATTGCTCATCTGCTGTCCACGTTTCCGTAGCAACGAAGTATTTATTTATTGTATATAATAGCTTGACATTGTGAATGCAATGTTGTGTTGATTTCTGCAATTATGGTTCTCACACCAAAGGAGAAAGTGTTTATCGTCGACCATTATTTCCGGACACACGGAGTGGGGCGTCAGAATAGACCGAGCTTGCACCACGTTAAAGAGCAGGACCAGGAACGATTTAACATTGCACAACCAAATAACACAGCAATGTCAGATGTCGCCGAGAAGTTCCGTCGTTCCGAAGCTTTGAGCTTTGGAATAATATTCTGGGGAAATTCCACAGATAGTAACAGTGCATTTTGTATTATAAAAAAGAGTAATTAGAATAATAGTAGGTGCCAAATCTAGGGGATCGTGTAGGATCATTTAAAAAAACTACAAATAATGCCCATGGCTTGTCAGTATATCTTTTAATTAATAATCTTCCTCATATGTAATCCTGAAAACTTTGTAACTAATTCAGCAGTTCATAGCATAAATACACGTCAAAAAATGACTTTCATACTCCATCGGCAAGTCTATCGTGCTATCGAAAAGGAGTGCGTTATATGGCAGTAAACATTTTTAATAGTCTCCCTATCGATATAAAAAATGAAACTCAAAACATAAAATTATTTAGGGTCAAATTAAAGAAGTACCTAATTTCTCACCCCTTCTATTCTGTAGGTGAATTCATGACATTCAATAACACTTCATTAAATTTATACTAAAACTTTTGTGTTGTACTAGTAGACTATATTGTAAATCTCGTCTGCATATATTTCATCTAGACTGTGATTATAAATTAAGACTTTATAATAGTATTAAGTTTTTTTGACTTGTTCCATATTCTAGATGTAAGCAATGTATGAATACCATGGAATGTTAATAAATACAATACAATACAATACGGTATCAGTCTTACGTCGCCTTGCACGTTGTAATGACTTATCTTAATTTTCAGAATAGCCTATGTTTGTAATTTCAGTTCTCCGTTTGACCGGAAATAATGCTCGACGAGAAACACATTCTTCTCTGTTGTGAGAACCATAATTGCAGAAATCAACACAACACTGATGTTAACGTGTCATTTATAAAATAAATGTTTGGTTGCTGAGGAAACATGTACAGTAGGTGACCGATAATTTCAGTGTTGTTTGTTTTGTCGCATACTGTACACTTGTTTAACATTTTTTCTGGGTCTTACATCTTATACACTTTTGTTCTATTTTAAGTGTAATATATTTTAACTGTATCCATTAGGTATTTTCATGTATAACAATATACTGAAGTATGAAATTTTTTTTTTGTTTTAGCTTCAAGTTCGAAATGACATGTCTATTATTTTTTTCTTCCAGAAACCACTCAAGTAATTATATTTATGAAAAAAAATATATATAGTAATGGATAATAATATACTAGTTTATGCTAATTACATTTTGACTTGAATAATTTACATTCTCATGGAAATTAACAGATGTAATATATTATTGAATATTGAACAGAAAACTTTCTTTTAGTGTCAGTTACGGAATATCTCATAGGAATGGTTCCTCAGCACTTTGGTAGAATACCTGTCCCTCTTCGCTCTCGGAGGGATCATTATAATGATGATTATGATGATGATGATGATGATGATGTGTTGATGGTGGCCGTGATCACGTTTATGAAGAAAGAAGGAGAACGTTACAGAATCTGCAGTTATCGTTCTTCCATATTCTTAATCGATGAACTTACGAGAAACGAGATACGAGAAGCCTGAAATCCCATAAGGGCAACGGCCTCCTTCAGGAATGTAGGGTGAGCTGAAGGTCTACTACACTTGGGGAGCCAGTCCAAGAGAGCTTACACTATACGCTTACAAACTAAACACATAAATAAATTATACCAACTAAACACGAAAAAACTATACAGACTAAACACATAAATTATGGAAACTAAACACCCACAAAAAACTATGCAAACTAAACACATAAATTATAATCTGAATACACAACTATTCACACTAAACACACGATAAAAAAAGAAAAAAAATACACAAACTGAACACATACACAGTCTTAACTCACACTCAAACTAAATATGCAAAAACATATACAAATTGCACACATAAATTGTACAGCCTAAACACAAAGACTATCTAAACTAAACGCACAAAAACGATACCATTGAACACTAAAATTATACTAACTAAATACATGAACTATACCAACCATACACTGACTCAAACTATTCAAACTGACACACACAAAAATAACTGTATAAACAATACACAACTATACACAGTTTACATAGTGTTCGTAATTTCTTCCAGTCTTTTCCATGCCTGCCTGTCCCTCGCTGTTCTCGTCCACTGCGCTCCAGTCTCTCTCCGGAACACGTCCGACCACCTTCTCCTTGGACGTCTTCTGCTTCTTTTCCCAATGCGTGGGTCCCACATGGTCGAGGCATACGTCCACCTGCTGCAGCCTATCCTACTCACGTGTCCGTCCATTTCCATTTGAGACGTAGCGCCAGCCTCACTGCATCCTGCATACCGCTTCTTATTCGGATATCGGTTAATGTTTGACTGTGAGTAAGCATGATTCTGAACAGTGATATTATACAAGCACTCATATTTAAGGCGAGTTTAAAACCTATCTCCAGAATTGTCATGGAGCTAGCTGTACTTTATAATTTATTTAAAATTTTATGAAAAAGTTGCGAGAGAAACTTCAGTAGAATTTTCTTCTGCATATCGATCGCTATTCGTTCATTCTGTCCTATACACATCGGAAATACTGATCTCTACAAAAAATTGTAAAGACAAAAGCGTTCCTCTTGAAGAGAAAGTCAGGAAAATGGCTGTTTTTCTGCCCATCCTTCACCCTCTTCTGAGAAACTGTGCATCGTATAAAAACTGTAGAAACAAAAACTTCCATTATAGGGGGAAACTCCACGAAAGTTACGTACTGGTTTTCATTGTCTGCTTCTGTTGTATTTTCATTCTCGAGTGAAACTAGTTAGAACATAAACACTGAAAAAAGAGTAAATAATTTGCGTTTACTTTATTATTACGGTACAGACTACAACACATTATTTTCTCTTTTTACAATGAGCAGAGCAAATATTGCAAGCCTAGAAAACAGTTGTGTAGTTTTATGAAAACTATAAAAGTAGACTTTTCAATGCAATTGATATAAAAACATGGTTTTAATTTGCAGTTTCACTTTATGTATAATTTAATGTAGATTTTAGTTTTAGTCCGTTACTACTGTACAAAATTACATGCTATAGTACAACATGCAGCCTATATGTCTGTTCTGTATCATAAGACAGAATATTTTAACTCCACTATTTTTAAAATTGAATTAAGGATATTTTCTCTGTTCAGAGTAAGTCGTACAACATATTATAAGACAAAAAAACCTAAATTCACTTGGGAATGCCCTAAACCGAAATGAAGTTCGACTTAACTCCAAATGTATTACCGTGTTATTAATTTTAAGTATTAAGAATTAAGGCTGGTTCACAATAAATCGGGAATGGAAACGATAACGAGAGCGAGAATGGAAATAATGTTAAAATAAATTTATTTAAATGTGAGCATTCGCAATAGTTAATTGTGAACGTTCCCATGTAAGTACATTTATTTCAACAATATTTCCGTTCTCGTTCTCGTTGTCGTTTCCGTTCCCGGTTTATTGTGAACCAGCCTTTAGCCACGAAATCCCGTGAAGGACAAAGGCCTCCTGACTCTGCAGCGTGGCTTATCGAGCAGTTTCTGGTTAGCCACTCCGGGAATGGTGATCACTTTTGTAATGTAATAGTTTGGGATGCAAACACTGGGTTAACACTGAAGTTTCCACTGTTCACTAGTCACTGTTTGGGTTGCAAGTCACTTTGTGATGAGTTTCCATTGTTGTCGGTCTTTCGCTGTTCTTGACCATAGATGGCGGAATCTTGATCTAAGTTCGTCTGCCCACCTTGTCTCCTGTCTTCCAGCGGTGCTTTTGCCAATCATTGGGTCCCATGTCATATGTATGTCCACCGGTTCGCGTTGAGTCGCATCACGTGTCCTGCCCATTTCTTCTTCAGCTTGTCGGCCGTTTCTGCTGCGTCTGTCTCTTTACGTCTTCGTTACATAGTCTGTGTCTGAGTGTGATGTTCAGCATCTTCCTCTCCATCTTATATATGAACTAGAAGAATATAGACTAATGTAATGAACTTCAATACCTATTAAATTAGGTGACAAAATAAAATGTGTAATTACTTACTTACCTACTTACAAATGGCTTTTAAGGAACCCGAAGGTTCATTGCCGCCCTCACATAAGCCCGCCATCGGTCCCTATCCTGTGCAAGATTAATCCAGTCTCTATCATCATACCCCACGTCCCTCAAATCCATTTTAATATTATCTTCCCATCTATGTCTCGGCCTCCCTAAAGGTCTTTTTCCCCCCGGTCTCCCAACTAACACTCTATATGCATTTCTGGATTCGCCCATACGTGCTACATGCCCTGCCCATCTCAAACGTCTGGATTTTAAGTTCCTAATTATGTCAGGTGAAGAATACAATGCGTGCAGTTCTGTGTTGTGTAACTTTCTCCATTCTCCTGTAACTTCATCCCGCTTAGCCCCAAATATTTTCCTAAGCACCTTATTCTCAAACACCCTTAACCTATGTTCCTCTCTCAGAGTGAGAGTCCAAGTTTCACAACCATACAGGAGAACCGGTAATATAACTGTTTTATAAATCCTAACTTTCAGATTTTTGGACAGCAGACTGGATGATAAGAGCTTCTCAACCGAATAATAACAGGCATTTCCCATATTTATTCTGCGTTTAATTTCCTCCCGAGTGTCATTTATATTTGAAATATATAATTACTTCATAAAACTAGTTACAATCATGAATTATATATATATATATATATATATATATATATATAGTCACAATAATATATGATGGAAAACCAAAGACAGAATTGACTGGCATTTCAATGCCACCAAACTTGAGTCTAACGCACTATTTCACACTGGTTCATGTCGATTTGATTTTCTTCTGTATTAACTATTGTAATAGGAGAAAATGATTAGGGAAAACACGGGAATTTTACTCGAAGCAAGTAAAGAGATAGGTTTGGAAGTAAATCCCGAAAAGACAAAGTATATGATTATGTCCCGTGACGAGAATATTATACAAAATGGAAATATAAAAATTGGAAATTTATCTTTTGAAGAGGTGGAGAAGTTCTAATATCTGGGAGCAACAGTAACAAATATAAATGATACTCGGGAGGAAATTAAACACAGAATAAATATGGGAAATGGCTATTATTATTCGGTTGAGAAACTATTATTATCCAGTCTGCTGTCAAAAAATCTGAAAGTTAGAATTTATAAAACAGTTATATTACCGGTTCTTCTATATGGTTTTGAAACTTGGACTTTCACTTTGAGAGAGGAACATAGGTCAAGGGTGTTTGAGAATAAGGTGCTTAGGAAAATACTTGGGGCTAATAGGGATGAAGTTACAGGAGAATGGAGAAAGTTACACAACACAGAACTGCACGCATTGTATTCTTCACCCGACATAATTAGGAACATTAAATCCAGACGTTTGAGATGGGCAGGGCATGTAGCACGTATGGGCGAATCCAGAAATGCATATAGAGTGTTAGTTGGGAGGCCGGAGGGAAAAAGCCCATTGGGAAGGCCGAGAAGATAATATGGGAAGATAATATTAAAATGTATTTGAGTGAGGTGAGATATGATGATAGAGACTGGATTAATCTTTCTCAGGATAGGGACCAATGGCGGGCTTATGTGAGGGCGGCAGTGAACCTCCGGGTTCCTTAAAAGTCAGTAAGTAAGTAAGAAAGTAATAGGAGAAATATTTATGCCTCTTTTCCAAGCGAGCAGATGTTCCGTAAGTTGTCAATAAATTAATAAAAAATGTTTGTGGAAACTGACTTATGCCACTTTTCCCAAGCACTGCAGATATGATGTAGTGAAAGCGCTAATTGTGCACAGTACTCGCTATACAAAGGAATAATAATTATATTTTTGCAATAATTATGTTATATTTTATTCGCGATATAAAGTATACACTCACAATATAGCATCTGAATAAAATTATACTACATAAATTAGAATAGCTTGCCAAGTCTGATTAATAACTCAAATTGTGGCAACCTAACTATTTAAAATTAATTAACAATGGTGATATCTATAATAATCTTGTATTCAAGGAACTGAAGTGAACCAAACAACTAGAAAATCAAAGAATTTTAAAAAAGTATCTAGTAATTGGAAAATAACTTGAAGTTGCAACTTAGTACCTCATTTTACATTGTACAGACTATAACCTATGACATTATGTGGTGCAGAATAAGATTTTTTAAATTGCACGTGAAAACGCTTAAGATCTGGCATCCCCTAACACCTTGCAGTAATTAATTTCAATAAAGAATAGTGGATATTGTAAAATATGAATACGCGTCTGTTCTGAAGAGAAGGAAGAAAATGCAAACTACGTCTATCACGCAACCGGAGTCAAGAAAAATAGTGTGTGTGTATATATATATATATATATAATATTATTTTAAGTGCATAATAATAAATGTATAGCATTTATATTTTATCTTTCATTTTAATTTCTGTACATTCGCATTGTATCACGAAATATGAAATGATTTAAATATGCGTAGGAATCGTACAAATCATTTCTGTTAATGTGTTGCTTCTTACATTTTGATCGAATAGTATTTGCTAAAATGTTAATTGGTTACATTATAATTTATACTACTATTAGCTAATACGCATGTAAATTAGATCTGCTTGTGACTACTATTTCTATTTCATAATATTACTAACATTAAGTTTGATGTCATTTACTAAACAAATAATTTCTATTAATGAGTTACTTCTTAAATTATGTTCGAATAATATTTGCTAAAACTTTAACTGCCTACACTCTCATTTATACTACAGGTTTCTTATGCGTATGTAAATTAGATCTGCTTGTGGCTACTATTACTATTTCATAATACTACTAAAAGTAAGTTTGATCTCATTTACTTCACAAGTAAGTTCTATTAATGAGTTAATTCTTAAATTGTGTTCGAATAATATTTTCTAAAATGTTAACTCTCATTTAGACCACAATTTTCTTATTCGCATGTAAATTAGATCTGCTTGTGGCTACTATTGTTATTTCATAAAATTACTAAAAGTAAGTTTGATCTCATTTTACTTCACAAATAAGTTTTATTAATGAGTTAATTAATTTGTGTTCGAATAATATTTTATAAAATATTAACATATACTACAATTTTCTTACTCGCATGTAAAATAGATCTGCTTGTGGCTACTACAGTATTCTTATTTCATAAAACTACGAACAGTAAGTTTGATCTCATTTTTCTTCGTCCTTCGCCGCGGACTTGCTAAGATTTTAGTATCACGGCCTTTCATTTACCCCTTAGAGTGAGGTTTCAGTTTCAATGTCGAAGGGATTAGCGGTTCCTGTAATTGATAGAGCCTATATCGCTGCAGTTGGTTATCATTGCAGTGAGTCAAGGGAGTCCTTTGAAGCTTCTGTATATAACACGGGGCCGCAGCACTCACCTCAAAATTTAAAAAAGTAAATAATCTACGCTAGTCGGCAGAATGTACGTCGGCAAAAGCTTGCTACAGCTCTGTGCCGGTGTAGATAAATTGAAATGGATGTACCACAATCGAGAATCAACACTCCAGAGAAGATCAAACGCCGTTTACCGTTGATATCAATATAGAAATAGGTTGTTTCCAATTCTCCAGCACGTCATAAACACCAAACGCGTGTATCATACCCCCATGGGCTGTATGTTCAAATGGAATACCTACCCTATATTCAGTATCAACAAATAGACATCCAGTCATGTATGCTGAAAATTAACAGCCTCCCACAAGGCGGAGTGGACCTTTCACAACATTATTGAAACCGACGCATTTTCTCTTGTGTGATCCTATATTCTATTTATTGCCTAATAGGATGGTCTTTGAATTACGAGGAATTGTGAATGTGTTCGTACTTTTTATTACTAGTATGAGAAGAATATTTTGTCATATAGCTACACCTGTGGAATTAGTAAATTTCAGTTCCTTGATGTTATGTGTAGCCTATTTCAAATCCTCATATCACTTTAATATTTTCAAATTACATGACGTTAATTTCATTTAAGGGGAGGCAGGGGTGAAATTTTCGAACAAAACTGAAGAAAAAATGAAAATGTGGTTTTTTCCATTTTTATTATCTTTATTTTCATATTCCGATGTTAGTTTTTGATTTTGTGCCCTTAAAAGTATGAAATTAAAACCAAGATAATTGTATTACTATATTATTCCCATAATAAACTAATACTTATCATTATTTATATACCTTCTCTGAACATATAAATAAAAAAAAAAAATTGAAAATTTCTTACAATATGGTGCATGGAGCATTTTATATCAAACGATATAAAGTTTTATAAAATTATTAATATTTACAAAACTATTGTACTTAGAAAGTTGAAACTTGGTATGTCCATTACTAATAACATACGTAGTATCCATGATCAATTTCAAACAAATCGGATAAATTTTGTGGATTTTGAAATATTCACCTCTGCCTCCCCTTAAGCTGAAAAGAATCTTGCCCTTGATATGCTGCTACCCCATGTCAGCCGAACATGGGGTTTACAGCAGGTTACGCAAAGCCGTCGGTGGTGTGTACAGTATACCATAAACGTATACATTAGATTACCTCCAACTGCAATATACGATCGAGGGACTCTTGAATATCATAATAAATGTTGCTGACTTGCTTACTTTCTTACTTACTGGCTTTTAAGGAACCCGGAGGTTCATTGCCGCTCTCACATAAGCCCGCCATTGGTCCCTATCCTGAGCAAAATTAATCCATTCTCTATCATCATATCCCATCTACGTCTCGGCCTCCCTAAAGGTCTTTTCCCCTCCGGCCTCCCAACTAACAAATGTTGCTGACACTGATGGAAAAGATCGTTATCATGTCCGATCGGTATTACAAGTATCTGTTATAGAAACAATATTATTATTTGTAGCATTTTTTTATATTGCTCTCCAATGTTATAGTGCGCAATTATTTATTATTTTAAATGAAATTTTTAATCACAATATTCATGTCATATATTTTTGTGTAACATATTATGCATACGATTATAATGGTTGAACATTAAACTACAAACATTGATAAAAACATTCTCTTTGCTACCTGTTTTTTCACATCAATCGCCTGTGTCTTTAATAATAAAAAATAAGAGGATTGCCAACATCAAATCACTGCGAGACTGAACAGAAGTGAGTAATATGGCTACTTTTCTCCGATGAATTCACAGAATCCAATCATATAGAGCATCCTTTCAACACAAACAAGAAGATGGCTGGATCTGCCAGATTTGAGGCTTTCATGAAGTCAGAAAATTGTCTAAACAAAAAATACAAGATGAGCCACACAGAAATAAACATAACACTGAAGACGAAGAAACATTTCACATATATTGAAGTGAACAATATGAACTTAGACAGGAAGAATGGATTACGTACAATGAGTAGAAGTTATGGGCACACGAACATGTAGAGATATGGGAAATGTATTTGGACACTTCATTTTTGATATGTGCAGATATTAGTTTTAGTCCTATGAGAGTTTGTTATATTGTAAATCAAATCTGAACTTGGAAATAAGTTTTTTTGTTGAGGATACAAATTCTGAAAAATACAAATGCAGCATCTTTAATTTATTTTTTGTGTTTAATTCAATACTTTTTTAAAATTCTAATCCATATACATAATATAAATATATAAAGTGGATTTATTATTAAAATTTTTGAAACATAAATTCCATTTTTGTTGTACTTATGTGAATGTTTATCTTAACGTGCCGAACTTGCCACGACCTCCCCTATATAATGGGTTTACATTTAATCTGTTCAAAATTGTAAGGTTAAGAACACTTATAACCAGTTTTTTTATCAATCTCATGGAAACAACGTTAATAACACTCCGACCTCACTGCGGCATAAGCACCAATTTCTATGTTGATGATGCATCTTGCATCACAAGAGTGACTGGCTGCTCTTAATTGGTTTCACTCCCTTTTAATACTACTACTCATTATATATATATATATGTCCTACTGTATATACTACACTACTGTTACGCCCATATTTCGGCTACATGCTTTGTCAATTATTCTTAGTCACTTGAGTGGTATGGTGAAATAGATAGCTTTTATGCTGAATAATTTCAAGGGAAAAATTGTTCCGGGGCCGGGTATCGATCCCGGGACCTCTAGTTGAACGTACCAGCGCTCTACCACTGAGCTACCCGGGAACTCCACCCGACACCGTCTCAACGTTTCCCTTTATATCCACACAACTCGTGTGGGCTGACGAAACGCCAGAGACCCACAACGAGCTTCACCTGGAAGACTAGATTTGCAGCTTTTATGCTGTCAGGGTTTGTCAGATTTTAGGTAAACACCAAGGAAATCTTACAAAGACTCGAAATCATGTGCCTTTTAGGTTACTACAGTAAAACCCCGATTAACCGTCAACCTATTAACCGATTGGTGGATTATCCGACTGTCTTTCTCTCTCGCAGAAAAAAATATGAAGTACTGTACATTAAATTAGCACGAATTTTTTCTACAGAGTGTGTTTTACAAACCTTTGCCCTTACGCATTATGGTCTACCCTTTGAGTGGCCGTAACTTACCGTTTAACTTCTTTGCAAAATGTCTTCTGAAAGTGTCAAAAGAAAACATGTTTTACTACGGAAAAAAGTGCAAGTAGGTTTTTTTTTTAGTAAGCTATAAGTGCAAGTAATTGAGTGCTTTGGGAAAAGAGAAAATGTGGTTCTTCTCACATCACAATATGAGATAGGAATTACAACTGTGCGTGATTTAGGGTAATGGAAAACAAAATATAATGTATATAAAATTTGTAAATCTACAACATGAGACTTCTACTATTCCTGTCTTTCCACAGACAGTAGTCATATGGCGTTTCCGTGGGCATTAAAAACCTGTCGTTGAAAACCAGACTTAAGTGCAATAAATAATGTTTTAATAACTGACATCGGAAAATCAAACTTGAATTGTTAAGAAAAAGATTTAAATTAGTGCACTTCTGATCCACTAGTTATCGTGTTAAAAGAGATCATGGAGGAAATTACGAAACTAATATGTAGCTACTTAGTTTATGAAAACTTTTATGGTACGGATTATCCGATTTTTTCGATTAAACGTTCACTCTACCCCCTTCATTACCACGGATAATAGAGGCTCTACTGCATTCTTCCTCAGTCCCACATTGATTTATTTATTAAGAAATGTGACTTAAAATTTGCAAATCTCAGTATCCATGAACTTCAATTAAAAGAAATTTATATTTTAGTGCCAATATTCAAAATAACATAAAGAGATGTAAAATAATGACAGTATTGTATTCTTGTCTATGGAAAACTATCCTGATAATTTAACAAGAAACAAGGAATTAATCAGAAGTGAAATTCCAGAAAGAATAGAAATATTGGAGTATGGTTTGTGTTTAGTCAACTGTCCGAAAACAGGTCTGAACCTTACAAGCGATATCAAAAAGGCACCTCTTATGAGTCAATTAGGCCAGGAGATAATGAAGTAGGGTGGCCAGTTCCTTTACACCTCTATTGCATACATCACCGACTAACTACATATTACACTAGTCACACTTCAAGTGCATACAAACAATTGTTCTTCCTCTCACACATATCGTCAAATGAGATGTACTGCCTGATAATAGATGTGCATATCAACCAGAACAAATACACAATTACAGTAGAACAGTAGAGCCATAACAAATACGCAATTACAGTAAGATTACCAACATTCAACATTATTTCCAGAAAATTATAACTTCAATTAATTTGGACAGACCGAGCAAGAGAATGGATGAAGGTAGAATTCCTACAAAGTTTTGTTGATACAGACGTAAAATAAAACATAACAAAAACATCCATAGCCAAAATAGTCTTAACCCCATTGACTTGCGTATTTGAAGTCACACTGCGAAAACGATTGATGATGTTGCGATATTGATGACAACAATGTTAATTGTTTCTTCTCGAAATTATGTTGCGATGGAACTACACCACTAGTAAATTCAGTAATATGATTTTGTTAAAAATTTAAAAATAAAAATGAAGAAACTGAATTAATTCGTAAAGACTAGAGTATCACTTCGTCAAATTACAGTGATTTTGGATAGCATATACTTTAATATTCAACCATTATAAATATATGCCAATGTTATATCAAAAAACCATATGACATATAACTTTCCTCCAAATTTTTAGAATTCAATATATACATATATTTCTATCCTTCTTGTTCAACTTTTGACTTAAGGTCCATAGTGTCCGAATTATCTTCCATCATTCTCGTAATAAATTCAATAAAATATCAAAATATAGTTATAATTCAGAGTTATTTCTCATAATCTATCGAGCCGTGTTGCTTCGTTAATAGTAAATTAAGATGTTCTATGACTTTAAGTTCATAAAGGTATCGGGAGCTTCCTATTTTAACACATATTAAATTTTTTGTATTTATTGTACCTTCTGTCTAAAACTGTTGGGAGTAGAACAAAGAACCTTTCACAGATTATTTCTGACATTCTTATAAGTAATCTGATCGAAGGAGTTTGAAAAACAATAATATTTTATAAATTTATGATTTTTCTTCTGAATGTGTAAATTTTTACCTCCTTTTTTGCTATATTTTTCAAGAAATCTGATTTCAAAAACATTATTTTTTTAATTCCTCTGTCAATTTATGCTACAATTCCAACTAAATACACACAGAAAATTTAAAATAAATCTACCAACTAGAAGTTGAGATATGGTATATTTTATAGAGAAAAATACAAACTTAAGTTAACTGTCAAAGTTAACAGAATATCCCAGCTTCATAATCCTTATCTTAGATAAAAAAATTTTAAATGTAGACCTATTTCCATAATAATAATATGCATAAATGTGTATACCGTTGTAAACGAGATTTTTCAGAGAATATAAATTAATAAATAAAAAAAATGAAAATTTGAGCATATTACAAGGTCTCGGTCCCCTTTTACTGTTACAAATTGTCGTTAATCCAGTATTGTATAATCGAGTAGCGGTCAGAAATATCTTTAACATTTTTATATTGAAATGATCTTCATCTCCTAGCATTTTGTTTCTAGACTTCACTGTGAGTATTACTTTTACTAATGATATAAATTTAAATTTCAAGAAATATAAGTTATAGGTATTGAAAAAGCAACAAAATCACAACAATTATAATAGTCTTAAATAAGTTAAGAGATGATTTTTAGTAGAACAATGTAGGCCTAGATACTGTTAAGATTAGCGTCCAAACGTGGAAGCGAAGCTTAGGCAATTAAAAGAAAAGGTTAATGAATGCTGCGAGTTGAAGAAATAACTTTTGTGAAGAAAATTGTTAGTCCTAACTTTTTGACTATGAAAATTAAATATTTTAGAAAAAATAATAATCCAATGTATTACCGTACTTATATCACATTTCCAGTACAACAAGAAATATTACGTGCAGAAAATTCATGCAGAGTTACAAAGCTAAATTCTAAGCATCAAGGCTAGTGTCGACCTGGTTGGCGAGTTGGTATAGCGCTGGCCTTCTATGCGGTTGCCGAGGTTGCGGGTTCGATCCCGGGCCAGGTCGATGGCATTTAAGTGTGCTTAAATGCGACAGGCTCATGTCAGTAGATTTACTGGCACGTAAAGAACTCCTGCGGGACAAAATTCCGGCACATCCGGCGACGCTGATATAACCTCTGCAGTTGCGAGCGTCTTTAAATAAAACATAACTTAACTCAAGGCTAGTGTAAAAGAGGCCTAGAAAAACATATAAAGATAGTATGAAATCTCAGTTGATCATCCTGTGTAATCTCTGACGTAATCATTATTAACGCCTCATTACTATGTATAATATAACTTCATTTTCATTACATTGAATATTTTCAGCCTTTATTGCATGTATTTTTAAAATTCAGATATAACTTTTACTATATATATATATATATATATATATATATATATATATATATATGAATTTTTAGAACTCCCAGTGCATATATACATACTTATTTACAGGGTGGAAATGATATAACCTTGCAGATTTTCAGACCGAATAGCCGATGTTGCCTGTAACAAAAAAAAATATAAAATCATATTGGTGGAAAGTTCATAGTTTTTTTCAGATTTCTTTCCCAAATATTTAACAACTACTTATTCGGTAACTATTGCGAGTAGGATCGTGTCCATATCGATAGGAAATAATAATAAATAGTAATATCCCTCTGGCGTATTTCAATAGTGTGGACGGTTTTTATGTAAATTTAATTTTAAAACCTTCTAATTTCAAGCACTGCACATGCGAGGAAGTAGCAACGGCGAGGCAGAGAGCAGCTCACCTACATACCTAGCCACACAGAGTTTGTTGACCTCTTACATCTGTATCACGAGTAGAGAGTGTTAACGGCGATGTTGCCGGACTGCTAAAATTTGAAATTTAATTTTCTCTTTGGCCTTGCATTTAATCTCAAAACATAATATATATTTTCTATTCATTTGAGTGTACTCTATCGTTCCTTTCAATCCGCAAGTTTATTTCATTTCCACTCTGTATATTCATGTACTTTTATGTAACATTTTTATAATGTACTGCACTCAATCTATACTTAATATCCACTTCTCTTCACACGTGAGTGTACAAATGTTCTCGGAAAAAGGAAAATCGATAACATTTAAAAAGTACCTCAATTTACATACCTGGATTATTTGAATTAAGTGTATGGCTATATATAACATACGAAGCTGTATTAACTTCAAAGGATATTTCCGAATATGTAGTCGGTGTTTTGAACGGTTTTTTTTAACAGTTCTCTGGTTTGAATTTTCGTATAAAGTGCTTCCTAGTGGCCATTTGGCTTGAAGCAGGAAGATTGTATTCCTTTTATAAAGAGTTAATTAACGAGAACGGAATGAAACGTGGATTGGAACCTTGCGGGAATATTTAAAAAGTTGCCTTATAAGCTTTAAGTCTCCCCAGTGGTCGTTCTGTAATATATACTCGGTGTACGCATTACAGGAATTGTTTAGGAATGCGTAATAGAATGAAATGGACTGGGCACAAAATGTGATACGGTATGTATTTTATACGCTCAGCATTCCTCGTATGGTTTGATATGCTAATGCGTCTGCTTTAACCTATTGTTCTGTAGAATTTTATTAGGAAAGAACAATGGTAGGCTGGTGAATTCAATGCTCGCAAAAAATGCTTTGCAAATATAACATTACAACTCTTTAATTTGGAATGTTGCCGTGAGAAGTATTACCGGTACGAATGAAACTGCTGTCATTACTGCTTTTGTTTAATCACGTGATACTCTTCTATACCTTTTATGTTATTAGAGATTGTGTAGTGCAACGATAAGTTTCCGTTTCTAAAAATAAAGAGATATAGGGGAAGAAAGGATAATATAAGGTTTTAGTAAAATTTAGGAAATCTGTTTTAAAAGTTTCAGGCTATTTTCTTTAAATCTTTGATGGGAAGGAAATTGTTATATTTAACCCTTAAGCAGTCGTGCCTAACTTGTAAACATTTAGGGCCGTATTCATAGATATTCTTAGCGCTGACTTCCAGAGGATGATCAGCGAACTAACGTTTTTCGTATTCATAAACCAGTGTTAGACATATGATATGATATGATATGATATGATATGATATGATATGATATATGATATGATATGATATGATATGATATGATATGATATGATATGATATGATATGATATGATATGGTATGGTATGGTATGGTATGGTATGATATGATATGATATGATATGATATGATATGATATGATATGATATGATATGATATGATATGATATATGATATGATATGATATGATATGATATGATATGATATGATATGATATGATATGATATGATATGATATGATATATGATATGATATGATATGATATATGATATGATATGATATGATATGATATTATATGATATGATATGATATTATATGATATGATATGATATGATATATGATATGATATGATATATGATATGATATGATATGATATGATATGATATGATATGATATGATATATGATATGATATGATATGATATGATATGATATGATATGATATGATATGATATGATATGATATGATATGATATGATATATGATATATGATATATGATATATGATATATGATATATGATATGATATGATATGATATGATATGATATGATATGATATGATATGATATGATATGATATGATATGATATGATATGATATATGATATGATATGATATGATATGATATGATATGATATGATATGATATGATATGATATGATATGATATGATATGATATGATATATGATATGATATGATATGATATGATATGATATGATATGATATGATATGATATGATATGATATGATATGATATGATATGATATGATATGATATGATATGATATGATATGATATGATATGATATGATATGATATGATATGATATGATATGATATGATATGATATGATATGATATGATATGATATGATATGATATGATATGATATGATATGATATGATATGATATGATATGATATGATATGATATGATATGATATGATATGATATGATATGATATGATATGATATGATATGATATGATATGATATGATATGATATGATATGATATGATATGATATGATATGATATGATATGATATGATATGATATGATATGATATGATATGATATGATATGATATGATATGATATGATATGATATGATATGATATGATATGATATGATATGATATGATATGATATGATATGATATGATATGATATGATATGATATGATATGATATGATATGATATGATATGATATGATATGATATGATATGATATGATATGATATGATATGATATGATATGATATGATATGATATGATATGATATGATATGATATGATATGATATGATATGATATGATATGATATGATATGATATGATATGATATGATATGATATGATATGATATGATATGATATGATATGATATGATATGATATGATATGATATGATATGATATGATATGATATGATATGATATGATATGATATGATATGATATGATATGATATGATATGATATGATATGATATGATATGATATGATATGATATGATATGATATGATATGATATGATATGATATGATATGATATGATATGATATGATATGATATGATATGATATGATATGATATGATATGATATGATATGATATGATATGATATGATATGATATGATATGATATGATATGATATGATATGATATGATATGATATGATATGATATGATATGATATGATATGATATGATATGATATGATATGATATGATATGATATGATATGATATGATATGATATGATATGATATGATATGATATGATATGATATGATATGATATGATATGATATGATATGATATGATATGATATGATATGATATGATATGATATGATATGATATGATATGATATGATATGATATGATATGATATGATATGATATGATATGATATGATATGATATGATATGATATGATATGATATGATATGATATGATATGATATGATATGATATGATATGATATGATATGATATGATATGATATGATATGATATGATATGATATGATATGATATGATATGATATGATATGATATGATATGATATGATATGATATGATATGATATGATATGATATGATATGATATGATATGATATGATATGATATGATATGATATGATATGATATGATATGATATGATATGATATGATATGATATGATATGATATGATATGATATGATATGATATGATATGATATGATATGATATGATATGATATGATATGATATGATATGATATGATATGATATGATATGATATGATATGATATGATATGATATGATATGATATGATATGATATGATATGATATGATATGATATGATATGATATGATATGATATGATATGATATGATATGATATGATATGATATGATATGATATGATATGATATGATATGATATGATATGATATGATATGATATGATATGATATGATATGATATGATATGATATGATATGATATGATATGATATGATATGATATGATATGATATGATATGATATGATATGATATGATATGATATGATATGATATGATATGATATGATATGATATGATATGATATGATATGATATGATATGATATGATATGATATGATATGATATGATATGATATGATATGATATGATATGATATGATATGATATGATATGATATGATATGATATGATATGATATGATATGATATGATATGATATGATATGATATGATATGATATGATATGATATGATATGATATGATATGATATGATATGATATGATATGATATGATATGATATGATATGATATGATATGATATGATATGATATGATATGATATGATATGATATGATATGATATGATATGATATGATATGATATGATATGATATGATATGATATGATATGATATGATATGATATGATATGATATGATATGATATGATATGATATGATATGATATGATATGATATGATATGATATGATATGATATGATATGATATGATATGATATGATATGATATGATATGATATGATATGATATGATATGATATGATATGATATGATATGATATGATATGATATGATATGATATGATATGATATGATATGATATGATATGATATGATATGATATGATATGATATGATATGATATGATATGATATGATATGATATGATATGATATGATATGATATGATATGATATGATATGATATGATATGATATGATATGATATGATATGATATGATATGATATGATATGATATGATATGATATGATATGATATGATATGATATGATATGATATGATATGATATGATATGATATGATATGATATGATATGATATGATATGATATGATATGATATGATATGATATGATATGATATGATATGATATGATATGATATGATATGATATGATATGATATGATATGATATGATATGATATGATATGATATGATATGATATGATATGATATGATATGATATGATATGATATGATATGATATGATATGATATGATATGATATGATATGATATGATATGATATGATATGATATGATATGATATGATATGATATGATATGATATGATATGATATGATATGATATGATATGATATGATATGATATGATATGATATGATATGATATGATATGATATGATATGATATGATATGATATGATATGATATGATATGATATGATATGATATGATATGATATGATATGATATGATATGATATGATATGATATGATATGATATGATATGATATGATATGATATGATATGATATGATATGATATGATATGATATGATATGATATGATATGATATGATATGATATGATATGATATGATATGATATGATATGATATGATATGATATGATATGATATGATATGATATGATATGATATGATATGATATGATATGATATGATATGATATGATATGATATGATATGATATGATATGATATGATATGATATGATATGATATGATATGATATGATATGATATGATATGATATGATATGATATGATATGATATGATATGATATGATATGATATGATATGATATGATATGATATGATATGATATGATATGATATGATATGATATGATATGATATGATATGATATGATATGATATGATATGATATGATATGATATGATATGATATGATATGATATGATATGATATGATATGATATGATATGATATGATATGATATGATATGATATGATATGATATGATATGATATGATATGATATGATATGATATGATATGATATGATATGATATGATATGATATGATATGATATGATATGATATGATATGATATGATATGATATGATATGATATGATATGATATGATATGATATGATATGATATGATATGATATGATATGATATGATATGATATGATACGCGGAAGGAAAAACGTTCCGGTGAATTTCAATGTTATGAAGGCCATAACTCGGAAATGAAGCATTTCCGGACACATGTTGTAATGAACTATTTTGATTGTCTACATGTGGGAAATACATACCGGAAATTTTGCCCCGTGTTTTTAAACACCCTGCATAATACGAATCCTGTACAAGTAATCAGTCTATAGCGCGCGGGCTAGCGAAATACCTATGAATAGCACCCTAACAGTCGCTCGGGGTGTCGCTGACACCCCAAATATATGAGTTCTACTGGCTATTTTTTAGTGAAAAATTAAAATATCGCTCTTTTTATTTATACAACTATATGAAATATTTTAATATCTGTCACAATGTTATAATTAATGTATAGTAATGGTAATATTAATTCATTATTCGTTTACTTTTGAAGGGTTCAGAAACATAGTGGGCCAAACGCCATTTACTAAAACAAGGGTTAAAATTAAGTTATTGCCATAATTCAATGGAAACATACAGCAAGTATTATAAAGTATACACATTAAAACTAAATAATATGTGAATCTTCATTAAACTATGGTATTCACTCAACTTTAATCCTTGCTTTCTCCGTTTTTAATAATTGACGCTTCGTCCACTATGGCTCTGAATCCTTCATTTAATATTCGAACGTCTATTCACTCCTATTCGTAATGTACTGTTTATCTTCCTTTACAGACTACTTTCTTGATTTTTCTGTGCACACAGTCACTACGTAACATCTATTGTTATTATTTGTTACACAAGTATGGCCAGTTTATTTACTGTCACTATTTACGATAGAAGCAATATTGTTACCCTTCGTCACACCACTTAAACCGTTATTTTCTCAGTATGCGAATTTCGATTTCAAACCTGTTTACGGTTATTTTTGCTAATTTACCAATTCTAAGAAAGGTACTGGAAGTTTCAGAAGTACGGGCTCACTCAATATTTAGTTATCAGCTGCGTATATGTGATTGGGGTGTTCACAACACCCTGCGAGAATACTATAGAGTTAAACTGAATTGTAGGTATTGAGCGTAGGAATTAATTAAGCGTGTGTTGTGATATTGTGATATCTAATATTGTTGGAGAGAAATGTTTGGGACTTGGCACATGTTATAACTTACGTACAGAAAATTTTGTTTAATACTTCTTTTAACAGTGATAATTAAGGAGCGGATTCCTATGTAATTAAATATTATTTTTGCGTCTGATAAAACACAATTAACAGAGTTAAAAATTCCGAACATGAAGTTTCAAGTTTAAAACCCGAATTTTATTTCACATAACAGCACATTTTTTCACAAAAAAAAATTATGTAAATACATATTTTCAGGAAATCTGTTATAAACACATAAATCTTGGAGTTTTTTTATTCAAATGTTTATTGTTGCTGAAGATGATTTCATTACACGCTTTGTTTGTGAAACACAACAGATTAAGAGCTCGGGTATGAACATTATTTTATTTAAACAAATCTCTCGCCTCTCGCTCATGTCTATCAAGTAAGGCAATATATCTTGTTGTGAATCCCTGTTATCGGGCTTCGTCAATCGGTGTCCTTCAAGATATACTGAAAGATGGTAGTTTAAAAAACAACTTGGCTTTCCTATTAGCAAATCTAAGCTTTTTGTGCGACACCATAAAAAACTCGAAACATCCAAAAACCTGTTGTCTGAAACAGGGAGGTCCGTGCCGTGGAAATTAAACTAGACTCGCTACCAGGTTCAGAAGTACAAGTACTAAGAGACAAATTCTAGAATGTGTATGGGAAAAACAGTGGATATAAAAAAATGTGTAAAGTTGCTCAAGTATTGGAGGGTGTGCCTATAGGTGAAATTGACGGTGTTTGTGTTCGTGACATTCCTCTCTTTAAATATGCACATCTGACGTCCTGTGATGTGGAAAGATCGTTTTCACAGTATAAGTCGTTCAGAGATAATCGGCATGCATTTGTGATGGAAAATTTGGAGATGACCTTTGTTGTTCACTGCAATTCTCGGCCAACTACTAGCACTCAAGTGTGGTTGGTAAGTAACTAGTAACAATTTTTTTTCAAGCTAAGTAAGGTATTTTTGTCATATTTAAAAAAATATATATATTTTTATTTTTAGCAAATATTTCCGTACTTTTTAGCACATAAAAATAAATATATTTAAATTTTTTAGCACATAAAAATTCGCTCCCTAGTGATAATAAATTAATTCAGGAATAGAAGTGTAGTAAACAAATTTTCATTTACTGTATTGTTGAAGCTTGATTGAATTTTAGATCTGTCATATCTTTCTTTCATTATCTGTTTTACCTCCCCTATAATACCGACTTACAGATGTAAAGGAAGTAGAGTATTGTCCCTCCGGGGACAGGCGATTGCGGCCCGTGGTCAGTTTTATACATCAGTTGCGTCCCTATATTTTTTCGGGTCATACGTCAGTTGCGTCCTTTCCCATTTTACAAACTTAGGACTGGCTGTAACATCACCAATTTAAACATTACAGGTAGGTTAAAACGTTGTTTGTGGCATTTTCCTCATACAGTGTTAGGTAGTGTTATTTTTCACCATTAAAATTCATGAGTTGCATTGTCACCATAAAATTACAATCGTATAGGTTGAAACCTAAATGAGAGACTTCGGATGAAATCCAATGATGTTACCTATCACCTTGCTGCAAATCAATCATGTATTTACGAATAAAAGATTCTTTCTCCCTCCTTGCCTGTTTAAATGGTAGAGCTTTATCAGTACATAGTTTTAAGTAGGCCTATGTTTCGCTTTGTATTTCTCTCAAAACCTCTATAAAATGGTAAATGTTTGGGTGAGCAGTATAAAATAATAGACTATTAAGTTTTGAATGAAATGACTCGCAGCCATTAGTCGTTCTCATTGTTGTTGCTGCAAATTCTGCCCAGATTTCATGCAGCATTCCCAACGCGAAATATTGTTCTGTAGATCCTTGTTATGTCTAAATTTGAATCCATCCATCACAAATGCAGGTTTCACTTGTCATTGACTCCATGGCTCCTGCATAGGGGAGAGTTGGGTAGTATCGGACATCGGGTAATATCGGACAGTGAGTACCTGAATGACATGGTTACGTTTCCGTTATGTCGCATACAGAAACGTAACCATGTTATCCAGGTTCTACCATCTGGTGGTAGATGAAAGAAACGCATTGTCCGATATTACCCGATGTCCGATACTACCCAACTCTCTCCTAACTCTTACGTGTTTCCTAATTTAACCTTTACATTGTACATGACGTAGTAGAACGAGTTCTATACAGTGCTTGTTTTGTCTTGTCGCAGGACGCGTTCTATACAGTGCTTGGTTTTCTATTTTTTTAAATTGGTTATTTAACGACGCTGTATCAACTACTAGGTTATTTAGCGTCGATGGGATTGGTGATAGCGAGATGGTTTTTGGCGAGATGAGGCCGAGGATTCGCTCTAGATTACCTGGCATTCACCTTACGTTTGAGAAAAGCCTCGGAAAAAACCCAACCAGGTAATCTCCCCAAGCGGGGATCGAACCCGCGCCCGAGCGCAATTTCAGACCGGCAGGTAAGTGCATTAACCGGGTGAGTCACGCTGGTAACTGGTTTTGTCATGTCTTGTCGCAGAACACGTCCGTGGACTATATTAATTTTAACAAGTTAACATCCTAAACCGGCAGGTAGCTGTGGACGCAACTGTAGTATATATTTAAAAAACCCCGGACCCAACTGACGTATTAATTTTTCGTCAACATGTTTACGGGGACGCAACTGACACCTCCCCTTGTGTCTCAATAAACACTAGACATCTACACATTTCGCACCTCCCTGGATGTGGAATTTGTACAACGCAGGGCAATCACAAAGACATCACAGGACAATCACAAGACAACGGACAGTCATTCAGTTACGTAGACGGAAGATAAAGCATTTAATAGTTAAAGAACTGAAAAATATGTAAGAAGTTAAAGCTCCAATATTTCTAGTGTCAGAAATTGAAAAGCCCTGGAAATGAGCCAGTCGTCGAGGTTTGAGACTTCAGTGGTGTCTAAGTGGTGCAACACAAAAGTATCAGAAAGCTAGGCTACGTGACTGAATATACCTATGTCGACCATTTAACGTCCTTCTACAACAAATGGTAAAACGAGATTCAGAGAAGAATAGCAAACGAATGTAAAAATTTGTTGCCTCTGATTCATGGTCATTCCACTAACTTGCTTGTTCAATATTCAATCAATTCTATACTCAGTGAACAGCATTACAGTTGTAAGATTTTAGTGTCTCTGTCTTTGTTATATAATATTTTTGGACAGTGAAGAATACAGTAGTGCTGTGGTTCCCAACCTTTTTAGACTGACGACATACTTTACTGAACGCTCACGATATCGCGACGTACTTACTTGATTTTATTAATAATAATAATTAATAATAATAATAATAATAATAATAACAATCAGTACTTTTCTTCTGGAGAAAAAGACGGTGGAACTCTGCTTAGAATATTTTATAGCGGACGGAGAGATGATTACTGTCCACTGCTTGGGAATTTTGTCGTTTTTAACCTCGTTTTCGTCCAACTAAGACTTTCAAGATTAAGCTGAATTCAAAGAAAAATGTTATTAAAAACATAGTTATTTACACATATATCGGTTCCATGATGAAAAATGCAACAAAAATGTGTCGGAACGCCGTTCCAGCGCGTTCTGCCAGAAAAATAGCACTGATAATTTCTGTGTAATGTCGAACATACAGTATTGTAGATAGGTTGATGTTAAAATGCAATCGAAAATTCTAAAAGAAGAAGCAGAAACTTGAGTGGCATAAAAAAAAAGAAAGTTACGTGTAAAAAAATTCCAACCTATCTATGCTGGATGTCCGATAAAAGATTTTTATTGTCGTTTTTAAAAACTCGCCTATTTAAATTAATGTGAAGTCTGCGCTTGTTTGGTTGCACAGAGTTTCGCTATACGTGGCCTTATGGTGGAAAAACTGAAATGAATATTGTTGCAGGTGTTCACGTTTCATTGGTACAGTCTATCTCAAAATAAAGTGGGTCATATCAAAGTCTTCGTTGCATATAAAAAAATTAGTTGTAAAGAGACTTCCTGGATGGCATACAATTTATTTTTCAATTCCAAAATTTCGCGACACACGGTAGTGTATAGAGTCTTTGCGACGAGGTTATCGAAATGCTCCATACGAAATACTCTTTACAACATCGAATGTTTCTCTACGCTACATTTGTTAAACAACTGAGTCAGTTGGTAGACCAATAAGGATATTTCTAGGTGAATATCCTACCGTCAATATTTTGAGTAGAGAAAGTGTTCGAAGGAGCGTGAAAAAAGTGAGAGAGTTGGAAATCTTACTTGAAAATAAATGAAAAGTGATACGCCTGGGTTTAACAAAGCAGAAACTAGATTAGATGGGTCGAAGTTTACAACACATACCAACAAAATCACTTAAATGTCTTGCCCAAGAGACTGAAGCGTTTAAATCTTCAGCAAAAAATGGCACACGATTGTTTAAATTAAAACCATATAAGACAACCTCAGTAATGATACAGATAAAGATAATTGATTATAATTTTGTCACTGGATTTTTAGATCATTTGGAGATCATTTTAACATCTTCTGTAATAAGGTCAGATTTCTTTCATGGAAACATTTGGTATGCATAGATAAGTCGATCTTACAACCAGCCTCGCCTAATAGCGTTTGGCGGCAAACGGCGGTGTAGTGAAAACTGGCACACGAACAGATAATCTCACTGTAACAATAAAAGCAGAATTTGATAGGTTTCGAGAAATTCCCGTACTGTGTGAAATTCTCTGTTTGTTCTACATTAGTGATATAATTATTTAATTTGAACAAGAATAACATTACATTTATTTACTATCTGTCTTAAGTATGCCTTAATTTTCTGGGGGAATGGTAGCAAAATTGGGAGTGTCTTGATTTTGCAAAAGAAAGCCATTAGAATTCTATGTCAATCAAACTATCTTGAACATTGTCGACCTCTTTTTAAACAATCACAGATATTAACTGTCATAAATTTATATTTCTACGACCTAGTCCTTTACACTCGACAAAATATAGACAATTACTCGTTAATAGCCAATATACATGATCATGAAATTAGAAATAGTGAACAAATTAATATTCCATGCTGTAGATTACATAAAACTAGTACAAATTTTTCTGTCATGGGGATGAAATCATATAATAAGCTTCCCAGTCAATATTATAAGTTACCAACCAATAGTTTCAAAGCTAGATTTTATAATTGGCTTTTAATTAATCCTTTCTACTCTGTAGATGAGTTTCTTAACATAAATTCAAACGAAATTGTTTTTTAATAAATAAAGTGATTTACATTTAGTTACAATTATTGCATTAAGAGTGAAGTGTTTTCATTAATTTTAGAGTTTCAAAATGTTTTGTTTTTTCATTCTAATTAAACTTTACATTTTTCAATTATATGTGTATTTTCAAATGTATGTTTTTTCCTCCCTTCTATATTGTGACGAAGCGTATCACTGTATGTTTAATGGCTTAATAAATTGAATTGAATTGAATTGAATTGAATTGAATTGAATTGAATTGAATTGAATTGAATTGAATTGAATTTCAAATATGTATCTGATGTAACTTTCCTACAAATATAATACACAGTAGATTGATAGAAAGACGCATTTATCTGATGGCCAGTAGTATCCGTGAATTCAAGAAACATCCACCATCGTAACCAATCTGTTATCAACAAATAGTACCGAGTTTTGCCTTTTTTCTATCAGTATCGAGAATATCACTGAATTGAATAGTTTTAATATCATACCTCCGTTATAACCCCCTAGCTGTTCGCTATTGCTGCGTTTGATATTATATTGAACTTTCGTATAGCTCAGAAGCAGCAATTTTTCCAAGAGAGATAGCGTCCTAGTAAAACCGGATAGTGGTGAAGACAATAGTGACACAATAACAGCTGGTAGTAACAGAGACAAAAAATTCCTTAGAAATGCAGTGCGTGCATAGTCTTAAAATTCATATAGGCCTACTTTCGTCCTTATTTCTGCTGCTCAATTTCGTAAGAATTTCATTTTAACTGTTGTATTATTTATTATTTATAATACGAGTATACATGTCGTTATATGCATACGATCAAGTGCCTTTTAGGCAATAGTAAAGGTAAATTATGATACAGCACTTGTGACTTACAGCAAAATATTACAATTGAGAAAGCTCACTAAGTAAAACTAAACTTATGGTCTTTATAAGAGTAAACTACCAATTAGAAACAAGTATTACGTTCGATATTTCATACTGTAACAGATTAATTACTTTCATATAGAATAAGAAGTGAAAGTGGCATGATAAATACGGGGAAGCGGAATTCTCGTCACCAGAAATCTCGTCATTGTACCACCTACTCACTGCAATTTTGTCACCCGGTGTTTTGTTCACTTAGACTTTGTGGTCACCCGATAGTTTGATCACCAGTATACATTTTCTTATAAATAATAATTTATTTTGACAAGTAAAATATCCATAGGTATACTGTATAAAATGTTATGTGATTAATGTTTCAGAATTGTCACACAGCATAAAATGTTACATGATTTACTTTTCAAAATTGCCACCCAAACTGTGTCCGATGGCTCTGAGGTATGTGAGAACTTCAGCATCTTCTTTATAATCAGGGTATCGTTCTGCGAGCCTAATAATACTTCTGTGTAAATCTTCCACTTCTTTCCACGGGGTGGAGAATAATCTTCGCATGACCCTAATACCTCGAGTGAATCAAAATTCCCCTTCGTGATGCTCCATCAGTACAATAAATTTGATAATAACTAAAATAAGTAAGAACGCCATCTTACACCTAACTTTTTTGCCAGATACTTATATGCGTAACCACGGAAACAACCTTACAATGACATTTAAATCTCATTATACTTACATGCGTAACCACGGAAACAACCTTACAGTGACATTTAAATCTCATTATACTTATACTGTATGAGTAACCATGGAAACAACCTTACAATGGCATTTAAATCTCATTATACTTATATGAGTAACCATGGAAACAACCTTACAATTACATTTAAATCTCATACTTATATGCATAACGACGGAAACAACCTTATAATGGCATTTTAATCTCATTATATATATATGCGTAACAACGGAAACAACCTTAAAATGACATTTAAATCTTATTATACTTAAATGCGTAACCACGGAGACAACCTTGCAATGACATTTAAATCTCATTATACTGATATGCGCAACCACGGAAACAACCTTACAATAACATTTAAATCTCATTATACTTGCATGCGTAACCACGGAAACAACCTTACAATGACATTTAAATCTCATTATACTTATATGCGTAACCACGGAAACAACCTTACAATAACATCTAAATCTCATTATACTTGCATGCGTAACCACGGAAACAACCTTACAATGACATTTAAATCTCATTATACTTATATGCGTAACAACGGAAACAACCTTACACTGACATTTAAATCTCATTAAATTTTTCCAATAAAGCATTAATAAAGTATTAAATGTAATTGGTGGCCAGAACGCGGTGGCTAAAATGTAATCGGTGACAAGAAAATATAATGACATCTCCGGTGACGAGAATTCCTAGACCCATAAATAAGAAATGGAAAAAAGAAAATTGAAACTTTTCGTTCTAAGAAAGAATTTATTTTGAAATATTACATTTGTTCGGGTCAAATTCTGCACATTCAAAGGAAAAAATTAAAAGTTTTTCAATCATTTATTATCATAATACTCTGTCGTCTTAAATTGACTATACATATTGGGAATAAAATCAAAACACGCTATGAAATGTTTCATATGCAACCATTTTATTTTCTCAAAAAGGAATCAAAACGAGCAAAATTGTATTAAAGTTGTTTGTTTGAAATATCTCAAAGAATACCTTCTGAAATTAATTACATTATACATCTTGATTACACAACTTTTAACACTGTATCACTTCGGAATATGTATGATAGGAACTTTCTTGGGTTAAATTTTAACGTACCTTGTTAACATGTATCGACCTATTTTGGGTCATCTTCAGAACTGGTCGTTGTTGGTCTTGGCGCCTCTTGTTTCCTATGAGGGTGCGTTCGTAGTGTAGAGTCAAGGAGTGTATGTGTTTTGAAATTGAGTTGTGTGTTGTGAATATCTTTGGGGTGTGTTTTCGTGTGTCTGTATATTTCATATTGTTCTAGTGTGTTGAGTTTCTGGCTTTTTGGTTGGATGTGCAGTATTTCCATGTCTGTGTTGATGTCTCTGTAAGTGTGGTTGGCATTTGTGATGTGTTCTGCATATGTGGAGGTGTTTTGTAATTTTGTTATGGCTGTGATGTGTTCTATGTAACGTGTTTGAAATGATCTGCCTGTCTGTCCTATGTAGAAGTTGTTGCAGGTGTTACATTTGAGTTTGTATACGCCTGTTTGGTTGTATTTGTTTGTTTGTGTTGTTTGTGTGTTGAGATGTTTTTGTAGTCTTATTTTGTTCTATATGTGATGTTGTAACTTAATTTCTTGAATGAGGTTTGTGTTTTATGAGGTTGCAATTTTATGTGTGTTTTTGTTTTCGTATGTTAGTGTGATGTATTTCTTGTGTTTGTGTTGTATTCTCCTGTTTTTTGTAGTTTTGTTTTGTTTTACGTATTATGTTGTCTATACATTACTTATGATTCAACCTGTATACACAACACATTCACTTAAACACGAACATAGAACGAATGTTCTGAACACTGCCATTTTTTTCATAACTAGCATAGTAAATTAAAATTACAAACTAGGTTATACATCTTCTAAATCATTTCTCATTCTAAAAGAGAAATAATATTGAATAAATATTGCAATAATCCAGAATACATATCATATGTTTAAAAGCTCTAATTCGTTTAGTAGATAGAAGTAGGGATTAGGGGAGGTGTAGCTGTTTCTGATAAAGAAAAAATACTCTTATACTATGCCTCTATTAAAATTACTCTGTACATGACAGTTCAAAGCAGCATTGCCAAATCGTAAAGCTCTATGCATGAATACATAGTTGTGTGAATTCAGCGCAGATGTCACTATCAACAAACATAGATGTCGCTATACATATGCACGCTGCAGTCCATATAAAGGACTTTCATTTCGAGCTTCATATCATTTTAAACACGACATTTCTGTTGTAGTACGTGAAATATATTAGCTGTAGGGATAAACAAATGTTCATGCAGCTGTTACATGAAGATCAATAAGAACTGACTATCAATTCTATCTTGCCTTTTCTATTACAGACTAGGAATTTCGAATGATATGGTGTGTATGCCATTGTACCGACGCATAGCATTCTGCTTGAAAGAATCCAGATGTGTTACAAGTGTCACTGTTTTTACTTTGTTTCTTTTCTGCGAGTTTTCAGTCTGAATGTTCCAGTCTGTTCTTTCCCGTATTTTTCTTTTGCAGTGAACATAAAGTGAAACATGATATCTTAATTGAGAAATTAGACTTATTAGGAATCAGAGATAATGCTTTAAACTTAATAAAATCGTATCTTAACGACAGAATTCAAATAACGAAAATTGGCAATTATTCAAGTGAACCTTCAATTATTAATATAGGTATTCCCCAAGGCACAGTTCTAGGCCCTATTCTATTTTTATATACATTAATGACTTATTAAAAATTGACTTACAACAATACAATGGCGTTCACTATTCTTATGCAGAAGACACAGTATTAATTTTTGGTGGAAAAACATGGTATGATGCATATAATAATTCAAATAATGGACTTAAATTAAAAAAAATGATTTGACATAAACTATCTTTCTTTCAACGAAAATAAAACCATCATTATCCCCTTCTCATTATCTGAAAAATGTAACAAACGTCCTACATCTATATTAAGTATTAAATTACATAATTCTGATTGTTGTCTTATACAGTGTAAATGTCCGATTATTAAAGAGTCCTCTGAAGTTAAGTATTTAGGCATAATTTTCGATAATAATTTGAAATGGAACCAACACATTAATTACCTTTGTAATAAAATAGCTAAAATAGTATATTATTTTGTTTTATTGAGGAATTACTTGTCAATAAGTTTATTACACACAATATATTTAACTTTATTTCAATCGGTATTTATGTATGGAATTATAGGATGGGGTAGCTCATTTAAATCCAATTTTAATCCACTTTATTTAATACAGAAGAAAATAATTAAAATATGTCTTCATAAACCTATTGATTTTCCATCTCAAAAATTGCTTTTAGACTTTAATGTACTTAACATAAGACAAATTTATTATATTGTATTAATAAAATTCATATATAAAAATCGGAATAATTCTGAATTGTATTCTCATAGTTATGAAACAAAAGGTATGAATTTTTTAAGATTGTTTGAACCAAAATGCAACACTGTTACAGTATTTTATCACAGTAATAATTTAGGCCCAAGAATATATAACAAATTTATATTTAAATATCCTAATCTTGTCAATTCTAATAGTTCTAGTATTAAATTTAAAAAGTTATGTATGGATTTTATATAAATTGAAAAATTGTAAATTTAAATTTATATATTATAATTGCATAGTAGACATAAGACAAATTATATTGTATACTTATTAATTTCAATTCAGGAATCTGCCCCGGACACGAGTTCTACTTTTTCAGGGGCGAGCTAAAGTTTTTCTGTGTAGCTACATTATATTTTATGTTAAAATTTTTAGCAATATAAAAATAAATAAATAATAATCCCAGGTTGTCGCAGTATTAAGGCCAGTTACTGTTATTTCCAGTATCTGATTAATGAATATTAATAGATTATGGAATTTATATTTCCTTATCAAAAACCACTCGCACAGTATATCGTCGCTGTGTCTCCAAAATCCGCTATATGTTTCTAAATAGATTTTCCAGGAGAAAGAAAGAAACATTTCAAACCTTCTTTTGGAATAATTTCATCATTTATCCTGTAATGATTGAAATTATACTGAAAGTAGCTTTGAAAATCAAGAGAATTAAAAGTGGTAATATTTGTTCTTTCTCCTGCAAAATCTTTTTAAAAGCACAGCGGATTTAGGAGACGCTGCTACCATATGCTATTTCATTGGACTCCGTTGTCCAATATATCTTTTTATACGAGTAACTTTTTCTGTGTTCATATTTGAATGTTAAAAGTATATTCGCTTCGTTATAATAATAATAATAATAATAATAATAATAATAATAATAATAATAATAATAATAATAATAATAATAATATCACCTTTACTTTTTAACTTTGCTCTGGAGTATGCCATTAGGAAAGTTCAGGATAACAGAGAGGGTTTGGAATTGAACGGGTTACATCAGCTGCTTGTCTATGCGGATGACGTGAATTTGTTAGGAGAAAATCCACAGACGATTAGGGAAAACACGAGAATTTTACTGGAAGCAAGTAAAGAGATAGGTTGGGAAGTAAATCCCGAAAAGACAAAGTATATGATTATGTCTCGTGACGAGAATATTGTACGAAGTGGAAATATAGAAATTGGAAATTTATCTTTTGAAGAGGTGGAGAAGTTCAAATATCTTGGAGCAACAGTAACAAATATTCGGGAGGAAATTAAACACAGAATAAATATGAGAAATGCCTGTTATTTTTCGGTTGAGAAACTTTTATCATCCAGTCTGCTGTCAAAAAATCCGAAAGTTAGAATTTATGAAACAGTTATATTACCGGTTGTTCTTTATGGTTGTGAAACTTGGACTCTCACTTTGAGAGAGGAACATAGGTTAAGGGTGTTTGAGAATAAGGTGCTTAGGAAAATATTTGGGGCTAGGAGGGATGAAGTTACAGGAGAATGGAGAAAGTTACACAACCCAGAACTGCACGCATTGTATTTTTCACCTGACATAATTAGGAACATTAAATCCAGACGTTTGAGATGGGCAGGGCATGTAGCACGTATGGGCGAATCCAGAAATGCATATAGAGTGTTAGTTGGGAGGCCGGAGGGAAAAAGACCTTTAGAGAGGCCGAGACGTAGCTGGGAGGATAATATTAAAATGGATTTGAGGGAGGTGGGATATGATGATAGAGACTGGATTAATCTTGCTCAGGATAGAGACCAATGGCGGGCTTATGTGAGGGCGGCAATGAACCTCCGGCATTAAAAGCCAGTAAGTAAGTAATAATAATAATAATAATAATAATAATAATAATAAATAATAATAATAATAATGGTTTATTTAACCTGGCACACTTAAGGCCATGCGGCCTTCTCTAACACTCAACCAAGATAATACTGCGTTACAATTTTACACAGAACTGAAGTAGATAATCATAATATAATGTACACAAGTCAGTCGAAATCAGACATAATATATAACATATAGAAAGAAATGAAAATGCATGATAAAATATGAACACTAGGTCAAAATAAGCGAGACATACAAAGTATAAAAATATAAGACAATAATAATATTGCTGATGATGATGATGATGATAATAATAATAATAATAATAATAATAATAATAATAGTAGTAGTAATAATAATAATAATAATAATAACAATAATAATATAATAATAATAACAATAAAATAGTGAAGTGCAAAGCATACACTGAACACAATATTTTGAGGTACACACAGTAAGAAAAATTATGATTATATATGACTCAAGTTATCACATTATAGACATACCATTATCAGGAAATATGAAAACAAGAAGTAAAATAAGTAAAATATCACTAGAGTATAAAAATGTATTGAATACGTGGAAACATGCAATATAACACTTCCCATAACAGTAAGTTAGTTTGGCAAGTCGTCATAAGAGAATTTTCTAACTTGGATTTGAAAGATTTCAAGGTTGGGCAGCCTTTGACTTCAGGCGGCAGAGAGTTCCAGTGACGATAGGTAGCAACAGTGAAAGATGACGTGATATGACCTTCAATAGAACCCACATTTTTTTTTTATTTTGAAACTTATGATGCCCTTCAATGTCTAATCCACGTATAGTGAAGAAATATTTGACTCACAAGTCAGTCAAGTTTAGAATGGAGAATATTTAAAATGGAAAAGAGTACAGTGTCTATAGTGAAGCAAGTTTTGTTGCAACAAGTTGAGAACGCAGATAAAATTAATAAGAGCGCTAAATGGAAACAGATTATACCAGTTTTGAAACAACTACCACATAGACTCAGACTTCTAGGAAGATTAAGGTTTTTATACTTAAAAAACTTAAGAAAAACAATGAAAACGTTAAAATTTTGTGCATGGTAGAAGACATGTAACGACAGAGTACAATGGCATTGTATTGTAAATTCAGCAGCGAAAAACTTAAATAGCTTGCAATAATAATAATGATGAGAATAATAGTAATAATAATAGTAATAATAATAATAATAATAATAATAATAATAATAATAATAATATTGTTGAGGCTCTGGCAGATAAGTACATCAGATGGTACATTTCACTTATGATATGTGTAAGAGGGAGTAAAATTTTATTGTTAGTATATATCTGAAGTCTGATTAGTGTAATATGTTACTAGTCAGCGGTGTATGCAATGGAGACGGGAAAGGAACTGACCACCCTACCTCATAATCTCCTGGCTTAGTTGCATCATGAATATTGCTTTATAGGTGTCACTTATGAGGTTGGAAACCTGTTTTCCGGCAGTTGACTAGATAACAGTAATAATAATAATAATAATAATAATAATAATAATAATAATAATAATATTATTATTATTATTATTATTATTATCATTATTATTAATCTCATCATCGTCCTAACAAGTATTGGGCCTAATGGTCCGTTACGGTCTCAAGCCATCTCTTTAAATGTCTTCCTAGTGTAATAATAATAATAATAATAATAATAATAACAATAATAGTAGTAGTAGTAGCATTAGTAGTAGTAGTAGTAGTAGTAGTAGTAGTAGTAGTAGTAGTAGTAGTAGTAGTAGTAGTAGCAGTAGCAGTAGTAGTAGTAATAAATACTATAAAACAAACGAACATACTGTGAATTTTATTAGTAACAACAATGTAATTTATTCGTCACAACAATAATTCCTTTCTACAATTCACCTTAAACGCTCTCGTCAACAATTGGATCTCCACTCAACAGTATTCGTTATAGCACTCCACCGACGACAATGACAATTGACTTGGACTATTACGCACAACAATGAACTGTTAATCTTAACTAATATTTACAAAGCACTATTTACAAATCAGAACTACCAGTTCTCAGTTCACAGTTCTTCTATCTCAGTCACTCGAGTTCACGGTATCTCGAACCACAGACCTTCAGAGACAGTTCACTGTACTCGAACTCGGGTCCCTCCAACTGCGGTCCACTGCACTCGAACTCAGGTCCCTCCAACTGAGGTCCACTGCACTCGAACTCAGGCCTTCGGATGCTGACGCAGATGCGGACGCACACTCGAGTCGAAATCCGGCTGGCTTGCTTGCTCTGGCTTTCTCACTGACTGAATAACTGAAAACTCTGAAACTCTGCTCGAGTTCGCTGGTGCTTCTTCTTTTATAGCAAAATCATAGTTGCGAGAACCTTCTACAGGTGTGTAGAGAATTATCTCGATATCTCTACATCGACAGACTTCTGGAATAGTCGAGAAGGTCGTTCCACATTCACTGCGTTAAGTAGCAGCTGCGCGCGCAGACTCGTCGCGTGACGTAATACACCCTCTCTCTTCTCTCCACCGCGCGACGTCACTCAATGTTCCGTGGAGCCTGTGCGATCTGCTTTCATGCGGGACGCTGGTCGTGAGTTCGATTCTCACGTCGCTGTCACATTGCCCCCTCCTTAGGGCTGCTCGTCCCGGGCAGTCCCTTGGTAGGCTGCTAATCGGTCCAGCGTTTGGGGTCCTCCGGTTGCTCCCTCCTTATGGTGGCGCCACCCCATCCTTGGCTTGGCTGGGCAGCGATACTCGTACAGCGTGGGCGCCATCTTGCTTTTCCCCTTGGCCCTCCAAGGAGAGCTCGCTGGCCACGGGTTGGTCCTCGGCATCCATCAGGAACACTTCATCCCGACCAAGACGGAGTATACGGCGCCGGACGTCCACCGTCGCATCGAGTAACCGCATGGCGTCGAGTCCCAGGACGACGTCCTCGGTGATGTTGGCGACGAACACCCACATCTCCAGTTTCCTCTTCCCCAAGGTCAGGTCCAGGAAGACCTCTCTCTGGATGGGCAAGCTCTCGCCTGAAGCAGTCCGTAGCTCGTATTGGCGCAGCGGCGTCCTCCCAGATAGGCCACGCACGACGTCTGGTCTGGCGATAGTGAGCATCGCCCCGGTGTCCACCAGTACTCTGCATGGACGGCCTCTTATCCGTCCTTCAGCAATAAGCCCATCGTCGCACCTTCTGTCGACCGGTTTCAGGACGAGCCGAGGGGACGGTGATGATGGCGCCGACGTGCTCCTCCGAGCATCGGCCCCCTCTCTCTCCTGACTGTTGCCAGGTCGGTCGCAACTCCTCCGCAGGTGCCCAGGTTCACCGCAGGACCAGCAGGTGGGCACCCGTCGTCTCCGTTGCTCAGGCGACTGTTGGTTTCTCTCGGTGTCAGCCACCTCTCTCTCCTGCCGGTGGCCGGAGCGGTCGCAGTCCCTCCTTAGGTGTCCCGGTCTCCCGCAGGACCAGCAGTTGGGCGTCCGTCGTCTCCGCCGCTCCGTTGACTGTTGGCGCTCCTCGACGTCGGCCACCTCTCTCTCCTGCCTGTGACCGGATCGGTCACAGTCCCTTCTCAGGTGTCCCGGTCTGCCGCAGGACCAGCAGGTGGGCGCCCGTCGTCTCCGCCGCTCCGTTGACTGCCGCTCGGGTGGCTTCGGTTGGCGCCCCCCAGCATCCGTCGCCGTGACGCTCCTGATCCAGTGCGGTGTTGATACTCCCGCCGCCGACTTGGCCGCCTCCATCCTGAGGGCCGCCGCCAGAGCTGCGTTGATGGTGCGATGCTCTGCTAAGAGTAGCTGTTGTCTTATTTCCGGGTCTCGAACTCCGCTGCCGAAGGTGTAGGCCGCCTCTCCAGCGATGAAATCATTAGGTAGGCCCCTGAGGGCCTTATGGGCAAGTTGTTCCACCGCCATCGCGAATTCTTGCAGGGACTCGCCTGACTGTTGGACCCTCGTTTTTAGTTGGGTCCTAAATGCTGCAGCAAGTTGATGGTCACCATAACGTCCCTCCAGGGCCGCCATTATCTCAGCGGCTGTCCCATCTTCTGGAACGCTGTGAAGAATCTCCGACGCCTGTCCCTGAAGCGCGGCCAGCAGCTGAGTAGTTTTCTCTGCCGGCGTCCACCCATTGTGCTCTGCGATGGCCTCGAACTGGCGACGGAATATCGCCCAAGACGTCGTACCGTCGAACTTCGGCGTCTTGACGTTGTGATGTCTGGCTGAAGGCGATGGTTCCGCAGGGCCACTATAGGGAGTCCTCAACTCTGTGGCCGCTTCTTGCATGGCACGTCGAACCTCCTCGGCAACTATCTGTTTATGTTCTCTAGCCTGGCGATCCACCAACGCGAGGATGTGCTTGTTTTCTACAGCATGTTGGTCCATCAGCACACATGTTTCCTCTTGACGACGTTCGAGATCGCGGATTTTGCCGTCGAAATGGTCTACCTCCTGTCTCAACTCGGCTACTGTTTCGTTTATAGTTGTAAAATTCTGGTTTAGTTTATCCAAATCGGCCTTAAGTTCGTCTTTTACGATGGCGACAATTCCATCTACGTGGGCCGAAACGCTTTCAATTTGCGTAGTGACGTCATCTTTCACTCCGCTTATGTCACTTTTCATCTCTGTTTTCACTTCACTTATGTCACTTTTCATCTCCGTTTTCACATCACTTATGTCGTTCTTGACCTCACTGATATCTTTCTTCATTTCTGCTTTTACTGCACTTAAGTCGTTTTTCAGTTCCGCGATGGCTTGCAGGATCAGCTGTAGGTTCTCCATTGTCGATAATGTCCCGGTTCTGACACCAATGTGAATTTTATTAGTAACAACAATGTAATTTATTCGTCACAACAATAATTCCTTTCTACAATTCACCTTAAACGCTCTCGTCAACAATTGGATCTCCACTCAACAGTATTCGTTATAGCACTCCACCGACGACAATGACAATTGACTTGGACTATTACGCACAACAATGAACTGTTAATCTTAACTAATATTTACAAAGCACTATTTACAAATCAGAACTACCAGTTCTCAGTTCACAGTTCTTCTATCTCAGTCACTCGAGTTCACGGTATCTCGAACCACAGACCTTCAGAGACAGTTCACTGTACTCGAACTCGGGTCCCTCCAACTGCGGTCCACTGCACTCGAACTCAGGTCCCTCCAACTGCGGTCCACTGCACTCGAACTCAGGCCTTCGGATGCTGACGCAGATGCGGACGCACACTCGAGTCGAACTCCGGCTGGCTTGCTTGCTCTGGCTTTCTCACTGACTGAATAACTGAAAACTCTGAAACTCTGCTCGAGTTCGCTGGTGCTTCTTCTTTTATAGCAAAATCATAGTTGCGAGAACCTTCTACAGGTGTGTAGAGAATTATCTCGATATCTCTACATCGACAGACTTCTGGAATAGTCGAGAAGGTCGTTCCACATTCACTGCGTTAAGTAGCAGCTGCGCGCGCAGACTCGTCGCGTGACGTAATACACCCTCTCTCTTCTCTCCACCGCGCGACGTCACTCAATGTTCCGTGGAGCCTGTGCGATCTGCTTTCATGCGGGACGCTGGTCGTGAGTTCGATTCTCACGTCGCTGTCACAATACATTTTTAGATTTTTATAGTCAAACCTGCCCTTTAAAAACTCCCACAGTGAAGGAATAAACGGAAATTAAATGTTAAAAGAATGGTGAATTATAGGTATCAAATTCAATTTTAAAGGAACTTACCAATCAACAGGGTAACGGAGCCGAGAATTCTGGATGAACAGTGGGTCAGGAGCAAGCCTATAGACCTCAAACCTTTGATTTATTTTCGATTCTCATAACAATAATAATGAGATTAATATTTGTCTCAGATCTTAAAATAAAGAATGATGGCAAGAAATGGTCTGGTCTTGTTGACAAGAGAGACATACTTCCTGATTATCTCTGTAAAGAGACTGTAGCTGCCATAAGAATTGCCACAGCAAACGATTGCCTGGCGGAATACTTATATAAACTGGGTATTTTACTATCACCTCAGTGTGTCATTTGTAATGAGGAAAGTTGTTATTTATTGATGGGAATATTTAAATGTTTGTAAAAACTTGTAAATTTTAAATCTTCTCTGGGGATTTGTACTGGTCTGCCAGAAACCAAATGATGTTGAATCGATCTGGTTGAGCATTAAATACATAATAATAATAATAATAATAATTTATTTATTTATTTATTTATTTTATTATTTATTTATTATTAATATTTGTGTGCTGAACAACAGCCAGAGGCCAATTATAGTTCAGCACAATACACAAACAGAAGATACAAAGGTGCAAAACAAAAATAAATAATATCATAAATAACAAAAACATACATGAATACAATTGTGTACAAACAGTAAAAACTAATAATCAAAACGAAACTAAACCTTAAAAGGATCTAAATTGTGCCCATGCAAATTGGCATATTTTATGCATCTACAGACTGGAGAAAGTGATTTTGAATTTCGGTTAAAAAAAATTTTTTGAAATCTTAAACCTTTTGTAGGAATACGAAGGCTGATATTGTTTATGATAGACTCACAATCAATATCACCCTTGATAACTTTGCAAAAAAATTGATAATCAAGATTTAGACGTCTAGCATAAAGGCTACAACAGTTAAAATATTTACAGGTAATATCATAGTTAAAGTCAGTGGAATTGGGTATATATCGAAAAGCACATAAGGAAATAAATTTTCTTTGAATATTTTCCAATTTAACCGAATCGGTTGAAGTAATGGAATTCCAGGCTACAGATGCATATTCAAGTTTAGAGCGAACCAAAGTAAAGTATAGAATTAATAGTGACTCAGGAGTAGAAAAAGAATAAGTTATAGACCTTATTAAACCAAGCATTCTTATTGAATGATTATAAATATATTGAACATGATCGTGAAAGTATAATTTAGAATCGAGTAGTACACCAAGATCTTTTATAGAATTTTTCCTAATAATACAGGCGTTATTAAGAGAATAATTAAATTTTATGGAAGTAGTTTTTCGAGAGTACGAAATGACAAAAGTTTTTGTTTCATTAATTTTCATTCCATTAATGTCAGACCAAAGTTCAATGGAGTTAATATCATTTTGAAGAGTTTGGCAATCGGCAGAACTATTTATTGAGCGAAAGATTTTGAGATCATCAGCAAATAACAGGTAGTTTGAACTTATTCTTTTACATATGTCATCAATAAATAATAAAAATAATAGAGGGCCCAATGTAGATCCTTGGGGAACTCCACATAAACAATTAAATGGGTCCGAGAGAGAATCACCAAGACGAACACAACATTGTCTATTAGTTAAATAGTTTTCAAACCAGCTCACATAGTTAGAAGAGAGACCAAAGTTTTTTAATTTATTTATCAGAATATTGTGAGGTACAACATCAAACGCTTTGCTAAAGTCGATATAAATTGAGTCAATTTGACCTTGGGTTTCAACAACAGGCATAACAAGATTAAGGTAGGATACTAAGTTTGTAGTTGTTGATTTACCTTTAGTAAAACCGTGTTGTGCTGAATTAATTTTATTCTTAACATAAAATGAAACATGTTTGTGGATTATTTTTTCAAAAATTTTTGAGAAATTGTTTAATATTGAAATAGGTCTATAATTGGAAACAACATTTTTTTTACCATTCTTAAAGATAGGAATAACGGATGCTTCTTTCCAAAGCATAGGGTATGTACCGGTTAATAAACTTAAATTAAATATAAAGGTTAAAACGGGTATTAGAATATTAGAACATCCCTTAATAATAAAATTAGGAATGCCATCAGTGCCCTTTGATTTATTAGGTTTAAGCTTTTTTATGGCTAATGAAACGTCTTCAACTGTAATTTTAGGTAAGGATAAGAAGTCAGTAGAATTATACTCCAACAAACAGAGATTAGAATTAGGCTATTTTTGAATCGATTTGAATTGATTAGCAAATGCATTAGCAATTTCTTGCTGATCAGTAATGTGAATCCCATTTATTAATAATTCGGTGGGATAATTATTGGATTTACGAAAAGATTCTACGTATTTCCAAAATTTTTTAGGTTCATTCTTCAAATTTTCATCAATGGATTGTAACCATTTAAATTTGTCAGATTTAATCATAGCTTTAACTTGTTTTCTGTAATTGGAAAAAATTTGATAATGGTGATCAGTTTTGAATTTCTTAAAATTTCTATGTGCTTTGTTCTTTTTCCTAATAAGTATACGCAAGGTATTTGAAAACCATTTAGGATAGTGCGATTTTTTTACGAAAGTGACAGGAACAGCAAGAGAAATAGCTTTGTTCATAATCTGGGATAACGCGTTAGCAGCAACGTTAACATCAGTAGTTTGATATATGGAATTCCAATCATGATTGTATAGAGTGGAATAGAGTTTCAAGTAATCACCTTGAGAATAATTTATGAAGGTACTAGATTGGCAGTGATCAGGTAGCGACAAATACACTTCAAGATTAATGGAGATAGATGGATGATAAGAATCCTCCAAAACTAGAGAATGATTGGCTAGTTTTACTGTACTATTAATAATATTAGTAAAGACAAGATCAAGTAGATTTTTATTTGAGACAGTAAAATTAATTTGGTTTAATCCCAGAAGGCAAGACGAGGAATATAAATCACTGGACTTGATTTTAGAGTAGTAATGAATATCATTAAGATTAAAACCAGTTGACCAATCCATACCAGGACAATTGAAATCACCAATAATTACTATTCTAAAATTATGAGTATCAAGGTTTTTTTCAAGAAAATTGAGGTAAGATTTTAAGTGATTATGACCGAAATCAGGTGGGAAGTAATGATTTCCAATTAATAAATTAATACCATCAGCCATTTTAATTTCAATCCAAACACATTCATTAATAATTTCTAAATCATATCGCCGACAGGTAAAATAATAATAATAATAATAATGACAATTTATATTAAATGCACATGATTTCGAAATGGATATGCTGAAACGTGTAATATATTTTATGGAATGTTACTCGAAAATATGAAAGTATTATCGTTAATAAAAGCTGATAAATTATTCCGTTTGCTAGAAAACATGTAACTTAATACAAAATGACATGGCAATCACTGGATTATCGAAATGAAATTCCGAATCTGTATGCATAGAGGCTGTGGCAAGTCCTGCGCTCATAACGCTTTCATGCCGAGGCCACACAGAGAGCGAAGTTCGTAACGTTTGTAAAATATACCCAAACTTCTAAGTTTCTAAGGGTGATACAAGAGATCAAAACAAACGTTTTTTTGTTAAATGACTATAGGTTGCAAACTCATTATTTAATCACAAAACCATAAATTGTACTGTACTGTAAGGAATAAAGAATACAGTTGTAACGTTATTTATGACACTCATTTCTCAAAACTATTTTAATTTCTACTCATTTACAAAAACTGTTCAAAAGTGCGGCTTCCTGCGTCAAAACAAAGTCTGCAACGGCGCGTCACTGTCTGTCGCACACGTTCAAAGACTACAGACATGACGTGCTGTAGAGCGTCAGCAGCTGCAATCACCATAGAAACGAACTCTTCCTTCGATTCAATTGGAGTCTGGTACACCAGGCTCTTCAAGTGCCCCCCACACACAAAAGTGAAGTGAATTGACCGCTGTGGACTCATTGGATGGCCTGCTCGTACTCCCGACCTCACTCTACCTCCGCATTAGCAGAATTCAAACTCTCAAACTTCGGACAACGTGATAATTACAGCGTTTTTCTGTACAGATTCTGTACTTTAAAACATTGAAACATTTCTAGCTAGCTATGTCCAAAAACACTAAACAGCATACGCTTAAAATTATGTTCATGTTTTTATAATTTCAGTAATGCATACAAGTATATATATATATATATATATATATATATATATATATATATATAATAAATCAAATTAAATCTGATATAATAAAATGAATATAAATATATACCGGTATTGAAGAAAAATAAAATTTCAAAATATAAATAGCTGGAAGTAAAGAGCGGGACTCTAGATTCAAGGTTTCACTTGGGTGTGTGTTCGAAACCTGTTTTTCTTATTGTCTGTTAGGTTTTCTGCAACTATAAGGCTAATAACAGGTAACCCTCGTACTGAACTCGCGAGATATTATTTCGCTATATAACTCACAAATCTAACTATGTGATACAGTGTCATTAAGTGGCTAATTCCTTTAAAATAAAGATTTAACTTACCTGAAGCCTTTACACAAATTTATTAGCATTAAATTGTCTTTTGTCTGTCAGCAAACAATCGCACTAGGCTGAGTGTGCTCCCGTCTATTGAGAGGAAAGAACATTACAGGCAACTGTTGAAGGGTGGAAACTCCTATCAAAAATTATAAGTCTTCACAGTAATTTGTTATAGTTCAGCAAATGCAATATAACTTACCGTGTAACATGAACGTTATACGCTATTCTGTTTGAAAATGACTCCTAATTCCTTGATTTAATTGTGAACTAGGCTATAATAAACAGTAATGTTGCAATTAATTTGTACATCTTGATTACACAACTTTTAACACTGTATCACTTCGGAATATGTATGATAAGAACTTTCTTGTGTTAAATTTTAACGTACCTTGTTAACATGTTTCGACCTATTTTCGGTCATATTCGGAACTGGTCGTTGTTGGTCTTGGCGCCTCTTGTTTCGTGTGTGGGTGCGTTCTTAGTGTAGAGTCAAAGAGTGTATGTGTTTTGAAATTGAGTTGTATGTTGAGAATATCGTTGGGGTTGTGTTTTCGTGTGTCTGTATATTTCATATTGTTTTAATGTGTTGAGTTTCTGGCTTTTTGGTTGAATGTGCAGTATTTCCATGTCTGTGTTGATGTCTCTGTAGGTCATATGCAAAACACAACACAAATGCCAACCACACCTACAGAGACATCAACACAGACATGGAAATACTGCACATCCAATCAAAAAGCCAGAAACTCAACACATTAGAACAATATGAAATATACAGACACACGAAAACACACCCCAACGATATTCTCAACACACAACTCAATTTCAAAACACATACACTCTTTGACTCTACACTAAGAACGCACCCACACAGGAAACAAGAGGCGCCAAGACCAACAACGACCAGTTCCGAAGATGACCGAAAATACGTCGAAACATATTAACAAGGTACGTTAAAATTTAACACAAGAAAGTTCTTATCATACATATTCTGAAATTAATTTGTGTTTTGTTTCGATTGTTATTTGGAGTTATTGAGAGCTGAAGGAGAAAGCATTATTATTTTCACTTGTGATTGATATTGATTTAGAGTTAAAGAAATCATGTTGTCTCAACAGTGAAGTACTGCTGTGTGGGGATAATCAAAAGGACAGCTGTATATGAATTTCATCGCTGACATCCAGATATTCCAAAACCATTAAACCAACGTATGAAAGGCTAGAAATCACGAAATTGGCAAAAACGTGTCCTTGAAATTTGTTGTGGAACTGACTGGAAGTTATAAAATTTTATCTACTAAATATTACAATCATCATGTTGTAATTTAATTATTATTTCGAGAATTCTAATTAATCCATATTATGCCTGAGCAGCAACTCTGAGTGTTAAAATGTCAGTTCTGTGACGTGTCTCTGACTACATCTTCAAAAGATTTTTTAGTGTCATTTAGCAATTAAAAGAGTGAAACACAAAATTTGACAGGATTAAATGTTAGCATACTTCTGTCATTTATTAGTTTATTACGAAAGGTAGTCATTCAATTGTTTCTTTAATGTTGTAAATATTATTTCAATCAGTCTGTAATAGTTAATGTCAATTCTGTGACACTTATACAACCTATATAAGTATTCATTGGAAGACAACAAGAGCCCAGAGCAGCTTTTCAGCTGTTTGGTATGGGCCACAGTGTAGGAGTATGAAGTGAAAGGGTGATTTGTAATTTCTATATTAGAGAAAAAAAAACTTATGTAACTGTTTCCCGGTGAGTACCTTTATTACCTGTCAGTTTTGAGATGGTTAAATTTTTAAACTATGTCAATGTATCATGTAGGTTTATGTTAACAGTGAAATATGAGAGAGTGCATATTCAACATAATCTTAAAATCAGTAATCAACATGAGATTTAAGGGATAACAAATTGAAAATTGGTTTTTATCAGTTCTGAAACGTCACAGAACTGACATTTTTGTGAACATTTTTATATAAATTGTAGAATAAAATAAAATAATCTTTAAATACTCGTGGTCAGTTATGTAACATTCTTCTACACATTAACAATAATTTATAGAAAAATGAAGTAAATAAATACCGGTACGTAATTTAAAATATCAGTGAAAGGTATCTCATTTTGTCCGATTTTGTGAATTTTAGCCAGAAAATTTATTACTCAAATTTAAGACAGCAATTTACTATGCTTGATATGAAACGAAGTGGTAGTCCTAAATCGGCTTCAGCATAGATGTCCAATTGTAACTCGCACGAAGTAACCCCTGGCGTAAGCAACCCGCAGCGCAAACTCTTTAAGTTTGTTTTTCCTATTTTATATGGAAAGTTATCGACCTTAGCAGAACATGCTTGACGTGCAATATCTCCTGGTTCTATAGGTATATGGACACCCATGGGCTACAGAACAACAATATTCAGTGTATGTGGTCGCAAAGATGTTGATCAGCCCTAAAGGTCAGTTCGTGCAATGCAATTTTATTTTTCCACTTACTTAACTTTATTGTTTTTTAAAACAATAAGTGGAAATCTGGAAAATGTACTGTATGTAATTTTACGAAACTTTCATTACATTGTCTGTTGGATAGCCTAAGTTCTTCATTCCATAACATTCAACTTGTGTTATTTTCATTCCGCTGACAATCCTCGGATCCGTCACGAGATTCTGTGACACAAGTACCTAATTCCCCCAAACTCCAATGTTTCAATATTGTCACTGGAATTTTTAAATCTGCCATTTACTGCCATCCTCTAATCTTTTAATATTACCTCACGTAATTATATGGATTTTCAATTTAAAGCTTTAGTTCCGACTAGAAAATTTCTATGTATTCACGTATTATCATGGTATTATACTTTCTCGTTGTGGAGAATTATCAATTTGTAGGTCTTCATGCGCTCAGGTATTAACTGCGTACGATGAACGCAATTCTCTTCCTTTTATAAAAGTACCCCTTTACGGCGCATTATCGTTCGAATCATAAGAAGAGTAATGGAGTTCAGCAATAATTTAAAAAGTGAAATGCCACTATAAAATCAGCACATATGAAAGTATATTAGCTTAATGTACTTTTGAATGATATATTCATACGACAGATGTGAATTTAATTTTCTTTAAGTGCATACAGAAAATCAGCACATTTCCTAACAAACGTTGCAAAAATATTTGTTTTAAAACCTATTAATTCCAAACGGTCTGACAGCTAGTGGATTAGTCCGTCAGTCACATTACTTTGTTACTTGCTTATTTGTATATATAATTATATACTTAGATTTCTTTTTGCATATTTAGTTGGATGGGCTACATATTCAATTTATTAGTCAGATAAGGGCCGTATTCATAGACGTTCTTAGAGCGGGCTAAATAGCTACTTCCGGTGGATGATCAGCGAACTAACGTTTTTCGTATTCAAAAAAAAAACAGTGTTAGCGATAGTACGCGTGCTAAGCAGGGTTTGACCGACTAAATTCTAGCCTCCGCCAGTAAGGTACCGTAAACTGGGGTTACTTTGAACATAGAGGAAACTTTGAACATTTTTTTCAGAAAATCATATTTAAGTTTCTGTATGCTGCACTTGTTATAGATGGATATAAATTATCATAAAAGTCATTCTCATACCAAATTTACCTCCATCCAACAAGTGTAGCATCTAGACAAATAAATTTGATTTTCTGAAAAAATGTTCAAAGTTTCCTCTATGTTCAAAGTAACCCCGGTTTACGGTAGTATAAAAGGTGGGCTAACTCTGCAACATGGCTCGTTACGAAGTTTATAACGTGGCTTTTTTTGTCGAATTCGTGAAATGAGAGGAAGGAGGAACATATATCTTACTAAATTAATGTACTTAGAACGTCTCATGATGTTAATTTTAGAAACTTACCTGATTCACTACAGAAAATGTGAGATTGATAGTGTTGCTGCATCCTAACCTATATGAAAACGAAGATGATGCAGTTATCAAGTTCAATTGAGACACAATTTCTAACTACAATCCGTTATTACGCTAAATGTAGTGATAAAAATTTAATATCGGAAGGTTCTTCTCAATATTTCCCTCTTATTAAGCATTTTTAGCCTACTGTTTTCTCTGAGTTCTATAATTCTGATATAATTAGGCTTATACATTATGTCGTGATGAAAATTGAATATCGAAAGGTTCTCCTCAATATTTTCCTTTTATTAAGCACTTTTTAGCCTACTGTTTTCTCTGAGTTTTTAAATTGTTCTGATATAATTAGGCCTATACATTATGTTGTTGCCTGCGTCATCAATTTCGGGAGCAGGGCATCCTCCACCAGTTGTTTCTAGTTATTTCTTCAACTAAAAGTAAATAAATATATATTGAATTAGAATAATTCATTCTTTGAAATCCAATATGTCATAATAGTTACGTCTAGGCCTAACCTGAAAATATTACGTATAATATTATAACATTTTTACTTAAATTTTGAACATTTTTTCTTGTGTAGCCGAATTACCCGCACGCTTCCATGTATATTTCTTGCTTTTATTCCCTCAGAAGAAAAAACAAATAGTTTGTTGTAGTTTAATATCGCAAATAGCCTCACAAATAAACAGAAACGATCCAGAATCGCTTGCTTCTGAGCATGACAACTGCCAGTCTGCACATGTGCAGTAACATTTTCAGCATCGTGTAACATTTTCCAAAGGTAATACGCAGACAAACGTACCTGCTGAATAATCGGCGTCTATGAATCCCGTAAAAGTAATCTGGCTACAACCGGGGCTAGTTTAGCACGCTTGTAGCGTGGGCTAGCGTGATGTCTATGAATACGGCCCTAAGTTACTGTTGTGTTTAGATAGCATGGCCGGTGTTATGCGCGAACACTTGAATAAGGATGATGTGGAGTGAGCCAGTTTCTCAGCAGCCAGTAGGGCAGGAGGGGGAATAAGGAAAACTACATGCATGCTGACGCAAGCTATAGCTATGCTGCAAAACATTGGCCACTGATCTGCACTCCATGGGTGAGAACAATTTTTCCACTCACTGCTATCCAAACACTTGTATTTAACACAATGCAGTTTTCCGCTTTCACTCTTCCACTCATAATAAAATAAACTACAATGTCTTTATTAGTTCTATTACGGTACTAATGTTTTTGCAATAGTTAGTATATTACGAGGTTGCAAGAGGAAAAGAAGTTAATTGCATAGGCTCTGCACAGCTACTGACCCAGACACCATTTTTCTCTTGCTACGATCCTCTAATAAACGGATACGACTTGGAGGATGAACATCCTGGCCTGCTTGTTCACCCGACTTGAGTCCGTTGGATTTATGTTCTACTTATGCGGATTTTTAAAAGCAATTATATAGTCAAGAGCTATTGAGAAATTCGAAATTTTTCACCAGCGTGTTGAAAAAGAATGGCAGCAGATGAAACATACACCTGGAATGTAAAAGACAGTACTTGATGCGGCGACCATTTTGAGATCTATCTGTAGGATTATAAAGTTGTAATAATCAAACATGTAGCGTAATTAAAGAACAAAAGCTAATTTGATTATATATATATATATATATATATATATATATATATATATATATATATATATACCTTACATGTTTTGCTTGTTTTCAGGTCCTCTATATATTTTCCAAAGATTTACCACATATAAATTCATAGTCTATATATTTGTAAGCACTATTAGAATAAATGTCCCGCGCCGTGGCGTCGTAGTGTAAGGCATCCTGCCTAGGATTCGCGTTACGGAATGCGCGCTGGTTCGAGTCCTCTTGGGGGAAGAAATTTTATCATGAAATTTCGGCCAGTGTATGGGACCGGTGCTCACCCAGCATCATGATGCACTTGGGGAGCTACGATAGGTAGCGAAATCCGGTTGCGAAAGCCAGCTATAACGACTGGGGAATCATCGTGCTAACCACACGATATCTCCATTATGGTTGGATGATCGTCCACCTATGCTTCGACATGTGAGAGTGAGGCTAGCAGCGAGCTGGTCGGTCTGGGCCCTTCACGGGCTGTAGCGCCACGGATTATTATTATTATTATTATTATTATTATTATTATTAGAATAAATTGGATTTTGGAATGGTTGATTTTAATAAATTATGATATATTTTAGTTTGCCAATACCATATTTTTACTGTCGAATAATAATTAATTTGATGATATTTGTTCAGTTCTCATTCCTTTTCCTTGATTTAGAAGAGGAATGACCTACTTCATTTGTTGCAAAATTGTTGGATAATTTAATTATTTGAATAATCGATATGCTTATCTTCGTTATATATTGTTTCACACAGACTCTTTTCATCTGTAAGCGGTGTCGTATACCAGCCAAAACTATTGTCCTTGCTATACACACTGAAACTCTTAGCGTTTCAGTAAAAAAGAAACACTCACATAGGTCACTTTTCTTGTGAGATGCCATATGATGGATTGGCTTTTTCGCGCTCCGTTGGTTTCCGTTTACTTTTGTGTGAATTTAGCCCCGTATTACGCTTTCCTTATTCCAGTCATAAAATACATTAATCAATTATTACTTGCTATTACTTTTACAGTTCTGACAACTATACGAATTTTTTTTAACATATCATAGTCGCGGAGGTTTGCGTGAATTATTTGAGAGGACTTTCTTCAATTGCTTTTGCAGGTAAGAGATATATCTCTTTAGCGGTTTTCTCATAGCCTATATGACATTTCACTAAAAAGAACGGTGGAGAAATACAAGAAAACATTTTGTGTAGGATATAATCAATGCAAAATTATGTTACAGGTTAGGTTGACGGCAGCTGCATTCCAGCTAGAAGAACCGGTTTCGATTTCAGTAAAATCTGTGAAAGTTTTAGTGAATAAAATATGGCATTAGGAATTTTTTTCTTAACGTCATTTCATTTACCCTACCATTCGTATTCTCCTCCTCCATTAATTTTCCTCGTATAGAATTGGCGTGTAAGAAGACGTTTTCGTATTAGTGTCCTTGAAATTGCAATATACAGTACTAGAAAAATATAGCCCGAGTCCACCTCTATGTAGGCAACAAGTTTCGCACCACTGTCCAAAAGCAGCATATACACAGCATATACAATGCATTGTATCTGGAACTTGGTAAAATTAGGAAAATCTTTTTATTTCTAGAACTGTACTTGTAGTACGTGACAACATGCTGTCAAAAATGCATTCATAACACTTTTATATTTCCTACATCAATATTTTAATACTTTGAAATGTTCCAGTACAATGTAAAATTTGCGAAGAATTAAATTGTTAGACAGCCAATGTGTACTGATCTTTAATGGACTGGTTATTATGAAGTAATATTTAGGAGAGAATAGCTTTATGATAGGAACATTGACATATGCATTAATCTTGCCTTTGAGGACTTTACTGTCTGATATCACAAAAAAGTTCTTAGTATAAAATATTCAAAGTGTAATATGCTGCCAAATTGTTGCAAGTTGAACTTTACCGTTGTGGCAACAATGAATGTAGCGCAACTAAAGTGACGGGTTCCGCATAGTATACAAAAGTCAGTCACAAGATACAGAAGTATCTGTAGCATGGTACATTGCTCCGTCGATGTAGTACAATGACTTTGAGTCTAAAGAAAGCAGAACACAGAACGTGGTCTGTTGTGAGAATCCAAGACCCTACATACCGGTAAGGCATCGTGTCACAAACACTTTCAAATCTGAGTATTTCTGACGAAGTAAATATTATTCAACGCACAAATGTTAAGGATATTGCTGGAGGGAGTAAGGTAATTATTTATTTATTTATTTAATTATTTATTTATTTATATTATAATTTTCATTTTTATTTAATCCTTTATTTTATTGCCGTATTCCTTTATTGATTACTCATTCATTCATTCATTCATTCATTCATTCATTCATTCATTCACTCATTCCTTCTTTATTATTTATTTATTTATGTATTTATTTATTTATATAGCCTATATTTATTTATTCATTCATTCATTTATTCTTATATTATTTGATTAATTTATTATTGTATTTTCTTATATATATAAAATAGTGGTAATGATTTACATAAAACGTTATTCAAGCGAAGAAAGGAAGAGGTGATATTTCAAAAGAAACTATAATATAATGCAGTAATTATCAACAAGTGTTGTTGTTGTTTAGTCAACTGTCCGAAGATAGATTTGAACCTCATAAATAATACCAATAACACATCACTCATGAGATAACTATGCCAGGAAATAATGGGGTAGGGTAGCCAGTTTCTCTCCCCTCCAATGCATACATCGTCGATTACCTACATATTCCACTAATCAGACTTCAAATGCATATAAACAATTGTTCTTCCTCTAGATATAGATATCAGCCAGAATCTCAATCAGAAGTAATCAACAAGTGTAATAAAATAAATTATGTCAGCATTTTTGCATACGCAGTCATTGAGATGTGTACCCCTTGAGACAACTCCGCGTACTCCTGGGGGTACGTGTACCATAGATTGAACACCATTGCTCTACCAAAAGATGATGCTTGCCGATTGCAGGGGACGTGGTCCGAGTGTTATACCTAAGTAGGTGAACATTGACTTTCTACTAAATCAACGTAGCAGTGTACCTCGTAAGACTATTACAGATCATGCTCCCCTTTCTCTCTGCAGTTGGCCCTTAAACCACTCACAATAAAGTTTTCATTTTTTTTGACCTCATGTCACTTATCTCAATAATTATGCCAGTCCTTGGCTCTCCCGGACTTCCTCCAAATTAAAGTGGTTTAGACAAACCTGTACTCAAAATTAAACAACTCACGAAATAAAATTTTCATCTGTTTACAGTAAGCCAAATTGTTAAGATTATATCGATTGTAATTATGGCTTCTTTCCATTGGAACATTTTGCCATAATTACAAAACCTAATATATTCATTGGTAAAAAAATATTTTTTTTATAAATTTCTTCATCTTGTACAGTACTTCTAAGAATTTCATTAGAATAATGTTGCCTTAAGTATTCAGTATTGAACATTTAGATACACATTATATGCAAGGACTTTTTTAAAGAATTGAAGGGTTCAGAACCATAGCGGGCCAAGCGCCATTTACTAAAACCGTAGAAAACGAGGATTAAAATGAAGTTATCACCATAATTCAATGGAAACAGTATATACATTCAAACTAAATGATATTTTAATCTTCATTAAACTATGGTATTCACTTAACTTTAACCCTTGTTTTCTCCGTTTTTAATAAATGGCACTTGGCCCACTATGGCTCTGAACCCTTCAATTAAGAAAGTTCCTGATATAAAGTATGTTTATTTATCACTATATAAAATTTATATATAGGGGACTTGGACTCTACTAATATTTTTACTTGAAAAAGGAGAACAACTAAATTTAGAAAAACAAATTAGTTCAGAAAGACCTTCCAACTGTGAAAGAAATACTGTTTATATTTTAGACTTACTACTAAATGCTAATTTTGTCCGTTTTCCAAACTTTACATGGTAACCTATGCCCAACTTAATATGTTTGCAAAAACCCAAATGTAGACCTATCATTCGCGAAAAATGAAGTAGTTATCATTTTCTCAAACGTTACTGTTTGTAAACTTTTCCTGTGAATTTCATTAGCAAATTTCCATTAATCATTCAATATTAAACACTTTGATACACACAATATATGCAGAGATTTTTCTTTTTCGGAATCGGGTGAATTCCTATTACATGTACTGGTTTTCATTCTGGTAATAATAGGCCTAACTGGTTTTCACTTTTGGTGGGCACTGATATTTTTCCCCACTTTTATTTGTTAAAAGAACTGCTAATTATTGTGCATCATTGAAGTCCTCTGAGAAATTCAACTTGGATTCTACGTTGTATTTGGTTTTCGGTATCCATTCTTCACTGCTGTACAAAATAGCAACGCTATGGCCATCGTTTTGTAGAGTTTAGTTTTTGTGTCTTTTGTACAGATCCGTTCTAGGGTTCTTATTAATTCCATATTCGCAGTATGCTTCCGTGGAAGTCTTTTGACATGGCGGTCAATGGAGTGCATATATATATGTATAGTGGCATAGAGGGACTCTTTTCAAGAGTAACACAGTATCATTTTATTTCGTAAATTTCTCCTTGGTGAAAGCTGTGGTTTATTCTTTCGCAACTTCAACTTTTCTGCGTGCGCTTTTTATTACTCCATTGCCGGAGTCGTAAAATGACCGGCGCTATATTTGCGTGCTTGTGTGGAGGATTTTTGGAGAGAATAGTAGAGGATGGAACATTTTGTCCCTGGAGAACTTGTGGCTAGCTTGCTGCAGTTGGAGGAATGGAAATGGAGGGAGAAAGCTCTGGTTATTACGTACACCAAGGTTTCCAACAGTTAAACGAGATACTAGAATTTTGTATGTGTGACTTACATTTTACCACTTTTTTATACTGTACAAGGTTGGGATTAAGAGAGATACAAGCAACGAACCGGAGGTATTTGCAAGAGGAGGGATAAACGGGAAGAAGAGGGTAGGGCACTGTTTCAGAAAAGAGGAGAGAGGAAGGGTTTTGGGACCAGTTTTGTGTGATAATCTCCTGAAACATCTATGTTAACATTTATAGTATTACCTTAAAAAGTCTGTAACCTCATGCTAACATATTTTCTCAATATAAATTCTACACTTATATTTCGTAAAAAATAATTATTTAATACGTTACTAACAACACACTCAACTGTAACTCATTTTTTAAACTGTAATTAAAACATATTTTTCTTCCAGTGCCATCCTATTAATTAATGAATGTTGGTGGTCACGTTGTCTAAAACATGACTATCTGCAGCTATCCGGAGTGGTCCAAACAACACATCTGCTGCTGATTCACTCCTAAGAGTATTTTTCCCCTTAAATTTCCATTTCATGACGAGTTGGGATAGATAATATTCTTCTATTTCCAAAGTTGTGCCTTACTTATAGGCCCTACGCAATTTTTGCATCATACACCGTGTTCACATATAATCTCGCCTATATTAATTTTACAGTATAAAGACTCTAATTTTACGGAGACAGTGTCGCTTCCATTACCCAAGAAAAATAATGTCAAGAAATGTAAAGAGGTCAGGACTATCAGCCTGATATGACACTCGGCGAAGATTCTTCTGCGAATACTGAATCGACATTTATGTTATAAGATGGAAGAACAGTTGGAAGAGAAGCAGTTTGGTTTCAAGAAGGGAAAAGGTACGAGAGGTGCAATTGGACTGCTACGAACAATCGGCAAAAGATACCTAGAAAAGAGAAAATAAGTGTATATAGTATTTGTGTAAATAGAAACGTGTTTGACAGAGTGGATGGGAATAAACTGATGGTGATTTCAAAGAAAATTGACGTGGATTGGAAAGAGAGAAGGTTCTTCAGTCATCTTTATATGAAACAACGAGTGAAAGTCAGGGTAGGAGAAGAAATGTCAGAAGTATGCGAAATAGGGAAAGGCGTACGACAAGGATGCCCTTTATCACCCATCCTGTTCAACATCTACTTGGAGGATATAGTGAAGAACTGTTTTCAGAACATGGGAGGAGTGATAGTAAGAGGAAGAAGAATAAAGTACATAAGATTTGCTGATGATATGGCGTTGTTTGCAGAAGAGAAGATGATACTAAGGGATATGCTACTGGAGCTAAATGACAACTGTGAGCAGTATGGAATGAAGACAAATGCCAACAAAACGAAGACCATTCTCGTAGGAAGAAAAGTAAAGAAGATAAACTTGCGAATTCTAAGTGAGGCAGACAGCTTCAAATACTTGGAGTGTACTATAAGCAGTAACATGAGCTGCTGCCAGGAAGTCAAAATGAGAATAGCAATGGCAAAGGAAGCTTTTAATAGAAAAAGGAGCATCTTATGCGGACCTCGAGAGATGAAACTAAGACTAGTGAAGTACTTTGTGTGGAGTGTAGCAATGTATGGGGCAGAAGCATGGATATTACGGCAAAGTGAAGAGAAGCGACTAGAAGCATTTGAAAGATGGAGCGTGTGAAATGGACTGGCAATAGAAGAAACGAAGCTATGTTTGAAAGAGTGGGTGAAGGAAGAATGATGCTGAAACTGATCATGGAGAGGAAAAGGAATTGGTTGGATCACTGGTTAATAAGAAACCGTCTTCTGAAGGATGCACTGGAAGAAATGGTGAACGAGAGAAGAGGTCGGGACAGAAGAAGGTATCAGATGATAGACGACATTAAGTTATATGGACCATATGCGCAGACTTAGAGAAAGGCAGAAAAGAGGAAAGACTGGAGAATGCTGAGATTGCAGTGAAAGACTTGCCCTTGAGCAGAACACTACGAATGAATGAAAGACTAATAATTATACAATATTGTTCTTTGGTTAATTTGATGCAAAAGCTCAGACATTTGTTACCCCCCAAAAAAAAATAAATCCAGAGATGCGACATCCGGTGAACTAGGAGGCCACCTCTATCTGATTAGCTTATAATGGCATGGGGATTTTCTGAACCGCATTCTAACGGTTAACGTGCATTATAAATGAAAATCAGCTTCGTCAGAAAAAATAATACTGAAGCTAGAATATTTGGATTTTCTTCGATGTCATATAACATATCTGCAGAAAACAACTGTGCTTGTTTCGTCATGAAATTTGATTTCTTGCTTTAATTAAGCATTATAATATGCATGTAAGTGAAGATACTTGTGAAGCAGTTTGTGGATCGTGGAACATGGAATTCGTAATTCTCTGGCAACCTGGATTGTTGTTATTGTTAATTGAAGTTGTAGAGAATAAAACTACTAAGGCAATAATTGTTTATTACAGATTATTTCGGGTAGTAACACAAACTAATATTCAGGAATATTATGATTGTATATTATAAAAGTATTCTTTAAAATTTTAAAAGAGGACAGAGGATAATAATAACTGAAAATAGGATTTATGTTATTTATGTATGATTTTGATATTATGGCAAATTTTACGCCTAGAGGAGCTTCCGAAATTTGCTGCATTACTGTCAGGCCAATAATGGAGCAAATTTTTGACCTGTAACTTTGCCTAATTAATCAATGAAATTTAGGAAATCAATCAAAATAAACTGTTTTTTCATCCTACAACAAAAGATGTGACAACACATGATTGAGATGTATAAATAAATATTCTCTTTCAGATTTAAGTATCATAACCAGTTTTATTATTCTCTTACTGTTTAGTAACGTATGTAATACAACACTTCTCTCCCTTGACTAAGAATCTAGCATAAAGAGTTTACATTATCACATTCAATAGTATGGAACATCAAAATCCCTGGCAACTTCCATATTTAAGTCTTAAAAATGCTATTGTGTTAAAATTAAAAATTCAACATTGAACATACTCTGTAAATATATTCAGGGTACAAGACTTAAACATCTTCGGTATCAGTCAATAAAGCTGTGTGCATAAAAATTCTTCAATGTCGGCATAATCAAATCACAACTCTTATCTTTTAGAGTGTGTGTAAAATTTACTATTGCCATACTTGCCATCTTTGGCTCATTTGCAAAGCAATGTGCATAGGAATTCTTTGATGCTAACATAATCGTATCAGAAAGCAAACCTTCAATGTAATTTCAAACTTATTTTGACATCTTTCATCAGCTCCAATACCAAACTTAAAACTGACCTAAGGTAAGACTCCACTGAAAATCATGAAAATTTTTCCAAATTTTTTTAGCTATTTCACTTATTCAGAATTTATATTTTCATACCCCAAATGGATTCAGCTCAATTCTGATTACAAATACTCGTATGTTTACGCTTTTTAAATTAAGGCTGGAAGGGGGCGTGGAATTTAGAGAGCTGTCAAAATTGTTTTTCATCGAAGAATTCTTTTTTAAAATTTCTGATTATAAATCTAGTAACTCTTTGTTGGCTCCCTGAAGTTACTAGATGAATGTAGCGGAGAAGAATATTAATTTCCATAAATATTCATTTTATTTTCAAATCTATTTTTCTGTGTTCATTTTTGTTGATTCAACACCAACATTCTTATGCCAAATATTAATCAATCTGGATGAAATTTTCACTGCAAGTATTTATGAGGTAGCTGCATGTTTCTATGCATTTATTTTGTGAGAAATGCTCCTAGTTTATTTTATTAATATTTTTCTTAATGCTGCTAGTTTATTTTATTAATATTTTTCTTAATGCTGCTTGTTTATTTTATTAATATTTTTCTTAAGAAAAATATTAATAAAATAAACTGGCAGCATTTCTCACAAAATGAATGCATAGAAACATGCAGCTTGCAGTAAAAATTTCATCCACATTGATTAATATTTGGCATAAGAAAGTTGGTGTTGAATCAACAAAAATGAACACAGAATTATAGATTTGAAAATAAAATGAATATTTATGTAAATTAATATTCTTCTCCGCTATATTCATCTAGTATCTTCAGGGAGCCAACAAAAAGTTACTAGATTTGTAATCAGAAATTTTAAAAAAGAATTCTTCGATGAAAAACAATTTTGACAGCTCTTTAAATTCCATGCTCCCTTCCAGCCTTAATTTAAAAAGTGTAAACATACGAGTATTTGTAATCAGAATTGAGCTGAATCCATTTGGAGTATGAAAATATAAATTCTCAATAAGTGAAATAGCTAAAAAATTTGGAAATATTTTCATGAGTTTCAGTGGAGTCTTCCCTTAAAATAAAAGATTTACTGGTATGTAAATTAATATACCAGACTACAACACAACAGTGCACTATATTAAAAACATGAATGAAGAGATTGTGTTACTAACAGGAAAAACTTTACGTATTATATAAAGTACAAAATACATACAAGATCCTACTTTATAGTGCTGACAAAAGTATAATAATATAGGGATGCCATTTTAAATTTCAAAGCATGGAGAGGATGAGGAAATGAAACCTAAAATGTAATTAATACTGGTTTTAAACTGTCCCTTCAATATATAATTTCACTTGTTCTTTATTGAAATAAAATTTAATTTAAATAAACAGTTTTTTTTCAAATTCAAATTCAAATTTATTTACAATTTACATTTGAAATGAATACATATGTATGGATACCCGAAATTAGCATATGCTCGTGCTCGGGTACAGTCCAGTAGTCTACATAAATTTTACAGGGATCAAATAATAACGCTGATGATAGAAATAATAGTAACAATAATAATAATAATAATAATAATAATAATAATAATAATAATAATAATAGCATAATCGTGACAGAAATGATAGAAAGATTGTAATACAAAAGAATTCATTAATAATAATAATAATGATAATAATAATAATAATAATGATAATAATAATAATAATAATAATAATAATAATAATAATAATAAAATAATAATAGTGATAAAACAAACATATTTGCAATAATAAAATAAATACTAAGACGGATAAATTAAAATATAAAACCACTAGCGAGAGTTAACACAACTTAAATAACCATATAATAGCCGGAAAAAATTACGAACTCGAAAATCAACAGAAAATTTTGTTGTATCGCAGACGACAGCAACCGCCGTATTGACATTGTGTTGTGCATTAATGGTAGTAGGGGGGAGCCGAAAGTCTACGTAACTGCCGTTCTCTTCGAATCTTTTCGTACAATCATGGGAAGTTAAAGCTGCAAAAACAAAATGTCTACGAGTCAAACTGTTCATTATTACCAGGATAAATACAAATAATACTGAAATATATTAATCTAGTTTCAGTTATAGATCTCCCCTTTTGTGAAAGAGGGATCATTTCAAAATATTTTATGAATGGCGGGGAAAATATAAATTTCAAGAACTCTCTAGTGACAAGAGATAGTGACAAGTACAATCAAGTGTATCTGTGGCGATGCTAAGAAATCATTTATTGGAGATATACACTGTTATTAATTAAGAAAATGATCTATTTGTATTTATTACAATGTTTTATCTTACAGGTTACATGCATCAGATAAATACAATAAAAATTAGTACCATATAATGCTAGTAACACAAAAAATAACAATAAAATTTATCAAATATCATACAAACATTTTCACTTTATTTTTAAACTTAAGAATGTGTAAATTGCTTAGGTCTGGATTATTTTTCAATACTGAATTGTATAGTCTTGGTCCATAATTCCTACTGTGTCTTAATCCAGCTGTAGTGTGGCATTTAGGTTCTGCCAAAAGAGTTGGGACATTTCTTCTGGTGTTATGTATATATTTTTCAGCCATAAAATTCATTCATATTGGAAAGTTTTGAAATGAGAGCCCAGTTTATTTCAGTATTATCATTGACGTCAAATACAGCCTTTTTTTTCTTTTTCATATTTTAGAATCGTAGGGGCCTGCAGCTATGATTCTGAATTATGTACAACCTTTGACACGGAAAATAGTTGCTCTGCTGTAGCGTGAATTTTGTCTGTCGTTCGTGTTGACGCTAGATTCACATGTGGAAATATTTAGCATCGATATCGTAGCATCGACGTATCTATATGTGACAAAATGACATATTCCCTATGAAGTCTTTATGACTTAGTGATAGAGCTGTTTCTTATCGATACAAACTTCGGACTTATGCCAGAAATAGTGTAAAATCCACGCGTGTGAACACAGTGATATTCCGACTTATTAATGAACAGCGACCAATATCCGTGCCAAAAGGTGTGCAATGGCATCTCTTCTTCCGATAGCTCCACTCCTCCGTATAGTGGTGCATGTACACTGACGTTCAAATATAAAAATGTTATGTTTTATTTAACGACGCTCGCAACTGCAGAGGTTATATCAGCGTCGCCGGATGTGCCGGAATTTTGTCCCGCAAGAGTTCTTTTACATGCCAGTAAATCTACTGACGTGAGCCTGTCGCATTTAAGCACACTTAAATGCCATCGACCTGGCCCAGGATCGAACCCGCAACGTTGGGCGTAGAAGGCCAGCGCTATACCAACTCGCCAACCAGGTCGATCGTTCAAATATATCTAACCCTCCTAATCGATAGTGATCGATAATTTATTGGTGTAAGTGTAGCTTCTTTAGTTGTTACTTTTATGAACAGGTTGCGAAGATAAAAGTCAGTGTTGTCAATCGTACATAAATATACCCGCATTACAGAATTCAATTCTTCATACCACTCTACTGATTGTAAAACAAGACTGCTTTAGCTGAAAACCGCTAATATTGTCAATTATGAGAATAATGTACGCTTGATCTACATAATCATTACGGTATCTCTGATACTTTTCAACCGCCCCAGTAATGGTGCCACCTATTGAGAACTAGCGGAACTCTTTCAAAGTTTGTCAATGTTTTTGCTTCCAGAACGGTATGTCCACAGCAGTACGTCCATCAGACAATTTGTCCACTATCTCACGTCCACAGTTATTTTGCCCAAGGAAATTAGTCCAGCAAACATTTCGCCCACCAAAAAATTTGCCCATTAATATTTCGGTTAAAAATTATTGTGTCCATAATTTTTTCCTAATTTTTCTTTGTCCACTAGTTTGTGTGTCAATTAAATATTTTTTTCTCGAATATTTTGTTCATTTTTGGGTAACAGGTATTTCCAATATGCAATTTAAAAAAATAATGGATGTTTTGGGAACGTATTTAATTATTTTTTAGCATAATAATGTTCATTTCTATGGAAATACGAGTATGTAGTTCATTAGTACAGTATTACATTTTGAAGTAAGTGAAACATTTAAAATGACATATATGATAACAACCGTAAGAGGGCGGACATTCTAGTCCACAACAATTACACCTAACACTTTCATTCACATTATTATTATTATTATTATTATTATTATTATTATTATAGTATTATATTATTATAGTATTATATTATTATTATTATTATTATTATTATTATTATTATTATTATTATTATTATTATTATTATAGTAGTAGTAATAGTGCATTAATTTTAAACCATTACAAATGGACAATCAGGAATATTGTATACAATATACTGGACGAAACAATAAACTAGACAACTTAATGAAGAGAGCGAAGATAAATGTAGGACATAATAAAATGTGGACCAACTTTCAGAGGACAAAATAGTACAATGGACATTTAACCTGTGGACGAAATAATAGTGGACATAAAACACCTGAGGACGAAAAAATATAGTGGACAAAATATCAAAGGGACGTACGAAACAGTGGACGAAATGGAAAAAAAATATATATATTGGACAGAATATCAAAGGGATATTCGAAACAGTGGACGAAATATCCGTGGACATAACATCTTTTTATATCTTTGGTTCTGCCTTATTCCGTGGTTGAAAAGTTCGCTTACACGATCATAAAATCAAGTCAGATATATTTGAACGTCAGTGTACCTATCTCACATTACATTTCATGTCTAGTCTTGGAGAATAACTCTCGATAACAGACAAAAAGATTTACATCGGATTAAATAGGCCTACTTTAAACTCTTAAACAGGTTTTTTTTCAGTTTACATTTGGTTTCAAGATAATATGTAATTCGTTTATAATTTTTTGTTTTTATTGCTATATTCCAACATATAATTTCTCATTCCTTAAAACTTAATTTCAACAGTTCCTATACGTTTCCATTTCTCAGTTTAAATTTCCATTTCTCACTACTAATTGTTAGGATGGAAAATAATTATGCAGTAGAAGAAACAAAGATATTGATTAATAAAAATTGCGGGTTAACTCAATGTCCCCAGGAGGAACAGCCGGTCCGTCACTGGACATGGCGACCCTGTACACAATCTGTTCTGCCTTCTGGTCGGCCTCCACAATTTAGGACTAATCCTGTTTAACTGGCCAGAAAACTGAACTGACGGTCCAATGAAGTTTCCTCCAATCTGCCTGCGGACTTTCCTGTACTGAGCTGAAAAACTGGATGTGGCAGACTGAAGGCAAATCCTCAGATATGAAGTAGAGATCGATGTGATCACATCCTCACACTTCTGTGTTTCACATTGCTTTAGAAGTCAGTGTTTTTGCTTAAGTTATATTTCCATTATCATTATATTCTATCTTTTTTATGAGTCTCACACGTCTTTTTTAATCTGAAATTATGTCAACTTGAAAACATTTGAACGAAATTTATCGAGTAATTTATCCAGTTTTAAATTTATCTCATTTATCTTATCACAAACCCATACCAACAGCTCTCTAAGAAACTAAAATAAACGAAAGACAGTATTTACATTATAAATTCTTGTACAGATATATGATTTATGCTCAATAAAAATTTAATGGAAAAAAATAATAATTATGTTTCACGTAATTACAATATAGTGTGTATTCTTGCAAAGTTTCTATAAATCGAAGCAAATGGAAGCCGCTAGGAATTTTATTAGTGACCAAAAACATAGTTTTGAGAAGACACATTCTTTTTTTGGGTGTGGTAGGTTTGAAAGAGCTACGCGTAGCATTTTAAAAATAGTCGCCATGTTTTTAAAAGTAGTAGGCGGGGCTAAATATAGGATATAACGTTAAAAATGTATAAGATAATTATTTATGTAAAAACATCTATGTATTTTTTGTATTTTGGCCAAAATTTCAGTCCTAGTTCCCTTAAACCAATTGCAACTATTAAAAGAAGTGTAAAATGGTTGTATTTATTTACTTGTTTAAGGAGACACCTATCAGTCAATGACCATGATGAGTTGAGAAGCTCCTTTAACAGTTCTCGCTTGAAAAAAAAAAAAAGATGTTGTACATCTTATTCAAGAAAATAGCACAAAAACTATTAACCTTTGAGGAAATCTGCACGTACTCCATTGTTTTTCTACAATTTTCAGTGCATCTTGTTCGAACATTTCGATACATTTAGAACGTATGTATACTTCTCAATATTCATTAGTATGAATTTTAAACAAACCATAGGAAAATATGACAGTAGATGTAATTTTCGTATGTTATTTTACAATACAGTGTATGAAAACATTTAGATCATTGCAACTTGTCTATACTATAGACTATTCCATATGAAATCGATCAGTAAAAAACCTCGCATTTTTTTATACTCTAATTTTTTTCCTATTTATACAGTAGAAGGTGCTGAGGAGAGTGCATTTGCAAAAATATACTATCGAAAGTCAAACGGTTTTCGTATTGTTGAGCGACAAATTTAGCGTATTTTAGAAAAACAAGCCTCTTTCAGCGCTCAGAACCCTGGAACCATTTAGGCTACTGCAGAACATTGAACGAGAGCTCATTTTGAAGCTCACATTTGGTAGGTTATGTTAAGAAATAATCCTTATTTTTATTGTATACAAAGATACAGATAATCTGATTTTACTTACTTTTAGGCTTTTTGCTCATTTGTAAAAATGTAAAAAAAAAAATCAGAAAAAACCTTGCATTATTAAGAGGGATTCGGCATTGTTTGCTTAGTGGTACGGCAATAAGTTTCGAGGGTATTAAATAAATTAAATTGGACTTGAACGGCACAGTACCGCACGCATTGGCCGAGAGCTGAAGATAAGCGAGCGTTGGGCGTCATTTTACTCCTGTGTTTATGAAAACTTGTGATAAAGCTAGCCCAGCTATTCGCTACTAGACGAAACATCACGTGTTTGTCTCCTGGCCTTGCTTATCTCGGCTAGCTCCCGTCTCACAGTCAGTTGGTTAGTTCACGCGCGTACTATTTATTTTCTTTATTTGATATTTTCAATATTTCTTATCAACATACCATCAGTAAAAAATATGTGTTTATTTGTACTTTCAATGAGGAATCTAACTATATATTTTTAAAATATTTTTTCCTAGGCAAAGGCGTCTTAATGAGGAAAAATCTAAATTTCTCCATTCCCGGTAAAAAATATTAAATCTGTTTATATGTCAATATAAACTTTAATTTCTCAGCATCAAAATAAACCATGATTTTGATCATTGGGTGAAAGGGTTTCGGAGCTACAACAGTTTAAAGTTGCTAATTTTATCAAAATACGATAAATTTAAATATTTTTAATTTAAACACTATGAAGTTCTGATGCCTCAAACTGTGCACAAAGCATTGTATCACAGTTCTCTACGTACAAAAAAAAAATCATTGTATTTAGAAATTGTAAGGTCAATTTTCTCTATATTTCGGTCGATTTGAGATGGAATAGCTCCTATGTAAATTTATGAAACTATCCTTTTGTACAACATTACAATTTATACTCAGCATACAGCATATACAATTATAATATTGTAAATTTAAATATTATATTTTTCATCCGACCGCACTTATGATCAGCACGTTTGTACCAGGAGTACGAGTACTAGACCTTCACCATAGAAAAGAAAAATGATCAGTATTCATTTAAGAGAATGAAACAGGGTACTTTTGGCCGAATTCTACTGATGTTATAGGTTTTAAGCTTTTTGTTACAATTAACTTCACTCTTAAAACGTTTAACTAGAAAGTATGTGTCATTTACGTACCAATAATGTTATTTTTTATTTATAAATTAGCTTTTATATAAATACACCCACTAGTAAATAAAATCTGAGGAATAAGGCCATTTAATATGAACAACAGTTTTCAGACTCAATCTGTTAGTAGAGAGTGTTGTCCGTACTCTAATTGAAATGTTCAGGCCATTTTTACCCCACGGTTTAAATGACGTAAAGTCAATATTTCATGTACTAATTAGCAAATGTCTGATTGTTCAAAGTTTATCTTATTTTCTGCACACTTATCATCAACATAGCCGCGCTCAACATTTCTGTGAATGACAGCTTTGTTTTTTCTAAATATATCCCCTTTTTACGCTGTCAGATTTTGTGGTGAAATAGGGATGGGGAGAGAGAATGCGTACATACGAGGTTTTAATAACAGAAACATCTCAAATGCCACAACAACAAGGGAGAAATCTATTTTGCTCTGAGAGAGATTCTGTGAGTAGTTAATTTTACTGTATGAACCCTCTGAAAACGCAATTTCTCTTAAGGATAATGTTGAAAACATTCCTTCCCGCTGTGTTTTTAGTGGTTTCTTTTTAATGGTTTCAATAGCATCAAGCTCTTTCTCTTCAAGGTTTGCTTCTGAAGTAGAATTGTATATTTGCACAAAAAAATGCACTTCCCTTTCCGGAATATTGATTCAGGGATTTTGAGAGTTGGCGCCTGGCTGTATTGTAATGCTACGTCTGTAATTCAGAAGTTGACTTGGAATTCAGAGGAAAATGTAGAGAAGAACATTTGTGCGAGCGATGGAGAGGAAGGGATAGTCAAACGATACGCTTGTAATTGGAGCCACTTTGGCTGCTTTGTATTCTCGTGTCACACGTCCGCAGGACAGGTTTTGCATGAAGGATTCGTCCTACGGGTGAAACAGATTCTCATCAGTGAAAACACTTCCAAGTGTCTCGCAACGGGTCACACAGCACGCAGCCTTATCGTGGGTTAAGCTCAGCTCTTCGCGTACAGTGAAACTTCCTTCTCTAAGCACCTCAACATATTCCTTACAATTTATTTACTCAAGTTATGGAACATCATATGTAGTGGATTTCCTAACACATATTCAAAATAGCATTATATTTGCTATTAGTAACATATTATTATTTTAAACATACAGGTAGGCCTATATTGTGTTATATTTCATTATATTATATTATACTACACTACACCATACTACACTACACTACATGTCTACTATACTATACCACACTACACTATACTATGTAATACTACATTGTACTACTATACATTATACTATACTACACTACACTATACTTTACTATACTATAAGATAATATACTATACTACACTACACTATACTGAACTGTACTGCACTACACTATAATACACAGAAGTATACTACACTATACTATACTACACTATACTATACTATACTATACTATATACTGTACTTCACTGTACTGTACCATACTATACTATACTACACTATACTATACTATACTATACTATACTATACTATACTATACTATACTATACTATACTACACTACACTTTACTACACTATACTATACTATACTATACTATACTATACTATAATACACTACACTACACTACACTATACTACACTATGCTGTATTACACTATACTATACTATACTATACTATACTATACTATACTGTACTATACTGTACTACACTGTACTTCACTGCACTGTACTATACTATACTACACTACACTACACTACACTATACTATACTACACTACACTATACTGTATTACACTATACTATACTATACTATACTATACTATACTATACTATACTATACTATACTACACTACACTATACTATAATATACTACACTACACTACACTATACTATAATATACTACACTATGCTGTATTACACTATACTATACTATACTATACTGTGCTACACTGTACTTCACTGCACTGTACTATACTATACTACACTACACTACACTGCACTATACTATACTATACTACATTATACTGTATTACACTATACTATACTATACTATACTACACTGTACTTCACTGCACTATACTATACTATACTGTACTATACTATAATATACTATACTATACTATACTATACTATACTATACTATACTATACTATACTATACTATATTATATTATACTGTACACACCTATGGAGTAACGGTCAGCGCTTCTGGCCGCGAAACCAGGTGGCCCGGGTTCGAATCCTGGTCGGGGAAAGTTACCTGGTTGAGGTTTTTTCCGGGGTTTTCCCTCAACCCAATAAGGTGCTGGACCCCGGACTCATTTCACCGGCATTATCACCTTCATTTCATTCAGACGCTAAATAACCTAGATGTTGATACAGCGTCGTAAAATAACCCAATAAAATGAAAAACTATACTATACTACACTATACTGTACCATGCCATACCATACCATACCATACCATACTATACCATACACCAACCATAAGAAATCGATATTAACTTATGAGACGATCTAATATTTAAAGCTTTGAATTTGTTCTAAGCATTTATCTTACTTAATGGAATGCCATATTGTTTATTTTGTTGTTGAAATTTCCATTCCCAAATCTTTTGCTATGTTATTTAAGGCAATGCGCTTTCTAAAATCCACATTTTTCAATTAGAGAGTCTAAATTTGTACTGAATATGCATATCAATATCATAATTACACATTGTACATTTCAATCCATTTTCATGAACACTTTTGAAAAAAATCTACACTTATTTTTCTTTCCTTTTCTTAATGAACATCCTATTTTTAAAGGAATAATTATTTTTAAAAAATCTATTTCTTTTTTTTTTTTTTTTTTTTTGAAGGTAATACTGAATATTGTGCAATAGAGCATTAGTAATGTCCTACTCTAATTTGTTCATTTATAAAAAATATATATAATTTCTTCAGTTTTCAAACATTAATAAACAATAATACTGTACAATTGTCTAGCAATAAAACTATGCTGAGTACAGTCAATCAAATGCTCCATTTCTCATCAGAGATATTAACGAACAAGTATGTCAGACTCTGCTGCATTGCACCTGTACTTCTATATGGGGCGCAATCCTGGTCACTCACCAAGAAACAGGCATTAAAATTAGGAATATGCCAAAGAAGAATGGAAAGTGAAATACTCAGAATAAGCCTGAAAGATAGAGTCAGAAACGAAGAAGTACGACGACGAAGCGGCGTAGAGGACGTGGTCACACTCGCTAATAGGATGAAATGGCGCTGGGGAGGACACGTGGTACGAATGCATCCTACCAGATGGGCACACACGGCGACACTGTGGGATCCAAGAACTGGCTGTAGAAACCGTGGACGACCGAGAACCAGATAGGGGACGAGTTCAAGTTGCAGTTAGGAGGACTGTGGACCAGAATAGGACGCCAAAGAACACGATGGAAGCACGCAGTCAACCAACTTTGAGCGGGAGCAACAACCAGTGCTAGTGAAATTGTGGACAAAGAACTAGGAATGTAAATAGACCATCAGGTCGGCTCTTCTGATGGTCAAGACTCGAGCCACCCCTGCCCAAGCAGGAGGCCTTGCCCCACCGGGGATTTACGGCATTATTATTATTATTATTATTATTATTATTATTATTATTATTATTATTATTATGTCAAGTTCCATCACCCTAGCTTTAACTACTGAGAAATAAAATGAATACATGTCGTTGAAAATGTAATTTTTTTATATAATTAAATTTAGAGTTCTCTTACACATAATTCGTGCATTAACACAACTTGTATCAATTATATGAATGTTTACTTATAATTAAAATGCTGTGATAAAATTTTCATGAAACCGTATATATTTTTGGCGTGAAAATAAAAAAAAATATTATAGAATTTGTCAAAATTCGACTATTTTTAGTAGCGCATTGCGTTAAGGTTAATATCTCACTTTATAAATTATCTTCAGAATTTGTAATTAATATTAGGTCATTATTATTAATATTATCATTAGAATTACCATTCATATCATTTTTAGAGGATTAAAACCCACATCCATAAGCTTTCACACAGCCTTAAAGCCGAATTTAAAATGTATTGTTTACACCGCAAAATCATGATACAGAACATATCTCCCTTGCGGTTGTTCAATAATACCATTAAAGTTTGATTATCTTTCCCAATTAAAACATCGAAATGCTGAACAAAGTTGTAGAGACTCGGAATTTTACATCTCCTTTTCCCATCGTAATATTTGTATGACGATATGGTGTTTGATAACAATACAGGTACAAAGTTTCACATCCTCAATTATACGGCTTGAAGCCAGTGTAATTAAAACCTTATCGATATCGAAACCAGATAATACCGGTTTGTAATATGAGTCTCATCCGACCCCGTTAGTATAATGAGAAGGCTCATCTTGTTCCCTATTGTTTACGTTCCCCACTGTGTTGAGAGGTGTTAATTAGGCCGGTGGTCGCACTGAAATGAGGATAATAATGGCGGGGCTGATTGCCAATATTATTGTTAATTGTCCAAATTGTAGTAACATACGCAAAGCCGTTTCCGAAGTCAGACAATTACGTGACAGCCCGTTTATTACATAGCCTGACCTTCAGGTCTCATAAGTAATGTTACTTGAAACTCCTACCAAATGTAAGCAAATACCTTCTGAACCCATATTCGATATTGCTCTCTCACGAATTATGTCCACGAACAGTGCTCTGTGCTTCGACAGTGGAACGCCTACGTCATCAACTATCTATAAAAATACCGCCTGCAGTAGCTGTACTCGCGTTACACTTGCAATTTTAATACATTCTTATTTATGTCTTGTTCTATACAGGGTGTCTCTAAATTAGACCGACAAAATTAGGGAACGGATAGATAACCTTCGTGGAAGCATATTTTCTTAAGGGACATTTGCAAATGCTACCATCGTCCTTGACAATGTCTGTTTTCAGAAAAAAAAACTATTTGGACTATGGTTGTTTTTTGAAAACCACTCCTATAACATAGAACTTTGGTGTTTTTTCACTAACAACTAATTCAGTAGATGACCATTACAATACACTCATCACATTCTTAATGCGTCAAATTTGCAATTTTTTAGACTATAGTTCTTTTTTTTTTCTTTTTTTTTAAACCCTCCAATTAAAAGAAAAAAGGTGCTGTGACGTTGACAGTGTTTTCTAACATGATACTTATTTTTTTAAAAATTGTGTAATCGTAGAATTAGGCCTATTTATAATATGTTCTCTCTTTCTATTCCTATGGTTTCATTATGGAAACGACTATACAGGGTGTCTCTACATTAGACCGACGAAATTAGGGAACGGATAGATAACCTTCGTGGAAGCATATTTTCTTAATGGATATTTGCAAATGCTACCATCGTCCTTGACAATGTCTGTTTTCAGAAAAAAAACTATTTGGACTATATTTGTTTTTTGAAAACCACTCCTATAACATAGATCGTTTGGTATTTTTTCACTAACAACTAATTCAGTAGATGACCACTACAATGCGCTCACCACATTCTTAATGCGTTAAATTTGCATTTTTAGACTACAGTTCTGTTTTTTTTAACCTTCAATTAAAAGAAAAAAGTTGCTGTGACGTTGACAATGTTTTCTAACACTTTTACTTAACTTTAAAAAATGTGTGTAATCATAGAATTAGGCCTATTTATAATGTTTTCTCTCTTTCTATTCCTATGGTTTCGTTATGGAAACGACTATACAGAGTGTCTCTAAATTAGACCGACAAAATTGGGGAGCGGGTAGATAATCTTCGTGTAAGCATATTTTGTTAAGGAACCCATGGGCTGCGACGCTTTGTTTCAGTGCTAGAAGGAATTTCAGGTAGGGATAAAGTAAGTAGGTATGTGCAAATATCAAGCGATTCTGTGTCGCATGATTCTGTGTGTTAATCCAAACAAAGAAAAAATACGTACAGAAAAACGAAACCAATGACGCATTAAACTATACTGAACATTACAACAGAATGAGTGCAGTACAAGTACTAAACTACGTAGACGAATAACACGGATAACAAGAATTCGTACCATTGCAAGTAAACAAACGTGCTGTAACCGATACCAAATGATACTGGGCTCAGGACGTAAACAAACCGAGTGATAGTAGTAATGACACACCCCTCTTGGACTGAAAAGAATGATTATTCTTTCCCGCCTTCTTGCACTGAAACGAAGAGTCGCAGCCCATGGGTTCCTTAACAAAATATGCTTCCACGAAGGTTATCTATCTGCTCCCTAATTTTTTCGGTCTAATTTAGAGACATCCTTTATAATTAATTAATTAAGCCTTAATCTGATATCTTCTTCTGCCTCGAACTTTTATCGAGTTCACCATTCTTCCCAATGCATCCTATAGGAGGCAGTTTCTTCTTAGCCAGCCACCCAACTAGTTTCTTTTTCTCTTCCTGATTAGTTTCAGCATTATTCTTTCTTCAGCCACTCTTTCTAGCACAACTTTATTTATTATTCGCTCTGTCCATTTTACAAGTTTCGTGCTTCTCCATATATACATTTGAAATGCTTCCAGTCGTTTTTCTTCACTTTGTATAATGCTCATATTCTTAGTACACTGTTCAGTCTATATAGGAGAAAGTCGATTTCATCTAGTTAGATATAACACGCGAAGCAAGTCCCCTGCAATCGGCAACCATCATGCTTAGGTAGAGCATGGGAATCAAGGAATATTATGAACAGTAAAAAGTCAATCATACGGGAATGAATATTTAAGAGTTGATAATTCATTGTAAAAAGTGAACCTGATCCAACGTTAATATAAATTAATTTTACTTGCTAGAATATATATATATATATATATATATATATATATATATATATATACATATATATATATATATATAGAATTACTAAGTAAATAAATAAATAAATAATGTTACCTTAAATTCTTCAGCAATATCCTCAATATTTGCGACGTTTTTTAGATGTTGAATAATAATTACCTTGTCAAAAATACTAAGGCGTGAATGTTTTGTGATATGGTGCCTTACCGGTATGCGAATGCTTGGATTCTCGTCACAACAGACCATGTTGTACTATTTTCTGCTTTCTTTAGTCTCAAACACATTCTACTGAATCGACGGAGCAGTGTATTTCATCTTTAGCATATATTGCGTCCCATACAGTCTGACAGGCGGCGTAAACATTGTTAGCAGAGGTTAGATGAAGGATAGTTGCTGATCAACCAATGGCAGAGGTAACATTCCAGGTTCATCTTGAAGTTGGGTGGTCTGAAGCGTTCTACCTCCGTCCAACTTCAAGATATGCATGTAGTCCACACCTGTAGAGTAACGGCTAGCGTGTCTGGTCACGAAACCAGGTGGCCCGGGTACGATTCCCGGTCGGGCAGGTTACCTGGTTGAGGTTTTTTCCGGGGTTTTCCCTCAACCCAACATGAGCAAATAATGTGTAACTCTCGGTGCTGGACACCGGACCCATTTCACCGGCATTATCACCATCTCATTCAGACGCTAAATAACCTAAGATATTGATAAATCGTCTGGCCGCGAAACCAGGTGGCCCGGGTTCGATTCTCGGTCGGGGTTGAGGTTTTTCCGGAGTTATCCTTAAACCCAATATGAGCAAATGCTGAGCAACTTTCAGTGCTGGACCCCGGACTCATTTCACCGGCATTATCACCATCTCATTCAGACTCTAAATAACCTAAAGCGTCGTAAAATAACCTACTAAAGAACTGTGGATAAAGCGTCCTAAAATAACCTACTAAAAAAAAAAAAGATAGGCATGAAATGTGACCTTTTCCACTGGTTGATTAGCAATTCTGTAGTGCTTGGGAAAAGTGGCGTAAGTCAGTTTCCACAAACATTTTTTTATTAATTTATTGACAACTCACGGAATATCTGCTCGCTTAGGAGAAGAGACATAAGTATTTCTCCCATTACAATAATTCATACAGAAGAAAATCAAATCGACATAAACCAGTGTGAAGACAATTTTTTTCCTTCTTTTGCAAAATTAACATTTTTGACTTACGCCGCTTTTCCCGAGTACTACAGAATTATCCTCCTGCCTTCCTCTGCTGGCAATGTTTACGTCGCCTGTCTAGACATTGTGGAGAGCAGTATAGATAGTAGGTAGTTAAAGTTTCTTACTTTTTAATAAGTGTGCCATCTAGTGAACATTTTTGATGTCATTATTGTTTCTCCAGGAAGCCATTACTTCAATTTTGTCTGTTGATATTTTAAAATCATAAAACCATGCCAATTAGTTAGTGGTGAAAGAAAAATTGCACATGGGCTTCAATTTTTGTGTTATTACCACATCGTCAACGTATGCCATAACGTCAAAAATTGCTTCCTGATTTAATTTAATACCACAACTATGAATCGACTCTCATTTTGAACGATATCATTAATGTAAATATTAAAAAGTGTGGTAGAATTGGTGTTCCCGTCTCTGACACTTCTGTTAATTAAAATCGCTTCAGTTGTATATCCTGTATTTATTATTATTGTGGTGTTGCAATATATGCTTTTCAACAGATTAATTAAATATTGACCAACATATCTTGTATCTAATTTATTTCAAGAATGAAAAAATAGTACTTGCTCGTTAAATATTATTTCAATGTTCCATTTTCGTCAAGCTCTATTTTTTTTACCGCATTACTTTCATTTAGAGTGAAGATAGCATCTTGTGTTTTTTTTTTTTTTTTTTCCTTGTATTCATCCATTAGCTTGTATGTAGGAACTAAGCCACATATTATTTGCGTGACTAACTTGGCAGGTCAATTTCACTAATTAAGTCAAGAGTGGTTTGGAAGAACATGGAGTTAGCGGTGACAGGACAAACGATGTTTATTATACTAGTGTGTAACTTATCTGGCATGAAATTCTGAATAATTCGATTTGCAATATATCACAGATATTCTCCTTCGGACAGTTGGTTATTCAAATGACAGTAGTATCAATATTGCACTCCGGAGTTTCGAGGTCATGCCCCGGTGTCTGCAACTGGAATTTTTAATTCACAAAACTTTTAAAAGCCTTTTCCTGTCATATAATCTCCTCCACTCATATATAAAATTGATAGACTATTTCATACTTCTTGTAACAACATTACAATAGATTTAAATTATTATTATTATTAACACATTATATAAAATAATGTACTTGAATGACTTTTGTATTATTAAACACTTAGACAAGTTTACACGTGAAAACGTTTTTAAAATCAGAGTGAGACTTGGGGTACACTGGAATTCAAATATTGTCTGGTCGTGTAAGCGAACTTTCTACCAAGAGTATAAGTCATAATCGGAGATAAACAAATTGACAAACTTTGAAATAGTTCCTCTAGTTCTCAATAGATGACCCTGCTATTGGGAAGGGTAAAAATATATTTGGGAGGATGTTGATTTAGATTAAATATAAATTATTCTCATAATTGAGAGTATCAGCGGTTTCCCGATAAATCTATAGTTTTTTTACTATCGGCGGTTTCCCGATAAATCTATAGTTTTTTTTACTATCTTTAAAGGGACATTAAATTTTTAATGTTATAATGCGGATATAGTGGCAAAAAAACCGGACCGACTCTTGTAGCTGATACAAAAGAATCCTGTGCTGTATATTGTGTCAAACTGTGGTAATTTCAATATGGATAGTGAAGCCAGAGGTATGTACTGCTATTTAATATAAATATACGCAGTTATCTTTGCCGAATTGAGGTAGAAATGTAATATTGATGCCAGATGAAAATAAAACTCTCAAAGTTTTTTCGTCTGTAATTTTAAGGCACTGAAGAAAACAAAAGACGGTAAGAATCAAACAACTGCAATAAATGTGATTGTTACAATTAATTTTACAAGATGGATGTGTTTTGTGACTAGCAAAATTTGAATCTGTGACTCTGAAATCAGCTACAAGGATCGATCCGGCTTTTTTTTTTTGCCACTACTGTACTATTAACGACACTGACTGTTATATTCGCCGTCTATTCTTAGAAATAATAACTAAAGAATCCACTCTTACATAACAAATTATCGATCACTATCGATTAGCAAGGGTCAGGTATCTTTGAACGCCAATGTACGAGGACGAAAACGACGATGTAAGATTTGCAGAATGGTCTATTCAGACATAACTTCGTGACTAATAACAAGACAGAAATTTAATGTGGTCTCCTTCGATCTGCTATACGACTATGATGCAAACATGGCCTTGAGTTGGCATCGCGCATGCGCGAGGCGAAGGTGGGGACCAGTGGCGACTGGCGGACATTTTGACGTGGGCGAAAATTTTCAGACAGTTTATCTCGCGACTCCGATGTGCTAGCTAGATGATTTTGAAGTAAAAGGAATTTCTCGTGTAGATCTGTCGATTCACGTATTCACGAAAACTCACGGCCGTGCCTCCGACACAGCCACAACCTGTTTTTTCTCCGAAAATCAACATCTGTTCGAGATTCCGATTTTGATGCTACTGCGTCCGACGTGGGTCATGGGTGAATGCAGCACCGCGCAACGTTTCTACATTGCGTCATTATAGTTCGCAGATTTGAAACTAGTTATTCCCCGCCATTTTAATAGGCTCAACAGTTATTTTAATACCACGTAAAATCTGTCAGAGGCAAAGGAGGATCTCGATTTTGTCCTTTTTTAATGTTACACAGAAGTAATATGTTCTTTTTATTAATGTATCGCAACATGAGGGCGAGACGAGAAATAATACAGGTAACCAATCATATACTATATAAGGAAATTTCTTACGTAATATTTCTCCAGTCAGAAATAAAAGGTGTAAAGTGTTTATTTGTTCACATTTGTTACTAACATGAATTATTGGAAACTAGTTTGTACAAAGCAAAACTAATCTGAATAAGCTGACTTGAAACATTAAAAACTACAACATAGACAAATCAAAACGAACTCTAAGAAAGCTAATTTTAATCTGATGAATTTAAACTATGGAATTAGAAATTAACATATACCAATAAAAACCAGTTTTAACAATGCAAAACTAATCTAAAACAACTAATATGAAACATTAAAAACTAACACGGACAAATGAAGCATGAAAATAACAAATGAAACGTGACAGCAAGGAACGAGAAGTTAAAAACATGTTGGATACTAGATATGATTGAGAAAGAGCACAGAGAAAAAGTTTATCCCTTCTAGAAGGAACTTGGAAATGCAAGGGATATATGAATCCTGAAATTTAAGATTAAAGAAGGGAAGAAAGGAATAGAAAAAGTAACAGGAAATTCACAAACTCCAGATTATTGTGTTAATATATATTTTTATTTTATTCTATTACATTGTTAATTTTTAATCATTAGGGATATGGTTTTCTCTTGTTTAATATTTTTTATTGTATTTAATATTTTGTTGTTAAGGATATGATTAATGTTTTCTATCTTAATTAGTTATTCACTTCCAAGTATATTATGCAACACTTGATAGATGACAGCACGCATGCTCTTTGGTATGTGCAGCATCTAGCGGAGAATTTCTGGACTTTGTATTACGCTAAAAATGTTAGATTTTCCCATCAATTTTACCTTGAACAAAGTAGTATATGCTCCAAACGAAAGACGGCTGTTTTCATACTCCAATTCTTGAGGAACAAGAAGATGGTGACAGATGGTATAGGGACGAGTTTGGTCAGTGTATCTTCATTTCCGATGCCTTAATTCTGCTATTTTTCTCTTATGAACACTATTAATTATCACATTCGCCATCAGCGCAAACCTTGACGAAATACTCGCGCATTAAGTTACTCATTTTCCATTAAGCTAACTGCAGACAATCTCTACAGTGAAAGTTCAAGGATGAAATATTCTTATGGGTCGTTGGATTTGGTCCTCATATTTGAGTCGTCATGTATTGCACTATTACGAAACTAGGACTTACGATGCCAGTGATTGTGGTGGTAATAATTTTGATATCCTTGAGAGTTTGCGAAATAACGTGATTTCGTAGAGTGTGTTGCCAGGTTTCCCCATCTCAGTAATCCGTAACTTAATGGCTTGGATTCCACCTAAAACCAATGTAATGCGATTATGAACTCTGCATTTCAGATTATATTATCAATACAATAATGATTACAGTAACAAAGCATAGCTCAGCCTTCAGCCTTTCACATCCATATTCCACTTCCAATCCCAGAGAGTAGAAGTAAAATTTGTACCATTCCTGAGTCATACACTTTTAACACTTGCATGCCACTAATGATATTAAAATGTGTTTTAATAATATGGTGTATATATATATATATATATATATATATATATTTCTCTCAATATATTCAGTCCTGCTGAGTCTTCACATTTCTGTGTTCGGGTCGGCAGTCCCTTACTTACACTATTTACAGCTTAAAACACAGACGTATCATGACCTTGATATAGTCGGACCATCGGATCTGTGCCCCCGTAAGATATGCGAACTGAACTCTAATTCCTTCTCAGCCTCGGTAATTCATTTCTCTCCCTGCATTCCTATCTTTCTCTTTTCTATCTCTCTTCCTTCCTGTTCCCCACTACTCATAATTTTGGCCTTCTTGCGGGACAGTTTACAATATTTGCACTTGCAGTCCAGCGTTGTCAACTCAACATGAATACTGTAGCACGGAGTGGCGAAATAAATATTATTAAGCAAGTACGTAATAGCATTTTGCGATGAAGAGGAACAAACAGGTCAATATCTGTTTCCTATAAATCAGGCAACGAAAAGAGCAACTGATATCACAGGTGAGGCTTATTTTATTTCAATTGATTATGTATCAAAATTACTTACTTAACTAATACTAATAATACAACATTTTATGTAATTTATATAGACAGGTCAGAACTCCTAATAAAGAAAATCAGGAGAGAGGGAGTCTGTGCAGGAGATGAAAAGCTAGAATCACCAGAGAAGAACAGACCAAGGGAATTTTTAATTATTGTAGATGATATAAACCGATGTATTTTAAGAAGAAAGATACAAGAATTTTATACCGTTCAAAAAGAAGTTTCAATATTGAAGAAATTACTGAAGCTTGCGAGAGAAGCAATAATTTCCAAGGTTGGAGAGAAAGACTACGGAAAGTGATTCGAGACATGGTATTTAGGTTTAAAAAATGTAGAAATACAAGATGTATTTTGATTGAAAGAAATAATATTGTAGCATGGAGGACCAGTTATTTATGACACCGTTTGACGGAAGTTTGGCAACATCCCTATTCGGCAAGGTTTGTGGCCTGCTGTTTAACGTCATAGGAGGAAAGCGGGTGGAATGGAGTGAGTACAGGTGTTAACTTTTCCAAGAACGACGACAGTGCTGAAGGGGCACAGATCCGATGGTCCGACAATACCTGCTCTTAACTATGTCTTTCATGTCCATTCATTTTCACTTATCCCTCCTTCACTTCTCTTATTATCAGCTACACTTACTAACCATTCATACTCATTTTCTCATTCAACTTTACTTCCACCTTTCTCCTAATTAACTAAACAATTCTTTCTTGTAAATAACATAAATGCTTTTAAAATTATTGGGTAAACATTGGTAATTTCGTGATAATTCCATGAAAATTAATTTAAAATGCAAATGTGTAAATATATCCTTATTCCGATTTTTTCATCTAAAAGACGATAATTTGCTGTACAAATCTGGAGACATAAAAGATTGGACACGTTCTTGAACAAGTGCCAAAAACCACTTTTACAACTTAAGCTAAAAGGTTGGTTATTTCGTGATAACCTTGGTAATTTCGTGATATTACATTGACTATTACACTTTTACTACGTCACACTACTTTTGACAAATAAAACGGTGCGAAAGGACGTCTTTCAACCAATCATGGCTGCTTATCGCATAATTTTATCGCATCCCTAGCATTTGTTTAATTTTATCGCGTCCCTAGCATTTGTTTATTTTTATCACTACCCTAGCATTTGTTTCTTTGTTTGCCAACATTTCAAACTGCACTGGTCTGGACGTCAAAAACAGAAAATTACAAACCACTCCAGTCGATGCACAGCATTCACGAACAAGAATTAATAAAGATCACTGGTCATAGCTATGCATCTTCCCTGAAACCGTATTTACTAATAAATGAAGAGCACCATTTGGAAATCCTGAATGAATTGAGGGATACATCATGTACATCAACGAGTTCACTTCTTTTACGCACACGTCCAATATAACATCAACTGAACCACCAACCACTAAAACATTCAAATTTGAAAATTGTACTTTCAATAATTGTATCTTTTAAAATTATTCGTGTTTTTTTTTTATTTCATTATCGTTAATTAAAACGTTTCTTGTTTATTTAATCATCCCTAATTAAAACTTTTCTACCACTCGTTTATATTATTTAGGTTATGTTTGTTATAGCTTCTGCTATATGATATTATGAATAGTCAGGTATCAGAGATTGTTTAATACTAAGATTAATTGAAAATCATCTCTCACGTGACGTTGATTAATGGGATCGGGATAATTGAAGTGGAATGCAACTGTTTTAATAAAAATGAAACTGAATCAACAAAGCCTTCTTGACCAGTAACCTTCCACAGAGTTCAATGGAGATTCCATAGTTGGAACAACTGATATCAAGACAAGAGCTAATAATAACACGCTTCTGCCATCTACTAGGGTAAATTTATAATGTTGAGATGGTACAAATTTGAAGACAGTTTTGTACTTTCGTAAGTCAATATTTTATTGTATTGGAGTACTTCGTTGCTTCTAATCTTTATATACTTTCTTCTAATCGTGTAATAGTCAATTAAATCCCACTCGAGTTTTGATTTTCTCTAGATAAATCGAAACCTCTAGTGAGATTACTGTTGATAATTTCGTGAGAGGTAGAAGAATTGTGGAAAAATGCATTAAAGTCAAATGAAATTCTCATTTATTGTTACAAGACTTCAAACATAGTAATTCCGTCTAATATTCATATCAAGGAAACACAGAAATACATATCAACACATATTAAGAATGAAATCAAAGTAAAAATTGAAATTGAAAAGGGATCTTCTTTGCCCTGAAAGGGTGAACACTTTTATTACGGACTTTACTATAGCCTATATTACTAAGGTAACTCCAAAAGTAATGCATAACATTTGTTTAAAAATTATATTTTTATCCTACAGTTTTGCTCTTTTCACAGAATATAGATACATTCTTCAGGAACAAAATGTTACTTTTCCACATTATCCCCGTCTCTTTCAACTGCCTTACGTAACCTAGGAACGAGGGACTGTAGACCAACACGGTAAAAGTCTGGATCAACACGTCTGAGTCACTCTCTAGCAGCGTGCACAAGGGAGTCATCTTCTAACCTCGTTCCGCGAAGAGATCCTTCAGTTTACCAAAGAGATGGTAATCGCACGGTGCCAGTTCAGGACTGTAAGGTGGATGTTTCAGTGTTTTCTATCCGAATTTTCTGATCTGGTCTGTGGTCTTGTGACTGACATATGGCTGTGCGTTGTCGTGCAATAGCAGAACATCCTGCGTCTCCCGATGTCGTCGAACACGACTCAGTCGAACTTGAAGTTTCTTTGGAGTTGCCACATACGCGTCAGAATTAATGGTGGTTCTGTGTGGCATGATGTCCACAAGCAAGAGTCCTTCCGAATCGAAAAACACAGTAGCCATAACTTTTCCTGCCGAAGATACACTTTTGAATTTCTATTTCTTTCGTGAATTTGCATGATGCCACTCTATTGTCTGCCTCTGTCTCCGGTCCAAAATGATGGAGCCATGTTTCACCTTTTGTCACAATTCTTGCAAGTAAGTCATCTAGCACTTATCATTGGCACTTAGCATGATAACAAATCAAACAGAAGCTGCACTGAACCCATTGCGTCCCCCTTTTCTTTTTTGTTATCACATCTTATTTTCAGATTTTTAAAATTCGTATTGTAATACAATTTTTAAAATAGTATAAAATGTAACGCTTAATGCTCAACAAAATTTCGCCTCAAACAGCTAAGATTTCTATCAGTAAAGCTAAGCCTATATGGCGACTACAGATGTATCTAAAATTCCAAAAAAATTCATAAAATTTCCTTTAAGGTATAATAAATCGTTGTACCAAATATCATATGCTTACCTTTAGTAATAAGCCTGTAATGTAATTACAAACATCCACAAAATTTGTACGCCTGAGAAGTCGACGCTAACTTGCTCTCTCCAAACATAAAAGCTCACTGAAGCAGCTACAATAGTCACACAAAGCGTAGCTGTATGTTTCTGGAAACCGGACAACATATGCAATCCTTTGGCGGAAATTTGAATCTCGTCACACCATTGGTTAGTTCACGAAAGAGCAAAGAAAAAGTATCACGAAGTAACCACTGCCACGAAATTACCAATATTTACCCTATAATATTAGATAACTAAGATTTGTTGACTACTTCAGGGAAAACGTAATCTATTATTAAATTCTTTGTCTAAACACTTCCAACACAATCACATTAGCGCTCGTACCCTAGACTATGGTTTCACATGATTTATAACTTGGTCTTAGAATCTAATTTAAACAAAACAATTCCATAACCTTGGAAAAAGTGCATCAGTTCAATTCCATTTTTCCATTTGTAACTAACACTGGTATTATTTTATCCCAATGATACACAATTTCCTCATATTGTAAACTGTCTTTTCTTCTCTACTGCCCCCTCGCTTCACACTCCTTTCTCGATTAGCACTATCTATACTTCCCCTTCTACCCCCGCATTTATTTCACGTCCTCTTTCTCCACTCTCTTCTTTCGTTCATTCAGCATTCTTCTCTCCCTCCTTCTGCCTTCAAACTTCAAGTTCTACTTGGCCTTGGGGTGATGTCGTTACTGATCGTCTTGCTTATGACGTTGAGATTTTTTTATTTTATCTTATTTATTCATTTGTTGTTGAACATAACAGGCAAAGCCCAATTACAATGTTCACGACTAACAAATTAATTAATAATATACTCAATTAAACTATTAAAACTTAAAAAGTACTACAATTTTATGACTACTTCCGGGCGTGGTTTCTGCCATTATCATACATTTTAGTAAGGTTTTGCGCGTTCTTCCGATTTCTTCTTATTGAATGTCTTTGTGAGGGGATGTGTAGGTAGTAGCCATTGTAGCTTGTAGGTTAAAGTTCCGAAAACTCTTTCTGTTGACATACTAATCATGTCATCGCCACGTGAGCGAGATTTAGTATAGGAATATCTGTACATTCTGTAGCACGTAATGGCTGAAGGAAAATTATATTTATCATGCCACATATCTTTCTCAATTGGTCACTCATCAACAGAAGAAGGATTTATAATCCAAACCCTGACTATCGTCGTTGTAGCAGCCATAACTCCTGAAACAAGAAAACTGTTCTTTGCTGAACGTCAATGTCTTCTCCTACTCCACTCTGAAATCCTGTATCTCCGACATAACGACGGAAAGTCTTTATTCTTTCGTTAGTGATTAAGACACCAACCTATCTTTCAAAATGATCTCCCAGAAAATGTTGAGTTTCCATTCTACATTATATTTATCAAAACTATAGAGTCCTATAATCAAATTTATGGGATGCTCTGAAATTTATAACACTTTTTTATCAATTAACTAACACAAATTCTGTATTTGTATGATAATTACCCGCTCTCAACAAAGTGAAGTTTCCTACTAAGGTACTGTCAAAATTCTTCAGTAAATACTCAGTTTTCAAAGCACATACTACTTTTATCATCGCCAAAAACAAGACAGATGCTCTGCAGGAAGGCAGGCGCTCCACGGTGTTGGAGGTACCTCATATCTAAGCACCAACGTATGTGTTTTATTCTTATGAAATGAAGTACACACTACAAAAATGTAGTAAAAAATTTGTTGTTGAATTTTGTTAGTTGGGCCGTGAATGCCGGCTCAGTCAACGAGGTCGGCCCGACTCCATCAACGCCATCTATTTCTATCGGCATTCCTTCCATTATCCGTTACAGGTGCATGGGTAAACGAGGAGGAAGTAGAGCCTTCGTGGATAGCTACATTTTGAGCTACATTCACTTAGAAGTTCTCTAGCAAGGTAGACAGATACTCACATGTTCCATAGATATTCGGAAGTGAGTACTGAGTTGGTCATTTAGAATGTTCCAGATTAGGAACAGAAGTACGGGGTACTGTACCTTGAGATTCTTCTAGCGGTAATTTATAGACATTTATATGAGAAATTGGTAGGAACACTCCTCCTTTCAATGACCTATTTGTTAGGTAAAGAGTTGTAATATACTGTACAGGGCTATATACATATATATATTTTTTTTCTTTATTACGAGTCAATATTTGATATTGTATCTGTATCTGGCAGAGTTGAATAGAGTTTCAAGAAAGCATATCGGTCGTTACTGTCTTCTTGCCATTCATATTCATTTTTCTTAAAATTGTTTATTTAATTATTACTGATGCCTTATTGTGTGTATTACATTTAAACTATTCATATTTTTTATTTAATCATGTTTTATTATATATTCATTAATATCCAGCCTTGGCTTATTCCTGCTCGTTTCCACTGCGCCATGTTGGTCAAATCCTAAATCACTCTCTACATCTGATACGCTAGGTGTACCCAATATGCTAGGTGAGGTGTTTCACTTAAGCCTTGGTTTTTCTGAACCGACGCATGTGACGTGCAAGTTGCGAGGCCCGCCTCGCACAAATCCGGACTACACTAGAGATAGTGAGTGGTTTCTATAACTGCGAGGTGCGAGGTCTGCGTACCTCGCAACTAAAGAAACCATTCGCTATCTCTCGTGTAGTCCGGATTTGTGCGACGCGGGCCTCGTATCTCGCATGCTTCGATTCAGAAAAACCAAGCCTTTACGGTTTTAGAGCATGGTTCCATAGATGTATGCTTTGAACGTTTCATAGAATCACCCTTTGTTATATTGAACAAGATGTTTACGCTGTTTGCTGTGACGTCATCTACAGGTACATATTGTGGGCGCGATGCAAGCGTGCCGAATACTTCGCGAATATAGGAAAAGGAACGGTAGAGAAAACTCCGATATGTGACAATAAGTAGGCTAGATGTAATTTACTGTAACAATTAATACAATTCAAAATATTAATAAATAGTACATTAATGAAAGTTATTCAACAGTAACTTGGGAATTGAGGTTTCACTGTTTCTTAGCATTATTTTACACATACATTTTCTTTATTTACTATTAATTTCTCTCTTCATAAGTACATTTGTGTGATTATTTTAATTTTATTTTTTTACTTTCTCTTTATACTTTTATTTACTCATTTCCCCGACCCTCTTCATCATTTCTTTCATCATCTACATTTTTACTTCATTTATTTCGTTATGATTTTTGTTTATTATTTATTTATCTATTATTTGGTTCTTCCTATATGTATTTCATAATGCGTTGTTTTTAATTTATATTTATTCATCAGTGTTGTGTATGCATTAACATAAAATATATTCATTACAGTTAATAATATTTATATTTTTAATCACTTGATTGTTTTATTTATCCATTGATTTATTAGTTCGCCAAGTTATTTGCTTATTGTGTAATTAATTCATTATTTCATTATTTTATTTCTGCAAATGCAGTTATAAAACATCGGGACTCGAACTCACACAGCTTGCGAGAAAGGATAGTAGTCTAGACTTTTCAGATTTTTGTGTGTATTTAACTTAAAAATTTCGCATATCCCGCTTCCGATAATTCCACTACAACACGCTACAACATGGAATAGAATTCACTCATTTCATTCCGAATAATGGATCCTTTATAGGATTAAATAAATACACTTTCAATCGTTGTTGATTGCTATAGGGATGTGCTATGGGACTCCGACCTCCCAATGGAAATGCAACAAAACGCTTTCGTTCCCACTTGTCCGACAAGTTTAATTCAATTATTTAATTTGCTTTACATGTTCTATGTATTATTTCCAACTTAAAAAAATTCATGAATATCTTTATTTTTCGTAACCGGCAAGACGAGGTAGTGATGTGAGAATGCTATTGTAATAAAACACATGGAAGAAATTTTAGGGTTTGAAAAGAAGACTAAAAACACTTGACTATTGGCCCAGTTGGCCAGCCATTCTTCTCCCTTTACAAATGGAATGACTTCCGAGAACAGTGTTGTTACTTTAATGACGAAGCTATTTCAATTACTCATTATCAGGGAACGGATTTATATGGACTAAAAATATATGAAATATGTAAATATATATGTAGTTATTTTTACCAAAATATGGAATTAAATATGGATTTTTACCAAAATATGGAATTAAATATGGACTTAAAATTATAAAAAAAATGACTATGTACGTTAAATATTGGTACATTTTAATCAAACTAAACAAAAAATATAATGGACGTACCTTATCTTCCAATGTAGTTTCAAAAAAACACAATTTTTATTGTCTGTTACCATAACAATAGGTTACAAACATTTCTTTCAAGTGCTGAAAAGTGAATCTTCTTCTATTGTCTCTGAGGATAGATTTATACTGACTAAAAGAGCGTTCGACGTCACAAGAAGTAACTGGTACATAATTCAATTTCACAATGTCTGCTGGGGATAAGTCCAAGTTAATCTTCACTGTTGATTCACCACTCATCACAGCAACAACCTTTTGTAGTTCTTCATATCCAGGGTTTTTTGAAAGTACAGTGTCCACCTTAGCTCTTACTGCATCTGCAACTTTACCTCTACCACGATTCAGTTGTTCCACAGTACTATTTATAATTTCAAAACTTTCAGATAGTGAAAGGTGCCTATTTTGGAGACTTTTGAGCGTTTTTATGATGCATGAAAATGTATGCTGAATGTGAGCTAAGTCATTCTTCACACTTATGTCACAGGTAACTGTTTTCGCAGTATCAATTGAGACTGCATCTTCAGAGTCCAATGCAAGGAGAACATTGTTAATAGAGTCTATATGTTCGGCATAATATTCAACTGCTTCTAGCCATGTACCCCATCTAGTTAAAATTGGCTTTGGTGGCAATGGAATTTCAGGGTACATTTCTTTCAACACGTTAACTCTACTGGGAGCTTTGAGAAATACTTTTTTCACTGATGAAATCAACAAATCTACTTTAGGGAAATTGTCTCTGACCACTTCTGCCACACGATGAAATGCATGCGCCACACAAGTAAAATGAGTCAATTTAGGATATACAACAGATAATGCTTGTCCAGCTTTGACCATATAAGGGGCAGCATCGCTAATAAAGAATAACACATTATCGTACATAATACCCTTTGGCCACAGGATACCCATAGCTTCGTTGAACAGTTTAACTATAGTTTTGTTATTGCACTTTTCTAGAACATCACAATGTAAAAGAATTCGTTCAGAATATTGTTCACTTAACAAACCGATAACTACATTACCAACAAGTCTACCTTCTTTGTCGGGAGTCTCATCAATGGAAACCCAAATTGAACTATCTTTAATTTCATCTCTTATCTTCTGTATTGTCTCATCGTAGATGGATGGAGCATACGTCTTCCTAAGTGTTGACTCATCCGGGATTGTATGTTGAGTATATTTTTCAAGGAATTCCCTGAAGACCTTATTCTTTAGTTTGTAGAGAGGAATATCAGCAGAGATGAGAGAACGGCACAGGTCGATGTTAAACTCAGATCTTACATTCGATGTTGTTGGTTGTGTTAAAAACAATTGTCTCTGCTTGGAATTTAGTTGTTTGTTGGCCTGATGTTTACTAGTTGTAATGTGTTGTTGCACCAGGAACTTTTGTGTAGATGATACTGCACACTGACACAAATTACAAAATAATATTTTATTGTCAGTTGATAAACCATCTTCTTTAAATTCTGAAATGTAACTTGTTAGTTTTGATTTTAAATTGACTGAATGACGTACTTTTGGCATATTTACCGTCTTTATAGTATGATTTACAAAACTGAACCTATGTGTACTCTGACTGGCATTTAACTGTTGAGCTGCACAACTGAAGTCTGTTAAAAATTTTAAATTAAATTAATACAGTTTTGTAACTTACTTTCCCATTGTTGATAGGACTGCTAATTTTCAAATAACTCTGATGTTAAAGGGATTACTGAACATGTGTTTAAATCTCTATTGTTGAAATGTATTTTTAAAAGTTAATGGAATTTTGTTTTGTTTTATTGTTAAACCTAATATAATATGGACTGTTTTATATGAAATATGGAAAATATATGGAAATTAACGAAAATATGTACTAAACTCTAAAATATGGAAAAATATGGAAAATAAAAGTAGGATTTTTCAACCCTACACATTGTGAAACATAAAGATAATGCAAAATATAAATTATATTAGCTTTATAAGTAAATATGTATTTACATATAAATCCTTTCCCTGCTCATTATAAATGAGTAAATAGTACTCACCAGTACACTAAACAAACAAAATGTTCACAATTTTACTGTTAAACATGAGCCAATTCTGATGTATTGCAACAATCATTTGACAAATATTTCTCTTTAAGTCCTCTACATGATGTGAATTGTTTGCATACAACTTTTATTTAAGTGCAATGCGCAAATAAAAGTCACAGGGGTATCTAGGATGTCTCACACTTGTTAATTATTCTGCGTTCGAACACTTCGTGTAATGCACCAAATATTTGCGTAACTGTCGTAATGGAATATTGATTGTTATAAATTACAACGAATTCGCACCATATTACACAAAATTACACCATGAGCCACGCACAGAGCAATAAACATATCAAACTAGCATCACAGAACAACTCAAGTACGTAGGAAACCGATCAACAGCTGGCATGACTTACGGCAGACGACCTTGAAAAGTCGGGAATACTTTTCGTCCATTTTCTGCCGTTTCTGATCACATATTATTTGTCATTCCATCTCATCTTTGGACGCCCTACACTTGTTGAGAGGTGCCTTTTTGTGTTACTTTTGGTAATGTCATATTTCACACTCTTGATATGTTCTTTCCACTTATTCGTATAATTTTCAATTATTTCAGTAATAAACTACTATTCTACGAAGTTCTGTACGTATACAATTATTGCTTTTTGTCTAGAAGAGTAGGTGAGTGGTCCAGTGGAAGAGAAGACCTGGTTGAGCGGAAGAGGTCTTATTGCCTTAACTCTTCCAGGCAAAATATAACTGCTACTGTTACTTCTATTGCAACAGCTGTTACTACTGCTACTACTACTACTGCTGCTACTACTACTACTGCTACTACTACTACTGCTACTGCTGCTACTGCTACTACTACTACTACTGCTACTACTACTACTACTACTGCTACTGCTGCTACTACTACTGCTACTACTGCTACTACTACTGCTGCTGCTGCTACTACTACTACTACTACTACTACTACTGCTGCTGCTGCTGCTACTACTACTACTACTACTGCTGCTACTACTGCTACTGCTACTACTACTACTACTACTACTACTACTGCTGCTGCTGCTACTACTGCTGCTGCTACTGCTGCTGCTACTACTACTACTGCTACTACTACTACTACTACTACTTTATCTTTCTCCCGCCATCAAGGACCTCATATTAGAGGTTTATATTATTTTCTTTACTTTTCCTGAATGTCCTACTTTCAGATCCATATACGAGGAATGGAATGACAATTATTTTATAAAATTTGAGAATATTTTTCTTCTCTACCTTTACGAAAAGTGTTCGTTTCAGATCAACACAAAACCGCCTAAATAGATTATTTTTATATTAATTTCTATATTTTCTACGCATGAGACATGACATCCCAAATAATTTTAAAAGTTGACTTTTTCAATCCTTCTGAATTAGGCATATTACTATAGCTGTTATTGTATTTTTACCACTGAAGGCCCTTTTGCTTTTCTTCTGTTTATAAAATCACACTAAACGTTTTGGTTATTTGGATTAAGTTTAAAAGCAGCTTTTTCCAACACATTTCTTGATCTGGAATTAACTATCTGGCCATCTGCAAATAGTATAGTCGTAAAATCAGTCAATCCCTTTGATTACAAAATCCATTTAAAATATGACCTTAAGAGTGCCTGGTTATACTTGTATACAAGTAACGTTAGTTGATTATGAGTAGAGCTAGGGCATGTACCCACTGAAGAAAAAATCAAGTTACCTACGACGCGCTTATTTATGCATCACACCATACGTCACAAACTGACTCAAGGCTGTACAGTCTCTGGTACGACAGCAGTACAGACAGGTTAACGTTGTTTTGTAGTCGTTCCGGTTTATACTCTATTCTACGGCTACTCATAAGAAATGCACAATCGTTTGTTACAATAAAACTATATGAAACTGTGTCATTCAGAAAAGTATTAAGAATTTAGAAACGACAAATATTCAAGTGCCTGATACTCTGCGACTTATTGAAAAACTGATAGAGCAACTCCTGGGCCTATCACAGAAAAACCATTCTTGAGACAAGTTCTTATTATATTACAATGATTATAAGAAATTGTTTGCTGTAGTCTAACAAAACACTATCTACTTTTGAACATGATCTACAATACTTTCAGTTCGTTCCATGACATCATGTGGTGTGGAGCGAAGTTTTTCACGTTATAAACATTGTTTAGACAATAGGAGGAGAAGCTTCAATTTAACATTTTAAAAAAATCTCTATACATATATACACACATACATTTTTGCCCACGTACATAAGTGTTATGCGCATGGGCAGGTCTTTCACCTAGCATTCTCCAATTTTTCTTGTTTTCTGCCTTCCTCTTAGTCTCCGCATATGAGCCACATATCTTAATGTGGTCTATCATCTGATATCTTCTTCTGCCCCGAACTCTTCCTCCGTTCACCATTTCTTCCAGTGCATCTTTCAGTAGGCAGTTTCTTCTCAGCCAGTGACCCAACCAATTCTTTTTCTCTTTCTGATCAGTTTCAACATCATTCTTTCTTCACAACATAACTTAATTTCTTATTCTGTCTGTCCACTTCACACGCTCCATTTTTCTGCATATTCATATTTCAAATGCTTCTGCACATCATACCATGTTTGCAGTTTTTCCAGCAATCTATCTGCTGTTAGATCTGTGCCCGGCAGAAGTTTCAACACAACCCGTTGTCGCCATCCTGGCTGCAACGAGACGGAAACTCTTGGTCACGTGTTGGGATTCTGTCGAAAAACGGAGCTGCTGCGCAACAATCGACACCATAAGACCAGGACCGGTATTTCTGATGTCCTCAAGCGTCGCGGATGGGAGGTATACGAGGAGATCCACTGCGTCTCATCCTTAGATTCGAACAGAAGAGCAGATATTGTAGCCATCCACAGGACTCAATCTAAGGGAATCATTCTTGATCCTACAATCCGGTTTGAGAGGGATACCCTGCAGGCACAACACGTTGATGAGGAGAAGAAGTCCATTTATGAGTTCTGCATCCCATACCTAAGTGAGAAATATAACCTTCCCACTAGTCAGTGGAGTGTTTCTGGTCTTTTGTTTGGTGCGCGTGGCACTCTTCCTAAGTTCACATGGAATATTTTAAAACCACTCGGTCTCCGATTTTTTGAAATTCAAAAACTTTTATTGGATATTCTTAAGGATTCAATCCAAATATTGCATTACCATTTATATTTTGGCCATTGACGATTCTTTTGGGTTTGCATTTCTCTGGATGTTTTACTAAACAATTCCCGTATTTAATCTTTTTGTCTTTCTAAATTATTTCTGTAGTGTATGACTTGAGGCTTTCCCGGCGTTTGATGTAGATTAACTCTTCTCTGGTTCTCAGCCAGGTGAGTTGGAGATTAGCTTCCAAGCTTTCGACGGCTAGCTCTGCCACATTCAAACTAAATGATATGTCGATCTTCATTAAACTATGGTATTCACTTAACTTTAACCCTTGCTTTCTCCGTTTTTAATAAATGGCGCTTGGCCAACTATGGCTCTGAACCCTTCAATTGCATGTTATCCTTAAAATGTTAAATTTGCTCATAATTATATCTAGAAGAAAGAAATAGGAGCCCTGTGTTCGCTTCAAAGAAAATAGTTGCATAAATATACAGATATGATGGTGCTGAAATTATGTCTGGGGAGCGTGGAAACTTACAGGCTCAGGTTAAAGCTACATTTGTGTGCACTACTGCGCCTATAAAATGAACCTGGTTTTAAAGAGAATTCATTAGGTCATATAAAGGATTACGATATTTCAAAAGTTACTTTCTGACTAGATGACCGTATACGTCTGTACGTTTATCTGCGTGAGTTTACTTTTGAAACCCAAAACTTGACAAGAATTTCATTACAATTCTGTGCTTCTCCTTATGATTCCCTTCGTAACTGTATTACACAAGTCGCCACTGGTTTAAATTATTGACTAAAATTTCTTGGTAGGTCCATTAATTTTTCTTGCTCATTCGTCAGGTCATAAACATCGGGTTTTTACTTCTCTAACCTTGTTCAGCAAAATGCGCTGAAGATGCTGGAAGTTGTAAGATTCTGTCTCACGCATAAATCCCATTATTCGCATTCATTCGATTTTCATGCCCCGCATGGAGCGCACTCGTCGACCCCAGTCTATAAAAAGGGTTTCCGTGGAGAATACTTAAAAAGGAACTGAGCGTGTGGAATCGCTTTTTTACACCGCATTCTCTACCGCCGCGCCGTTCAGAGAAATCGCCTGTGAAACTGTTAACTCGAATCTGAATTACAGATCCTACAGCTAATATATATATATATATATATATATATATATATATATATATATATATAATAACATACTCATTAATTCTTATTTCTTAAAAATTTTACATTGTCAAATTTATAAGTCATTTTTTAGTGTTTTATGTGTAATTTTACTTGGTTTAAAGTCATTATATGGTGAAACTACGATTTCATCTTAATTCACTGGAATCAGTTGGATCAGGCATTGCATTATGGATGTGGGAGAAAGGAGAGAATAACAGGAGGAATGTATGGCGTAATGTTAAGATGCGTTTAATTGATATAGAGAGGCAAGAGATTGAGCTCCAATGTTCGGAAAAGTCCTCACTACATTTACAATCAGATCTCATGCTTAACTGGGGGAGGTGTGACTACATAAATTCTTGTAACAAAGACAGCAGAGCAGGTTTAGCGTGGCTAAGATTGGGGACATGGAAGGGTAATAAAATTGTCAACGAAGAAGGGGAGCGTCTTTGTCCGCTTTGCAAAGAAAAGGATTCCTATAAGCATATTTTGTTACTGTGTGTCGAATTGGAACAGGTGCATACATAACACGTATAATATTGTTGTATGATATAGGCTACAAAGGTCTAACAAGATAACTTTCCACATCAGGGGCCTGTTTCACAATGTTTACAATCTTTGTAAATTGCAAACTTTGCTTGTAAATTAGAAACTTCTGTTTCAGAATCTTTATTTGTAATGTTGAGCTCTACAAAGGAAATCAAATCTTTACAAATTAAATTCTGCGCACTTAACAAGTATTCCGTTTTACAATGAAGAGTAATTTTACAAACGTGTAAACTTTACTTGTAAAGTTAGCACATTTTCTACAATAGCTCTGAGATATGTAAAGTTTAATATTGCAGCAAATTCTGAATAAATACAATAAAGATATATATATATATATATATATATTAAATTAATTTTTGAGTAATTGGGTAATATTAACAATTAAACTAAAGCAGTTTTAATGTTATTAAGTAGTTGTAATGACTCAGACGAAGTTATTGAATGTAGGTCTAATCAAACAAAGACGGATACGTAAAATTTTCCGGCCAAGAATTAATAACAGGTTCATATCATTGTATGAATTTAATGAAAGGTTTCGATTGAGTCCCGCGCAATACTTCAGAATACCGAGTAAGTATTTATGTACAAAGACTGTATTTAATAAATACTCGCACTTAAAAAAGAAGATCTCCGCGCCAAAAATAAATAATTCAATAATGCAATAACGACACTACTTACATGGTATTCTGAAGTCGTTTCCAGTCCCGTTTCGCTTTTATCTCTCCTACAAGATATGGGACATCACATTCAAAATGGAAAAGTGGTGCCCTAACCTCAAAGCGAGAACTGTATTGGTTTGCATACTAGCTGCCAGTTCCGTACGTTAGCAGATAAGGACGGAATTTCTGAGATTTCATTGTGAAAATGTGCCCACAGGGTAGTTGATGTTGTTAAAATGCGAGGCAGGTTTTTGATCACCAAAACGTTATTTACTGTAGCACAGAATTTTTATGCTGCTGCTGGGATCGCTAATGTTTGTGAGGTTATGGATGCAACATTAATAAATACTGATGAATCAACACAAAAATGAACCTGATTTTGTGGTAGACATTGTAATTATTTTATCAACTGCATATTTGTACGTGGACCAAATATGTTATTTATTTATTTGACTGAATTTGGAACTAACTTTGGTCATATAAGTAATAGACGTATTGGTATACGCGACCAATCACATCACATGAAACTCCATTGTCGCCAATATATAAAACTTTAAATACTTTTAATTTGTTTAACAATACTTTATATTTTCTGTTGGTGAAATATGAATCAGCAAGCTTGGAATAATCTATTTTGGTACAAAATATAAACATATGTATCGATAGTTGTAAAAATACAGCGACTTTAGCTCTGCTCCTTAGCGATTTTTGTAAACTGTTGTTGGCGATATTGTGTAACCAATAATGCCTATTTGTAAATTTCTTTAGCTGATTTTGTAAAGTTCGTCAAACTTTAGAAATTAATAAGATAGCATTGTGAAACACGGTTTACAAGCATTTGTAATCTTTTACTTGTTATTTGTAAATTGTTAATTTGTAATTTGTTAGGATTGTGAAACGGGCCCCAGGTTGAAAGTTTGTAAGGGTAAATATTTCAATTAAAAATTCACCTATAAACACGTAGCATTCACCACATACTGTAAGAGACGAAGGAGTAATTACGAAGTATAGCCAAATATGACGCTTTACTGGTATTTGAATTAATTTTGTATTTATCAATAGCAAGACATACAGATGCAACATAATTATACTACAGCAGACAGACATAGATTATAAGTCACAATTTATTTCAATCAGTGCCTTTTATGAATTGAGTATTGTGCTATATTCTTCTATAATAGTCCAATGTAACGAATAAGTTCGAATACTTACTTACTTACTTACAAATGGCTTTTAAGTAACCCGAAGGTTCATTGTCGCCCTCACATAAGCCCGCCATCGGTCCCTATCCTGTGCAAGATTAATCCAGTTTCTATCATATCCCACCTCCCCCAAATACATTTTAATATTATCCTCCCATTTACGTCTCGGCCTCCCCAAAGGTCTTTTTCCCTCCGGCCTCCCAACTAACACTCTATATGCATTTCTGGATTCGCCCATACGTGCTACATGCCCTGCCCATCGCAAACGTCTGGATTTAATATCCCTAGTTATGTCAGGTGAAGAATACAATGCGTGCAGTTCTGCGTTGTGTAACTTTTTCCATTCTCCTATAACTTCATCCCTCTTAGCCCCGAATATTTTTCTAAGCACCTTATTCTCAAACACCCTTAACCTATGTTCCTCTCTCAGAGTGAGAGTCCAATGCTTATATTATTTTGTTCTATACTTGATTAAGTGTAGGCCTATGTATGCTGCAATAGTCATAGCAAAAGCTAATTATAATCCAGGTTTTAAGCATTGCTTTATATATTATTGCGCCTTACAGTTCACATTTGCAGGTAAATTAAGTTTCCTGTAAGAACACCCACTTTTGTGAGGTTTTTTTTTTTTAACCTGATTATGCTGTGTTCCATTATACGTTTATGATGACGCCACTTCAAAAAAAAAACCTATACAAAAATATGACTCGTAATTATTTAATATGAATGAACAGAGTATATCAAATCCTTCTCAGGTCCGAATATACTGTATTTATTTCTGATTGTCATCTCTGCCAACTCAAAGTGTGTGTATGAAAGTACGCATGTGTGTCCCTCACGCATTTGTTAACATCTTTGTTGCAGCGCTGCCGGAGACTCCTCCAGAGATCCAAACGGAGCACGACCGCTACGAACCGGGAGACACCCTGCGAGCCAACTGCACGTCGCCTCCCTCAAAACCTGCCGCCAGTCTCAGCTTCTTCCTCAACAATATTCCCGTAAGTGCTTATCATTATACTTTCTATTGTTACAATCTTCTTTCTCTTTTCACACCAATAGATTAGTAAGTGACTATGTAAGTGTCTATTAAATTAACAAACCTTTTCGCGGATCAGACTTTCAGTAAGCTACTAATGAAATGGGATTGCAAATTATTTAAATACAGCCGCGGTACGTATCGCAAAATGAGAAAAATGAATGCGAACTGATTTTTTGAATCTGTCATATAGTAAAGAAGAATGAAATTAACTAAGTTAATGATTTGTTACCAACGACACAAGAAGCTGTCTATTAACTCCTACTGAACAAGTTTTGTTGAATAAGATTTTATGCTACGGGATCATTTCAAATATTTGTGTGTGAATAAAATTACTGTTTGTAAGACAGTCAAGAGGGCTTCTACTGAAATTGTGATAATACTACCCTCCAATTTCTCCTCATTATTGTTGAGAAATCTGAAAAGAAGTCAGCAATCGTAATTCCACAGCCATGGCTGTGGGTAATACTCAACACGTAGTATCTAGATGGTCGTTATTGAAAATTCGCATAACTATCTAGCGGCAACATTGTGAACTATTTAAAACAATCGATATCGAATCTAATCTTAATTTATGTATTTGCAGATACAAAAACTCGATTCTCGAGTTACTTCATTGAAGAATAATTCTGTGGTGTTTGGGTAAAGGGAGACAAGTCATAAAAATGAGTTCGGAGATAAATGACAATTAAACTTGGAACCCTTATTACAAATAATTTTCTACACAAATAAAACACATCAACTGCTAGTATTCTTTGATTTTTGTACACTCACTTGTATAATTTAACTTGTGTGTTCATCTGGGGAACAAAATTCCACCTGGACAAAAAAATTACTTATACCCCTTTACCCGAACACCACAGAATTGTTAGAGCTATAACTTACGAAAACTGATGAAACAATATATATATACACTATCTACCAAAAAGTAATTGGGCACTGTTTTTGCTCCTTTAGAACTTCGTGGTACCACCTCTTGTTGCTATAACAGTAGCCACCTGTCAGACATGTTCTCCACTAGTTTGTGTAGGATATCCACTGGAATGCGTCGCCATTGCTCTTGCAATATGGCACTCAGTTGGACAATGGAAGTTGGCCGCATCTCCCGAGACCTCAATCGCCGGTCCAATTCTTCCCAAAGGTGCTCAATGTTATTGAGATCAGGACTCTGTGCAGGCCAGTCCAACCGGTGAACATTATTGTCTGAATACCACTGCATAGTAGCCGCCGAACATGGCATCTAACACGTAAAATCCTGGGTGCCCAATTACTTTTTGGTAGATAGTGTATATATAAATGAGTGATTGAAGAACTTTCTGTGCCCTACGAATTAGGATTTCTCAGTATCGATAGATTAAGAATCTCATTTTTAAAACCGTATTTCCGAATAAATCAGGGGTTATGACAAGATACAAGAAAAATTATGTAAGAAACTATCGTTTTATTGTTAGTACATCATAATGACTGTTATCTTTAAACAACAAACATTTAATAGGAATATCTTAACCTGCAACTAATAACACAGGGGTTCCCAACCGGTATGTTGCGAAGCCCCATGCAGTATGTCGCGAAATTTTGGAATTGCAAAATAAATTTTATGCCATCTAGAAAGACTCTTTACAACGCATTTTTTTATTTACAACGAAGTTTTTGATATGATGCATTTTATTTTGAGACAAACTTTACCAATGAAACGTGAACACTTGCAACAATGCTTAGTAATTCGTTTACTATTCCCACTTAGTAATAAGTAGAGTTTAGAATCGTCAGAACATATTGGTAAGTTTCAGTATGAGAGGGTTATAGTGCGACTATTTTATGAGAACTACTTGATTTAGATTTTATAATTGACAGATTTTTAATTCGAAAACAAGCTCTGGGTTAGAATTAGATAACAGCAATGCTGATTCAAATGTGTGTGGAAATTCCCTTCAAGGTTAACAAAAACGTACTGCGTTTCGTAAATATAGTGATGAATACTTGCAATATGGTTTTACGTGACATGAAGATGAATATAAACAAAAACCCGAGTGTCTTATATGTGGAAATGTTTTGTCATATCAGTCGATTGTGCCGAATAAACTAAAAAGGCATTTAGGACTGCCGTTCTCAACGCCATACTTGTGTGAATCTGCATTTTCTACCATGAAAATAGTGAAATCTAAACAAAGGGACAGACTGCTGCATCTTGAAGATGATTTACATGTCCTGTGAACCATAATCACTTATAGAGAAATTATGTGCAACCCACCAAGCGCAGACTTCACATTAATTTAAATAGGTGAGTTTTCAAAATCGACAGTAAAAATGTTTTAGGCCTATCGGACATCCAGCATAGATAGGTTCGGATTTTAGACACGTACGTTCTTTTTTTCTAATTCCACTCAAGTTGCTGCTTATTTTTTTAGAATTTTGTATTGCATGTTAACATAGACCTATCTACAACAGTGAATGTCCGACATTACATAGTAGTTATGAGTGCTTTTTCTGGCATTTTTCATTATGCAAGCGAAATATGTGTGAATAACTATGTTTTTAATTTAATTTTTCTTTGAATTTGCTTAGACTTTGAAAGTCTTAGTTGGACGAATGGGAGAATAAAAACGACAAAATTCCAGTGCAGTGAACAGTAATAATCTCCCCGTCCGGTATAAAATATTCTACACCACCTTTTCAGTAAAGTGTGTCGTCAGTCGAAAAAGGTTGGGAACCACTGATATAATGAAGTAACAAATACAGTATATCTCCTAGTACATAGTAAGGAAATTACAGCGCGAAGGATGTGGCTCAGAAACACTAGACTCGTATTCGGAAGGTCCCAAGTTTAAATTTCGAGAGTGACCTATCTGAAATTTTATCAGTTTCCTTAAAAATAAAATAACTGTAAAAGGTTTGTTGTTGTTTAAAAAGATGAATGCCGAATTGGTTCTCATTTTCCACAAAAAAGATCTATTGACAATGTTTCGCAAGACATTAATCCCTACTGATTGTGCTGGGGGTGAAGATTTCTCGCACACAGTGGCGTGTGGTGATAAATAATCCTGGTGGTGCACAAATATTTGTTATGATTATGATTATCATATTATTATTATTACACCCTATTATTATTATTATTATTACTATTATTATTATTATTATTATTAATATTATTATTATTATTATTATTATTATTATTATTATTATTATTATTGGTAATAACTACTACATAACTATTAACATATGTTACGTAGGTATAAGTTTACATAATTTTGTTAGTCAAGAAATTGCAGTTAATCAGTTTCCTATGCAGGTCCAGTAATAGTAAAGTAAAGTGTTCAATTTCTATGCAGCACACCATAAATAATATTGTTTTCGCTATGTTACGTTTTATAACACAGTTCACACGTTCACAAGCATTCGATACGTGTGTCGTCTCATCAGCCTTAACTGCTAAAAGCCAGCAGCATTCTTTATTTCTTTGAAATCTCATCATGGCATACATCCAAAATGGCTTCAAGGATTTCGCGCTGTATAGTGTTCGATGTGCTTTTAAACACTGTTCCTCTTTCCAAATGTTCCTTAAGAGTGCGTCTAATTCATAACTAAAATTGACGAGGCCAAGAAAAATACTAGCGTTTAAACATGAGTTTCCGTCTTCGTGACCTCTTAAAGCCAACTCAGAAGCTCCACAAAACCGCACGCACTTATCTGTTCTTGGTAACTTTATCATTGTGAAGTTCGACAGTCTCATTGAATCCAATTGTGTCTGTATGTTTGTTTGACCCTAAATTGCTAATTTAACATTATTGTTGAGTGTGCAGCTGAAGAATCGTGTTTTTATTTCTTTCATTCATGTGCTTCAAACCAATCATACCTACAGAACGATAATCAAAATTATTTAGTTACTACGCACAGTCCTAAATTCAAACAGAAAAATAAATAACATTCGTAACACGTAGCCTACTTGTTTTTGTCAATGAATGTTCGCCGCCGAACAATAGGCAAGGAAAACAAAATACAGCGTCTTTTATATTGCAGCCACATATTGCATTTTTCGTAAGTCCGAATGTTGAATTTTCTTGTCACTTCTCTATTACTGTTCTTCGTCACTTATAATTTTAATTCCCATGTACGTCTACCCATCTTCTTTATTTTTATCTTTTCGTGTAAAGTTCTTACGGAAAATTACATATTTAAAAGATTTTGCACACTATTCATTGCAATATTTATGATAGAACGGGCCAACAGCTACTGCAGACAGCTTGAGAACACATCTGAAAGTGCTCCTAACCCCGCCTACGCACCCTGTACTGGCTCCCTCCCATGCTCCAAAGCCTGCCAGTGAAACACTACTACTGCGCATACTCCAATGGAACAGTGTGCCGCAAGTGTCGAGCGGTAAACGTAAGTCCCAGGCGTCAACAAGACCAGTACACGTGCAGTGTTATTTTTACATAGTACCGTATTATAATAAAGAATTATGTCGCTCACATAGTCTATTGCAGCTCATTGATATAACTTTAAAAACATGTGTTATTTGAAGAGGTGGTGCACTGCTCCTGTGCTCCTTAAGAGAAATCGCCACTGCTCGCTCATATTTCCACTAGATGGCATACTAGTTCTCAGACGTGTCGATAGATGGTAGCAATTCAATGTATCAACAACAAAGTCGACGGTCGCAAAATGACCTTTCAGTTAAAGCTACTGTAGGCTAGTAAAACCAGTTAAAATTACATAAATAATACCACGGATATTTCCTACGGAATAAAGGCGGGCATCGCGTAGCTCTAATATCCGTACTGCTATTAATGTTTTTGTATGAATGAGAGTCGTAATCTCCCGCTATCTTGTGAACCTCCATGGCGTCTAATACCAGTACGGATAGCTTTAAATTGGGACGCAGTGGCGTTGCGGTTAAATAACTGCGATATAATCATAGAGGTTGTGGGTTTGATTTTCGATTAAATCTATTGATCTAATCTTTCATGTCGCAATATGGCCATGGGGTTCACTCAGCCTATAATGGAAATGAGTGCCAGTGTGTTTCTTGTGGGCGAAGGTATCTACAGGCTGTCCAATAAGTCTCCATACATAGTAAATATAAGTTAAAAATAAGAAAATATCACATAATGTGCTCAATCTGTTCAACTCGCTGCCTAGATCTCGCACCCCTTGGTTTTTACTTCTAGGGTAATTTCTTTATTCTCCCAACATCCTTCATCTGCAAGCCCTTATCGTCTATGAATGTCATGACGGCGGAAATAATGCAGCTTTTGCATCTGAACGGGTTGGAACGCATTCACCGATCTGTGCCTGACTCGAAAGCCGTTATATTGAGCACATCATATGACATTTCTATTTTGAACTGACATTCCTTATCTATGGAGACTTTTGGGACGCTCTGTATAACGTAGGACTGCAACCCTACTGCTCCGATTGTTTAGTGAGGGTTAAGCCTAACATCCATCCACGTTTTGGAGCCTTTTGTGGTCTGTAATAGGGTAGCTCTGCTTTTTTTTTATATAAAACCAAAGAAATATAAAATTTTGACCGTATGTCTTGCATTTTCTAATGGTAAATATTTATTAGAAATTAGTGTAACAAACAAATCAATTTTGAAGAAACAAAACACTGACCAAACTAGGACATTTCTTGAGCCATTTCTCGTGCTTCTTATTTGTATTTCCAGGAAGTAGGTATAGAAATAAAGAAAACTTAATTACTTACCAATACAATCAGTTTAACAAAAAGACTGCTAATATGTGACAGTCCATAGGAAAAGACACCTTAACTTACTAGACCTCATTTTGAAGGAGAGACAAAAATATATTTCATATGAAAATTAGTTTATTACAATTCTGATGTCAGATCTGGATTAAATAGAAAATATCTTGTGGCATTGTACACTAGATCTAGATACTAAACTTTAATAGGTAGTTGTTAAACTTTAAATTTGTTTATGCTCGACCATGCCGAAATGTAGAAATTATACACCTGGTAGCAGCCATTTAATGGACCTCATTAAAGTACACCTATTCATTAAAGTTCAGGTGTTCCGCCAATCAGAAAGCACCATATGAAAGCGCAAGTATCGATTTCACCAATTGCACAATAAATAACCTAAATTTGAAATAAAGTCATTTCTGTTGCTATAATAATTAGCGTTAATTGTAAATAATTTTCAAATAAATTCAATTTGTCATCTCGTTTTTCAATGTATAATTCAGTTTCAAGGTTATTTCAAGATTAATGTTTCTTTTACTCTCTAGATTATATCAAGATCGTCGACATCTTTTCTCAGAAAAAATCAATACCTTCGCGTCTGCGCACATCTCACAATTTACGAGGTAGGCTATAGCACAAGGTCAGTTCCGCTCCTCACTTAGATAACAGTAACATGAATACTTATGAATAATTTCAAGTTAGAAATATGGTCGAGCATAAAAAGTCGTATGAAACTTGCCTATAATGGTAATTAAGACGCTCGTGTGAAAATTATGAAACTCGCTTGCGCTCGTTTCATAAACATACTCGTGTCTTAATTACTACCATTCTAGGCTCGTTGCATAATGTACAAATATATATATATATTTTTTTCAAAATCAATATTTTCGGAACTTAAAATAAAAAAATTATAACTTTTACATCATTTTGAATTTTTAAACCAAATAATAATAGTTTTATTCAGTATTTTCTTCTCTGTAAGATGGTACCCATAAATAAATTTCGTCACAGTGGAAGTTAAGGTCCCATTTCCCATGGGATGTCACATAGCCTATATGAATTATTATAGCTCTTCATTTAACTTTGTAAGATATTAATTGTTGAGTGCCATAAATCCGAGACAAAGGATGTCATATAACGAGACTATAGAATGTTTCTGAAACTAATTAAAAGTTTAAGTGCTTATTCATTACAAAATAATGTAACAAATAAATTAATTATTATTCAAGAGACAAAACACTGATCAAACTAGGAAATTTCTCTTTCCATTTGTCCGTTGTGATAGCCTCTTGTTTCTATTTCCAGGAAGTAGAGAAATAAAGCAAGCTTTATTAATTACCAATATAGTGAGTCAGTTTAACAAAAAGACTGCTAATATATTATTCATTATAACGCTTCATTTGACTTTATAATATATGAATTGTCGAGTGTCATAAATCCGAGACAAAGGATATCACATAACGAGGCTATGAGAATGTTTCTGAAACTAATTAAATGTTTAAGTGTTTAATTAACTCCAACATTTTATGTAGAAGTTAGATGAGACGGAAGCTTAAGTTAATTCATCTCGACTAGAGCAGCAACAGCAGAATAGCAGTAAAAATGAGTTGGATTATCACTAAAAATTTAAATCAATAAAGTTATTTTGTACCTACAAGCCTGGTACATATCAAACTAATCCTATATTTTTTTCATTTACAAAAGTTTAATCCTCTATTTACAAGTGCTCATTTGATGCATTTGCTTAATGTAGGCCTACTCGTTAATTTTATAAGATAATGAGATGATTAGAATTGTTATATGAAATTTCATTGTCATGAATTTTTAATTTCATTTTTACAAAATAGAAAAATCCTTCAACAGGTATTAGGCATATAGTCAACTGAAACTCCGTCATCTTCCATGTATGTCATAAACCGTTTATTTTACAAGGCCCCTCCCCATCCTCTACTACAGCTTCAATTGACTGCAATAGCTAAGTTTTGAACATACAGTCTTAGGGTAACTACTCATAACAGACATGCTTTATACATCATTTGTCGATGTCATAAATCCGAGACAAAGGATGCTACACAAAAGACTATGACAAAGTTTCTGAAGCTGATTAAACGTTTAACTGTTCAGTCAACTCCGTCACTTCAGATAAAAGCTATATTTGACGGACAATTATGTTATCTAGATTAATACTCGTATAAGTCAACTTAAGAGCAGCAGCAGAATATCTGTACAGATAATCTTGATTAGCACTAAAACTTTAATCACAAAGGTCTATTGTGCTTGCAATTCTTGTAAATGTAAACCAATTTACATTTCTTTGCGTAAGTTTTAGCATTAATCCTTTGCAGAACAAATAAATTATTTATGTTTTTCATTTCATGAATCATAACAAGGCCTCGATCATTTTTTTTTAACATTTTAACTCTGCACACAATTTCAAAATATAGCTATGTATATTCAAGAGGTGGTTCCTTGGTGGAATATCTGTGCCATAAAATTTAGAGAGAAAGAAACGGCGGTTCTTCTGAACAACCACTATTCTGCAAAGGGTTAAAGAATCTTCGAAACAATAATAAGATTTGCTTTTTATCTCCTTAATTCGAGTACCACAGAGAATATTGCAGTCTCACGAAGCTTAGAGAGACGTTCTTCCTCAAATCAATAATCTTCAGCCAGAAAATATCTAGAAAATTAGCTTGATGCCCTCCTATTCAGGAACGGATTTCTTTTATGTTCTGAAATTATACATAATAGCACCCTCAGCTTTCTTTCTCTTTTGAGGGAAGCTGTCATAAGAGTTTCTATTTGAAAACCACAGAACCAATGGCTAGCGCGGTAAATGTCCGAGCTCTTAAAAAAAATGGAAGTCACCATCATCACCACCACCACTACAAACACTACCACTACTGTACCACTATCACTACCACCACCATCATCAACAACTACACTGGCCTTCTATGCCCAAGGTTGCGGGTTCGATCCCGGGCCAGGTCGACGACAGTTAAGTGTGTTTAAATGCGACAGGCTCATGTCAGTAGATTTACTGGCATGTAAAAGAGCTCCTGAGGGACAAAATTCCGACACATCCGGCGACGCTGATATAACCTCTGCAGTTGCGAGCGTCGTTAAATAAACCATAACATTTTTTTCAACAACTACAACATTATCATCCGACTCATCTGCTGATGTACTACTACCACTACTACTACTACTACCACTACTACTACTACTACTACTACTACTACTAATACTACTACAATACTAATATCACCTCTACAAAGGCTATTGCAACTACTACTACTACTACTATTACTACTACCACCACCTCTACAAAAGCTATTACTATTACTACTACTAATACTACTACAATACTAGTATCACCTCTACAAAGGCTATTACAACTACTACTACTACTACTACTACTACTACTACTACTACTACCACCACCACAACCTCTACAAAGGCTATTACTCTATTACTACTACTACTATTACCACCTCTACAAAGGCTATTATTACTACTACTACCACATCTACAAAGGCTACTACTACTGCTACTACTATTACTACTACTACTACTATTACTACTACCACCACCTCTATAAAGGCTATTACTCTTTTACTACTACTATTACCACCTCTACAAAGGCTATTACTACTACTACTACTACTACTACTACTACTACTACTACTACTACTACCACCACCTCTACAAAGGCTATTACTCTATTAATACTACTACTATTACTACTACTACTACTACTACCTCTACAAAGGCTATTATTACTACTACCATATCTACAAAGGCTACTACTACCACTACTACTACTACTACTACTACTACTACTACTACTACTACTACTACTACTACTACTACTACTACTACTACAAAGGCTATTACTACTAATACTGTAACAGTATTCTTTCAAACTCCAGATTATCTTGTGATTTCTTTCTTCAAATACAGTTCTTTCTACCTCACAAATCGAATTTTTAATAATAAATCTTTGTGTTACAGTCTCATTTCATATTACATTATCCTTGAAAATAGTTTCATTTAACTAGCGTAGTTATTTACCGACAAATATTCAACTCAAGCCAAGATTCCAATAAGAATAAATAATTCAGATGAGTCTTTGCACTTTAAATGAACAGTAGCTATATCGACGACGGTAGATTCAGGAAATATTGATGCTGATTCTGTGTCAATATGCAACCTACTTCTGTTGAAACTGTAGCTACATTTAAGATATGGACACATAAATTCGAAATGGATACAGGGCGCATCTGAAGAGTTATTCTGCAGCGTATGTCTGCTATCTTGTTACCCATATACCTTGATGCCGCCTCCGAGCTGCAGACATACTGCAACACCTTTATTACTTCCACACAATTATAATGGAAGTACTTCAAACGTTGCACATCGAGGCTTGTTGCCTCAGACGGGAGAGGACTAGGTAGACCCTGGTTGGTCGTCAGGGGAAGGGATTTTATCTACACCATCATTCCACAACGCTACGGAAATTGTACCTGGATCATATCCATTGTATGTATGCTATATGAAACTCGGAACGTGGCTAGCTGGTTCTGCAACTGACATGGAATACATTACAGGTGCCAAAAATGTAATCTGCCACCTCCATGCCACGAACGTGTTAAATTCATAATTTTCTTTCACATTATTACCTTCAGTTATTTTATATTCATGCATTTACAATGGAGTATCGCCATTAAATAGATAATTACGAATAGTGAATTACTATTTCGTGCAATTAGATTGAATTGCTTAACAGTTAAGTGTCAATTTCGACATAGTATTTCCGTTCCTTTGCCATAATTCTGCCAAATTATATATATTTCGAGTAGACTACGATAAGAAAGAGAGAGATGGTCATAAAACTGAAGCAGATCTCGATGTAACCCATCCACCAGCTAAAGAATTCAACTTTATCACCACGTATGAACAGCGGTTACAGATTCAAATCTAATTATACAGAGTGTTTCGAAACGGACTTTACAACTTTAGAAGCTTATATAAATTTATCCACGTATCTTACAGAATCGGTTCAGGTGTCGTTTTGAAGGACGATACTTCAGGTTTGACTCATGTAGTGCCATAATACGAAACTCACCATACACGGTATTGTGATTCAAGTTATGTTCGAAAATTTCTTCATTCTGCAGATTGATGAAAATAACCAAGATGGACGCGTTCACTACCATAAAAATGGGACACCATCTCACTACCGCTTCGGCGTTCGTGAGCTACTACATCGGCGTTTTCCAAGTCGTTAAATTGGTCATGCACTACATGGCCACCTCGCTCACCAGATATGACCCCCTCGATTTTTTTCCTGAGGGAATTCGTCAAGGATCGAGTGTTTGTTCCTCCTTTACCTGTTCATCTCGTTGAGCGTAGAAATCGAATTGTCATTGTTGCAGAAGTGGCCCCTATTCTACTGGCTCGTGTGTAGCAAGAAATGGAATATAGGTTGGATGTCTGCCATGTCACAAACGGTAGTCACATCGAACCAAAATAACCGCTTGGTTGAAACTTGATGTTTTGTCCATTAAAATGACAACTTAATCATTTCTGTAAGTTATATAAATAAATTGCTATAGGCTTCTAAATTTGTGAAGTCCTTTTTGAAATAATTTGTATAATTGATTTAAGTCAGTTTTAAATGGAATTTATTTTGTTGTATTAAGTGCTGGTCCGGTGTAGTGCTGACCCTATGGCACAGGTGTTCCACTATATACAAATATACTATATTATATCTATTATAATGTCAATAAATCCGTAGCTATTATTTTTTTCACGGTATATGACATTTAAATCATTCTAACATATCTGATGATACTGCTATCTCTTTCTTAACTGCAAATAAGCACAAACGCTATTTAAATGTAAATTTTTCTGACGTTTTGTATATTCGATTCCCTAACCGTTTCAAATGTAAATCATTTTACCTTTTAGGTGTGTTTCCAAATTATATGTAATGCGCTTTGTCAAATCTGATAATCTTTTGGTACCTAAGGGAATCTTAATTTATTATTATTATTATTATTATTATTATTATTATTATTATTATTAGGGGTACCTCAGATGTGGGTTAAGTATAGTATTTTGAATATGTAATGAAATATTTGGTACTCACTGTATAATATACCCATACAATAAATATGTAATACGTGCATGCATACGTACATACATATATACACACATGCACATACATATTATCTGATGATGGCAAAACTATACATCATTTATATTTGATAGTTTTACACTGAGATATTTCAATTACGTATGGGATGTAGTGGAAAAAAGTCCCTCTAGACTAGATTTCATCGAATACTTTCCCCTGCCATGTCAGATTATCAGTACATTTTTGTAGCCATGTCATTCGTCAGATCTAAATGAAAATTATTTTAAACTAATAATAGAATTACACATGATGATGGTAACAGGAAAATGAAAGTCCTTAACAGAAGAAATTTTGCCATTAAATTAAATAAAAAATTTAAAAATGTTTATTCCACACCATGCCGAAATGTAGTAATTATACACCTGGTAGCAGTCCTTTAATTCATGTCGTTAAAGTACACCTATTCATTAAAGTTCAGGTTTTCGATTATTCTCGGATATGCAATCGAAATACGAGGGAAACGTCACGGAGACTGGAAATCCAATACTGTCGCAGAAGGTTTTGTTCTGTTACTATAATAATTAGCGTTAATTGTAAATAATATTCAAATAAATTCAATTTGTCATCTGGTTTTTCAATTCTAAATCATTTTCCAGGTTATATCAAAATTAGTTCATGTTATTCTCTAGATTAAATCAAGGTCAATGACATTATTGTTCCTCGGAAAAAATCAATACTTTCGCGTCTGCGCACATCTCACAATTTACGAGCTATGCACAATGTCACTTCCGATCTTCAGTCAGATACGAATAAAATGAATACCTCTGAATAATTTCAAGTTAGAAATATGGTCGAGCATAAAAAGTCGTATGAAACTTACCTATAATGGTAATTAAGACGCTCGTATGAAAATTATGAAACTCGCTTGCGCTCGTTTCATAAACATACATACTCGCGTCTTAATTACTATCCTAATAGGCTCGTTGCATAATGTACTATTAGTCCCTTATTAAGATTATAATTATCGCAGGGTACCATTGAGAACTGAAGCATATAGACGCAGATACCAATAAAAAATTGATAACAGCTCCACATAACGAAAATTGTTTCATATGTTCTACGTGTATGTGTATTTTAGGAACTTCTTTGCTATTTCTGTCGTTTGTCATGTGTCCAATTATATATCTATAAAATGTGTTTTATCTTTGTTCATCAGTATTAATATGTTAATTAAAGATCCATATGTTTGCACTTCTGTGTACAGTTTCGATCATTATACATACCACCCGTCACACAAATAGCAGTCTGTTATACTCGTAAATGTATTAATTTTTATAAATGCATGAATTTTCATTGGCTATTAATGAATTTACCAGTTTGGCCTTTTGTAATAAACGGATGCTGCTTTAATTATGCGTTCAATAAATTGCAATGCGTCGATAACGAAATTATTTATTTTATGCTGTTGTTACGCCACATGATTTCCTAAATTATGCGTTATACATTTGAATACATTTTACAGGAAATGCGACTGTACACAATGTGTTCGATTTAAACTAGCATGAATGTAGTCTTGATCATTTTAGTCACTTAAACTTTAAGGGGAATATATTTTCTATGTTTTTGGCATAATTTGAGACATTTCATTGCGGACAATGACACTTAATATTAAAATTCCTTCCTCAATAAATGAATGCATTCAAAATTAGATTTGGATATTATCCTCCCATCTACGCCTTGGCCTTTCCAAAGGTCTTTTCACCTCAGGTCTTCCAACTAACATACTACATGCATTTCTAGATTCACCCATAGGTGCTACATGCCCTGCCCATCTCAAACGTCTGAATTTAATGTTCCCAATTATGTTAGGTGAAGAATACAATGCATACAGTTCTGATTTGTGTAACTTTCTCCATTCCCATGTAACTTCATCCCTCTTAGTCCCAAATATTTTACTAAGTGCGTTATTCTCAAATATCCTTAACCTCCGTTCCTCTCTCAACGCGAGAGTCCAGTTTCACAACCATACAGAACAACCGGTAATGTATTGTCATCCTCTGAGGAGTTTAGTGCTGAGAGGAATGCGTTTCCGACTAGTCTAGCGAGGTACTGGAATAGGAGGGAACAGTGACAGCGGCAGTCTGGAAGGAATTACAATCATACTGAAAACATTTCAATCGTATATAGAGTACCTAACACGTGCACACAGTCACACACTACTACAAACTGAAGACTGCATATTTTTGGACGATTAATACTTCCCACTCCGCTCGGCTCGGCTTGGCTGTAGCAACAAAAGAATCTACCTGCAATCCCCCCCGCACCGATGGCAAGAATACCTCAGGTCCCAGCTCTAAACTCGTCGGAGGAAGACAGTAACAGTTTTATAAATTTCACCTTTCAGATTTTTCGAGAGCAGACTGAATGGTAAAAGCTTCTCAACTGAATAATAACAGACATTTTTTATATTTATTCTGTGTTTAATTTCCTCTCTAGTGTCATTTATATCTGTTACCGTTGCTCCAAAGTAGTTGAATTTTTCCACCTTTCCAAAGGATAAATTTACAATTTTTATATTTCCATTTCGTACTATGTTCTGGTCACGAGACGTAATCATATACTTTGTTTTTCGGGGTTTACTTCCAAACATATTTCTTTACTTGCTTCAAGTCAAATTCCCGTGTTTTCCCTAATCGTTTGTGGATTTTCTCTTAACATATTCACGTCATCCGCATAAACAAATAGCTGATGTAACCCGTTCAATTCCAAACCCTTCCTGCTCATCTGGACTTTCCTAATGGCAATCCTTACAATCAATATTTATTGTGGACTTAAAGTTTTTAGACCAAGGTATTTCTTACTCATAAACTTATAGACTTTAGATTCATTACCAGAAGAGGTGCGAATTCGCACTATAGACCGTATAAAAATGTGAACATTTTGTATCTGGATACATCACTGTTGCAGCTTTAGCATATCATCTCACTCGTTACTTCCCTTGGCTTCCTGTATCCAATTTTAGACTTTCATTTGCTTAAAAGCGTCTTCAGTGACTCCCAGCCCACTTTTACTTGGTTTTCCAACCGCCGTTTTTCTTACGGTTAGATATCAAGTTCATTTAATGCATTCTTAAAATATGACCCACCTCTTCCAATCTTCTTCTGTTGATATCTGTTGCTAAATCAGCATATTCAGACAGCTTGTTCAATCCATAATCTCTTTGGATTTTCCACACTTGCTAATAATTGCTGTAGGATATAACATTCTTACGCTCTTATTTTCCTATATATTTGTGAAGTTCTTGTTCTGTACTGTGATTCATACTTCATATTCATACATCACACTTCCTACTGGAACCAATTTTATTATTCTTTGTAATATTTTTATTTTTGCAGTTATATTTATTTCTCTGTGCTTAAGATTTATTTCTTTTTCGAACTATAGAAATATTAGTCTCAACATCGTCTCTTTTTTCACTCAGTTATTACTAGTATTATTATTTACTAATTGTATTATCATCTTTATGTGTTCTTATGTATGTTGTCTACAAAGTATGTGTATCTATGTAACGGAACTATCCCCGAACACGAGCTTTGCTCTTTCGGGGTATTTTAATGTAACGTTTTTATGTATATGTTATTATTAAATAAAATCTGAATCTAAATCTAAATCGATTTCCTATAGCAATAATTCTCATTTTAATTACTTGATATATTTACTTTTCATTTGTTATTCTGTTTTTAGATATTTAAACTTGTTGACCTTCATGAAATATTTCCGTAGGAGGATTTGCTTTCAATTACTTTATTGCTTATTCATTTAAAATTGTGTATCATTTTGTGTATTTTCTGATTTCACGATGATCCCATATTTATATGTTATTTATTTCTTTTGCCAAACATGTTTCGTATAATAATAATAATCCGTGGCGCTACAGCCCGTGAAGGGCATAGACCGACCAGCCGGCTACTGGCCTCACGCCCACATGCCGAAGCAGAGGTGGACGATCATCCAACCAGAATGGAGGTATCGTGTGGTTAGCACGATGATCCCCCCAGCCTTTATAGCTGGCATTCGCAACCGGATTTCGCTACCTATCGTAGCTTTCCAAGTGCATCACGATGCTGGGTGGCACCGGTCCCATACACTGGCCGAAATTTCATGACAAAATTTCTTCCCCCATGAGGACTCGAACCAGCGCGCATTCCGTAACGAGAGTCCTAGGCAGGATACTTTAGACCACGACGCTACGGTGCGGGACATTTGTACATAACCTAAGTGAAAATGAAATCTAATGTTCTAATGCAATGTAATCATTTATGTATCCAGTTCGCTTATTCATTCAGTATAAAATAAACTCGTAAAACTTAATTTCATTTCGTGTGTTTTCAATTTCGGAATTTTCTATTAATTTTATTGTACATTTTAAGAAACTTTCTAGATATATATATATATATTTTTATTTATTGGTGTCTATTTATGACATATGTATTTGCCTAAGTATCTGAAACCTGAAAATTTGAAAGTCATAAGTTTATCCTTAATAATTATTAACATTTTGCAGTGAAATTAGTATAAATGTCATTATAGACTATAAATCTGAACTGGACTTAACAATATAAATTTGATAGTACCTGAACTGCAGGAACAAGTTTGTCATAATTTTTCATAAATGTTGTAGTGTTATAATGAATCGTTCAGGAATATTTTAAATTGTCATACATAAATGTACTGTGCATAGTTTTTCCGTCACTCACTGCATGTTTTATTTAATTTTTCGGCGTTTATACTGCATAACTGAAATTTACCGACGTACTCTTCGGGCGCAGATTAACAGAATGTGCTCCTCCATCGGATAGGTGGCAGGCCTACCGCGGGAAGATGATTGATAGGATAGCAGATTACTCACTGTTTATAATACTATGAGAAATAATTACATTTGCATGAGTCAGCATGAGTTCACATATCTAGCAACCAATCATGATAGGAGCTTGATTTTTATAGTTATAGTTTTCAATAGGCCTATGATAAAATCTACAAAATATACTTTTAATGTCCAACATTGTTTCTATTGTTCCTGTGATTAAATATGTAGAAAAAATATTTAATTTTCAGAAATAACCTGAGTTAAAATGAATTGCTTCTATATAAATACTTTATTAAATGTTTACATCACCACCATAAAAATAGTTTACTTTTAACATACTTGTACAAGCCTGTGGAAAATTTCAGATTTCTGGCAAAGAGTAATTTGTTTTTGAGATTGTGTTCTCATAAATCATACTGTATACAGAGTGATTCACGAGGACTTACCGTCCCTTTACAGAACTTATTTCCTAAGAGTTTCTGAGCAAAAAATTTCATATAAACATAATGTCCTAATATCAATATTTTCAGAGTTACACTAATTTGAAGTTGTTAGTAAAATAGCTTTTTTCTTTAGTTTTAAGGGTAAAAAATATTACAAATAAAAAAATAACTATTCAGGAGTATCATTTCTTTAATTAGCTAATATTCTGAATTAATATTAGAGGAGAAAAATTCGCTCCGGCGACGGGGATCGAACCCGGGTCCTTGGTTCTACGTACCAAGCTCTCTCACCATTGAGCTACGCCGAAGTCCAATCCACAGCACCGGATCGAACTCCACTCCTTCAGTGTTTTTCACTTTGTGACCTAACTCCAAGTTGGGCATGTATGTTGATATTTTATTAAGTCAACTGCCATTATACAAGGAGCGCACTCAATTGAGTGACTTGATGGTCGGGATTACACAGTAAGGTTCGATTCCCGGCGCCGGGGCGAATTTTTCTTCTCTAATATTAATTGTTACCATAACAGATATATTCTGTAGAACCAAAAAAATAATAATCTTTAGCAAATTTAATATTCTGAAGCTAGAAATGTGTTGTGAATTCTATAGTTGCTTCGTACAGGTTTTTTTTTTTCCATTTTTAACTACAAAATTACATTTATCACAACAATTGTTACAAATCACGCCACTCTTGTAAATTCTTTAAGACTGTACAATAGGATGCATAATTAAACTGTAAAGAATCAAGTTCCTAAAGTCGTATGATTTGTAACAATTGTTGTGATAAATGCATAAGAATAATGTAATTTTTAGTTAAACATTGAAAAACAAAATGTACGAAGCAATTACCAATACATTTTTAGCTTCAGAACACTAGCCAATTAAAGAAATGAAACTTCTGAATAGTTCATTCTTTATTTGTAATATTTTTTAACCTTCAAACTAAAGAAAAATAAATGGTATTTTACTAACAACTTCAAATTAGTGTATCTCTGAAAATATTGAGATTAGGATAAATGTCTATATGACATTTTTTGCTCAGAATGTCTTCGGAAATAAGATCCGTAGGGACGGTTACCTGTATATCTAAACTTTAAGATTGCTTTTATAAGATGTGTAATAGTAAGTAAAAGAAAAACCACATAACTAAAACCTATATCTCATAACTTAGAATATTCTGTAATGCTACATTCTAAGGCAGTAAAAATTACATCAAATTTTGAATGATACTTCTTGTGGTATCTACAGCTAAATATTAAGTAATTTTAAATGATTTTTCTATGCGTTCACGTGCAATACAATATTTTCACATCAACAGTTATAATGTAAACTATTAAAGCTATTCGATGGCATAGTAACTCTGCTAAAAATTGATTCGAAGTTAAATTGATTTTTGTACACCCTGTAGGTTCCATGACTGAGCCCTAACTATCACGACTTCACAGTTAGTTCTGTTACTGTTATTACACGAACCAAGTTACATCCTCAATATTCATTCCAGTTTCGAGGTGTCAGAGTCGTTATAATTGTACACAAAACACATCTAGAACAAGTGTTGTAATCATCAACTTCGGAAATAGTCCGGCGATAAAGTTAATATTCTGGGTACACATCTACGTGTGCAAGTTGGTCCTCAGAAAATACCCTTGACTAGACCGGGTCGTTTCCTTTACCTTTCCACATTATAAAATTTTCACTGCTTTGCAAGTTGCAGCTTCATTTGCATATGAGAATACCTTCTCTGGAAACAGACACACGAATCCCAATGTTTATGTAACGAGCAGTAGGAGAGAGAGAGAGAGAGAGAGAGAGAGAGAGAGAGAGAGAGAGGGAATTTTCAACAAAATCAAATGGGCTAAACAAGCATGACTACAATTGAATGAGAAATTATACGAGAACCCGGTTAAGCATTCCTGTTTTAATTTCCATAATTGATCTTCATGTGTACAGGGAATTGAATTACAAAATAAGTTGATTATCAATATCAGTTACCAATATCCGTTTATTGAATTCCTTTAATCGACTTAAATGGTGTTATTTGATAGCTTGACGTGTGCCAAACAAACTGTTACATACAAACACTCAACCGTAGCTCATTCTACTAATGTCTGTCGTATCGTAATATCATAGTCTTAACCTGAATACACATTTAGTTGTAGATAAACTTTAGTGAATAATATATTATAGTTAAATAATGATGATGATAATAATAATAATAACAATAATAATAATAACAACAATAATAATAATAATAATAATAATAATAATAATAATAATTTATTGAGCCTTTTAAACAAAATTTAAAATTATATAATTTATAAATAGCTCATTCCCAAAAAGGCCGAAGTTTGTACTCAGGAGTGTTCTTGGAAACGTAAAAGTAAAATTATGTACATTAAGCACATAAAGATAATATACTTTAAAAAAGCGTGCATTACAAAATGAGAGAAAATTAGTTATGACATAAAATGCAGAACATATTCTTAGTAGTCCATTTATCTATTACATAAAATTTTGCATAAATAATTTGTAAACATCCTTTTAAATCCATGTTTAATATAAACATTTTTATCATCTATATTTTAACCGTAAATTTGTTCCGGTATGCAGTTGCCTTTATATTGGCCGCATATTTTCAACTCTTTGTCATTTTGTTGTTACGTTACTGCCATTATTAATATTTAATTTTGAAATCCAAATATCTGAAATTATTTGATTGAGATTGTTTCTCTTTTATTTTTGATCTGGCTGGAGGTAGTTTTACAAAGCAGTACTTTTGAATTGATATTTATTTTTTCCCCCACATATATGTTATTCAATTCATAATATACTATCTACCAAAAAGTAATTGGTCATTGTTTTTGCCCCTTTAGAACCTCGTGGTACCACCTCTTGTTGCTATAAGAACAGCCACCCTGTCAGGCATACTCTCCACTAGTTTGTGTAGGATATCCACTGGAATGCGTCGCCATTCCTCTTGCAACATGGCACTCAGTTGGACAATGGAAGTTGGCCCCATGTTTCGGCGGCTACTATGCATTGGTATGCAGACAATAATGTTCACCTGTTCTGTGGTCTGCACAGAGTCCTGATCTCAATCCCATTGAGCATCTTTGGGACGAATTGCACCGGCGATTGAGGTCTCGGGAGATGCGGCCAACTTCCATTGTCCAACTGAGTGCCATATTGCAAGAGGAATGGCGACGGATTCCAGTGGATATCCTACACAAACTAGTGGAGAGTATGCCTGACAGGGTGGCTGCTGTTACAGCAACAAGAGGTGGTACCACGAGGTTCTAAAGCAGCAAAACAGTGCCCAATTACTTTTTTGTAGATAATGTAATTGTAAATAAGAATATTAGTTGCTTAAACATATTTTCATAGTCTCAGATCGAAATTATTATATCATCTAATATTATCAACCAACAGGATGAAGAGTTGGTCGTTCTTTAAGAAGATATTTTTATTTAAAGTTTTTATAATAAGAAAGAAAAAATGACCTATATTCATGTTTGTTCACCATTAACATAATAAGTTATTTAATGACGCTATATAAACTACTGGGTTATTTGGAGTCGATGGAATTAGTGATAGCAAGATAAGCCGAGGATTCAGCATATATTACCTGACATTCTCCTTATATTACGAACACTTTCATATTACTACTTAATATCTGTACTATATTAATGCATCATGAACATAGACAAATATTTTGCAAGTAGAACACGTAGGCAAACAAGCGAAACTCACTAAGTCTAAATTTGGTGGTTCTGAGTTATTTATACCACCATATGGTATTTTTTTCTCCTCTATTGAGTGGTGTAATCAATTAAGTCCTGAAATAATAATCGCTATATCGGAACCCCCTCCTGAGCACGAGTCTTACTCATTCAGGAGTGGGCTAGTTTATCTTTCATTGTATTTATTAACTTGTATTCATTTCAAACTTACTAGAAATAAAATAAATAAATAAATAAATAAATAAACTGGCAACCGAGAATTTCTCATTTTTACTACGTCAAAAATCACAAAATGTTTGACAGGAGAAATCCAATACTGGACTTAATGGTAATCTCCTGTATAGTTTCTTTGCTGCAGTACAGACTATTCGGGACTTAGTTGATTTCCCGTGGTGAACATCGCGTTGACACTTGTCTGAAATTAATTACCCAGAATTTTAAGCATTTGTTTTCAATGGGTTGAGGAAATCCCGGAAAATACCTCAATCAGGTAATTTCTTCCAATCAGAATTTCAACCCGGACCCGCTTATTTCGCGATCAGGCATGCTAATTGTTACTCCACAGCAGTGAACATGATGATGAGACAAGTTAACTTGGTAAGAATGACATGTTGTAAATATCAGGAAGAACTTCCGAATGTCATTGAATAAAGATATGCTTATGATAATTATACGTACAAAAAGGTGACAATTTCTAAGCATTACAGACGAATGAAGCATTCAGTTGCCAATGACCCTACAGACAATAGCATCATTAGGCTACATAATAAGCAGCTTCCAATCACATTTAAGAAAAAGATGACCTTCAGTCATGCGAGGAAAAATATCATTTCATGTGAACTACACCATTGATATGAAAGCCACCCAACCTCACCTCAATCAGGAGATGCAACTGTAGAGCAAGTAGGTGATAATTCTGATGAAGATCTTTATCAAATAATCTATATACTTTCTTAATATGATGATAGAAGAGTGGAACAGAGAAAAATTCTCTCCGGCACCGGAATTTGAACCCGGGTTTTCAGCTCTACGTGCTGACGCTCTATCCACTAAGCCACACCAGATTCCCATCCCGATGTCGGATCGAATCCTCTTAGTTTTAAGTTCCACCTCTTGGGTTCCCTCTAGTGGCCTAGACGTATGACATTGGCACAATGTCCACTCGTTATGAGTGGCTAAGTGGCCGGGATCCGACAGAATAAGCGCCGTCTTAAATCACTAAGTGATTATTTTTCGCATATCATATACTCGTATTACGATGTACTGAAGTGCATGTGATATTTCAGTGCAGAATTTCTGCGTCGTCATACGATGATGGAAGAGTGGAACAGAGAAAAATTCTCTCCGACACCGGGATTTGAACCCGGGTTTTCAGCTCAACGCTCTATCCACTAAGCCACACCGGATTCCCATGCCAATGTCGGATCGAATCCTTTCAGTTTTTAATATGTTTGATCTACATTAAGCTCATGTTTACAATCAAATATTTGTATAATTATTTAAACTTATACAATATCACAGCACTTTCATCAGTCAGCTTTGTGGATAGGTACTGGGAGACCAGAGAAAGAATGCAGCAGTGCTGACATCCTCTTCTTCATAGTTTCACTTGGACATTGTTCATTTTATTTCGTTTTCTTTCCTTTTAGTTTTTATCGCCATTGTGCGGCCAATGACTCTAGTCAAGTGCCACTGCATTGAATTAAAAAAAACTTATACAATATTACTGCAAAGAAGAATCACAAGTCAAATGAATCGCTTAAAATTATTATCCCGAAATGTTTTGTTACAGGTGAAATAAACTTAGTCCAAGAATAAGGAGATAGCAATTAAGTTCATGTCATTTTTTCCATAAAACAATACCAAAATAATAATAATAATAATAATAATAATAATAATAATAATAATAATAATAATAATGATAATAAAATAATAATAATATCTTTTTTATGCTACAGTCTCTTCAGGACAAGTAAAAGAAATTAAAAAAATCAGTTTTCTATTTTGGCTCTAACGAAATATATCGAATAAGTAAATACAACAAAATCTTTAACTTTAATTATCTCGAAACTTTGAATTTGGACTTAATAATTTTCGCTTGTATGCCGATTAACAATACTAAAATTTTAGTACACAAATATATTTCATACTGCACTAAATCAAATTAAAATCACACTAAACCTGATGGTCTTTGTTTCTAGTTAAAAAAATGAGAATTTTTATTTCTTTTCTCGAGAACACTTGATGACAAGATATAACTTCGTAGCCGGAAATTTATGTCTGCGAACTTGTAGTAAAAATTATCCCTACTTTTCATACTTTTCCTTTATTTATTATGACCCGTAGTGCTTCGAGACATATGCACGAAAGCAAAGTGTAAAACTCTTGCTTTACCTCGGACTTGAACAAAAACTTATTCTCCACTTTCTTAGAATGAACTTCTTATCTCTGCTTCATAAAGTTAAGGGACGACTACATTTCATTATGTTTGCCATATAAATTAATAAGATAGGAGGAAACTTTTAATGTCATAGAGTTGCTAAGTGTAGCAGTATCCATTGCTTATTTAAACTAATGCGTTCCTCAAAGACGTTAGATGTTTCTGATTCGCCCTCCCCTCTGAAAGCAAGCAAATTGTGTATTCTTCGCAGCTCAAGCAGAAATATTAGCTAACTTACTATCCAATTAAATGTACTTACAATGGACTCAGTCCCATGAAACTGCCTGGATTAATTAGGATACCAGTCTACTAAATGTTCATAAGGGATATGGATTAGGTTTAACCATTGATTATGAAGAAATGCACGCACCTTCACAACATTTCGAATGTTATGTCATCAGCTGACAAATAGGCGAAAAAAAATTCTACTCGTTATGTCTGCTATGTGATTTTAGTTGTAGTATTTATAGTGATCCCACAGAGTGATATTCCTTCTCGTCTAGTAATGCCTTTTTTTTTTTTAGACGGAGTTAGATTTTTAATCATCGAAATATTTTGCAGATATGTACTCGTATGTATGTGTATGTATATCTATGTATGCATGTAGTATTAGTAGTAGTATTTAGTAGTATTTATTTAACCTGGTAGAGATAAGCCCGTCAGGCCTTCTCTGCCCCCCTACCAGGAGATTCCAACTATAATTGGAAGAATAAAATTACAATTAGTATTAAATTTACAATTACAATTACAATAAAAATCAAGGTACGAAAAGATTACCTGACTAATGAAAGCTAGATAATTTATCATAGAAAAACAAAGAATATTTTATATTTACTGAATTACAAATTAAACTAGAATAACAAAATTGTATGGTGATGAAATTACCGGATATTGAAATACTTTGTGATTGATTAAGTAAACTATTTACAAGAAACCATGTCTAAATGAGTTTCAATTACTGACCAAGTTCCTAGTAAGTTTGCGTTTGAATTCAATTTTATTTCGACAGTCCCTGATGCTAGCAGGTAGCGAATTCCGGAGTCTTGGGAGGGCTATTGTGAAAGAGGATGAGTATGAGGAGGTGCGATGGGATTGTATTGTTAGTATTGTTTCATGACGAGAGCGTGTGTTCAGATTATGGCGGGAAGAAAGGTATATGTATGTATCTAATGTATGTATGTATGTATGTATGTATGTATGTATGTATGTATGTAGCCTAAATTCTATGAGACTCTTTACTTTCGTTGTATTTGTTTAACATGCAGGTTGGAAGGACGAATCCTTTGCATAGTATCGACGCTGTAAAGTCAGCAACCCTTTCGTTTCTTTGCGGTTAAATTTCCCGGAAATAGTTCAAATGATTTTGTTATCCCATTGTTTGGTGCTACTGAAGACAGTCATCACACCAATAGTGACATACGGAATCACCCTAATATGGGAAAAACTAACCCTCACGGACCGCGAGAGAATAGAGAAAGTCAAAGCACGCTTTCTCAAATGCACATTAGGAATAGGACAAAACGCACCTTCAAGACTAGTGTACGAGATGACCAGAGAAACTTTCTACGTAGAAGACATCAGACTCCAAATACTACTGCAATCGACACAACCCTACAAAGACCTCCTAGAGAGAAGAGAAGACAAACGCCGTATGATAGACCCCGACTTCTACGCCACAGGTGCTATGGTAGACAGGAACTGGACTAAAGAAAATCAGACTCAAAGACATGCAATAACCCGCTTCGCGATACATGGTTTTCACCATAAATTGTGCAAGATAAAAAGTTATCACGAACCGTGTGAAAGTTGTGTGTGTGTGTGTGAGCTGTGCGACTTAAAATGTGAACGATACCATCTAACGAAGTGCAAGAATAACGATAAGACGCTAAACGAATACGCTAAGAAATGACCTAACAAGATCTCAAATGCCTTATCGGGCGCACCTTTAGGCTATTATTATTATTATTATTATTATTATTATTATTATTATTATTATTGTTTTATAATCACATTTAGAAGAAGAAAAGTAAAAATTAAAGATCGACAATGGAGAAGAATTACAATTCGGCACTGAATTGTTGAGGTTGTCCATAGACTGTCACTTCGCTTTTCAGGACGACTGTTTTAACAATTCACAACAAAGTTCGAGAAGAATAATGTATGCCAGTAGCACTGATAGCCTACTTGTGGTAATATTAGTATTACTCGATCGAGACGAGTGGAGCCGCGGTCGTAATGTGAACTATCGCGATGACGTATTACGAACTCAGGAGTAGTACAAGTGGCGCTCCGGGCTGCAGGACTCCACTGCCTTGGTCGAGTAATACTAAGGTTTTGTTTCTGGAGGAGACGTTCAAAGGAAGGAAAATATCAATGTACGATGCTTGCTAAAGTAACGGTATTTCATCACGTTCAATCAATTTTACTTACACATGACGTGCGTAACTTTTATTTTCATCTTGAATTCTAGTTAAAGAATATGTATTTCCTACTGGGAAGAAAAATATCCATCCAGGTATCGAAAAAATCGAGTAATAGAACTTCCAGATATAGAAATAATATTACATGTAAGTTATACATTATGATTTCGCCAGGAATTTAAAATGTCTATGAGGTATCAAAAAATCGAGTTAAGGAAGTTCGGCTGTAATAAAACTCTCGTTTCTTGTATAAGGAGATTGAGTGATAAATATTAGTTTGCATTTTATTCGATTTCGTTCTGAATACCGTTTGAAGAACTTAATAAGACTAGGTACTACTACTACTACTACTACTACTACTACTACTACTACTACTACTACTACTACTACTACTACTACTACTACTACTACTACTACTAATAGTACTAGTGCTGCTATTACCACCGGTACTACTACTAATGATAACAATAATAATAATAATAATAATAATAATAAAATAACAATAATAATAACAATAACAATTAGTGTTGTGGGATTTAATCGATTAATCGATAAATTTCTGTTGTAAGAGTAACTGATCAAAAATATTTAATCGAATAATCGAGTCGATTAAAATTAATTGGTTGTAGTTCATATTAATTATTATTTTGTTAATACAAACTCATACTAAAAATTCCGACAATATTTCTCTTTCGGAAATTGCCTACTTAAAAGCACAATAGTACTGTTATTTTCTAACTGTAAACCAGGTAGCTTAGGGAAAATCTTTGCACAAACACTTCAGAAAGAGATGGAGATATGAAGACAGTGACCTAGTCTACCTCTATTGAAAGTTGAAACACAATGAGCTTATCTTCCTAGCATATGAAATATATACTTCTTTGGGATTCGTCCCCCTCGTCCCTTATAAAGTAGCCATGTCTACACTATGTGCAAGTGAGAGCGTAACTAACCTTCTTCTCTTTCTAAAATCTGGTAATTCGATTGCAATAGGGGCCAGTCTTCTGTTTCGACCGCTGTACCTTGCAGTTGCAGTTTCTGTACTGAGTTTGTATATGAGGGTTGTGTGTTCAGTTTGATAAAAAAGAAATCAGTTTTCTGTGGTTTGTGAAAAGTGTAAACTTCATTATGTCATATGAGAATTTGAAATTTAAACTCGGTGAAACGTTTGGATTTAAATTGAACGATCGTGGAGAAGTGCTTGACAGAAAAATGTTTTTTCGTGTTTGGTGATGCAGGCAACATTGTTACTAAACTTACAGCGGCACTTAATTCGGAGCATGGGAATGCACTCACATGTTTAAATTCATGGATGAAGCAGTATTAAATAGGTGAGTCTTCATACTTTTTATTTATGTTTGTCTCAAAATTCCCGGAGAAATTGACACAAATTATAAGCCTCAAAATAAATATGTTAGTAAGTAACTAAAATAGTTTTGTTTTATAATATAACGATACAATATATACAGATATACAACATTTAATAGTTATGCTAATTACCGAACACAAGTTACATTTAACAATAATTGTGATTAATCTATCGATTAATCGATTAAATTCAAATAGTTAATCGATTAAATTCAAATAGTTAATCGATTAAATATTTTGATTGATCATCAGCACTAATAGCAATAGAAATAATGTGAATTTATCATTGTACTAGTGCTGTTGCTACTACATGTTTAATTTTGATTGACATATTATCCATAGTAACGCATATCTTCAATAAGGTACCTTCGAATGTAACACATCTTTACACTTTCCTGCCTTTCTCTACCTGTATCTGGAGACAGTGTGAGGCACTGATATCTTTTTCAACTCTGGCTCCGTAGCTTGAATCTCTGCAGTAGCAGCTGCTGCAGCAATATATTTCCTTACATTGGCGATATAAATTTTCGAAAATGTAGTTGGCGACATTTGTCTCAGACCTTTGAATGCGCTGGAAGCGATTGACGCACGTGGAGAGCGCTCAAGGCCCTGACCTCTCGGTTACTAGTGCTTAAAAAACCTCCGTTCATTACCCGTGATTAAAATGCTTGTTTACTTTAGTTTGCGAGGTAAGGCATTGCGGGACTGCCTGATGGATAGTCGACTGTGCTTCAGTTCTATGGCTTTGACCCTACTTCTCAAGAGCATTGAATTACCTTACTTGATTGAATCACTATTTTGTACACCATGCACACGCTTAAAGTGTGATAGTCTATTCAAAGCTGAAATAAAATAATGTTACATTGACCCTGGTTAAATTTTTTTCTATTGAATGTAATGATTAAAGTAGAAGATGGGTGAAATTTTGTTTTGTTCTTTTTCCTTAGATATAACCCATTTTAGTTTTATACAAAAATTATCACAGACTTTTAATTTACTTGTTATCTAAATTTTTATCAAGGGTAATCTCACTAGAGGTTTTGATTTATCTAGAGAAAATCAAAACTCGAGTGGGAATTAATTGACTATTACACGATTAGAAGAAAATATATAAAGATTAGAAGAACTAAACTACTCTAATACCATGAAATAGATATTAATTGACTTACTAAACTCCTATTTCACTAATGTTTCTTTTACCAAAACGTTTGAAAGGCGTAACCATTTTCAGTCTAGTATCTATGCGGGAGACAAATGACGATCGCAAAGCATGTTTTATAATACCGTAAAGAATTTACAGTTTGAAATGTTGGCAAACAAAGAAACAAAGGCTAGGGAAGTAACAAAAACAAACAAATGCTAGGGAAGCGATAAAAATAAACAAATGCTAGGGAAGTGATAAAATTGTGCGATAAGCAGCCATGATTGGTTGAAAGACGCCCTTTCGTACCGTTTTATTGGTGAAGTAGTATGACATAGTAAAAGTGTAATAGTTTAGAGAAAATCAAAACTCTAGTGGAATTTAATTGACTATTACACGATTAGAAGAAAGTATATAAAGATTAGAAGAAATAAAGTACTCTAATACCATAAAATAGATATTAATTGACTTACTAAAATTCTATTCCACTAACATTACTTTCACCAACACGTTTGAACGGAACCGTCATTTTCAGTCGACTCTCTATGCGGGAGACAAATAACGATCGCAAAGCATGTTTTATAATACCGTAAAGAATTTACCTACAGTTTGAAATGTTGGCAAACAAAGAAACAAATGCTAGGGAAGTAATAAAAACAAACAAATGCTAGGGAAGCGATAAAAATAAACAAATGCTAGGGAAGTGATAAAATTGTGCGATAAGCAGCCATGATTGGTTGAAAGACGTCCTTTCGTACCTTTTTATAGGTGAATATTAGTACGACGTAGTAAAAGTGTACCTAATAGTATAGAGAAAATCAAAACTCTAGTGGAATTTAATTGACTATTACACGATTAGAAGAAAGTATATAAAGATTACAAGAATAAAGTACCCTAATACAATAAAATAGATATTAATTGACTTACTAAAATTCTATTTCACTAACGTTACTTTCATCAAAATGTTTGAACGGAGCCGCCATTTTCAGTCGACTATCTATGCGGGAGACAAATCACAATCGCAAAGCATGTTTTATAATACCGTAAAGAATTTGCAGTATGAAATGTTGGCAAACAAAGAAACAAATGTTAGGGAAGTAATAAAGACAAACAAATGCTAGAAAAGCGATGAAAATAATCAAAAGCTAGCGAAGTTATAAAATTGTGCGATAAGCAGCCATGATTGGTTTAAAGACGTCGTTTCGTACCGTTTTATTGGTCAAAAGTAGTATGACGTAGTAAAAGCGTAATAGACTAGAGAAAATCAAAACTCGAGTGGGATTTAATTGACTGTTACACGATTAGAAGCAATTATGTAAGGATTAGAAGAAATAAAGTACTCTAAAACAATAAAATACGAGTAGATATTAATTGACTTACTAAAATTCTATTTCATTAATGTTACTTTCACCAAAACGTTTAAACGGAGCCGCCATTTTCAGTCGACTATCTATGCGAGAAACAAATGATGATCGCAAAGCATCTTTTATAATACCGTAAATAATTTGCAATTTGAAATGTTGGCAAACAAATAAACAAATGCTAGGGAAGTGATAAAAACAAACAGATGCTAGGAAAGCGATAAAAATAAACAAATGCTAGGGAAGTGATAAAATTGTGCGATAAGCAACCATGATTGGTTGAAAGACGTCCTTTCGTACCTTTTTATTGGTCAAAATTAGTACGACGTAGTAAAAGTGTACCTAATAGTCTAGAGAAAATCAAAACTCGAGTGGGATTTAATTGACTATTACACGATTAGAAGAAAGTATATAAAAATTGGAAGAAATAAAATACTCTAATGCAATAAAATAGATATTAATTGACTTACTAAAATTCTCTTTCACTAACGTTACTTTCATCAAAATGTTTGAACGGAGCCGCCATTTTCAGTCGACTATCTATGCTGGAGACAAATCACGATTGCAAAGCATGTTTTATACTACCGTAAAGAATTTGCAGTTTGAAATTTTGGCAAACAAAGAAACAAATGCTAGGGAAGTAATAAAGACAAACAAATGCTGGGAAAGCGATGAAAATAATCTAAAGCTAGCGAAGTGATAAAATTGTACGATAAGGAGCCATGATTGGTTGAAAGACGTCCTTTCGTACCTTTTTATAGGTCAAAATTAGTACGACGTAGTAAAAGTGTACCTAATAGTCTAGAGAAAATCAAAACTCTAGTGGAATTTAATTGACTATTACACGATTAGAAGAAAGTATATGAAGATTGGAAGAAATAAAGTACTCTAATGCAATAAAATAGATATTAATTGACTTACTAAAATTCTATTTCACTAACGTTACTTTCATCAAAATGTTTGAACGGAGTCGCCATTTTCAGTCGACTATCTATGCGGGAGACAAATCACAATCGCAAAGCATGTTTTATACTACCGTAAAGAATTTGCAGTTTGAAATTTTGGCAAACAAAGAAACAAATGCTAGGGAAGTAATAAAGACAAACAAATGCTGGGAAAGCGATGAAAATAATCTAAAGCTAGCGAAGTGATAAAATTGTACGATAAGGAGCCATGATTGGTTGAAAGATGTCCTTTTGTACCTTTTTATAGGTCAAAATTAGTACGACGTAGTAAAAGTGTACCTAATAGTCTAGAGAAAATCAAAACTCTAGTGGAATTTGACTATTACACGAGTAGAAGAAAGTATATGAAGATTGGAAGAAATAAAGTACTCTAATGCAATAAAATAGATATTAATTGACTTACTAAAATTCTATTTCACTAACGTTACTTTCATCAAAATGTTTGAACGGAGCCGCCATTTTCAGTCGACTATCTATGCGGGAGACAAATCACAATCGCAAAGCATGTTTTACAATACCATAAAGAATTTACAGTTTGAAATGTTGGCAAACAAAGAAACAAATGTTAGGGAAGTAATAAAGACAAACAAATGCTAGGAAAGCGATGAAAATAATCAAAAGCTAGCGAAGTTATAAAATTGTGCGATAAGCAGCCATGATTGGTTTAAAGACGTCGTTTCGTACCGTTTTATTGGTCAAAAGTAGTATGACGTAGTAAAAGCGTAATAGACTAGAGAAAATCAAAACTCGAGTGGGATTTAATTGACTGTTACACGATTAGAAGCAATTATGTAAGGATTAGAAGAAATAAAGTACTCTAAAACAATAAAATACGAGTAGATATTAATTGACTTACTAAAATTCTATTTCATTAATGTTACTTTCACCAAAACGTTTAAACGGAGCCGCCATTTTCAGTCGACTATCTATGCGAGAAACAAATGATGATCGCAAAGCATCTTTTATAATACCGTACATAATTTGCAGTTTGAAATGTTGGCAAACAAATAAACAAATGCTAGGGAAGTGATAAAAACAAACAGATGCTAGGGAAGCGATAAAAATAAACAAATGCTAGGGAAGTGATAAAATTGTGCGATAAGCAACCATGATTGGTTGAAAGACGTCCTTTCGTACCTTTTTATTGGTCATAATTAGTACGACGTAGTAAAAGTGTACCTAATAGTCTAGAGAAAATCAAAACTCGAGTGGGATTTAATTGACTATTACACGATTAGAAGAAAGTATATAAAGATTGGAAGAAATAAAATACTCTAATGCAATAAAATAGATATTAATTGACTTACTAAAATTCTATTTCACTAATGTTACTTTCACCAAAACGTTTGAACGGAATCGCCATTTTCAGTCCACTATCTATGCGGGAAACATAAATGTCTATCGAAAAGCATGTTTTATGATACCGTAAAGAATTTGCAGTTTGAAATGTTGGAAAACATAGAAACAAATGCTAGGGAAGCGATAAAAATATACAAATGCTAGGGAAGTGATACAATTGTACGATAAGCAGCCATGATTGGTGGAAAGACGTCCTTTCGTACCTTTTTATTGGTCAAAAGTAGTATGACGTAGTAAAAGTGTAATAGCCAACACAGTCATCCTCAAAATTTATCCGTAAGTTATATTTCACAATTATAAACAGGTTTGCTTGCTGGAAAATCGAAATTTTGAAGTCATTATTATAATTTTTTATTTTTACTGCATTGTATTTACTCACATTCAAATATTATAGGCTCCAACAAATTTCAAGCTAAGGAGTTAAAATCTTTACTGCGTGTTCCGAAAAGTACGGTTAACAAAACTGCAGTCCCAGTTTTGATATATAATAAAATTTAAAAAATTTAAACAATATAAAAACTACCCGGACATTAAAAGTATTAAAATTTTTAAAGCGATAGGATTAAATTTTTGCAAGTCACTCATACATTCTAAATTCAGGTTATGGCTCTGCTGTTCAATGATATTTAATTTATTATTTACTTATTTGATCTAACAGGATTAAGATCATAGAGCCTTCTCTGCCGTCCTATCATATAGTACATACAAATACAAAAAAAAATATAAACAGGACGGTAAATAATGAAAATTCATAATTTCAATTGCGAATCAAGATCACAAATGAACACTCACGACATATATGACAAAAATGCAAATAAAAAAACGGGAAGAGATAACAGTAATAGTGATAGTGGTAGTGGTACGCATGTCAAATATGATGTACAGTTTATTTTCAGGTCTGTCGCTTATATTTTGTAGAAGTAGACAAACTCCGCTCCCATATGCTTGAAGTTACTCCACAGATTCCTGGGACAGACCATAGTACCACAGTCTACTATATACAGTCACGAAGATTGAGTTGTGAGGGTGCTAGAAACAATCGACTGTGCCTGCACTATTTCGCATTAATTTTATTAGTATTTATTTAGTATTTACTTATTTAACCTGGTAGAGATAAGGCCGTTAGGCCTTCTCTGCCCCTCTACCAGGGGTTACAACTATAATATGAACAATAAAATTACAATTAATATTGAATTTACTTATTACAATAAAAATTAAAGTACGACAAGATTACCTCATTAATGAAAGCTAGCATTGTCTGTAATGAGGCGATATTAATGATCCTAGTGGTGTGCAGCTATCTATGTATGCATATTTACTACATATTGAGCTTCGTGACTGTAAAACAAAATCAATGGTTCAATGAACTTGTAAAAATTTCTGTGCTTAAGTACTCTTTGTCCCTTGTGGCAACTCACGAATGGTGAGAAGATTTATAAATTTATAAACTAGACTGTGATAGTACCTTTCATTTTATGAGTACTGGGTTTCCATTCCATTCAATAGTAGACATTCCATGGAGTTATAAACGTCAGTGCGAAGATATTCCTTGTTTTGCAAAATAAATCAATTGTGCATGTGCATAAAAATATTATATAAAAAGATTTTTCAAAATTTAGAAATCTTAAGCTTTACCTTGTCAGCGAGTCAGATCTTTCGATGGTGATGTTCAATGCTGAAACCAAGATAGATTTAGTACTAACCACAACTTTTATAATTTTAATACGATATATAAATCAAACCTCCATCCAACCTCTGTTAGTCTCATCTTTAATAAAAAGGAATTCATTATTAATGAAGACAATCTTTAAATATTTGAAGGGACAAGAGAAAAAGTTTAAAATAGAACTAACAAGATCTCTCCATACTCATACCTTCTACTCAACTGATAGATTGCTTGCTACTTACTTACTTACTTACTTACTTACTTACTTACTTACTGGCTTTTAAGGAACCCGGAAGTTCATTGCCGAGCTCACATAAGCCCGCCATTGGTCCCTATCCTAAGCAAGATCAATCTAATCTCTACTATCATATCCCACCTCCCTCAAATCCATTTTAATATTACCTTCCCATCTACGTCTCGGCCTCCCCAAACGTCTTGTTTCCTCCGGCCTCCCAACTAATACTCTATATGCATTTCTGGATTCGCCCATACGTGCTACATGCCCTGTCAATCTCAAACGTCTGGATTTAATGTTCCTAATTATGTCAGGTGAAGAATACAATGCTTGCAGTTCTGTGTTATGTAACTTTCTCCATTCTCCTGTAAATTCATCCCTCTTAACCCCAAATATTTTCCTAAGCACCTTATTCTCAAACACCCGTAACCTATGTTCCTCTCTCAATATGAGAGTCCAAGTTTCACAACCATAATGAACAACCGGTAATATAACTGTTTTATAAATTCTAACTTTCAGATTTTTTGACAGCAGACTGGATGACAAAAGCTTCTCAACCGAATAATAACAGGCATTCCCCATATTTATTCTGTGTTTAATTTCTTCCCGAGTATCGTTTATATTTTTTACTGTTGCTGTTGGATTTTTCCACCTCTTCAAAGAATAAATTTCCAGCTTTTATATTTCCATTTCGTACAATATTCTCGTCACGAGACATAATCATATACTTATTTTCGGGATTTACTTCCAAACCTGTCTCTTTACTTTCTCCAAGTAAACTTCCCGTATTTTCACTAATCGTTTGTGGATTTTCTCCTAACATATTCACGTCATCCTCATAGACAAGCAGCTGATGTAACCCGTTCAATTCCAAATAAAATACTTATATAAAATCTATGAACTGAAATTTCGGCCACTGTATGGGACCGGTGCCCACTCAGCATCGTGATGCACTTGGGGAGCTACGATATGTAGCGAAAATCTGGTTTCGCAAACCAGCTATAACGACTCGGGGGGATGATCGTGCTAACCACACGATATCGCCATTCTGGCTGGATGATCGTCCACCTCTGCTTCGGCATGCGGACGTGAGGCCAGCAGCCGGCTGGTCGGTCTTGGCTTTGCAAAGGGCTGCAGCGCCACGGATATACTTTTTAAAATCTATGGACAACAAGAAATGAAATGAAATCACATGTAAGATTCTACAAATATGACTGAAATATTTACAATATGGAAAGAAATCCTTTAATTTTCAAATATGTAGTACTTAAGGAAAATCAAGGTTCAAGAGAAAGCGATGTTATCTTTTGAAAGAGTGTGGCATTTAGGTAAGATGCACCGGATTCCAGGCAAATCTCAACACGGCGTCTGACGTCGTTCATTATTCCCGCAGCGAGTTCTATGGCATTCAAGGAATTTCATATCCAATATTGTTATCCTTGAAATCTTGTATAGTGTGCAATCGATTTGCGTAGACTTTGTACTTAAAATAATCTCAGAGTGAAGAGATGTAATTATGAAATATGGTGCTTGCGAAGTTCGTCTTAGAAACGAGGTAAGGCACATTGACTGAATTATTGTTAAAACGGTATCTGTGTAGTAAACATTCGAATTTCTCTTGACCAGCTCTCCATACCGACCACAGCTGCAGTAGGATTCTCTTTCTAGTACATCGCCATTACAGAACACTTTCTAGTACAGTTTGGGAATGGCGCCAACTATAAATCGTCGAATTGTTTCTACATCACTTTTGAACTTAGAACATTTTTCTGCACCGCTTAATTAAAATGTGTGAGGAATATAATTTTTAACTATTACATATAAGATGAAAATAATGGATTTAAAAGAAAAATATTCCGTAAGTACGACCCAAGATAATCATAAATACCATCATAAAACAAATGTCATATTTCAGTTTTCTAGGACACGATATGTTAGCAAAGAGAACATTGTATGAATAACAAAACTTAATAGACGTCAAATTAGATTATTTACATTAAATAGGACATTGAAAGTATGAAAAAGCAGATACAAAAAAATGCTCTGCCGGTTATAATGTACAGAACCAAAACATGGTTATTAGCAGGGCCGGGTATTTATGGAGATCGCGAAAATCACGACATAATAGATATAAATAGATTTTTACTAATCTTTACAAATTAAGTAATTCTGATTAATAATAAGCGGATAAAACAATCGCGACAAATCGCGAAATAGAGTTCTAATAGCGAAATATGAACACATTCGCGAATTATTACTATTGCGTCGTTTTATAGCGAATTTCATAATCTGAGTTTTTTCGGATTTTTTTTTCACTTGAATTATTATATATCCAAGTAAGCTACAGTACATTACATGGTATTCCACATGTTCTGATTATGATTACATTTGTGAACTCAAAAGACGGAGAATTCAACATTTCTCTAATAATTTGAAAGTGTTAATTTGAAGGCTGCAACTTTTTTTCGTTTTTAATGAATGCGTTTTAAATACAGTCTCAATCCAATAAATGTTGTCTATTGGCCATTACGCACCTTTTGCCAGAATCCAACAAATCTTTAATGTTAATTATTTGGAAAGTAATATTCATATTGTACTCCAAATCCAAAATAATTGTATTTTTCAAAATTTTCTTTAGTCTCCGCCAAGAGTACAAATCAATCTCCAAAGACACTAATATTAAAAAAAAACACAAATGATGAAATTAATCTCCATAAATGTCTGCCCCTGTTTATTAGTAAAAGAATACAGGCAGAATAATAAAGATAGAGGCACCGGCGTAGCTCGGTCGGTTAAGGCGATTGCCTGCCGATCCGGAATTGCGCTCGGGCGCGGGTTCGATTCCCGCTTGAGCTGATTACCTGGTTGGATTTTTTCCGAGATTTTCCCAACTGTAAGGCAAATGTCAGGTAATCTATGGCGAATCCTCGGCTACATCTCGCCAAATATCATCTCGCTATCACCAGTGCCGTCGACGCTAAATAACCTCGTAGTTGATACAGCGTCGTTAAATAACCAAGTAAACAAATCTAAAAAAAGTAATAAAGGTAGAAATTTAATTTCTGAGAAAGAACTGAAAGCTGCACCTTATAAGACCAATCCCAAATGAATTTAGTAAATATTTACTGTACTGATTAAAAAATTCAAGATGAAGAAGACAAATGGGTTTACCATGCACAAAGAATAGAAAACGAAAAGGTTGGTAAAACAGGTGCTGAAATAAGAGGCGACTGGAAGACGAGCCGTGGGTGTTTCTTGGAAAAAAATGGCCATAAACAAGTTCTCATAGACTGCAAGACTAAACTATGAAATGGAAAAGAAGAAATCTTGCCCTTCCTTGACCTTGTTCACTTGAAACTGGCAGCAGCGCTTACAATATCAATAGGCAGTTTCCCCTCACTTGTAAGACCATCACAGTTTTGTCATTAATTTGTCCGTGAACGGGTTTTTATTAAAAGAGATTAGTGTATTTGAATCAATGGAATTTCATAGGATGATTTCAAATTACTTGTATAGATTAAACCTACCTGAACAATGATAATAAATTTACAAACTGTCGACTCATGGCCGGCAAAATTGAAAGGACATTAAAGGCACGCAGAGAGGCAAACCTAACTTAAGTTATAAAATATAATTGCTGTGACTATACTTCTGTATAAATGTGAAAATTGGTTTCTAAACAAAACAGAAAGAAGGCAAATATAAACAGCGGAAGTGACATTCTTAAGAAATGTATATGGCTGCTCAACAACAACTGATGAACATAAGAAATTACGAGACCAACAACATACGAATATATTCACTATAATTCATATGAACTATAAAGTTTCAGAATAAAATGAAGGCTGGTACAGTAGAGGAGGCAAGACTTGTCTTGTGACTTTACCATGTGTCACCAATGGTATGGAGGGGGGAAGATAACTTTCAGTCTGAGATGAACTACTGAGTCAATACAGGGTGTATCTAAATTGGTGTCAAATATTTCGGGGACGTGTTCCTAATATCAAAACAATTTAAAAAGTTAATAAGAACATGGGTCTGAAAACTATTCGTTAGGGAGTTATTAAAGGATTTGTCTCTTCACTGACCGCTGATTATTTGATGGTTTTTTGTTTGTCTGTATTTTGTAGAGCGAAGAAATTAGAAGAAAATGTATTCTGCGAGTGAACAGAACGAAATGATTTGCATCATTTAATTGATGATGTGCTTCTGGACGTCATCCAACGAATGTGTTTTAACACGATGCTGCTCCAGCACATTTTAGTCTGATAGTTCGTAATTTTTTTAATGATCGATTTTCCCAAAGATGTATTGGTCGAAGGGGATTCATTGCATGCCCTGCTCGATCCCCTGATTTGAATCCAATGGATTTCTTCGTCTGCGGACATTTAAAGTCCCTGGTTTATGCGACTCCAGTACTTAATGTTGATATTCTGAGAGCGTATCCAAACTGGATTTCACGAAATACGAAACATTCCAGGAATTTTCAACAGAGTACGCCAGAGCATGTAACGCAGGTTTAGGGGACACTCCGAACAATTTTTGTAACATTAAATTTCGTCTCGTAACTCTGAAATAAATTATTTTGAGACCAATGTTCATATGAACTTTTTGTAATGTTTTGGTGTTAGGAACATGTCCCCGAAATATTTGACACCAATTTAGATACACCTTGTATATTCGTATAATACATTACATTGTATTAACCATCATGAAACAAACTCTTTCTCTGATAGCTCATTCTTTTCCTTCTCGCACAACTCACATGCCAGGTCTCGTCTCCTCACCTATACTAATACGCCATATAGAATATAATGGAGGCGAAAAAGGTTCCAGTTTAATTTAATTTCTATCATCATCTTCATTATCATCATCATCATCATCATCAACAACATGTATTCAGATACTAGGATTCAATGACCTTAGACGGTCTCAGTAGACCTACGAATTATTTTATTTTCAATCCACCTCTTCTTTGAATGACTCAAAAATATCTTCTCATGTAAACGGTAATGAAGGATAAGCATGTACAGCAATATGTTAGACATGATTCTTCCCATGTAGCTTGTATTTTTTGTACACTATATTTATAGCCTATAACTTGTTGTAACTGAAGTTCCTGAATGACATATTTTTCTTTTATTATCCTGGCAAGTATATCCTCCCGTTGATCTAATCAAGTTCATTTCACTGACTGTAACTCTATTTAGGCCTATATATATCTAGGCCTATTTAATATAAATATTTAGAGTAAATCTAATCTCTTTGCCCAAAAATCTTAACCAAACATAGTCAACTCTCGATTATCCAAGTGCGGATTAACCAGTTTTGAGATTATCCTTGGAGATTTATTTATTTTTTGTGTTTTTTGTTCTTGAGTATTTTGCATACTTTTGAAATGAGCTTATACTCAATGTTATTTAGACTCCGCTACGATATCCGTAGGAAAGAGAACTCTGTTAAAAATTAAAAAGTGTTAACGGACTATTTCGACAAGGTATGTCTCCATGAAAGTGAAGAAATGAAATTGTTGGCAATTTTATTATTATGGTAAAATCGATATTCGTAGGAAAGAGAAGTCTGTTAAAATAAAATAAAAAATTGTTAACGGACTATTTCGACAAGGTGTAAGTCTCTATGAAAGTGAAGAAATTGAATTATTGGCAGTTTTATTATTATTGTAAAATCGACATCCGTAGGAAAGACAACTCTGTTAAAAAATCAAAAAGTCTTAACCGACTATTTCGGCAAGATATAAGTCTCTATGAAAGTGAAGAAATTGAATTGTTGGCAATTTTATTATTACGGTGTACTGTTATTATGGTAAAACAGTTTCTGACTTCTGATAATTAATTATTCTAATGCTGCAGTGTATTTTCACTGATGTACGAAATACGAAAAGCCTGAAATCCCATAATGGCAACGGCCTCCTACAGGATTATAGGGTGAGCTGAAGGTCTACTACATTTGGGGAGCCAGTCCAAGAGAGCTTACGCTATACTTACAAACTAAACACACAAACAAATTATACCAACTAAACACGAAAACCTATACAGATTAAACACATAAATTATGCAAATTAAACGTCCACAAAAAACTATGCAAACTAAACACATAAATTATAATCTAAACACACAATGTATCCATACTAAACACACAAAAAAGTATACAAACTGGACACATATACAGTCTTAACTCACGCACAAACTAAACGCACAAAAACCTTTACAAATTGCACACATAAATTATACAGTCTAAACACACAAACTATCTAAACTAAACACACAAAAACCATACAATTGAACACAAAAATTATACTAACTAAATACATGAACTATACCAACTATACACGGACTCAAACTATCCAAAATAACACACACAAAAATAACTATATAAACAATACACAACTATACACAGTTTACATAGTGTTCGTAATTTCTTCCAGTCTTTTCCATGCCTGCCTGTCCCTTGGTGTTCTCGTCCACTGCGCTCCAGTCTCTCTCCGGAACACGTCCGACCACCTTCTCCTTGGACGTCTTCTGCTTCTTTTCCCAATGCGTGGGTCCCACATGGTCGAAGCATACGTCCACCTGCTGCAGTCCATCCTACTCACGTGTCCGCCCCATTTCCATTTGAGACGTAGCGCCAGCCTTACTGCATCCTGCATACCGCCTTTTATTCGGATGTAAGTTATAAATAAATCCCAATTTTATCATTTTTAGTTGGTTATTTAACGATGCTGTATCTACTACTAGGTTATTTAGCGTCGATGAGATTGGTGATAGCGAGATCGTATTTGGCAAGATGAGGCCGAGGATTCGCCATAGATTACCTGGCATTCACCTAAAGGTTAGGGAAAACCTCGGAAAAAACCCAACCAGGTAATCAGCCCAAGCGCAGCTTCAGATCGGCAGACAAGCGCCTGACCGACTGAGCCATGCCGGTGCCTTCAATTTTACCATAGTCATTACTAATTTCGTATTAACCATATTTTCGCTTATCCATGGTTTGTCTACCAACCATTAGAAAAGATAATCGAGAGTTCGTTGTAGTCTTTTAGACGTGTTTAAATATTATTTGTTCCTTTATTATTGAAAAAAAATTATTTTGTATCAGTGGTCTTAAGGGGAGAGGATGGTATTTTTTGGTGAAAAATGAGTAAATTTAAAAAAAAATTGTTTAAAACACTCTGTGATATGTGTGTGGAATACATAGCATAGCAATCTGTGGGTATTTGTGCACTTGTCGGGTGTTGAGACGTCATTTTTAAACTTCCTGCGTTATGGATTTTTAAATCACTCCCCACCTTTTATTGTTGTTTCCGGTAAATTAAATTTTCAAAAAAAAAAAATTATTTAAAATACTCTTTGATATGTGTGGAATGCATTGCATAACATTTTGTGGGTATTTGTGCCCCTCCCAAATGTTGAGACGTCATTTTTAAACTTCCTGCGCTATGAATTTTTAAATCACACGCCCTCTTTGATCGGTTTCCGGTAACTTCATTTTTTGCTACATTGCCAAACAAAAATGGATATAATTTCTGAACTATTAAAGATAAATGCATGAAATTTAGAACACACATTATTTAGATTATTAGGAAACTTTTCTCTGTAACAGAATTTTGTTACTTGATTTCATTTTAAAAATACGTCCGTTTGTTTACAAAAAAGGAAATCAAAAAAGTGTTATTAAATTTTAATTGTTTATTTTACAAACGTAGGGACTAATACCAAAATTCTGTTACAGACGGATTGTAGAGGATGCTTTTGCAAGTACATTGCAAGAAACTGTTTGAATCTATCTTTTAAAATGGTTTAGATATATCGGTTTTAGTAAAATCCTGCATTGGATATATTTTTTCCAAATCTGGGCTCCAAATAATTTTTTTTTTCAAAATATTTATATTCGGTTAAGTTGCTACAGCTAAGAGCTCTTTACATACAAAAAATTAATATTTTTAAACAAATAGGAGAGAAGTTTTAAAAAATACCATCCACTCTCCTTAAATATGATTGAACAGATGGTAAATTATGTATAGATTAATTTAAATTGACGAACTCCGAACTTTTGCTAATACCAAAGAAAGTTTTACTCTCTTTTTTTTAATTTGTGCAAGACTGAAAATGTAACGGAAATGTAAATGCGTAATCGACATGAAAGCACTCCAATAGTATAGTGTCACTGTAGCACACAGTTTTGAATCTGTGGTTTCATGCAAAGGCTAGGTTTTTCATAGAAACCGCTTATATCATTCCCTGTGACAGCTATTTGAATATTTGTATGATCGCAGCTGTATTATTGCAGTGTATACATAAATGATACAAAGCTATGTCAGCTAATTCCAAAATAACATACTCTTAAAAGCTTATACAACTGACAGTACCGAGTAAAGGTTGTCTATTATTTCAAACAATATTTGCTGATATAAAAAAGAGACTAAGTGATGCGGTAATGAAAATCGCACAAAGCTAATATAATAGCATTCTCGTATAAATTGACATTGTAGGAACAATTCTTGCGAAAGGAACTAGTAAAGTTTATTAATTACACTAAATTTAATATCTAACACTATAATATAATACTGTACTGTATATCACAGCACATTATTTAATTGGACTAGGAGCCTAGAAGCCTTGAATTGTGGATTATTTAATTTCTTTGTCAGTTCAAGGGTTTTCTTTGCAGAATAGGTCCAGAAATGAGTTCCTTTACTATTGAAAAAAAAATTATTTTGTATCAGTGGTCTTAAGGGGAGAGGATGGTATTTTTTGGTGAAAAATGAGTTTTTTAATGAGTGAGTTACGATAGAATTTATACACGAAATGAGATTTTCATCAAGATCATTCACCAATTAAATAAGTGACAGGAAGATGATTTAATGTCAATAGTGTTAAACGGAATATTTTGTAATTCTTACAATTTACGGCATGCCATTTTGTTTTTCATTTATGCAAATGATAAAATATTCCATTTTAACTTCACACCTGAATAACACAGTAATATTTAAACACGTCTAAAAGACTGCAACGAACTCTCGATTATCTTTTCTAATGGTTGGTAGACACGGAAACCTGTCCACAACGGAAAAATTAGGACCATGTCACTTCCGTCTTGAACAGGTTTCAGTAACGATGCCACAGTACAATACTGAAATGGAAAGAATGCAATGTTTGTAGACTGATTTCATGAGAAAATAAAATTGAATCCATTCGAATATAAACATGTATTTTGGTAATAGAGAAAAATTAAAAAAAAATAAAAAACCCTATTCATCTAGAGTATTTCCTTAGGGGTAAAGGCGGCGGAGACATAGGACTGACATTAAGGGTGATTATTTGCACAGGTGGAAGACTTAACCTTCTGCCACTCTTTTGACCTTCATAGCATATATAGTAGGGAAGATAAAAATTTGTTGTGTTAATTTTGAGGGGAGAGTGGGGTAATTGCACGCACCTAACTTCCTATATTAGGGGCTGCAAGACAATAAACACTTTTAAAAACAGCTTAAAAGATAACCTTCTTAGCATTTCACTCCAATCATACTGACTTAAACTATCACTGTCTGCATTGTTACTCCTTCCTTTAGACATGCATCCTGATAGTGCTGTGTTTTCAAAATTGTCTCATAATAATATCTTTCTATTATCTAATATTATTTGAAATATATTAACATTCTATGTATTTTAGCTTAATTCTGCTACATAGTTTGTATTTCAGTGTTTAATTAATAGTTCGTAGTATTTTGTTGTTTAATTCGTAAATAACTCTTGTATACATGTAGCTCTTATCTAAATCAAATCGTTGAATTCTTTGTAAGTTGATACATATATATGTATACTTTTTGCAGGTTGAGTGGAAGAGAAGGCCTTACGGCCTTAACTCTGCCAGCTAAAATAAATCATCATTATTATTATTATTATTATTATTATTATTATTATTATTATTATTATTATTATTATCCATTCGAAGATAATTTTAACCCTCCTGCTACCAAGGTTTTTCATAACTTACTACTACCAAGGAGGGTAATACAATTACCCCCAATCAAAATCACATACCGATCTTTGCTAAGCATTTCAAATATAAACAATTTATGTATTATTGATTATAGACTTACAAAAAATGTAAAAATATAAAATAATAATCCTATTTTTAAAAATACAGGGAGATTTGAAAGTCCTGTCCCATTTTGTTGAAAACGTACACCAAAATTAATGAACTTTAGACATGTTACTGGTGATACTATGAGGTAACATATACAGTAAATTTAAGTTTGTCTCCATTCCGTTTCAAGACGAACTGCTCAATGCTATATAGTTTTGACATGGTGGAAAACACATTTACAAGCAAAGAGAATCACAGTAGGCTATTACAACATAAACTATTAGAACACCATATATATAGCAATGAAAATCTGTAAAAAAAAATTTGTTAATAATAAAATAAAATAAACTAGATTTTTTCCAAATTATTAAAATAAATAAATAAAAATGTAAAAGTAATAAATCAAATTTTAGTCCTTTGTTGAATTAAAATATTCGAGCATCACCTACACTACAGATTTACCTGACAAATATAAATATTATTGTTCTTATAATTATTGTGCACTGGGTATATAGATTTCGTTCAGTATGTTTGCCGCTCTCTTTTAGAGTGGTTACTAGTGGCTTGTGCAGCAAATGCTGCAAACTAAGTTCATTAGACGTTCAAATAAACATTTTTCAGATTTATTTTCAATGAAGAATACCAGACATTCTGAAAGTTACTTGCTTCCATAATAATGAAACATACTACCTCTCGAGCCAATACTGAAGAGAACCACGCATATAAATATCTACACCACACCGCCATTAAATATGTGAAAAAGACCCAACCCCACTTGATTAATAACTATAAAAATATTTGATTTTTAATAATATTATTATCTTACGTAAGTTTTATAAATTTCAGTAACATATTCTATATATACTATATAGCCACCACTCAGTAAAATATAGAAATCAAAATCTAATTTAAGTTATTCTCTACATCTACTTATATAAGCCCAAAACGTTTCACTTTCATATCATCAATGTACCATTAATATGTATAATTAATTAAAAATAGTCACATCATGGCATTAACTACAATAATATTGCATTTCTAATGGCAATATTGTCATCAAACCACCTTAAGTTTTGTAGTTTTTAATATCCAATACACAGCTGTACCCAGAAAATTACACACCACAGAATCGAACCTGTAAATTATTTTTAGTAAGTTAAGTTTTTAATAACCAATTTAATTTGAGCTCTAAATTATGTCAGCATTCTTGCAAATCATGGCCTTCGTGTAATATTGTTTACTGTTGTTTGTGTTTTGTCTTATTCTGAAATGCAATTAGCTAGTTCCCAAAACTGACGACAGATGGATTTTGGAAAATAGGAAAATTATATTTAAAAATTGACATTTCACTGAAAACTACTATTTTTTTTTAAAACTTTGAGTTCCAAGCTTCAAAATGAGGGGTCATTTATTAAAATCCGTTCAGCCGTTTTCCCTTAATTTCCATTACCAGTTCAAATTATATATATCCATTACCAGTTCAAATTATATATATATGTATATATATATATATATATATATATATATATATATATATATATATATTGATTGTTATACATGGGTCATTCGATAATTATTGGCAATATTTGAATTAACAACAAAGAAAACATTTTTGGAACAGTCACAATGTTGCAGTGCTCAGAAGTAATCTCCTCCAACATGAAGAACCGCCTCCACACCTCAGGGAGACGACGGATGCCATCCACAGCGTCTTGTTGTACTAATCTTCGAACAGACTGCTCTACTGCTGCTATAATTGCCTGTCTGGTTTTAAACGAACTCCTCTAAGTGATAATTCCATTTTCGGGAAAAGGTCAAAATCACAAGGGTTCATATCTGGAGAGTATGGAGGATGATCCAGAATTTCCCAGTTCCACCTGCAAAGTATATTAACCACAGGGGCAGCTGTGTGAGAGCGAGCACAATCATGTAGCACAATAGGATGAGAATTCAGGAGATTTGGCGTTCACGGCGCACAGCTGTTTTTAAATGGTGTTCCAGAAAGTAACTGTACTATGCGCCATTCACACGATTTCCGACAGGAACTGAATGAGTGAGAAGGATTCCGTCAAAATCATAACCAACAACAGTGTTCTTCCAGCAGTTCTTACAACGTTCACTTGCCGATTGCGGTCTGCCATCTCCATGTTTTTTATGAACATCTTCCCTTACATGTGCCCACCTAGCCACGGTACAATATGGTGAAATCTCTCTACCACAAGCTTCCAGTAATGCTGTATGGCATTGTCGAGCATTCTTGCCCCTTGCAATCTGAATTTCAATTAAGCACCTTTGTTCGTATTTGCTAAACATTTTAGAGCGCTACAGATAAGTTTACAAATTAAACTCACAACAAATATCTTGTAAATGAAATTGTCTTTAAACTCACAGATAACACACATCAGCTCATTGTTATCAGCTTACATCATTTACCGCTGATAGGGCGACATACAAACATTGTTGCCACTAATTATTGAATGACCTATGTAATAATAATAATAATAATAATAATAATAATAATAATAATAATAATAATACAATAAAATTATTCTACAGAATATCATACTATATACACAAATTTTAAGTTATAAGTGACCGGATGATATTCGTAAGAAATTTCTCTCGAGCTAGTATATCTAATAAGAACAGGACTCAGTTCTAAGTGAAAAAGTGTAACATATAGTGAGTTATTTTAACAATAAATCATATTTTCATTATTGCTTAGTGTTGGGTTAGTTGCAAAGTAAATAGTGCATAAAATTCGAAAGCGACACTAGGGATATTCTTACATTATTTATAGTTCATTAATAGATAAAGAAATATTCTGTGTATATTTTCAGAACAATACAACCGTAAACGCTTTTGTTAAAATCTGTGTTGTAGTTAGTGTAAGCAGATATTTCCCTTGTTATTTTGCCTCTCAGAAGGTCTTAAGGATTAAATCTGTTAAACAGATCCTTACGTACTACAGTGTATCGAAAATTATATCTAAGAAGCAATCAGGCTAATCACACGTGTTATGTCGTAGCTAATGTCTCAGAACTGATACAGAATATTGCAAACTTGTATTCGTCGATGTAGCAGAGATTTCCAGCAGTACTTGTCTTGTAATGTCAAGTATAGATTTTAATTGAATAAGATTGCTCTAACGACAAGAGTTGTTCGTGACCCATTTTCTTACAGGAATCTTGTCGACATGTATAATGAATCGTAACCGATTATAGCCAATCCAATTATTGCTAACGAAATGTTGAAGATTTAGAATTCGCCTTTGATCGTATTAATTGTATAGGTATGTGTTACAGTATACGGGCCCTAGTGTGTGTCCGTAAAGCTCTTATATAATTTCACAAAATTGGTGAAAAATGAAATAAACCGCTTGTGGATAGTAAGAAGATATATTTCAACGATCAAAAATCGTAAATTTGTCTGCGAACTTAGGTAAATAACTTCAAAATTAAAATATAATCGTGCAGATCCTAGTTTCGAGGCAGCTTTTCGAGGTTGTGGAAAAAATTTCTAGAGTAATTTATCTCTTGAGAAGTCTCATGTATAACACCCAGACCATCATGTAGATCTCTTTTCAAAAATGAAAAGATTATTACAGTGTACAGTAGTGGAAAAAAAAAACCGGACTGACCCTTGTTCACTCCAGAGCACGATAGACTGATAACAAGACTTTCGTGGTTCGAATCTTGCCGTGTAAAAGTATGTAATTCTTAATTTAAATTGATTAACTGTTCTGACATGACGAGGTAAGGAGTTCCGTAGGCGACAAACTGACACTGTGAAAGAGGATGAATAGAAAGAGCTACTGTGACGAGGAATGGGTAATAAAGCCTGATGTTAATTCCGCAAAGTTGTAAGGTATTCAAAGCGAGTTCTCAGATATTTCGGGTAGAATTGAGTTATATTCTAAATAGAATAGATAAAGAATGTAATATTCTTCGCTCCTTTAGACAGCCTTATAACAGAACTTTTTTTCTAGCTTATTGCTTCCTAAATATTTTTTAATTATGCCCTATAATATATTTTTACAATTTCCCGGCCAAATTTGTATTCATATAAAAATCATTCCAAAATAAGCCTAGTCTATTCACAACGAGAAAAAACGATAAATTTCTCTGTGATCTCGAAGATAACAATTATTTTAGAGTGACCTTTGACCTTTGAAAGCTAAAGATCTCCCCAGTACTTGATCGAGAGCGAGACTTTGTGTTTAATTGTGGGCAAAGACCGGACCGCACAATGTATATTCTCTTTGTAATGGCTCGAATAAAACCGAAATGTTTGTTTAAGTGGGTATCATGCTACAGCAATTTGTTAAAGTGATCGAAGTGCCTCGTTTGAGGTAATATGGTTAACATCAAACGGTTCCCAGGTGGCGTAGGTACACATATTCAGGAGTACAACCAGCAAAGTTCCTTTTTATGTCTCCTAATGTAATTCTGTCCATCTCATCTCGCAACTTGGTATATCATATCCTAGTTTCCTAGTCATCGAGCGTAAGTACCGAAGAGTTCTTTTAGAGCAAAATAGAAACAGTTTATAATAGTGACTGGATTAATCTTGCACAGGATAGGGACCGATGGCGGGCTTATGTGAGGGGGAAATGAACCTGCGGGTTCCTTCTAAGCCATTTGTAAGTAAATAAGTGATTTTCATACATACATACATACATAAATACATACATACATAAATACATACACACATACATACATACATACATACATACATACATACATACATACATACATACATACATACATACATGCATACGTACGTACGTACACACATACATACATACATGCATACATACATAAATACATACATACACATACATACATACATACATACATACATGCATCTATACATACGTACGTACGTACACATACATACATACATACATACATACATACATACATACATACATACATACATACATACATACATACATACAAAAACACATACATACATACACACACGCATACATACACACATACATACACACAAACATACATACACACAAACATACATACATACATACATACATACATACATACATACATACATACATACATACATACATACATACATACATACATACATACATACATACAAACATACATACATACACACAAACATACATACATACACACAAACATACATACACACACACATACATACATACATACATACATACATACATACATACATACATACATACATACACACATGCATACACACATACATTTAAATTCGTTGGAAATGTTGTTGGCAGACTTAGCTTCCAAGTGGATTATTGGTTTGGTACAGACCTGCACATTGGACTAGAAGTACAGAACGGAATAAAAAGTATGTGGCCAACTATTGATTTGCATTGTTCTTTTCATCTAGCGTAATCCCCTTTATCCAACACGCTCCGAATACAGTTGAGTAATAAATATATGTTTCGCATTTCCAAAGTTTACGTTAAAATGCTTCCTGTTCCGATGTGCATTCAGTCATGTGTTACTAGAAAACCTGCAAAAGCTCTTTTTATCCCCATACGAAGTTGGTCATCATCTCGCCAGTTTTCTAATATATAAATGGATGGAGAAATGTTTCATTGCTCGCATTGCAAGCAAAATGAAATGGAATTGCGTCAGAATTCTATGATGAAAGGAATTGCGACATTCAAGACACATTCAAGCAAGGAAGAGATTGCTTGTGTGTCATCAATAAATAAAAGTTCCTAGTTCGGAATAAAACATTATATCAAATAACTAATCATTTTGATATTTCATTAATGATAATTACTACAGATATTGTCAAATGCTTACCTTAGAACTTCATACTGCAGTAGTTGAAGACCATATCCACTATTGAAATATATCGAGTTAGATAACTAAATTTATTTTAATGATATATGTAACCTTTTTATTAATTAGGCTTCTTTAATTGCATTTGTGAAATAATATTAATAGTAATAATAGTAATCATCATCATTATCATCATCATCCTCCTGTAGTTCTACGACCCTCTCAGTTTCTATGATGACAGACGCCCATTCTTCTCGGTTCAAAGTCATATTCCTCCACCATATTTTCACTCCCAGTTGTCTCAAATTTTCCTCCATGTCATCAGTCTATCTAAACCTGTATCTCCCTCTCCTTCTACCATCTCCTAAATTCTCTTCCATAATCCTTTCTTTGTTCAGTACATAACGTCATTGCCTCCTGTTACATAGTCCGACAGCAATACTACTTTGAATGCGCTATTATCATATTAGTGCGTAACATCACTGCTTCCTGTTATACATTAATTGTGACAATTTTCCCTTTTTTATTTCCAGTAATGACGTAGTTACATTAAAGTAAGTACAAGAATGGCTAGCACAAAATATCATATTTAGTCAATCCTGTATAGTTTTCGTATTATATCTCTGCCTCTGTGCAACGTTACAGTTTGAGGTTAGGGGGAAGAGAGAGAGAAAAGTTTGTGCTAATCTCTGAGGGAAAGTTTCACTAAACTCTACACTGAAGCAGTGACTAGAGCATTGGAATGAAGGCAACTAGATATATTTCGCTTTTCTTTTTACTATCATGCTCTGACACCCTCGACCAAGATAGGCCATTTCAAACTCAACCGTCAGTCACCGGCAGAGATATAATAAAAAAAGCTGCATTAAGGAGCGTACTTCATCTGAACGAAAGCTGATAATAATAATAATAATAATAATAATAATAATAATAATAATAATAATAATAATAATAATAATATTGGCTGAGGAAACGTCTAATCTGTAAGAGAAAACACTTCAACAGAAAATTGTAATTGCATGGTAATTAAAAGAAAATGTAACAACTCCCTTCCAAAATGAAATAACCGATATCCTCAGAAAGAGAAAGAGATTGATAATAAGACGTTTTACAAGCAAAATGCATTATGTCCAAACAATCCCCCATTCTTCCTACAGAGCTGCGCACGAGATCGAATGAGTCTACTTACGAATTGTAGGGGAATGGGTTAGCCTTTGCCTTGAACTCGGTAGACACATGCCCGACCTTTCCTTCTACTCCTACCCCCTCCACGGAAACGTTGTTCCCCTACTGCCCATTGCGAGTGTCTTAACAAAATGCATGAGCTGTAAGTCAGAATTATTACTTCTAAGAAAAAAAAAAGTTTTTCTTCTGACAAAACTTAATCCTCAAAATAGTATTATTAGCAACTTTCTTCTCTTTAAGCGTATTTCATTTTCCACTTCTACATACGTTATGCACAGTATTTGCGTCTTTTTCTTATTTTTGACTTAATGTGTTTAACTTGTAAACCGACGAAGACATTTCTAGCATATTTTTTTGGTTAGTTGTCATTAAAATCATCTCCGTCACATTCTTCTGTACATTTATCTTCAAAATGTTCGAGAAACTACCATGTTCTGTACGTTCATAAGGCAATTGTAAATTATTTTCACCATTTTCTCTTCTCATGTCGTAGGGTAAAGTTGTCTATTTCCGTGATACCCCTAATCTCGTGATACTTTTTAAAAATTGAATGCCAGTCAAAGCTTTGCCGTTCGACCATAGCGCCAGACATCTTTCTCGAAAGATTGCAATTTCGCCTACTTTTGAGACGTCGGTGAACTTCCTAGCAAAATACCCAACCCCGTGACAGTCAGTGAAAAAACCGTATCACGAAATTAGGAGTAACACGGAATTAGAATCTATGTCAAACGTAGTGATCTAAAGTCATTTTAATATGGGGGGAGGTAATTCTTCTTTACAAAATTGCTTTACGTGTGTGTATATACTGCAATCCTCTCGAAGTTTCTCAAACTTGGTCAGAGAGTATCGGCCGTTCTTCGCCCACATTCTCGAAGGAGTGAGCGACCAAGTAAACTGAGAACTCTTGGAGTTCAAAAGTTTTGACATTGAGCGGTGCCCTTCAAGTCAGGCTGGACATGTTAAATAACTGCCCATCTGTCCAACAAAGTGAAGGATCATGTAGTGCTTATTGTTACAGCAGCGAGACGAATGCGTGTCTGATAACCTGCTCACTAAACTCGGGAGTGTAGCCTGAAGCTTGTGGCATTTAATCGTTTATCAAATAGACGAGTGTTCGATTCCTGGCAGGGCCTTCGATGTATGTTGTGAATTAATTGGCTAAACACACGTTTCCTACAAGTAATACAGCGTTAACCAAAAGTAATTTTTGCAAAAAAATTCGGGCAATTTTTAACTCCTGATTAATCTAACCCAGCGTTTCTCAAACTTTTTTGAAGTGCGGACCACTTTTTAAAGTCAGAACAGTTCCGCGGACCACCTTACTCTTGTTCCCTTCGAAAGCAAATTTATCATTTTCGTAGTATATTTTAATACCAGTATACTTACATTTTAAAATTGAATTCAAGTTCGGTAACTTACTTTGGTCCTGTTATGAATTCGGGTGGTCCCTGGCTGGGTTACAGGCGCGGCGCCAGATGTGCAGGGAAAAGATGTCGAGATACATCACGTGTATATGTTTTAAATCCCTCTTTTGTTGCTGAGAGTAGTGTGGGAAGTCGATAGACGAGTAGGATAATAATTTCATAAAATGTCAGTACTGACTGGGAGAAAAAGTGAAATTCGATTGCCATGTGTAATTTCCAAACTTTGAGATTTTAAGCTATAGTGTGATACGCAATTCGTTTGAATTTTATTTTTTTCTTCTGTCTTTTTTAAACGACCACAAGGGCACACCTCGAGGACCACAGGTGGTCCGCGGACCATAGTTTGAGAAACGCTGATCTAATCGATTTATAGGGGAGAGTTGGGTAGTATCGGACATCGGGTAATATCGGATAGTGATGTTTCTTTCATCTACCACCAGATGGTAGTACCTAAGTGACATGGTTACGTTTCTGTATGCGACATTTGAACACTGCTACTACCATCTGGTGGTAGATGAAAGAAACATCAGTATACTACCATCTGGTGGTAGATGAAACAAACATCACTGTCCGATATTACCCGATGTCCGATACTACACAACTCTCCCCTATGGCTAATGTTAAGGAATTTGTGTAAAAATCATCTTTTAAGTGCGTTCCTATTCATCACTTGCTGCAGCTTGTTTCCGTCGGTTCCGATATTTTCTGGACAAATGGCAGATATGTTGAGGAAGATGGGTAGAAGAAAAATGGAATTAGCTGATACTGGGGTGGAAACAGTTTTCGCTCTTAGATAAGAGGATACGGAAATGCTTACATAGTTTGACAAAATGGAATTATATCTTACAAAAGGAACCATTTTTTGCAGTTTTTCTTGGGAAAGGTAAATGAGATAGCTTCCCGTAGCTTTCCGCACACCACTCTCTTTTCGAATCTTAAAATATCCCAGGTGACCCCCAACGTGGAGGTGAGGTGAGTGGATTTGACTAATTAGGCCCACCGGACCAAAATTCACTGAAAGGGTTAAATATCAGTTCTATCAGGGTTTTTGACGCTATCAGAGACCAGGAAATCCCAATGGAGAAGGACGGAACGTGTGAAGTAGACGGACAGAATAAGAAATGAAGCTGTGCTGGAAAGAGTGGGTGAAGAAAGAATGATACTGAAACTGATCAGGAAGAGGAAAAGAAATTGGTTGGGTCACTAGCTGAGAAAAAACTGCCTACTGAAGGATGCACTGGAAGGAATTGTGAACGGGAGAAGAGTTCGGGGCAGAAGAAGATATCAGATGATAGACATTAAGATATGTGGATCATACGAGGAAACAAAGAGAAAGGCAGAAAATTGGAAAGTTTGCAGAAAGCTGGATTTGCAGTGAAAGGCCGAAAGGCAGAACACTAAGTGAAATGAAATAAACTGAAAGCGAAATTAATTCAAATGTTCCAGAAAGTCTGATGTCACACATTTCAGAAATTTTCGTTCTGTTTATAGTTTGAAAATGTTTTAAACGACGAACACAGAGTACGTTTACAGGTGAAACCGACTATGACAAGAAAATAATTATGATTTCCTAAAACGACTAAATCAGTTAGTACAGAGGTGGCCAAACTATGAGACTAAAACGTTTTTCTTTTAAACATAATATAATTCGTCATATCAAATATTAATATAATTTACAGCGTCTGCATTAATGTAAATATGATTGTTTACATCTTCTGGTATATTTTTCCAACAGGGATTCTTTTTTGGGGGAGGATCTTGGCACAATAGGCTACTTATTTTAACACAAATAATAGTTTAAAATCAATAAAAGCATAGTTTGATCCGAATATTCTTTCTCTTAAGGTTGATAAAACTACAGTTATTCCTTTTTATTAACTAGTAGGCCTAAATCTTATAAATTGCCTAATTCTGTTCACAAAATATTAGTAATCTTCAGACACAATTTTCTGTTCATTATTTTTGTGCAAAATATAGGCCTATTTTTGTTCATTATTTATGCCTATAAATACAACTTTGTTACACATGTGATCACTTTAGTCTAATAATTTGGCCATCTCTGACCATAGCATATTTTCCCTGAGTTTCGTGCAATGAGATAATTATAAGAATGATTTTCTAGTATTAAAATCTCTATAATATAATTTCTTAACAATATAACTAAACTATTATTAATGGAAACAAAAGTTGGTGTATTTGATCAGAAGAAAAGTGTGGTACAAAGACGAGAATTAGACAATGGAATGCAAAATTAACGCATTTCTCTTTCAGGGAAGGCAGTGGTACAGCGAGTCTAATTATTAATGAATATTTCACAAAGAAGAAAAAAGGATTAGCAGCAGATTGCTCGCACCAGATAGGGAACAGGAGCGAGTCGAGTTTCCACTGCAGTTCAAAAGAGAGATCTGCCAGTTAGTTGACAAAGACTTTCAACAGGTTGCCTCAGGAAATGGCATTGTTACGAAGAGAAAGAATTCGTGTGTAAGAAGTCACTAAACTAACAAGCCTTTTGTAAACGACTTTCGCAGAAACAATTCTACGATAGGTTTTCTGCTAGTATGAAAATTATTTCACCCAATCAATTCCTTCATTTATCTCCCAACATACTCGTATCTACCTATACAGCATTCGTAGGTTAGAACATACCATTTTGTATCTAGACGTATTCTTGGCGAATATCCCACTTCTTTGTAATATTACTAAAATAAGTTATTTACATATTTTCTAAGAGAGAGAATTCTGGTAACATAAAGTTACATAGCTGCCCTTTCTATGGGTTAGCATGAAAATACAGCCTACTGATCAATCCAAACAAGATAATATTGTAACTTATGCATGCTAATAATTTTAATGGAATTGAACGGGTTACTTCTATGCAGATGATGTGAATATGTTAGGAGAAAATCCACAAACCATTATGGAAAACACAGGAATTTTACTTGAAGCAAGTAAATAGATAATTTTGGAAGTAAATACCGTAAAGACAAAGTATATGACTATGTCTTGTGTCCAGAACATAGTACGAAAGGGAAATACATAAATTTGGAAATTTTTCCTTTGGAAAAGGTGGACAGTCGGTTAAGGCGCTTGCCTGCCGATCTGAAGTTGCGCTCGGGCGCGAGTTCGATCCCCGCTTGGGCTCATTACCTGGTTGGGTTTTTCCGAGGTTTTCCCCAACTGTAAGGTGAATGCCAGGTATCTATGGCGAATCCTCGGCCTCATCTCGCCAAATACCATCTCGCTATCACCAATGTCATAAACGCTAAATAACCTAGTAGTTGAGACAGCGCCGTTAAATAACCAACTGAAAAAAAAGAAAAGGTGGAAAAATTCAAATATCTTGTAGCAACAGTAACAAATATAAATGACACACGGGAGAAAATTAAACGCAGAATGAATATGGGAAATGCCTGTTATTATTCGGTTGAGAGTATTTTGTCTGCTCTCAAAAAAAGAAACAAACAAACAAACAAAAAACTGAAAGTTAGAATTTATAAAACAGTTATATTGTCGGTTGTTCTGTATGGTTATGAAACTTGGACTCTCACGTTGAGTGAGGAACAGAGGCTAAGGGTATTTGAGAATAAGGTGCTTAGGAAATATTACGGGCTAAGAGGGATGAAGTTACAGGAGAATGATTCTTAACGCATCTCTTCCTTTCTTCTGTCATTCATTTTCCTTCTCTTTCTATCAATACACTATTTTATGTTAGTTCTTTTTTCTTCTTCCCTATTCATTTATATTCCTTCTATTACATTTGTTTTACTCCTTATTGTTTCTTTTGACTCCCCATTCGTGTCATTTTTCTTTCCACAATTTTATTTACTTCTTTCCACAATTTTATTTACTTCTTTCTGTAGACGTCTCCCAGTTTATTCATATGTTTCTAATATAATAATTATTCTTGCGTCTGACATCTCCAATCATGTATTTTTCATATTTCCTCCCTTAGTTTTATTAATAATATCTTGTCATATTTTTCTTCTCCCACTGTTTTTTTTTTCATTAGTTTCATTTGTTCTGTATTTGCCACCCTGTTTTTTCTTATATTTATACTTTTTTCCTTCTTCGTTCTTGCCTCTCTATTCACGTCCTTTTCACTTTTCCTTCCTTAACTCTAGTTGTAAGTTCTTATCAGATTTTTATTCTTGAACTGCCTTTTTCATTAGTTTCCGTTTGTCAATATTCGAATCCCTATTTTTAAAACATTTCTACTCTATCTATTCTTCCTTCTGACCTCTCTATTCATTTCCTTTTCATTTCTTCTTCCTTAATTTTATTTATAACCTCTTGTCTTATTTTTCTTTTTTCATTGTATTTTCGTTAATTCCCGTCTGTCTATATTTGCCACCCTTTTTGTTCTTATATTTATACCCTTTTTATTCTTCCTTCTCCCCTATCTAATCACGTCCTTTTCATTTTTTGTTCCTTAATTTTGTTTACAATTGCTATCAAAGTTTTATTCTCCGACTGTCTTTCTTCAAAAGTTTCCGTTTGTCTGTATTTACGTTCCTGTTTCTTCATGTATTTCTGCTTGTTTATTATTCCTTTTGACCTCTCTATTCACATCCTTTTCATTTTTCCTTCCTTAATTTTGTTTATAATTATCTTATATTTTTTTCTTAAATTCTCTTTTCTATCAATTCTGGTTTATTTGTATTTGCATTTCTGTTTCATTATATATTTCTACTCTTATCTTTTCACTACTGTGGTGGCTTTGCTTCCCCTTGTTCTTCTTTAGTGTTATTCTTGTTTTCCCCTTGTTCTCACGTTATCTTTGTGTTCTCCTTGTTTCATTTCCCGCACCACTCACACGTAGTTCTACGTAAAGATATTACGCATCATAGTAGTGCTACAGTTGACAGATCATCATACCCACACGTAGTTATGCTTAACGACATGCAACATAGTAAAACTATAAGGCACCTACCGAATTTTATCGTTCTTTATTGTTTCTCTCAGTCTTTTCTCATGTTTCTGATATCATTTTCCTCCTTTTCGTTTTCTTTCTCTCAATCTTTATCTTTTCCACTTCTTACTCATCATCTACTTCCCATCAGTTTCTTCAGTCTCGTTTTTATTTCTCTTCCTTTCATATCCTCAAAATTTTTCATTTTATTTGTCGTTTTCATGTCATTGTCTTTCGTCCTATTTCTTTTATTCTCTTCGTCCTATTCATTTCCTTCTAAGGCGATTACAGCCCTTGAACGTCTTTTAACTAAGTACACATCTGTATTCCTTCTACATCGGACACAAATTGAGACGAACACGTGATGAGAATCCGTTTATTTGGGCCAACACCCAGATCGGGTCCCTACCTAAGATAAAGCAGAACATTATATGGACAATGAACAAACATCTATGCTCTAGTCGAATTTAAAACTCACGGACGACGCTTTTTCGAAAAGTTAAATCTTGACTCTTCATCGGCCAAATATAGGGTTGTTTCCGAATTTGAATGACGTCATGTGCGTCAGGAATCACACTGACAGCTGAATTGCTGCGAGAGGTGACAGACCAGTAGTGAGTAATTTCATAATCAGAGTGCACGGTGTATCACAGTAGCAATGCCCAAGAGAATCGAGCTTTTTTGGGAGGGGTATATAACTCTTTCCGATGCCAAGTACAGTTATGTGAAAATCATAGGGGCCTGCAAAAAACGTGGTTTCGTTATTTCCAAGAAAGGAATTTTGTGTGTATCTAATAAGACTGGCAAAGCTCAGATTGGATTAATTTCAGAGTGGAAAGTGCAAGCAAATTCACCCCCTGTCACAAGTAATTCCATTCGAGCTTTACAAATCTTATTAAGTACACAGAAGATGTCTTTCTTGGAAATAACGAAACCTCGTTTATTGCAGGCTCCTATGATTTTCACGTAACTGTACTTGGCATCGGAAAGTGTTGTTATGTACCCCTCCAAAAAAAGCTCGATTCTTTTGGACATTGCTACTGTGATACACCGTGCACTCTGATTATGAAATCACTCACTACTGGTCTGTCACTTCTCGCCGCAATTCAGCTGTCGGTGTGATTCCTGACGCACATGATGGCATTCAAATTCGGTATCATAGATCGGAAACAACCCTGTACACCAAAGATATTGTTTCCATTTCTCCCTCGTGAACCAAATTTGTAGGTGTAATATCTCAAAAGAAAGTAATGTAACACTGCTCTTCAAAAATTACACAGCGTAAGATTGTTAGTTATGTTACAAATTTGACATGACTTTAGAAACTCTTTCGGAGATTAAATATAGAAATCTTGATTCAGTATTTTTTAATACGAAGGCTTGCAATACAAGATAGCTTGAAGTCAAAGAATAATGCTGTATACCTACCAAAGCAGGCAATAGAATGGATTCATTTGTTACAAAGGATGATTTATTGTCAGGAGCATAAAAGCAGGCAGGGAAATACAAGGAAGAAAACTATAAGAAAAGCGATCTGATGAATTAGAAATAACTTGTGCCCGTGTGCCTACTGAGGTTCACTCGGGGATCCTTTGAGACTTATAAGGCAAGGCTACAACCGACATTGAAAGCTGATTACATAAAGAAAATTGAAATCGATCCACGAGGAGATGAAAAATGTTCTTCTAACTCAAGAATTGCTGTCTTCGCCCCCCTTGCCCCTTATTGCAGAAGGCAGCATTTCTTACTGCAAAAGATGCGCGCCCGCTTGTACCAAAACGACAAGACAGTAAATTGAATTTCAGGAAGACCACCTGTTTAGATAGAATAAATATATTAAAGTTGAGTTGCGCCTTGTAGCGAGGCCCCTTGCAGGAGCTGAGCTTCGATCAAACTTAGACCATCCCGAAAACTCTGATCAGACTAATGTCATTTCCAAAATTAAGTTACAAATTATTACTACGCATCACGCGCTGAAATGATTTCTTGAGAAGAAAACTGCATATTCCATATCCACTTTTCATCTATTCACTGCCTCTTATTTGCGTTTCTTCCAGATTATAAACTTTTCTCTTATTTTAATTATTTTCCTGCTTTATTTGTTTTTCATTTTTGTTTTCCCTATGGTCTTTCCTTAGATATATTATTTCTCTCTCATTATTAAGAACTATTACAGAGAAGAGGAGTAGGGAGGGAGGTACAACAAGAATTATTATTATTACCTACCTTGTTCAACATCTCCTAGTAATGACTGTCAAATAGAGCAAACAACACTGTGTCTCAAACGTTCAAATGACGATATTTCTTTAACTAGATAAGATAATAACTGCCTCCCATTGGAGGTAGCCCAGAAGGACTCAGTATACTCTTTTACATGAATTTTACAGTACATAAATTTTGTAGAAAGAAAATTAAAATAAACATATATGAATTATAAAGTGAAGGAAAAAAAATTAAAGAGTGAATATGATGACTCAGAATTTGGCAAGAGCGTTTCAAAACTGAAGTTATGATGTCAGCAGTAAGTGTCTGTGGTAGTTCAAGAGTCTTCCTGAAGCTTTCGAAGAACTTGGGAATCACACTACGAGCTCCAATAAGAAGACCAATCACCTCAATGTCTTCAAGCTGGTATTTTGCTTTGAAGTAATCAACTTTTGGCAGATAAATGTTGATCTTTTCTTCATTGACATCCTCCGGCTGGCTACTCCCCGTTTCAATACTCGTGTAGGATCAATTATATATCCTTTCTTGGTAGTCTGGGAATACGCTATGATGTCAATACGTCTAGAGGAGCCATTAGTAGCAAGGCAAAAAACTTACTCTTCTACTGTCCAAAACTTTTTTCTTAAAGCAGCTGCAATTAAGGATCGAACATGATGGTGTCTGGATCGTGCAAAAAGCCATTGTAGTTCTAATCCCATGTACTTTTATTAATGTTAATGGACATTGTTCCATTTAAGAAACATAACCATAGTGCTAGAAAATACTATATTAACATTGTCTGAATCACTGTATCGCCTACATTTCTGCATTTTCATTGTATGAAGCTTGTAATATTTAATAATAGTTTTCAATGTGGGAACTCCAAAATATTTCATATATTTTATCCTCATTGAATCTACACTCCATTTCTGGAATCTGTAAAGTACACTGGGGACAGAACATCTAGAAGCTTGAAGACGGTTATTTTTAAGCGGTCCGACCATCCCCTTCTCCCGCACTAGTAGGTACGGTACCGTTCAGCTGCAAAACATTTTCTGAACGGAAGTTATTGTATAGTGAGAGCGCAGCTGAATCAGTGGAAGTAGGTGGTCAACGTTTTCAGTTAGTAGTGCAACGAACAATTCTGCGTGTATGGGTTCTTCTGTAGTGATGTCACTGAAGCCTCTAGTTGTTCTGTCCCCGGTGTAAGTCGACGCATTTGGGTAGAGCCTATCAGTGCGGGAGTGTGTTCCGGGCTGCATCACCTCACGGCCGCTAAGGGATAAGATACCCGTGACAGAAAGTGATAGGTAGGGTGGCATTTTAGAATGCTTTCCCGCAGAGCGGTCATTGAACTGCTCCCTCCATCACCACTTGCGCAAAGGACTCCTTTTGTCTCCTCTACTCTACTGATTCCAGAAACGGAATGCCCACACCTGTGAAGTAACGGTTACTACGTCTCACCGTGAAACCAGGTGACCCGGGTTCGCATCCCGGTCGGGGAAAGTTACCTGGTTGAGGTTTCTTTCGGAGTTTTCGCTCAACCCAATAGCTATGAGCAAATTCTGGATAACTATCGGTGCTGGACCCCGGACTCATTTCACTTGCGTTATCACCTTCATATCGTTCAGACGCTAAATAACCTGAGATATTGATACAGCGTCGTAAAATAACCTACTAAAAAATAAACGGAGTATACACCAGCGATGTCGTGTATCTTCTGCAAAACGATATTAGTAGTTCGGACATATATTACATTACAAAATGTATAAGTTTCAACATTAACATCTTAAATACCTGTAAATAAATAAACGTAATATACAGGATCATTCCGAGGTGGTGTTACAAACTTTCAGGGATGATGGGAAGGGCACATGTATCAATTTGAGATCAGGAACCCTGGTCCGGAAATGACTGAGTCGAAAGTTACAAGCAAAAATAGTTGTGTGGAAATGGAATTGTGATTTGGCACCACTTGCCCTCCTTCCTTTAACTTCTGGAACAGTCGTGGAAAGATGGTATGGACCGGATGTCTCCTACGTGGATACTTGTACCGATACAATCTGTGAGCTTGTCTACTGTTCCCATTGGCTCATCCGTATTCGAAACTCAGGTCTGCTTATTCCGCTCTCGTGTACTCCTCCATTTCACTAGGACTGATCGACTGGACACTGCAACTTGTACACATACACTGCTGTCTACAGACGTGCATATCAGGACGGACCATTTTCACAGAACTATTTTTGCTTGTAACTTTTGACTCGGTTATTTCCGAACCAGAGTTCCTGATCTCAAATTGATACATGTGCCCTTCGCCATCATCCCTGAAAGTTTGTAACACCACCTCGGAAACACCCTGTATATTAACCCCTTCAGACCTGAATTTATATTTAAAACAATTGAAAAAAAACTCGTCATATAATCATTCTGGGGATCCAAAATTCCCAAATCAAGTCTTCACAAAAAAAAAATAAATAAAAATTTGGCGACAGTTTTGACCCCTGGGGCCCCAAAATTTTAATTTTATTTTTAATTCAGGGACATAAATGTTTCAAAAATAATATTCTACATTCCTATCACATTGAATTTTTCAAAATATTTAAAAGTATCGAAGACATCCCAAAAAAATAAAAAAGGAAACAATGTACACTATAATGTACATCAGGCCTGAAGGGGTTAAAATTCGTCAGTATAAACCTATATAACATATGTGGTCACTCCAGTAGCATTTTAAAGCGAAGGAAGTGTTTGAAATCTACAGATGCTAACTTTTCGAGATAACCAACTAAAATGCAGAGTTGCCTATTTTGAATTAAGGAATTATACTTCCTAAGGTGTACAATGGAACCATAAAAATTGGAGATTTATCCTTCGAAGAGGTGGAAAAATTCAAATATCTTGGAACAACAGTAACAAATATAAATGACACTCGGGAGGAAATTAAACACAGAATAAACATGGGAAATGCGTGTTATTCGGTTGAGAAGCTTTTGTCTTCTAGTCTCCTATCAAAAAATCTGAAAGTTAGAATTTATAAAACAGTTATATTATCGGTTGATATGTATGATTGTGAAACTTGGACTCTCATTTTGAGAGAGGAACAGAGATTGAGGGCGTTTGAGAATAAGGTTCTTAGAAAAATATTTAGAGCTAAGAGGGATAAAGTTACAGGTGAATGGAGAAAGTTACACAACGCAGAACTGCACACATTGTATTTTTCACTTGACATAATTAGGAACATTAAATCCAGACGTTTGAGATGGGCAAGGCAAGTAGCACGTATGGGCGAATCCAGAAATGCATATACAGTAGAGTGTTAGTTGGAAGGCCGGAGGGAATAAGACCTTTGGGGATGCCGAGATGTAGATTGGAGGATAATATTAAAACGGATTTGAGGGAGGTGGGATATGATGGTAGGGACTGGATTAATCTTGCTCAGGATAGGGACCTATGGCGGGCTTATGTGAGGGTGGCAATGAACCTCCGGGTTCCTTAAAAGCCCTAAGTATGTAAGTAAGTAAGATATAGAAATTTCACATCTAACCCATCGTTGAACTTTCCCAGAAACAGGTAGTAATTTCTTGGTCATGCTTTAAAATTGTCGCATGAAACTTGCTACCGAGGGACAAGTGAATCACTCTGTATATCTTGACTGCCTAGATATTAATTCCAACCGTCCGTACGATTGTACAAAGGAGAAAGGTAACGTCATCTATGAATCGTAAGGAAAATGTGGTCCGACATCACCTTTGAGGTCGGAAGTCTCGTTACGTCTACATTGTGACGCGAAAAACTTTCCTCGCATTCATGAAATTAAATGTAAACTGTAATGAAAATGAGTCTAGCTTTGTTATACTCCAGAAGTTGTTTTGTGTTGTGCGCTATGATCTCTGTCCTTTATCCGAGTGCAGAGACAGTCCAATATACACCGACTCAACTCTGGCTTAGTTCGTGACAACAGATTCTCACCAGGGGACTCGGCCAGATTCTGTCGGATTTCGAGTGCAAAACCGACACTTGAGTGAAGGCACTTCAAAGCGCAGCATTATACATTCTCTGCTAATCTCATTTCGCCAGAAGATAGCAACAAGGAAGGAGTCGCCAGCATCGTCTCCTCTTTATCATTATCATTGTTATCAAAATCGTCGCTATTATCACGTCTGCAAACATTCCCATCATCATCGCCAATATAATCATCGACACAATCACTAACATCACTGTGACCATCACTACTGCTATTACTACTACTACCACCACCGCAACCACAACCATCACAACTTCCGTCCTCGTAATCCTCAATTTTATTCTAATTAATCTCACTCTCATTATCATTCTGTTTACTTTATTCTTATAATGTACAATTTCATTCTCATCATCCTGAATTTCATTTTAATTATCCTGATTTTAATTTCCATAATTCTTCCATTATTACAATTTTCGTTTTTATATCATCATCCTCAATTTCATTCTCATAAGTTCATTAATACAGTCTTCGTTTTTCATTTCGTAATTCTCAATTTCACGTTCATACTTTCATTATCATAACTGTCGCTTTTATTTTCATTATTCTCAGTTTCATTCTCATTATCGCAAACGCCGTTTTCATTTACAGCACTATCACTTTCATTCTCATCATCCTCATTCTGACTCATTCACATCATCCTCACTTTCACTTTCATTCTCATCATTATTCTGACTCATTCTCATCATCCTCATTCTGACTCTCATTCACATCATCCTCACTTTCACTTTCATTCTCATCATTATTCTGACTCATTCTCATCATCCTCATTCTGACTCTCATTCACATCATCCTCACTTTCACTTTCATTCTCATCATTATTCTGACTCATTCTCATCATCCTCATTCTGACTCTCATTCACATCATCCTCACTCTAACTCTCATTCACATAATCCTTACTCTCACTTTCATTCTCATCATCTTCATTCTCTCATCCACATCATCCTCACTTTCACTTTTATTCTCATCATCCTAATTCTAACTCTCATTCTCGTCATCCTCATTCTCATACCCATTCACGCGATCCTCATTCTGACTCCCATTCACATCATTCTCACTCATTTGCATTCTCATCATCGTAATTCTGACACTCATTCTTATCATCTTCATTCTGATCTTCATTCTCGTCATCCTGATTCTGACTCCCATTCTCGTCATCTAACTCCCATTCATGTCATCCTGATTCTGACTCCCATTCACATCATTCTCACTCTCATTTGCTTTCTCGTCACCGTCATTCTGACTATCATTCTCATCATTTTCATTCTGACTCTCATTCACATCATTTTCACTCTAATTTAAATTCACGTTATCCTCATTCTGACTCCCATTCACAACATTCTCACTCTCATTTGCATTCTCATCATCTTTATTTTCGTCAACATCATCCTCACTTTTAATTTCACTCTCATCATCCTCATTCTAACTCATTCACGTAATCCTCATTCTGACTCCCATTCACGTCATCCTCATTCTTACTCCCATTCACATCATTCTTACTCTCACTTTCATTCTCACATCCACATTCTTTCATATTCTCATCATCCTCATTCTGATTCTCATTACATCATTCTCACTCTCATTTGCATTCTCATCATCATCATTCTGACTCTCATTCTGATCATCCTCATTCTGACTCTCTTTCACATCATTCTTACTCATTTGCATTCTCATCATCGTCATTCTAACTCTCATTCTCATCATCCTCATTCAGATTCTCATTCTCATCATCCTCATTCTGATTCTCGTTCTCATCATCCTCACTTTGACTCATTCTCATCATCCTCATTCTGATTCTCGTTCTCATCATCCTCATTCTGATTCTGATTCTCATCATCCTCATTCTGACTCTCATTCTCATCATCCTCATTCTGATTATCATTCTCATCATCCTCATTCTGATTCTCATCATCCTCATTCTGATTTTCATTCTCATCATCCTTATTCTGACTCTCATTCACATCATTCTTACTCATTTGCATTCTCATCATCGTCATTCTGACTCTCATTCTCATCATCCTCATTCTGATTCTCATTCTCATCATCCTCATTCTGATTCTCATTCTCATCATCCTCATTCTGACTCTCATTCTCATCATCCTCATTCTGATTCTCAATCTCATCATCCTTACTCGATTCTCATTCTCATCATCCTCATTCTGACTCTCATTCTCATCATCCTCATTCTGGTTCTCATTCTCATCATCCTCATTCTGACTCTCATTCTCATCATCCTCATTCTGATTCTCATTCTCATCATCCTCATTCTGACTCTCATTCTCATCATCCTCATTCTGACTCTCATTCTCATCATCCTCATTCTGGTTCTCATTCTCATCATCCTCATTCTGATTCTCATCATCCTCATTCTGGCTCTCATTCTCATCATCCTCATTCTGATTCTCATTCTCATCATCCTCATTCTGATTCTGATTCTCATCATCCTCATTCTGACTCTCATTCTCATCATCCTCATTCTGATTCTCATTCTCATCATCCTCATTCTGATTCTCATTCTCATCATCCTCATTCTGATTCTCATTCTCATCATCCTCATTCTGATTCTCATTCTCATCATCCTCATTCTGATTCTCATCATCCTCATTCTGACTCTCATTCTCATCATCCTCATTCTCATTCTCATCTCCTCATTCTGATTCTCATTCTCATCATCCTCATTCTGACTCTCATTCTCATCATCCTCATTCTGATTCTCATCATCCTCATTCTGACTCTCATTCTCATCATCCTCATTCTGATTCTCATCCTCATCATCCTCATTCTGATTCTCATTCTCATCATCCTCATTCTGATTCTCATTCTCATCATCCTCATTCTGATTCTCATTCTCATCATCTTCATTCTGACTGTCATTCACGCCATCACTCTCTCATTTTCGTAATTATCTATCTCTTATTCCCATCATACTCAATCTCATTTTCATTTTCAATATCATCACTCTCATTTTCATTCTCATTTGCGTCATTCTTATTTGCATTTTCAGTCATCATCCTTACTTTCACTTTCATTGTTGTCAATATCCTTATCCTAACTTCCATTATTGCATCTCACTTTCATTGTGAACATCCTGTTTCTCAAATTGATTCTCATTATTCTCACTTTTAATCGAGATCTTTCTTTCTTGCATTGCCGTCATTCTCTGTTGCTTTCATATCATCATAGCTCTTAATCACATCCCCATAAGCGTTATTCTCATTGCTGTTCTCAAAATGCTCACTCATCCTGACTTTAATTTTCAGTTTCGTTCTCATCTTATTAATTATTCTAGTAATGAAGTTTTGAACACATTCATAAACATCTGTTAGAAAAATCGCGAAAAATGTTGTACATAATTTGCATGTGTGCATGTAAGGATGATAAGTTAGTATCACGAAGAGGTATATCTTGTAACATAGCAAGACAACTACATAAAGATGTATTTAGAATACCTTATGTGTAAGACAAATGTCTTCTGGATCGTTAGCTACTAGCGGTACCATTGAGTCGTTAAGTAAACTTTTTTCCTACCTACATGTTTTACTCTTATCAGACATAGTTTTCCAGTACTGAAGATTGTTCGGCTTTCCCTGAGTTGTACTTGAGAAGTTACCAATTGGATATTTCTTTACAGGGTAACTACCATTTAGACTAAAATGTTCTTATCTACCAGAGCTGTTAGATATATTACACACACGGGAAATGAATAACATATTCCGAGTCGCGGAGGAGTTAAAATGGTGCGTGTAAAAATGAATGTGAGAGAAAAGGAGAGCGTAATAGAGCATCAGGGAGTGGGAGAAAAAGAGAGTGTTAGCCTACTATTTGGATAAATTTCAATAAGACATGCAAGCCTAATAAGAGCTATTTTAGACCCTGTTTAATTATCCTGTGATCTGTATGTAACTTATAGTTATATTATTATCATCATTATTATTATTATTATTATTATTATTATTATTATTATTATTATTATTATTACTTACATACTTACTTATTACTTACTTACTGACTGACTTACTTACTTACTTACTTACTTACTTACTTACTTACTTACTTACTTACTTACTTACTGGATTTTAAGGAACCCGGAGGTTCATTGCCGCCCTCACATAAGCACGCCATAGGTCCCTATCCTGAGCAAGACCAATCCAGTCTCTATTATCATATCTCACCTCCCTCAAATCCATTTTAATATTATCCTCCCATCTATATCTCGGCCTCCCAACTAACACTCTATATGCATTTCTGGATTCGCCCATACGTGCTACATGCCCTGCTCATCTCAAACGTCTGGATTTAATGTTCCTAATTATGTCTGGTGAAGAATACAATGCGTGCACTTCTGTGTTGTGTAACTTTCTCCATTCTCCTGTAACTTCAACCCTCTTAGCCCCAAATATTTTCCTAAGCACCTTATTCTCAAACACCCTTAACCTATGTTCCTCTCTCAAAGTGAGAGTCCAAGTTTCACAACCATAAAGAACAACCGGTAATATAACTGTTTTATAAATTCTAACTTTCAGATATTTTGACAGCAGGCTGGATGATAAAAACTTCTCAACCGAATAATAACACACATTTCCCATATTTATTCTGTGTTTAATTTCCTCCCGAGTATCATTTATATTTGTTACTATTGCTCCCAGGTATTTGAATTTTTCCACCTCTTCAAAAGATAACTTTCCAATTTTTATATTTCCATTTCGTACAATATTCTGGTCACGAGACATAATCATATTCTTTGTCTTTTCGGGATTTACTTCCAAACCTATCTCTTTACTTGCTTCAAGTAAATTTCCCGTGTTTTCCCTAATCGTTTGTGGATTTTCTCCTAACATATTATTATTATTATTATTATTATTATTATTATTATTATTATTATTATTATTATTATTATTATTGGTTTGTCTATTTACAGTGGGTGTAAAATGTCTCCATTCACCAAAATAGTTTAACTAAATAAACTTATATACGGGGTTTAATTACATAGTAAAAGAAAACTTTTTTTCCTATACACCTAATAACATAACTAACGGATTTATAAGTGCATGATTAATCAGGACAGAAAGTGTTCATACAGTTATAGATTAATGTCCCAGTCTTCATCAAATTAACAGAAATTAATACTTGGTGGGATTTCCTTTTGCTTCCACAACTCTTATAACTTAAGTAAATTTATTTATAATCTTTTATCAAATATAACGTGATAATATAATAAAATGACAAAGTAATGTTAGCTTTCGAATGATCATGCAATTTTTACTTGTTGAAACAAAGCTGATAATAAGTTCGTTATATTCTGTTGCAACCAACTTCTGTAACAAATTAATTTTGTAGCTGTTTTGAGTATGATTAGAAGTTCTTTCTTGAAGGTTTTTAGTGAAGGCACTCCATTTACTGACACCATTTTTGATACAGAAATGATCTATTGCAAATTTCACATCTTAACATCTACAACTAAAGTTCAATAGCTCTTGCGAATTCTACATTTTCTTTCAATTTGTCGTTAAAGGATGTACTACTATTTTCACATTAAATAGTCTTTTACCTACTAACGCTGCACCTGGCCAGTTATAATCTACTGTCTTGTCAGCTGTTAATAACTCTGTCTCAATACAACAAGGTTTCATTAGATTGTAGCACTGGTTCTGGGTCATACTTACAATGAGGCTTGAGGGTTGTTAATGAGATTATGTTTGAAGGCTAGCTGTAGGTGTAACTTAGTTACGGGTACGTCTAGACAAATACGTAGGCATTGTCAGAGAATGTCAGACATCCTGCCGTAATGTAGTCAATAGATTCTCCTGGACAATCACATTTTCCGCTTGCAGTGCCGTTGTGCTTAATTTAATTAAGAATTTCTCATAGTTTCAAGTTCATGTGGCTTTGTGTTGACTTTATGTTTAATTGCTATTCTAAATCCTGCAGTTTATGCAAATGTTGCTGCAATTTTCAACCAACTTAACATTACAGCAGGACCGGGCAGCAAGAGCGGAGTCTACTCTCTAACGGGGATCCATATGATTTCTCTCCATCCCCTTTCTTCCCCGCCGAACACCGCGTGACTGATGAATATTAAGAGTCCCCGTTTAGAGTCTGCATGTGCTCCCGATGCCCAGCCCTGAATTACAGCATGTGTCCACCGGCGCAGCTGGGGTGCTATGCTAAAAGCCAGGTTATGAAACGACTAAACCGGAAGCAACGTTCTGTTGCTCTCTTTCTGAGCTCTGTTGCCACATAGTGGCGAGAGATTCAAAGCGTGTTCAGCGTTTGTCACCAATATGTTTAAAATAACTGTCGTAGCTGTGTTTCCAATTATTAATTTAATAAAGAAGTAACTTACATAACGAATTCAAACATTTCAGTAAACGAACGAACAGCGATTCGATTCAAATAATAATGATAATAATAACGATAATAATATAGTGTTATCTAATTCATATCAACATATATTATAGTAATTTTATTTTGAGTCGTCGTTATAAATCGAATGAACTATTTAGCTATTTTTGTACATCAGTAATAATAATGAATTTAAATACTATTATAGTCACAATCATGCCATGGTATGAAAGAAAAATTTCACAACCTCGAGCGGGAATCGAACCTGCGACTTCCTGTCGAGGTTGTGAAATTTTTCTTTCATACCATGGCATGATTGTGACTATAATAGTATTTAAATTCATTAATATGTCACATCAACGGACGTGTATACGTCACCAAACATCGTAAAATGAAGATTACATCAGTAATAATAATTTAATGGATATCATTTTTTTTATTTTATATTTATACTGATTGAGTCATGTATATTCAATTATTATTATTATTATTATTATTATTATTATTATTATTATTATTATTAATTCTATATATATATATATATATATATATATATATATATGTGTGTCAACAAGCACATATACGAATTTATAAAAAAATAATTTCTGTATCTCCAGACTTAAAAATCCGCTTTCTTTTTGTATCGTAACATTCGTGAGAATTCATTATTCTCTTTCAAGTACTACTGTGTATAGTTCTCTATAACACTATCAACAATATTAGTAATTAAAATTATTGTTTTTAAGAAAGCACGAGCTAATGACACTGGTACGAAATGCGATTCGTAATGCACGTGGTATTGCAAATGAAGTGGGGAGTTTGGCTACACTGTCTGCGAGATACCGTTGCCAGATTTTCGTTAGCAGACGACATTTTGACGTGAGGTCCAATGAAAAGCTCCGTACTCCTTCTCCCCTCCACCCCCCACACTCAACGTGTCATCGCTGCGCAGGCTACCCCTCTAACCTGCACTCTCCTCTCGCCCACCCAACTACTTCCTGTTTAGTCGGTTCATAACCTGGCTTTTAGTGTAGCTGTATTTGGGTGCGGGTTAGAATTCAACTACAGCTGATTGCCTGTTTGAATTTTTCCTATTTTTTACGAACTCCAAGGCAAAAGTAAAGCTATCTTTGGCGAAATCTTGGCCTCATCTCGCCAAATACCATTTCGCTGTCACCGAGTTTATCGACGTTAAATAACCTAGGTCTAGTAGTTGATACAACGCCGATAAATAGCATTTTGAAAAACGGGGTGTCCACCAGTCTGGAAAATTGGGAATACCAGAAAATATCAGAGAACTTGGTAAATTATGGGAAAACGTATTTCGTCAGGGAATTCTGCAAAAAATTCTGGAACTTGATTGAATCTTCAGTCAAATAATTATTTTATTTTATTTATTTTGCTAATAATTTATTGTAACATAAAATATAACATAAACAGAAAAACTTTAGCTCGCCCCTGAAAGAATAGAACTCGTGCTCAGGGGCGGATTCCTGAATTGAAATTAAGAAGTATATACAGTAATACAATTTGTCTTATGTCTACTACGCAGTAAGAATATATAAATTTAAATTTACAATTTTTCAATTTTTATAACATCCATACACAACTTTTTAAATTTAATACTAGAACTATTACAATTGACAAGATTAAGATATTTATATATAAATTTGTTGTATATTATTGGGCCTAAATTACTACTATGATTAAATACTGTAGCAGTGTTGCATTTTGCTTCAAACAATCTTAAAGAATTCATACCTTTTGTTTCATAACTATCAGAATACAATTCAAAATTATTTCGATTTTTATGTATGAATTTTATTAATACAATATAATAAATTTGTCTTACGTTAAGAACATTAAAGTCTAAAAACAATTTTTGAGATTGAAAATCAATAGGTTTATGAAGATATATTTTAATTATTTTTTTTCTGTAATAAATAAAGTGGATTAAAATTGGACTTAATAAGCTACCCCATCCTATAATTAAATACATAATTACATCTTAATAAACAATCTTAAAATAAACATATTAAAAGCCATATATACAAATTAATTAAAATAATAAATAACAGTTGAGTTAATTATTGTTTTTAATTTATTTATTTCTGTGATGGTTAAAACCAAATCAATATTCATATCTGCTTCACTTTATAACAATAATTAAAACAACTATTAATTCAATAATTAATACACACAAAAAATTAAAAATTATGGACATTAAAACAGGTTCAAATTATCTACATGTTATATATGTATTTTACAAATTAATGGTTTGTATCGTTATGTGTGTACTGTATCAACCATTTATTTGTTAAAGTTGTAACTACATATAGTGAAGTGATAAAAGCTTGTAGATCAAGTTAATTTCAATATTAAACATAATTTATTACCAGACGTCGAAGTGTTTCAAATGGATCCTTCAATTTAAGTTGCAAAGTAGGTTGTAGATATAAACATTTTGATAACAGGAAGTTGAGCCAGCCATGAAGCAATTCATTCTGTAATACACGTATATCGAAGGTGTTGGAGACAATTGGTCACAGAAAATTGGCCATAGATGCAACTCGCCACATAATTGAAATTCGAATCAAAGACAATACGCCACATAATTGAAATTCGTATCAAAGACAATTAGCCACACATTAAAATTCAAGGCAATACTCAAATTCGCAACAATTTATAATATATTTCTATGGTAACACAAGACAAATCCAGAAGCTGTAAACTAATTCGGAACTATGGCGGAAGAAATTCGCTTCACAAGGCTCTGACAAATTAATATATCTTGGCTACATGTAGGCCTACACGAGACTTAGAGAATGCGTGGCGGGTGTAATGCAACAGTCACGTTATCAGAAGATGGAAGCAGTGACGTCAATGAACCGTCTGAACACAAGAATCATTCTGCAGACTGGGGAAGGATTAAGGCAAAGGAATGTGTAGAGAACATGAAGGCAAGGGCGGGGACTTCCCGAGAACCAACGTCTGTCATTATTCAAAATGAGTTACAGCGTATTGCAAGCGAAGCCAATGTGAATCTACCGAAGAAACCATCCAGGGTAACTTAGTCGGAATCGGGTCAGTTTCAGATATTTCTTTCCCACGGCAAGCATAAATGTTTTCTATCATGTGGTGCCATCTAGCGTCAATCAGTAGAACTTCCTCTATGTGTTTGGCGCCAAAGCTTGTGGTTTATGTTTGTGTTAAAGCTGTGAATAATGGAGGAAAGAAGACTTGTGAAAGGCAAGAGCTCTTTGTAGTTTGTATTTTAAATTATCGTTTTTAAGGTTTCCGTTATTGTGCAATGAACGTAGTTCAGAATTTCCCTGAATTGTTCATAGAATCAAGTGCATTTCTTATAGCATAGGTTATGGGATTGAGGATGCTGTAAAGCTTACGTCAATAGTACCAACCTATGGTTTCTAATGCCACTACATTTCGGGTGAATAGGATCACACTATTACGGGTAAATGGGGTCAATGTCTGTACATGGATTTTAAGTCCATTATTCATATATTTGTCTCAGATGCCTAGTAATATAAACAATACGTCTCGTGCATGGACTGAAGACCAAATGCAGAAAGCCATTAAGGCATTTCGAGAGGGGATGAGTCAACGCCATGCAGCCGATCTGTATGGAGTTCCGCATTTATGCCGTTAAAAAATAAAGATGGTCAAACAACGTTCAATCAGGGACAAGAAAAGGACCTGTAGATTCTGTTCCGTGAAATACAGTGATCCCTGCTCAGATAAATTTGGAGACTGGATTCAATGCATGGGAGGCGGAAAAGAATGGTACCACGAACAGTGTGTTTGGGCCAAGAGAAAGAAGACGTTCATTTATGGCAAATGCAGATTGAATTATTAAAATTTGGAACTTAATCTTGTTTTTGGTGATCCAAAAGAGTATTGTAACAGTGACCCCATTCGCCCTAATGGTCGACCCGATTTAGCCTAACTTGGTAGGGTGAATAGGGTCGTGCAGTAGAGTGAAATTAACATATATCGTTCATAGGTTTTTGTTATTATTGAATTTAACACTAATGCGATTTGTTGCTTAAAGACTAATCTAAACTTTGGTATACTTTATGTTTAATAAATACTAAGTTGTTAAGCGTCATCTTGATTTTTGTAATTTTTGACCCTATTCCGGCTAAGTTACCCTATTAAAAAAACTGGTGGCCGTGCCAGGAAGCTGCACCTACCACCTGAATCAAGGAATATTGACGAACTGAACGTTATAGCCGACAGATACACTAAGACCGTACAAGGAGAAAGGCGGTTGTTGTATTTTGAGCCTGAGGACAACGTGAATGTTGTCATATTTGCCACTAATTCATATTTAAATAAATTGTTACGGTCCCATTTTTGGATAATGGACGGTGTGGCAAATTGTCTATCTGTGGCGAATTGTCCCTATTACCAATTATCTGTAGCCAATTGTAACAGTTACCAATTTTCTGTGGCCAATTGTCCGGAACCGTATCGTAAGTACTAAATAAATAATGTAGTGAATGTTATTGTATAATATGCTGCCAATAAGCCGGGGAAGAACTTCGTGAATTGTCCTGTATATCTGTTCCGTGGACACTTTCGAGTCACTCACGAGTCCAGAGATCCGAGAACTACAGTTTTGGAACCACCGAATGTTTCTGTAACTTAAGATAGAGTTAAGTGAGTCCTTATGCTTAAATCCGTGAGACAAGTTTCACTTCCATCCATATGGTATTCAGCTTTCTGCTGGAAAATATGAGTGTCTGTACTTCTATCCTTAGAGGTAGAGAACTAAACAGAACAATATGCTGACCGTTCACCGCCTTCTAGCGCCACGTTAAAGTATATGCACTTGCATATATCTCAATGCTTTACTTCAGTCGTGGATTCTGGAATGTATTCCTGCCTGTCTACTCCATGGACTGGGCAGATTTAGACCGCGCTCACTATGTATGAGTATGTGGACGATATCAAGAAGTTTTAGCTTACGTAGCATGGCAGTTACGAGAAAGAAGAACCATAAAACAGAGCCTTGCTGCAAACGACTCCAACAGTTTTCATAAAATGCAGTCACCTAAGTTCCTATTGCAATTCTGAATTATAATCCCTGGCATAATATCTTTCAACATATTCTTATACGACGAAATGCAACAACTTGAAGTGAAAGTCTAAATTCTTATGTTTCATTCATAATAATGTCATTTCTTTTCTTATGTAGCTCAGTGTGCTAGTGTTCGTGGATATATTTCCAGTGGAATCATACTTATCTTAGACGACTTTTGTTTTGTAAAGAATAGCAGGTTTCGACTCCCGGACAGATTTTGTAACATTTATTATGAATATAACGCTGTCGGGCAGTATTCGCCAATTATCTACATATATAATTTGAACTGGTAATGGAAATTACGGGAAAACGGCTGGACGGATTTTAATAAATGACCCCTCATTTTGAAGCTTGGAACTCAAATATTTTCGGAAAAATAGTAGTTTTCAGTGAAATGTCAATTATTAAACATAATTTTCCTATTTTCCAAAATCCATTTGTTGTCAGTTTTGAGAACTAGCTAATAGAATTCACGGCCGATGTGATATACCCTTCGCTTTTTTGTAAAGGAGAAGCGAAGCGAGCATCAAGTCGGCCGTGTTGCATTTCAGAATAAAACAAAACACATACTACAGTAAACAATATTACACGAAGGCCATGATCTGCAAGAATGCTGATATATTTAGAGCTCAAATTAAATTGGTTATTAAAAACTTAACTTACTAAAAATAATTTACAGGTTCGATTCTGTGGTGTGTAATTTTCTGGGTACAGCTGTGTATTGGATATTAAAAACTACAAAACTTGAGGTGGTTTGATGACATTATTACCATTAGACGTTCAAATAAACATCTTTCAGATTTATTTTAAATGAAGAATACCAGACATTCGGAAAGTTATTTGCAGTATTTGCTGCACAAGCCACTAGTTTTGATATATTTTTATATTCCAAAAATGGAAATCTCTACATCATAATCCACAGTTAATTCCCTACTTACCACGCAAATCGTCTGTAACTGCATTTAGATTGGCGACAGGCTATGACCAGGGGTTTTTTATTATCCAATTTAATAAACCCTATTTCACCCTGAGGTATATTAGGGTTATATTTGGCATCAAAATACATATTTTATAACCAATAAGCAATAGTAAAATTATAATTATAAAATTGTGGTCACAGTTACAATTCACATGAATTATGTAGACGAATGCACCTAAATGAAAGAATGGATCCTGTTAAAGATTAATGAGATGCTTGAGGAATAATCAATGCAAAAGATATACAAGAATGTCTAACCGTTTCAGAGTAAATACACGACCTTAAAAAAATAATCAATAGTACATTAATGTAACAAAGTTTGACTTTCACTTTCCAATTAATACTTAATTCATGAACAATGGAACAGTTAAGAGTAATAAAAGTATATTACAAGCAATGATTTACGGTTACAAGTTACATACATGATTCAGGAACAAGTACAATAATTAAAATAATAACACAAGTAATGACTTATAATTAACGAATAACGAAATTCTTGAAGGGCAGTATATAATAGTAGGGGCAATGCAAAAGATTTAAAAACAAATGTAAACAGTAAAAGAATAGTAGAAAAATTGACTTAAAATTACAAGTTAAACACATTCTTTTTAAAGCAATAGGTAACAACAAAGAGATATAATATCAATACACTGACTATAGTTACAGATTAAGCACATTATTTTAAAAACAAACACGCAAAGGATCAATAGCTATTTTCAGGCATTATATACATGGACCATGTCTTTAATTCACATCTTCTTGACGTTACTACGTATATTATTTTGCGTTTCAATCTATTTCAATTTGTTATTTTCCACTGTAACAACAAAAATATGTTTCATAAAGCCTCAAGGCATTTCTCTATATTTATTGTATCATGATACTCTTTGTCAATGGCAATATGACCAGGGTTGCCAGATGATTCCAGACCAATGTCGCCAACTGTACAACAACAAGGCGCCAGAAAGTAGCCAATTATCTCTGAAGTTGATAATGAAAAGAGTAATAAACTTAAAAAACTTTTGACTGTAATTATGAACATAACCATTTATAATATCACTCATTTGCGATAAGAGTGACACAACTTAAAAAGTGTTAATTTTACAGGAGAAGCATTTAAAAAAATTTTCATATTCTTAAAAATCAAATTGTAGGCACATGCTTTTTCCAAACGGAATGCAATTTTGCACATGTATTATATTTCTAATGTTGTAGCGTATAGTACCATAATTATTAATCATTTTCAAGAATTTCAACAATTATTTTAAGATGTGTCTTTTTAAGTAAATATATATATATATATATATATATATATCTTTTTAGTTATGACAGAGAAAATATTTACCTGACGTACAATAATTGTACAATTATTGCAACTGTAAAATAACTGCACAATTATTGTGTTTGTAGAAAAGTAATTTTTCGATAAAGTAATGCAATGGAATAATTTATTGGCATGTCATTACATAATAATATTATAAGGATGACGTATGACATTCATTAATAAATTTAAATTTTAACAAATATGTTGTTGTATTGACAAACGAATGTAATAAGTTTTTATGAAAATTATACTTTATAATTAATCGTATAATTTAGAGACTATTTTTAAATACATGACTATGAATTATGCTAGAAAAAATAATATAATAGCAAGAATCTAGATTGAGAAAGCATTATACAAAATCTGAAATTATTTACACAAAATTATTTTAGAAATAAATTGCCCAGCACAACACTTTCAATACAGTTCACAACACCTCTCTACACTTTCAGATATTCAAAGAATTCTTTATAGAAGCTTGGAATGTGATTCGGTTTAATCAGATCTAGTAAATCTGCTTTTTACTCTCACTTATACCTATTTTTTCATTATAAACTTGTGGCAATTCTGGAGTCTCGGTTACTTGCTACTTATCTAAAATAATGACACAACGCAGAATAATTCCTTGCCGCTGAAGAAAAATTATTCAATGAAAAGACGCAACACAAATTCTGTCACTCTTCATGAAAAGATTTAAACGTTTCAGTTTGAATGCTTCGTAACAACTAAAATTAAGTATTTTCTTGTTGTAATGATTTTGTTAGATTAAAACAATTTAATAAAGACACATCTGACATCTGGTGGAAAAATAATGTAATCATACCTTTGTCGTTATTCACGATAAAAATATACTACTTTTGGAGTTCATTTTTGTAAGAATCTCAAAAATGAAAAATTTTGATTTGTGCCTCTCTTATCGCAAATGAGCGATATATTCATCCATAAATTTGAAATAATTTTATTGTTAATATTATTTAATACAAAGATACAGAATCATTAAATGGCTTATTCAGCTATGATATGTATCTTTGATACTTACTTTTGCTGTTTATTCAACCTGTAATCTGTTGTTTACAGATAGTACATACATTACAAATTCCTTCATTTGAATGTTTCTTAAAATCTGTAGCCCCCTTGAAGCCAGCCTGAAAATACTAATTTTCTACGTTAGGTGAGTCTGTAGTCTGATGGTGCATTTTTTAAAATGGTAGTATTTTGAATTATGACTAAATACCGGTACCGAATTTTGAGGCTTGAATATATATTTTTAATTAAACTACAATTATTATCTTTTACCAGGGCCGGTTCTCCCACTCCTTCTACCAAGTGAAAGAATCTGCAAAATGCTGATAGGCCCGGTAAATCGCTGAATTCCCGCTATTATTACTTAACGGCTTACTGCTCAGCATCGTTTCTATTAATTGTCGAAGTTTAGAAATAAAGCATAGAAATGAATTTCATGTAGGCCTATTTTAAATTAAAAACTTAATTGATAAAACCCGCCTATTTAATCAATTAATGTAATATATTTATATATGCATTAATTCCACTTAATTATGTTATTAAAACACAATTGTAAATTCACAGATCATACAAGTTGTAAATCCTCGTGCCAGAGCCTGCGGAAGTTTCCTACGCAACCTTAAACGTCACTCTGCCTTCTTTTGAAAATGAACGGAACTACAATAACTGACGAATATTTACGTTCTGAAGAATATTACGTACAATGGATCACACCGTCATCTGAAAAAAAAATGTTTTAATTAAATTATTTTTATAACTTTAACATTAAAGACGCCAGAAAAGTATCCAGGTCGCCAAGTGGAAATTTTCGTCGCCACAAGGAACATAAAAGGCGCCAGAATGGCGACAAGTAGCCACATCTGGCAACTCTGGCTATGACTGTCTGGCCAAACACCTGCATAGAATTGGAATATATCAGTCCCCTAACTGGCCATTGTGCAACTCAAGCCAAGAACTAACAGACTATGTACAATTAATTAAAAGTATGGTACACAGTGATGTAGGCCTACTTATTTTAAAAGTACATAGTCTGTTACCCCCAATGTTATCATATTTTATAAAAATCTGAAAGTTAGAATTTATAAAACAGTTATATTACCGGTTGTTCTTTATGGTTGTGAAACTTGGACACTCACTTTGAGAGAGGAACATAGGTTAATGGTGTTTGAGAATAAGGTGCTTAGAAAAATATTTGGGGCTAAGAGGGATGAAGTTACACGAGAATGGAGAAAGTTACATAACACAGAACTGCACGCATCATATTTTTCACCTGACATAATTAGGAACATTAAATCCAGACGTTTGAGATGGGCAGGGCATGTAGCACGTATGGGCGAATCCAGAAATGCATATAGAGTTTTAGTTGGGAGGCCTGAGGGAAAAAGTTCTTTGGGGAGGCCGAGACGTAGATGGGAGGATAATATTAAAATGGATTTGAGGGAGGTGGGATATGATGATAGAGACTGGATTAATCTTGCTCAGGATAGGGACCAATGGCGGGCTTATGTGAAGGCGGCAATGAACCTTCGGGTTCCTTAAAAGCCAGTAAGTAAGTAAGACTTGGTTATTTTAAACTCTGATGTTACAGATAATTTAATAACCATATAAGTCATATTTTACAACATTTTATTGTTTATCATATTAATTTTGTCTACTTATATACATATATTAAGGATAATATGTTAAATTTATCAGATTAGGAAAGTGGATATGGATATTTATGGGTATGGATATTTATTAATAAGGGTTCACAAAAATTACATAGACTTAATAAATTATAATTAACATATAGCACGAATAGCAATTATACGCAATAAATATACATTTAATACCTCATTTTCCATCCTATAACCATTTCAATTTATGTTGGCTTTAACTTGCACTTAGATTAGGAAAGTGTTCATTACGTGTTTTCATCGTTACGAAACCCGATGATGACATTTTTATGGCGAAAACGTTCGTATTTTGCTACGTAATAATACATTCAATCTTATGTCATAATTTAATGGCTTGAATGATTTATGATAATTGATAAGCAATTTGACGGTAATATGATATGATATGATATGATATATGATATGATATGATATGATATGGTATGGTATGGTATGGTATGGTATGATATGATATGATATGATATGTTATGATATGATATATGATATGATATGATATGATATGATATGATATGATATGGTATATGATGTGATATGATATATGATATGGTATGATATGATATGATATGATATGATATGATATGATATGATATGATATGATATGATATGATATGATATGATATGATATGATATGATATGATATATGATGTGATGTGATGTGATGTGATGTGATATGATATGATATGATATGATATGATATGATATGATATGATATGATATGATATGATATGATATGATATGATATGATATGATATGATATGATATGATATGGTATATGATGAGATATGATATTTATTTGTCAGTGAACTTTACAATTCACAGTTATGGTGGACCTTCACATTTCTGTTTTTCGATCCACCATCCCTATAATACATACATCTCTTGTCTATTAATGTATTCATTGCCGAGTATTTCTTTATTACTTTCTAATGCTCAGTTATAACTGAATTGCTATATGTCCTTCCCTCTCTATCCTCTTCTATTCTCTCCTTCATACCTAGAGTGTCTCCCTTCCATTTCTCGCTCAACTATTAAATACAGCATATTCCTTCGTTAATAATTTGCATTATTTATTTATTTTCTTCTCTACTCTCAAATCCTACCTACTCTTAATCATTATTTTCCAGCTATTTTCTCCTACATTACTTGTTGACTTTTCCGTTTTCTCTATTTTACAACACTTACATCATTTTTTTTCTATCCTCTGTTTATTTACGCCTACGTGTTGATTCCTTTCTCTTCGCTTCACTCCTAAATTTCCTATTTTATTACCTGACGCTAATAAATAAATCCACATTATCCATCCCTGAATCAGGTTATCAGCCTAGCGGGATTCGAACCCGCTACCGAGACTAATCTCAGATCTCGAATACAACTCGCGTCCGTCTGAAATATACCTTATATATACCTTATATTTGTATCATAAGTTTCTGTAACGCTTGACTTTCGTGTGGACACAAACTTAAAGTAGTTACACAAACAGTGTTAATAAACAGTGTAAGCCAGCAGTGTTGATGAACAACGTTTATTAATTTTCATGTGGACGCACCATTAGTCACCCTCGCTGCTGCAGTAAAAGATTTTGTCCACAGAAATTCATTTTCTTCTGCTGCCTCGCTAGTGACAACCACATAAAGGAAATGTACATTTTCTGTATTAATGTCATTCAAGAAAACTCGTAAAGTTGTACAATGTAGCAAACATTTGAACCAAATTTATTGGTCGTAACGAAACTGTCATAACTGTACTGTCAGCATTCTGAATAAGCTAAACGATCCCGTTGGTGTATTTTTCCCCGGTGGCTTTGGACCTAGCTACTACTTTTCTCTTAAAAATACTTGCATATCATTTTATGCTACTCTGCGAACATTTATTTATTTTTCAGTCTTTGTAAACTAGGGACATAATATGTCTTTCTGTTTTCATAATAACGATGACAATAATAAAAAGCAACAAAATTGGCTACTGCCGTAACAAGTACCTGCTTTTAGAAGTTTTGTCACTTATGTGGTGTTCCTTTCCTGTTTCCAATTTTATACCTGCTATTATTATTATTATTATTATTATTATTATTATTATTATTATTATTATTATTATTATTATTATTATGATTATTATTATTATTATCATCATCATCATCATCATCGCCACACTACTACTGTCACTATTTTAAGTTCTTTCCGCTTTTTAAATCAGGTTATTTCAGTCTTATCCCATATGATGATCATAGTTTCTGTTTTGTTTCCTGCTTCGTCCGCCAAAACCCTTTCTCTAGAGATATTTTCAGTCTCAATCGAGCGCTGGTTCATAAACTTAATTTCTTATCAATATTGTTTCCTTGCCTCTCACCATTTTGGCAACTTCTGTAAGGAAAAGAATATTTTCTAATCCGTAAAGGTCATAAGATCGTACAATAGGAAACCGTACACAAGAAATATTTGACCAGTATATTTTGTCTTCAGGTCTCTCTTTCAAGAGGACGGTTCATCTATCGTACGTGCCATTATGTCCGAAACTGGACTGTAAATGAACTACACTTTGAGTGAATTCATGGTTTGCATTTCTGTCGTATGTTAAGAGTGTGATAAGCATTTTACAACACACGAAAACAACTAAAGTTTTAGACAATGATACATTGCTCTTCTATGAAAAATTTTCACATTTTGACATATATCAAGGTGTGGGATTCTTTAAAAATTGTCTGGATTTATATATTTTAATCCATTTATTTCAATAGTAATGTATTGTAAGTAGCCTATTTTTTTTAAATCTTGTATCTTAAATTTGTACATTATGTTGATTTTCTACATCTCTTTAACTTCTTCACTGAGTTATACATAATTGTTATTCCTGCATCATTCTTTTACTTGATATTATGAATTAAAGGCAGAAACATTTCAAGCACATGAACTTTATTTCGAATTCTATTGCATAACACAATGCCCGTTGTATATATTGGCTTTAATAATTCTATCGGTCCGTTATCACGATCGCCATATATTTCATGCGGACTATTGTTAGATACTTCAGTCGTGGGTATCTGCAGTAAGGAATATCTTCTTTAATAAATATTGAATTTCGTGCGAGCTGCTTGTGGATGACTTTTTGCTGTATTACTATTTCAGTCGGTATATTCCAATCTGGTTAAAGTAGAACAAACAGCAGCTATGTAGCCAATTGTTGCAGGAATTACGTCACATTTTAAGCATTTGCCACTTACTCTTGATCTCATTATGATAATTATTGCTTTTGTTATAAATATGCATTGTTCTTCAGTTTAAATTACATTAATATATTATTCATTTAGTTTACAATCGCAGATTCTTCTGGTTTAGACAAATTTTACCTAGCTTCTACAGTCGTGATATGAATCTCAGAATTAAATGCCAGTTTCTCGGGAAAGTAACTAGTGGTATCTAAATTTTTCAGCAGTATTTCTACCTCAGTTTTTGATAATGCATTATGCTGTATTGTTCCATTGCTCGAATTATGAATAATTCTGCATTTATTTCAATACTTCAGCGAAATGTTCCATGGCCTTAAATTCTTTCTAGAGAGGTTTGTTACTCGAGTTTCGTGGAGTACAAACTTCGGAAAACACTGAGGAGACGTTTTCACTGTATCTTGGTAACTGAGGAATTTTATATAGCGCACAAGAACGAAATTCGTTGTTCCAATGTGAACGCCATGTTTCAGCACGTTATGACAATATTCGTTCAAATACAAGGATAGAAACACACCATTATATTACTATTATCTTTCCCTTTGGCTTCTGTCGCTTATTGAATTGCCTGTTTATTGTATTTCAAATTGTTAGCGAATATTGCAGTTCCTTATTCTAACATGTTTTCCCATCAACTTTTTTTAGTGTTCACATTTCTAGATTAGATTACATATTTGCTTAGTTCTTGTTAAATTTATTATCTTTTATATGTAATAGTATAAAGCTAGGCGAATCACACATTTATAAATACGCAATTTCAGCTACTATTTTCGAATATCGATTAAATATACATTATTACACAGACAGTCTGAAGTTACATTGGCTTGTTCCTTTCTTTCTGGCGTTAGATATATATATATATATATATATATATATATATATATATATATATATATATATAGTGAGAGTCACATAAGAACAGTTCCTAAACAGAAAATATTACCATCTTGTCACTGTTGCCAACTGTTACCAGATCACATGATCTTTCGCACTAAATGACTTATTTACTTACTTGGAAGGTTATTCTAAGTAACGCAATAATTTGTAACATATTATCGTAGGAAAACTATACGAGAAAGGGTTCAACATGTCAAGTATTTTGTTTGGCAATACGAAATTAATTGGTTTGACTAAACAATTGACTCACGAGACCTAACCTAAAAATGTATTTTGTTTGACCACGTGAAATTATTAGTACTAACTCCGAAAACTTACCTGACTATAGTCTTCAAAATTATAACCATAACGCAACACATAAAATAACTATTATGTATTAATATTAATACCGATATTAATGAATTATTAGTATGTTCAAATTTCACTAGTTTCCATTAACTGGCTCAGAAATCTAGTACAATTTCTATTTCGAGGAAGCCCAGTACCGACAAATATTGTCGATATTTGACTCAGCTGCCAACATAATTATTAGTTACAAAATCAGTACCATTTGTAGTATTTGTCAGTATGGAAATTCGAAACGAAGTTGGCAAAAGAAAATTCAACCTGCAAAGTATGAAATCACCACAATCCACTGGCATATATAATAATGGGGAGCTGCCAACATAATTATTAGTTACAAAATCACTACCATTTGTAGTATTTGTCAGTATGGAAATTCGAAACGAAGTTGGCAAAAGAAAATTCAACCTGCAAAGTATGAAATCACCACAATCCACTGGCATATATAGTAATGGGGAGGGGAATGGTTAGGTTTCACCCTTAGGGTATGAAGTAAGATGACCCGGACTACACAATTTGTTAGTTGAATACGATGATAATTGAGAGAGCTTGTATTTTCAATAATGAAATAATAAATTTATAATTTAAAACGTAGTGAATCCTGATAAATATAATTAAAATAGAATAGTCTATGATTATCAACCGTGTCTAAACATTTACTATCTTCGACATTTAGGATAAGGTGTATATATTTTTTTGTAAATAACTTCACTCAGTTTTGAGGATTACTAAGATATACGATATAATCTTTGTGAAAGAACCTAATTCTCGAAATATCTACTCGCGGTTGATGATACTATAATTACCACTATTATTTACAGTAGTATTTATTATTTGAATTATAATTAGTGTCCAGGGTTGCATTATTCAGTATGTTATTTACCGAAACTCTATCACTTGTATTGTTAGTTCACGTCAGTGGAATAGGTGATACTAAAATGGTATTACCATTGAGTATGATAATTACCATGGTACTACCTACTTTTCGCCTTACAGTTGGAAAAACTTCGAAAAATAACCCAACTAGGTAACCAACTCAAACGAGATTCGAACCTACGCCCAAGCGAAGCCTCAAAGGCCACAGTTTCATATTATAGCATATTATCAGAGTTTCCTTAGAAGTAATTTCTTAAGTGTAAATGAAAATATAAGGTAAAGTTTAAAAGTCACTGGCTTGAAAATAATACTTCACCTCGAGAACAAACAGTTTTGTTTATCTTCGTCTAGACTGCGAAGATATACGATGCTTTTCCAACGTTAAATAAATTAAAAGCAGTGACACTGTATTCAAACTACGATCTAACGCATCTTATAAAGCAAACAACTAAATACACAACAGGACAGGTCTCTTAATACATGTAACATCTGCCACAAGCAGATCTATTTCAGACTACGTCAGATATAGAACACTATTCAGAAAAATGAGCTAATTTTGATAATAGTATATCTACCACGACGTTTTAAAATATTTTAAATTAAATTCACGGCAAAGTTATCCTGCTATGTAGACGATAGGTTTTACCTCAGGAGATAAGACTTCGAATCTCTGAGGGAGCAACTGTAATTCGGATTAAAAAATAATAGAATTTCTCGAAGTGTACCTACTTTATCTGCAGTTACATATCAGTATAATTCAGTAGTATATTCATAATCATAGTTATTGTAAAGTAGTGATAAAAATGTTCTCTTTATTATGTCTTTTTTAGCTTACTGGCTTTTCTAGGTTTTATAATTTCACACCGATATAATTATCATTCATCTCTTATCTTCAACAGGTCCACACCTGTAGAGTAAAGGTTAGCACTTCTGGCCTCGAAACCAGATGGCCCAGGTTCGATTCCTGGTCGGAACAAGTTACCTGGTTCAGGTTTTTTTCCGGAATTTTCCCTCAACCCAATATGGGCAACTATCGGTGCTGGATCCCGGACTCATTTCACCGGCATAATCACAGTCACCTTATTCAGACGCTAAATAACCTAAGATATTGATAAAGCGTCGTAAAATAACCTACTTAAAAATATCTTCATCAGTAGATGAATTAATATCTGCACTTGAGACATAATGCTCGTATTACACAGTTACATTAAACATTATAAACATATAATTCGAAACGGGTTAGACTTTGAAATCAAGTTTGTTCCGGAAATGTTAACTACACGAAAATGTCTGGTTAGTGTAATATGTAGCTAATCGGCGATGTATGCAGTGGAGAGGGAAAAGAACTGGCCACCCTACCCCATTATCTTCTGGCCTAGTTTCCTCATGAATGGTGCCTTGTTGGTTTCACTTGTGAGATTCAGACCTGTCCTCGGACAGCTGACTAAATAATAATAATAATAATAATAATAATAATAATAATAATAATAATAATAATAATAATAATGTAAAAGAGAGAACAGAGAAAGGAACATTTTGATTAGACGGAAAATGTTCCTCCTTACATTACAATTTTAAAGACACCTTCAATAGGAAGACAATAGAAAATGTAAAACTGCTGTCCTACAAAGTGAGAATTTAATTACCGTGAAATTTTGAGTATCGCGTTACAATAAAATTATAGGAATGGATGTAGAGAAATACAGGGTGTTAAGAAAAAAGTATCCAATATCTTAGGAGGTGATATTATGCATCAAAACAAGAAAATAATGTCTAATAAACATGATCCTACAACACATAGTTTCTGAGATCTGAACACTTGTTCATAGGAGGTGATCAATGTGAGGCCCATTCATGGCAATGCAGTTCTCTGCCATACATTACAGCAGGCTACCAGATAATCATACCGTAGTTGACACCCCTCATGGAATAATGATATGTCGCAAGGAATACCGAAAACAAAAGTCTGGTTGCGGATATGAGCGGGGTTCAGCAGAGATGATGATGTAAATTTTCGTAATCAGCATGTGTAGCTGATGAAAATCTCCCTGCAGTTGAAGAAACAAGGTATCAGCACCGATTCTCATTCAACTTATGGACAGGCATTCTTGGTGATAGATTAATAGGACCATACGTGCTACCACAGAGATTAACTGGGGATCGTTATCAGGATTTTCTTACTAACGTATTGAAACAAATTTCAAAGAGTTGGTAATTCCTTACGCCAAAGGGCAGAGGAATACATTGCCATGAATGGACATCACATTGAGTAAATCCTATGAACAAGTGTTCAGATCTCAGAAAGTATGTGTTGCAGGACCCATGTTTATTAGACATTATTTTCTTGTTTTGATGCATACTATCACCTCCTAAAATATTAGATACTTTTTTAACATCCTGTATATGTGACCAGTAGGAATCACGTGTGGCTAAACTTTCTATCCCTTTCCAAAGAGCAATATAAGAAACCGTAAACCCCTTTACAATCCGTCGTGCTCGACCGACAATCAACCCGCGAACTTTAGATGTAATGAAAAAATAATAATCCTAACATGGAAGACTTCAACTATAAAAAGAGTGCTTTTGTACGAATGACAACAGAATTATAAACCTTTGCTGTCGTAATTTCCGTTTTATTTCAATAATTTACCGAAATATTTATGAAAGATTTTGATTAATTTATTTGAACTTCTGTCAGAAATATTCATTTATGTCCCACATATTCTCCTTTCGGGATTGTATTCTGACCATTTATCGACCCGGTCCTGAATCACGATGCTCGCCATTACCAGATCCTTGGTAACATTATCCTTTACGACTGTGTGTCGACTTTTCCCATTAAAATCTCTGCACATTTCTGGCTTTGCCGAATGCGCGTATTACGTGTACTACCCAATGTTGCTGTCTGGATTTATTATGCATCACTCCATTTGGAGAGTTGTAAAATAGATTAAGATCGTCGCTGTGTGGCATCCTTGTCTGTCTGCGCGCCTCCTGGAATAAGGACTCAAACTAGGCCGTGAGTTTGGAGGCGGTCTCTCATTTAGGTGATCGCGATTAGATTCCAAATATATTACAAGGAATTTTTCTTCACAGTAGATAGAAAATGCATTCTGACTCTATATCAGATTTCCTGTAAGACCGAATGACCTTCGCCTATTATCACAATTATCATATTCATATTCTTTATTTGCCTGAAGGTACAAGAATACAAGAGGCCCCGTCAATGTAATAATATAAACAACAATGTGTTAATATTTAAAATATTAAAAGAGTAAAAAAGATAATAAAATTTAACTAAAATACTACATCATTTTCAAAAAATTAATTAATATTATAAAAGGGATTATTTTGTAGCTATCTCTTAATCTGAAGTTTAAATTGTGTTTCATTATGTGCCTTTATATTTGTTGGTATCTTATTATATACATTTATTGCAGTAATTACATAGCTTGATTGTGTTTTTTGCAACCTGACAAGTGGTACGTTTATTTGATCATTATTTCTGGTTTCATAGCGATGCAGATCTAGTAGCCTATACTTGTATAATTAGTAATATTTTTGTTTATATACATTAAAAGTTCAAAAATATATAGACTGTAGACTGTCATAATCTTTTCATTTTTGAAAAGAGTTCTACGTGATAGTCTGGGTGGTGACATTGTTAAAATACGAACTGTCTTTTTCTGCAGTAACAGAATGTTTGGAAGGTCCGAACTATTTCCATATAAAAGTTATAGATATCTAATAACACTTTCAATACTGCATAGTAAACTTGTTTTAAATAATGTTTGGGAATCTTGTACATGAGACTTCTCAAAAGATAAATTATTCATAATCATCTTTGTATTACTATTACTACCACCACCACCATAATCATCATCATCATCATCATCATCATCATCAACACAATGAAGTCCACACCAGTGGAGTAACGATCAGTGCATCTGGCCGGCGAAACCAGGTGGCCCGGGTTCGAATCCCGGTCGGGGCAAGTTACCTGGTTGAGGTTTTTTCCGGGGTTTCCCTCAACCCAATACGAGCAAATGCTGGGTAACTTTCGGTGCTGGACCCCGGGCTCATTTCACCGGCATTATCACCTTCATATCATTCAGACGCTAAATAACCTGAGATGTCGATACAGCGTCGTAAAATAACCCAATAAAAAATCAAAACAATAACTGTTGTCATCAGAACTTAGCACCACCGTCACAATTGAGACGCTCAGAATAATAACGGCAGATCCCAACCGAAGTTCATTTTAAGAAAAATGACATTTTATGTTTGTTTTTAAATCTCTGCGAATTTTTAACATTAAGACTTCATTCATTTATAGTTTGACAACTTCAATTGAAACCCCGATATTATGTATGTATAACCCTAACATACCTATCTCAGGTAAAATAGGGTTCTCTGTAAAATTGGAGTATAATAAATAAATAAGTGAAACCCCGTAAATGACGCCAACTTCTGGAATCTCTCTCTCTTTCTTTCTTCTCTCTCCCTCGCTCCTCGTCATTCAGTCATCAATCACCACGTAAATATCTGAGAGGGTATGTGTGGGCATCGCGACCAATAGAAGAACCACTCTCCAGTAATACCACTATAACGGATTCTTCATTTTTTCTTCGACTATCGGCTAGGAAGGTTCCATTATGCTAGAATTGAAGGCAATTAGTCAACCTTTTAATGCTGTTGTTAGCAGGTTTGACAAATTGTGAGTGGACGTGCAAGTACATAGTGCATAGTGCTCTCTCCCTTCCCCCCGTGCTTTCTCACTTGCTCCTCCCCAAGACAGCCAGCGCTCACGTAGTAACTTGGTCAGGGTTTCAGTTCGATTTGTCAATCTATAGTGTTCTGCCCAAGGGCAGGTCTTTCACTGCAAACCCAGCTTTCTCCAATCTTTCCAATTTCCTGTCTTCCTCTTTGTTTCTTCATATGACCTATATGAGTTTTTACTCCTTCAGGGAAGCTCCCATTCACCATTCCTTCAGTAGGCAGTTTGTTCTCAGCCAGTGACCCAACCAATTCCTTTTCTTCATTCTGATCAGTTTCAGTATCATTCTTTGTTCACCCACTCTTTCCAACACAGCTTCATTTCTTATTCTGTCTGTTCACTTCATACGTTCCATTCTTCTCCATATCCACATTTCAAACGCTTCTATTCGTTTCTCTTGACTTCGTCGTAATGTCCATGTTTCTGACCCATACGAGTACAGTGCCACACTCCATACAAAACACTTCCCTAGTCTCTTCCTTAGTTCTTTTTCCAGAGGTCCGCAGAAGATGCTCCTTTTCTATTAAAAGCTTCCTTTGCCACTGTTATCCTCCTTTTGACATCCTGGCAGCAGCTCATGTTACTGCTTATAGTACATCCCAAGTATTTGAAGCTGTCCACTTGCTCTACTATCTCATTTAGAATTCGCAAGTTTATCTTCTGTATTTTTCTTCCTATGGCCACGGTCTTCGTCTTATTTGAATTTATTTTCATCTCATACTGCTCATAGGTGTAATTTAGCTTCAGTAGCATATCCTTTAGTATCATTTTCTCTTCTGCTAATAACGCCATATCATCAGCAAATCTTACGCACTTTATTATTGTTATTCCTACTATCACTCCTACCATACTCTGAAAAGAGTTCTTCATTAAATCCTCCAAGTATATGTTGAACAGGGTAGGTGATAAAGGACATCCTTGACGTACTCCTCTCCCAATTTCACTTCCTTCTGAAATTTCTTCTCCTATCCTGACTTTGACTTGTTGTTTCATATAAAGATTACTGAACAGTCTTCTCTCTTTCCAATCCACATGAATCAGTTTATTCCAATCCACTCTGTCAAATGCCTTTTCTAGGTCCATAAATACTACATACACTTCTTTATACTTCTCTAGGTATCTTTCGCCGATTGTCCGTAGAAGTCCAATTGCATCTCTCGTACCTTTTCCCTTCCTGAAGCCAAACTGCTCTTCTTCCAACTGTTCTTCCATCTTAGAATATAAACGTCTATTCAGTATTCGCAAGTGAATCTTCGCTGAGAGCGAGATTAAACTGATAGTCCTTAATATGGTGCTTTAAATTTGCCTGGAAATTCTTGAGTCTTTGTTTTTAGTAGTTCGTCTCTTTCTCTGCTGTTTAGTTAAACGGAGTATATGGAAATTTAAAAAATGGAATAATTATTAATTTTCTTTATTTATATGTCTTGGTACGAAGAATGGAATCAAAAACTTCCATTTTTACAAAGTTAATCCAAAGAGCAACAATATGAAAATGTTTGTTTTGTCCAGTAAAAGAGTTAGTGGACGCTATCATATTGGCTACAACACTGGTTTCGCATACATAGATCGTGAGCCCTTCCCGGCCAGGAGCCGAATAGGACACATTGTATTTTTAGGTCATCTACTCTGTAGGAGTTACATTTTCATTTGGAGTAGCCATGCATAATTTAAAGATTGATTAGGCGACTGACAGGTATTCAGCTGTCTTATTGTAATGTTAAACCCTGCAAGTAGTTCTGAAACGTTGGAGATATTAAGTCCCAAACACGGCGAAAAAAAATTGGACTCAATTACCTTGAAAACACAATCTCCTAACATAATAAAATAGTTTACCCTTTATATAAAGTCCTCAAATTTCTGAATACTGAAGCATGAAAATTTTCATTAGAACAATGATAGAGTGATATATGGTCTCAATTAGTGTTGTAATTCTTCACCATTTAGCCTAAGTTCCCTACCAGGTACTTGTACAGTGATAATCCATGTAATTTACATACAAGCTGCTTGCAGCTCTTATGTAGTCTTGATTATATATAACAAGGTTTCAGAGGTTGCATCATAAAAGGAGAATATCACGCAACCTAGAGAAGCGACGATGATTTACATGTAAATATGTGACCTTTACAGTTCCTGTACTGCTATAAGTAGAGATTATACCAATCATGGAAATTGCAGCGATCATCGCAAATCAGGCCTGGAAAATTATGAACATGATTTAAGTGCAATATGTAACTTCTATCCTCCTACCTTATCAAAACCTATTAGTCTGGATTGACTGAATTGAACTGGATTACATTCGTTTGAATTGGACTGACTTCATTGAATGGTACTGAATTGGATTGCATTCACTTGTATTGGACTGAACAAACTCTAGACTACACCAAGTTAGAATACATCATACTAGATTAGAATATACCAGTCTAGGTTAGAATATTGTCGTTGTTCGTGTAATAACTCCTATGTGACATATTTATCGATTTTCAGATTTTTGCTCTATTAAATAACTTAAATAGTGATACAGCAACTAATAAAATCTCCTATATGTAATTATATTTCTTTGTTTAGAAAATGTAAGAATTCACAGTCTCCTATGTACGGCTGTCATAGGATAAATAAATATGTTCTTCTTCCTACTGAAAAACTTTGTATTTTGCACATAGGAGTTATTGCAGGAACAACGACGATATGCTATAATAGATTAGAATAATCACAGAATTCATATGAGTACCGGACCCAATAGTAATGTTCCGTCGGCTTAACTATGGTATTGCGAAGCGCCTGATCCAAAGAAGCTAAGCAGTACTGGGCGGAGTGAAACTGGTCTGCGTAAGGAAGCGTTTACGAACCTGTCCGACACCGGCGTACGATCTCTTCCTGCTCGAAAACAGATTTTGTTAGGTAGGGGTTTGAATGGGACCGCTCTGCATAGGAACTCGCTGTACTAGACTATGTTAGAATATATTAGACCAGTTTATAGCTAACATACTACAATAGGTTAAGATATACAGTGCGTATACTAACTGGCTCCGCAGTGAAGCAAGTGGCAGTATTCGATCCGGCAGCGATGTAAAGTTGGTACTGTGTACCGCCTGGTTTGAACACGTAGGAATATTACATCTCCTCTCTCGCTCCTTCCCACCCTCCACCATTCAATGCGGCCAAGGTCATTGACTCTATCTGCACGATACCAACACAACTCCTCGAGTACCCGCGTTCTGCTTGCCTTTTCTTCTGCTGAGCCAGTTAGTATACGCAATGTATTATAGTAAATTAGAATAGGTTTTACTAGGTTATAATATAATAGACTATGTTAGAATCGACTAAGGTCCACCACTGTGAAGTAACGGTTAGCACGTCTGATAGTGAAATGAGCGGTCCCTGATTCAAATCCTGGTTGGGACAAGTTGCCTGGTTGAGGTTTTTCCGAGGTTTTCTCTCAATCAACTGAAGCAGATTTTCTGGGTAAATTTCGGCGTCGGACCTGAGACTCAGTTCGTCGTTATAATTGAAGATCTCCCCGGAAAAACGATGTAACATCAAATTCATAAAAAATGTGACTTAGATGGAAAAAGTAACTTTTAAGCACTTCATTTATAACAATAAATTATTGTAACCAATAGCTTAATAAATTTGTGTCCTTGATTAGTAAAATTATTATGCTAGTAAATATAGCTCTAACGAAATATATCTGTGAAATTAATTTCCTTTCGCCTGAAGCATGTATTATAGGTTTGTTGGTTACACCTTTATTGCAGGAAGGTATTCAATTACACTTCCCTTCTTTCATCATCATCTCGATTTCATTCTTATATTTCGGGTTTTCTACGAAATAGAGTTGGCTGCGATCCACCACCGATTTTGGACCCGTGGTATGTGGTCATTAGTTGCTGGTGGTAGTGATATGTACTGGGGACTCTCCCCTGGGACTCATAGCGCTCGTGGGACCTGGGGTTGAAGGACCGAGGTGATGCCTACGGGAAAAGATAAAGGGATTTTGTGAACTGTAGGGGGAGTTCGGAGGCGTTCTGGAGGGGAATCTGTTGCGCGGGGGGCCTTAGAGCATGCAAACCATTAATTACGGGTAATACAATGGGCCCACTCAAGCGGCCTACGTACGAAGACAGCCCCCAAGCCAGTGTTCCTCCCCTCAGTGGTTAGTAATAGAATAGGATTGACTATACCATGTTAAAATAGACAAGAATTTTTAGAATGAAATAGACTACATGCGAATAGAATAAATTAGACTGTACGAGATTAGACGTTTCTAGATTAGATTAGGTTATATTAGATTAGATGCTGTTATGAAAGATAGAAGTAGAGAAAAATAGATTAGTTAGATGTACAGTCCAGGATTCAAGGTCAAGCTCGCTAACAGAGAAAATTAGATTAGTTAGACTAGAGCAGGGGTACAGAACTGGCGAGAGAGGGGTGGAAAGCATGGGGAAAGCATTGGTTCCCCGTCCACAGTCCACCGGCGTTGAATGACGTATTTGTGGTCCGTACGCAATCACTGAATACAAATTCCCTCCCCTATCAAGTCAATGACACGGGGATGGAAGGAAGGGGTGAGTGACTTATCCGATGAGTGACGTAACGCCACAATTGTCTCCCAGTTCTCCAAGCCTGGACTAGAATGTTCGAACCTACTTTGAGGTACAATCCGGGATTCAGAGTCAAGCTCGCTAACATCTAAGCTACGCCGCTATCATTCAGTGATTTTCCATGCAAAATGTTCATAATGAATCAATTTTCCGTGAAATCTTTCAGTCTATATTCGACACACGTGACTCATCCAATTATTTCTACACATTACCTTTCCAATTATTTCAGTAACCAATTACATGTTTACAGAAGTCGTACAATTTTAAATGTTTAATTGGTGCCGTATCTATCTTCAGTCACTCCAAGAGCCCTTTATAAAATACGATCTCTGATATTCATGTTGTTGATTTCTCGGTACTCGCTAATAACCATTTTACAATCCCATTTAATGTGGATTAGAATCCAAGAAATTTATGAAATTTAATCTTGTATGTCTCCGTAGTATTTCTTAAAATTATACCAATTGACCCACATGATTGTAGTTCTTTATTCTTGAATAGAATACTCTTTTAACACTTATATAAACTGATGTACAGTACTGTTCAGTTACCTATATTTCAATAAATTAATAACGACTTCACTATGTTAACATTAAAAATTTTTGGTATTAATTTACCTGATTTACTAGTTTCGATGTTGTTTGCATTATCCTCTGAATCCTAGACTAGGATCAGACTGAATCCTTGGCTAGTAAGTCACTTAACATAACACCAACAATGAAATGTATACACAGTGAAGTCGTTAATTTATTGAAATAACTTAAGGGATTAGGTACAGCTTACAGCAGTAAAATTTTGGAAATATTCAATTTTTTTCTCCATTACTGTATCTTGTACAATAATGAAAATTAGTATGTATAAAACATTGTCTTCTGTTATATGAAAAAAATATTTTTAGGATTAAAAAAATGTATTTACATTTTTTATTTCAAAATCCATTTCGCTGTGCACTGATGAAGCGTTTCCCACATAACTCAAAAACTATCAAACTTTCTGTGATGAAATTTTTTGTGTGTATTTATGCATGTCATATCTATAATATGATGCAAGATCATTTCTCTACCTTTGATAGATTGTCTGATAAAAAATAAATTCACTTAAAAGAATGGTCAAATATCAGTATTTTCTTTAACACAAAATAAAAAAATATATTATTTATTAAGAAATGTAGTTGAAAGATCACGATATTGTAAACATGAGTTTCAGAAATAAAATAAAAGAGAGAGAACATGAAAAAGTTTACAAGTTTTTGAGTTATGAGGGAAACGCTTCATCACTGCACAGTGAACTGCCACTATTTTGCATTTTGAAAAATAAATAAATATGTTTTTTAATCGTAAAAATATTTTTATATAGCAGAAAGACAATGTTTTACACATACCAATTTTTATTATTGTACAAGATACAGTAATGGAGGAAAAAATATTGAATATTTCCGAAAAATTTACTGCTGTAAGCTGTACGTAACCCCTTAACAGTACATCAGTGAATATAATTGTATTCTAAGTTCAATGTCTACATCTTTATCTTCACTTAGTTTTGCATATTAAGAATTAATGTAAAGAAGATGATGATGCATTATTTATAATTATAAGTTTTAGATGCTTCGCAAGAAAAAAGTTATTAATAATTTTACAGAACTCTTTTACTGTAAAAGCAGTGAGAAGATGTAAAATTTTATATTTAATACCACATTATTTATTTTACGAAACATTCTGAACGTATTAAGGTTCATAACCTCTCATTGGACAAGATACTAACAAATAAGCTATAAAAGGACTGTTTTTTATGATCGTGACCTTTGGTAGGATGGTAGTGGCGAGGTGGATAGAAACGGAGTTATTGTTTGTCGACATGATACATAGCCTACCTCATTAATATCCGTGGATCTACAGCCCATCGTGGATACAAGGCCGACCAGCCGGCTGCTGGCCTCAAGTCCACATGCTTTAGCAGAGGTAAACGATTATCCAACAAGTACTGAGGTAACTTGTGGTCGGCAAAATGACCGTTATACCTGACGTACGAAACCAGTTTCGCTTATCGCTGTAGCTTTCAAATTTATGACGATACTGTGTTGGAACCGGTTCCATACACTGGCCGAAATGTCATAATATAATTTATTCCCCCTATGATCAGTTTTACTAATCAACGTCTTATCCATATCGCAAGCCGAAGGATGAGGCCGTAGACCACACAGCTACGGCAAGAGACACGTATTCTATTACGGTACAGAAAGGTAAATTAATCAAAGATGAATATTAATAGCCTATAATATAATTTCAGATATGTCTTAGTGCCCTGCATTAAATACTGATGTAGATGATTATTTATTTTCTCATTGAGAAAATTTGTGATAACTATTTTACAATAAATAAAAGACATTGAAATATATTAATAAAAGTACCATCAGTCAACAGGTAGAAAATACAACACCTGAAGCAATAATTAAACATGCAAATAACAGCTTTTCTATACAATTTAATACAATTGGAATATAACATACGTAAACAATGAAAGCATCTTGTGACACATTTTGAAGAGGGCATTCCACGTAAGCGAACTGATACGACTATTTCATAGATTATATTCAGAAGGCAACTTAAGCATAACCATAACAATTCGTATAGCACCTATAATCCACACCTGTGGAATAACGGTCAGCACGTCTGGCCGCGAAACCAGATGGCGCGAGTTCGAATCCCGGTCGGGGAAAGTTACCTGGTTGAGGTTTTTCCGGGTTTTTTTCCTACACAATACGAGCAAATTCTGGGTAACTTTCGGTGCTGGACCCTGGACTCATTTCACTGGCATTATCACCTTCATTTCATTCAGACGCTAAATAACCTGAAATGTTGATACAGCGTCGTAAAATAACCCAATAAAATGAAAAATATAGTACCTATATACAGTAGGCCTACTTATGTAATTTTATACAACTCGAATCCATTTTATAAACAAAATTTAAACTACTTACTCTGCAACCAAGTTAAATGAATTATAATTTATGGCACTTTAGATCTACTTTTGTATCTGGGATATAATATTTTGTTCAGTATTCTAAAAAGACGTTGGATTTGAAGTCGTAAGTGGTTGAGGATAGTACATAATGTAACACGGATTTATTTGATGTAACGGATAGGCCTATCTTATTCATGCTTATGTTCGAAATATGGGTTACGGGTGACATAAACCCCTTACATTTAGGCCACACATTACTTACGTGTCACAAATCCACTTCATGGGTCTCTCAACTTTAATGCCGTTTCGAAAAACTTTTAACTCTTTTAAAATTTCATCACCTTCGACCCAATTTGAACTCGTGAATCAAGTATGCTAATCAATAGACCCTCGAGAGTAACTGGTTACTACATACAAATTTATGAATAATTTGTTGAAAACAAAGAATATATTTTTTAATGAAATAGCACATAATTCAAACTGTTTCATATTATATTGCCCAATGAGGACATATTTATCGTTTTAGCCTTTTCATTTTATTTCAGATTCAACATATTCACACTATAATCATGTTATTTTTAATTCATATCAAAACTTTTGTCTATATTTCTTTACGATGTAGGCCTATACTGGTTTTCAAAGATACCTGATCCCTACTAGTCGATAGTGATCGATAAATTGTTCCTGTAAAGTGTGTCTTCTTTGATTATTACTCTATGAAAGATGGCGAAGGTTAACAGTCAGTGTCGCCATTAGTACTTAAAATTACCTGCATTATAGAATTCAAAATTTCATCTCTCTCTTAATTGTAGAAGCACTAGGTTTATCAGGAAATCGCTGATATTGTCAATAATGAGAATAATTGATACTTAATCTTCATAATCATTTCCCCCTGCACATTTTTACTCGACTTAATAGTAGTGTCATCTATTGAGAGCTATCGTAACTATTTCAAAGTTTGTCATATTCTTATATCTTTGGTTCTGACTTATACCTCGGTAATAAAATTCGCTTATATGACCAGAAAATCATAGTTCAAATGTCTTTGAAAGCCAGTATAGAGTATTGGCAAAAAAAACCGGATCGACCCTTGTAGCTGATTTCAGAGCCTTGTTCACTGCAGAGCACGATAGACTGGTAACTAAGACTTTCGTGGTTCGAATCCTGCCTGGGAAGGAAACTTTTTTTTTTTTTCTTATTCAAATTTATTCCCAATACTTCTCGATTGCAGCGATATTTTGCTACTTATTTAACTTATTATTCCCAGAACATGAATTTTACCAGCAATAGAAAAGTATTGGGAATAAATTTGAATAAGGAACAAAAAAAAAAGTTTCCTTCCCTGGCAGGATTCGAACCACGAAAGTCTTAGTTACCAGTCTATCGTGCTCTGGAGCGAACAAGGCTCTGAAATCAGCTGCAAGGGTCGATCCGGTTTTTTTTGCCACTACTGTACATCAATTCATGTAGGCGCGTATTCAGAATTAGATTTTTGAGTATGACACCGTATTTCAACGTTTTGGATCTACGTACAGATTAGGCTGACCAGATTTGTGTGATCCAACAAAGGACATCAGCAATTAAAAAAAAACCACAAATGCTTAGCTAGTCACTCTCCGTTAAAATGTTACAGAAAATACATGTAACATTAGATACAATGATAGGACTTTGCACACTAAATTTGTAGAGTATCTTAACGTTTTGAATTAAATGCATAAACACACGTAACCCTACTGGGTGTTCATTTCAAAGTGTCATGACGTCACTGTTGTGAGTCAGCGATTTGAAGCGAGTTTCAGCTTTTATGTCAGAGAAGTTGCCTATTAATCAAGGCGTTCAATCTGAACTTGAGAACGTGTACGGCATAACTTGAACGTCGTAGCAACAGATGGCGGTCTGTACGGTCTGTGTGCTACCATAACCTCTTTCGAACTGTGTTTTGCGCGGGCAAGTCGTACGCAGGGTATTTGTTATCATCTGTTGCGTACGGCAACATTCCACAACACAAATCAAATGCTCCGTGTCCATGTTGACCGTCGAATTTAATGTCAACAAATACTGTACGTAAGTAATCGTCTTAATCCTCTCCACATATCCCGACAGTAAGAAAAAAACTCACCCCAGTACGTGTTTCCAAACAGTTCACATTCCTGCCACTACTGGAGTTACCGTACGTATCGGTAAGTACTCTTCAGAATGAACGCCGTACTTGCTAGGCAGCTTCTCTGGCACATAGGTAATACGCCTCTGCGGAAGTGTAGGAAGATTGAATTCTCTAGGCTCATCGGCTAGCCACATGACGACATACAGTGAGCCATGACACACTTTGAACTGAACACGCAGTATGTATAACAGCCCTAAGAATTCAATTTCAGTACTGACGCATGCATGGAAGTTTTTCACATAATATTGTACACACAGAACTCTAACACACACAGTTTACAAGTAGGCCTACTTTTCTGAAGAATGTGTCTCTTTAAGGATCTGTTCATTCCTATACAGCTTCACACTAAGTTCTTCACATGAGAAATGAAAGTTTGTTTTCACTTGTAGGCCTAACAAAGGTTTAACTATTTCAACTTTCTATTTTTACTTTTCATCAGTCCAGATTGATTTCATTGTGGAGGAAAGTCTGTCAACTGAGAATTACTGACTGGAAGTCACATGATTAATGACACTATTTTGAGAAGATCTTCAACGGAATGAATTTTTTTTTTGAAATGTTGAAAAACATCATACAACTTTCACTTGTTGGTTTGTCACAAAATTTCTCATTTTTGGAACTACTTACAAATGGACTCCGGCAGTTCTAACGCTTCCGCGCAACGCGAATGCTAAGATGACAAAAGACAAAGATGCTATATTCTTTTCAAAAAGTGCAGAATATCTCATACTGTGCTCACTGTTTTTCTATCTGATACTGAGAAACGTTCAGAAATGTGCTTGAATCGCAGTACTTTCAACAAAATCAAAGCTTCTGGGAACAAAATAATTTCCTGGGATAAAACAGGAACATTTGCTCTCCGGGGACAGCAACTCAAAACCGGGACTGTCCCCGGAAATCGAGGACGTCTGGTAAGCCTAATACAGGTACCATCATCAGGTCAAATGGATTTGACCAGAGGGGTCGCCTATTCTCTTGGGATTGTTATCCTCCTTACACCTGGCTAATCCGGACGACTAAGCATAGGTATTACTCGACCGAGGCGAGTGGAGCCGCGGGCTGTAATGTGAACTATAGCGATGACGCAATACGAACGCTGGAGCAGTACAAGTGGCGCTCCGGGCTGCAGGACTACACTGACCTCGGTCGAGTAATCGGTGTTGTTTATATATTAAAAACTAACTGCTGAAGTAAAATGAAATACTCGGAAAAACATGAGCATATAATACAACTGTGCTGTACAAATTTATTATATTACCTTATTAAACTTCATACATAAAAATCGCAATAAATTCAAATTGTATCATCATAAATATGGAACTAAAAGATCCGATTTTATACGACTAGAGGGACCAAAGTGTTTCACAAGCATAGCTCTTAGCCATGATAGCTACTTTGGTCCAAGGTCATATAATAAAATAATTGAAAAATATCCGAATTTGGAAAATTTTAGTATCAGAAATTTAAAATAAATTGCGTTAGGAATTTTATTTTTAAAGAATATATATTGGTTTAATGTGTATATGTATTTTTATGAGTTAAATTGTTAAAATTGAAATTGTATTTTTTAAAGTTAACTTATTCCTATAATTTTATTTCTCCTTGACCCATTTTGTGTCAAATAATTATCTTTGTTTGTGTTAAGTATGTGTTTAGATAAAGTCTCTGAGCACGAGTTTTTACTCCTTCAGGGAAGAATTAAGACTGTATTTTGGTATATGTTATTTTACTAACAATATACAACAATAAACAATAAACAAACATTGAACTGAACTATACATAATTGATTTTCGATTAATAAAATTTATTAATGACATTTATATTAGCAGAGAGAAGAAAAATGCAATCATTATGTTACAAAAAGTTTAGTAATATTATGATCTGTGTACCCATGATGCAGTCGGTAGCCAAGGCCATATTCATCCCAATATGACGCGTGATATTCCTATTATTATTATTCCTATTATTATTATTATTATTATTATTATTATTATTATTATTATTATTATTATTATTATAGTATCATGGTTGAGAAGGATTAAGATTTAGAAGTGTGGTTAAGGTATGTGCTTATAAGAAAAAGTAAAATTATCCCCAGGGATGAATATATAATAGGATGCGAAACTGCGGTCACCACCATCTGACAGAAGGGGGTTCAAATAACATGATCAGCGCCCGATGTCGTGGGTGGTGAACATTAGAACTACGTGTTGGGTAGATTACCCAGAGTTGTCTATTTATCCGTTCGTTCGAGACGAACAGACATGCTCGAGAAGACAAGATGGCAGCCAGAAACTTGCTAATGAGTGAACATAAAGTGATACGTGTGTGTATAAGCAGTGTATGTTAAGCAGTAATGTTTATGGACGTTGTAAAAATAGTGTTGTTGAATGTATTGTAAAGTAATAGTAATATAATAAATTGAACGAAGTAGTTTTTGCAGACTTTTCCATTGCGCTGTACACTAAATACCCAAAGAATACAATCCCGTCATCTAATCTTTTGCTTCATTTTCTGTCTCTGTTTGGTTATATTTCAATTGGGTAATGTAAAATAGATCGTCTCTTTTATCTTCTTGTTCACTCCAGTAAGAATTTCAGTGGAAGATGGTGTGAGAAATAAAAATGTAAATGATTTATTTTAAATTGGATTAGTTGAGAATATTTTCTACATAGTTTAACATTTTCGTCACCAGGGGCGCTGCTATATGCATGGAGTAATTAGTTTTTGTTTTCGCTACTTGGCGCGCTGATAGATGTAATAAGTTCTCCTCCGTCCAACAGATGGCAGCAAGATCAGTTTCTACATTAGCGCCTCTAGCATGTGTTACGGGAAACTCAGTAAGTTTCGCATCCTATTATATTGTAAATTTTATTAGTTACAACAATGTAATTTATTCGTCACAACAATAATTCCTTTCTACAATTCACCTTAAACGCTCTCGTCAACAATTGGATCTTCACTCACACAGTATTTGTTATAGCACTCCACCGACGACAATGACAATTTACTTGGACTAGTACGAACAACAATTAACTGTTAATCTTAACTAATATTTACAAAGCACTATTTACAAATCAGAACTATCAGTTCTCAGTTCACAGTTCTTCTATCTCAGTCCTCGAGTTCACGGTATCTCGAACCACAGACCTTCAGAGACAGTTCACTGTACTCGAACTCGGGTCCCTCCAACTGCGGTCCACTGCACTCGAACTCAGGTCCCTCCAACTGCGGTCCACTGCACTCGAACTCAGGCCTTCGGATGCTGACGCAGATGCGGACGCACACTCGAGTCGAACTCCGGCTGGCTTGCTTGCTCTGGCTTTCTCACTGACTGAATAACTGAAAACTCTGTCTAGTTCGCTGGCGCCTGCTCTTTTATAGCAAAATCATAGTTGCGAGAACCTTCTACAGGTGTGTAGAGAATTATCTCATATCTCTACATCGACAGACTCCTGGAATAGTCGAGAAGGTCGTTCCACATTCACTGCGTTAAGTAGCAGCTGCGCGCAGACTCGTTGCGTTGACGTAATACACCCTCTCTCTTCTCTCCACCGCGCGACGTCACTCAATGTTCCGTGGAGCCTGTGCGATCTGCTTTCTTGCGGGACGCTGGTCGTGAGTTCGATTCTCACGTCGCTGTCACAATATATTTATCCATGTTATCCCTTTATTGAGTCATTACACGTAAGTAATTGTTTGGGATATATATTGCATTTTTTTCCTCTGCTCAAGATAATATTTCGCTTCTGTTTATAGATTGACACTAATGTTAGAGTCAAATGGTTTCTTGAATAACATTGACATTTATAATAATATAGCTAAATGTACAATATGTCAAATAGAAATAATTAATTCTGGATTAATATTAACAGTGTATTAGCACAGTTTCTTATACAGCAACAGAGAATTATTTACCTATGCTCAGTCGTCCGAATTAGCCAGGTGTAACGAGTCCAACAAAGTAGGCTAGTATAGTAGTGCATATTCAAGCCTGTTCGGGCTAGCTCGCGCAACGGAAAGATTTCTCTGACAGCGTATTCCGAATCTCACCGGTCCGGTGGCATCAATGACGTCACGTTGCAGCGAAATAAGGAACAAAACTGCTGGAAGGATCGATGGCTATCATGGCGACTGTACAAGTTGTTGTCTGTGCTACGCTAGCAAAATTTTGCGAAATTTTCGTACTGCCATCTCGTTCAAAGAAAAGATAGCATAAACAATGTATTTCTTGAACCGGTAGTAATAACTGGTCCGTTGACATGTTCGCTCATAAGCCATTAACATATTGTTTTTACGTTGTACTCATTACAAACAATACAGCAGAACTAAAGCAGAACACACCGCCATGACACAACAGTGCACGATGTTATTCGTCTGCTAATTCCCGCCCTATACAAGAACCAATCAGATTCACTGATGGAGGCTGATGGAGACTGCCATCACCTCTGCAAGTTGATGGCACCGGTGCGACACAGGTGGAGCATCAATGACGTCATCGGTGGAATTCGGAACACCGTGATGCCATCGGATTGCTCACCGGTGAGATTCGGAATACAGCGTGAGCGCGGGTTACTTGTCTTCCCCTACCAGGACGAACCAAAGGAAGGATAGCGGTGTAAAGGTTGTCCATGCATAAGTTAAGTAGAGCAGGAAACTTGTCTCCAGAGTTGTAGCTAGAAATAATTGATCTTTCACATAGGTACTATGAGCGCATTATTGAAATGGACGTTTAGCGACGACTTTCCTACCTTCACAGTTCCTTCCGAAGATTCTTGAATTTGTAGCGAAAATTATTAAGATTTTAGCAGCACATACGTAGGCCTACACGTAGGTGAATCATATACGTATATATAATTTATGAACCTAACAAATCCAAAAATAAGGGCCAAGCTGTACTATTATGGTAAGCGCGCTATGCTTAGAGTAGCTTGTTCAGATAACATTTTGCGAGACGTAATAAGGCGAGTGTGAGACGGAAATCGAAGAAGCGATTCTAGAGAAATGTTATCTTAAAAGGTTTATTTCCACATAGAAGCAGTTATTTTAAAATTATTAATTTGTTATTGCAAATTGCAAGTAATTTTTGATTGGTTATTCAAAATCGCAAATGTAACATTCTCTGTTCTGAAATAATTTTATTGTATTGTATTTATTAAAAAGTAAAAAAAAAATGTAAATAATTGCTATAACCTGAGTTTATTTAAATTTCATTTTGTTCACCATTGTCTTAACCTGAACAGTAATATACGTTGGAGTCCACACCTGTGGAGTAACGGTTAGCGCGTCTGGCCGTGAAACCAGGTGGCCTGGGTTCGATTCCCGGTCGGGGCAATTTACCTGCTTGAGGTTTTTTCGGGGTTTTCCCTCAACCCAATATGAGCAAAAGCTGGGTAACTTTCGCTTTTGGACCCCTGACTCATTTCACCGGCATTATCACCTTCATCTCATTCAGACGCTAAATAACCTAAGATGTTGATAAAGCGTCGTAAAATAACGTACTTAAAAAATATATATAATATACACTGCAGCCAGGTGGCACGCGAAGAAATCTAAGGTCGTTCACACGTTATTTCTTGTACATCGCTGGAGTAGGTGGCCCCTCTAGTCTTATCTATCCGTCCTGATGATGGAACCTATATTTAGTTTCGAAATGTTGGAAATGTTACGTTTCAGGATGCGATTGAATACCCAAAAACACTACCGGCGTAATTCAGCCGGCTAAGGCGCTTGCCTGCCAATCTGTACTTGCGCTCGGGCGCGGGTTCAATTCGCGCTTGGATTGATTACCTACCTTGTTGAGTTTTTTCCGAGGTTTTGCCTAACCGTAAGGGAAATGTCAGGGAATTTATGCCGAATCCTCGGCCTCATCTCGCCAATATCATCTCGCTATCACCAATTCCATCGACGCTAAATAACCTCGTAATTGATACAACGTCGTTAAATACTGGATTTTAAAATTGCCCAAAAGTCAATTTCTGACCAAATTCACCGTGAAAGCATACAATTCGTGTACGTTTCGAAATTTTTAATATGGAGAGCCTAACCTGTTTCATAGGAAGATTGTGCTGGCTTCAGGAGAGGATGGTCATTGAAAATAGAAGATTTTTGGCTGCTGTGCAAAATTTATAATGAGTAATTATGTTCTCTTTCAACTTTCAGTTTCTATTTATCTTGTGAAAAATAGTAAGAACGTGTCATATTTAATATTCCGCAAGACAAAGGTATGGAAGAAGCCCCTTCATTAAAACAATGGCAGAATTAACAAACATGCAGATCATAACACGCTGTTTGACATCGCTCTCAGCGGGTGCTCTGGATGCAGCCTGTCTTCTCGGAGACAGATGAGGATCATGGAAGCTGCAGGGGGTTCTTTCTTATCTCGAAACCTGATTGGACGTGACTTGCCTCTGGCGGGAAAACTGGGAAAATAAAAAAAAGGCCAGCATCCCGATATACGTACGAGTGTGGGAGAGGATACGAGAGAGAACGGAGATGAGCAACGAGAAGAGAGAACTGATAAATTTAGAATACGTGAAACAAAAAAGGGGGGAGTAGAAAAAGCGAATAAATTGCCACTAGTGTAATGTATTATATAGGAAAGGCTACTGTGAAACAGAAGTGCGATAATTCTGAACTTCCCATGTTCACATGAATTACGGAGGTACCAAAGTGTCGCTCGGTGAATACATGAATAAATGTATTAGAGAGGCCCATATTCCAGCTAGAAGGTGCCAAGCAGCAGGGGACACCAAAATCTGCCAAAATCTCGGAATAAATGCTTCATTTACACAATTCTCTGGCACAAGATTTAGTTATCGTTGTTGACAGACGTGCTTACCATATCCAAAGTTCGTTGATTCAGAACCCAATCAGGGAATGACTTAGGAACGGTTGTCCTCGATGCATAATGACTAACATAGTAGCCATTCGATCCATTCGTAGATCGTAATCCGCCGAGAGTGATAGACTTTAGGGGTTCTATTCATAGACATTTCGCTAGCCTGCGCTACGAGGGTGCTAAACTAGACCCGGCTATCGACTGGTTAGGGGAGTAGTGGGTACAGTGAGACACAAAATATTAAGACATATGTATGCAAGTGATAATTCAAGTATTTTTAAAATCAAGTGCAATACAAATAGACATTAAAACATGGAGTAGGCTATAATAATACATAAACAAAAGTTTTAATAGATATAGGACATAATATACAATACGTGTTTGTCAAAAAAAATGCAAATGTCTCACTGTTCCCATTCAGGAGGGTACAGTAAGACACCACAGTGACTATTAACGGAGACTGAAATGATTCAAAAGAAAGGAAAGCTTGCTGTCTCTTTATCTTGACATGTTTTGTAGGCTTATTTAGAATAATTTTGATGTCTGACTTCGAAACCATTGAAACATCTGGAACATTTGGAAAAGTGAATTTTCCATGACATTTAAAACTTTTGCGAAAAAATGAAATGAATTTTTGGTGACAACAAAGCTTATAATTATAAGAATGTAATATAATTCTTTATTATTTTTTAACATTTTCTTAAATTTTGTGAATAATTTTTTATTTATGAAACCATTAAAACATAATGTATCCATTATTTTAAGCTACAATCCCTAAATTGGTTACTAGTATGTTCACTTTTAATGTTAGTTACTGGTAAATGTAATATAATTACGGTTTGTTTTTGCAAATCATTGGTACATGGGGACAGTGAGACGTCTCAGTGTACCCTTCAATGGCATGTCTCACTGTTCCCTTTACGCATAGTTCATTTAAAAGTGATGCCATCACTTCAAAATTAAAACAAGAAAGACGAAACTTGCCAAACATAATCAAAAATACAATAGTATTAGGTAAAAAAAACATTCATATTTATATCTCATTTGTATATCCAATATAACTTTCATTAAACGCAAGCCAAAATTTTACTTTTAGAGTGAAAAATTACGAATTATTTTTTCATCACTCACCTTTATAACTAGAATAAAATCGAGTATGAAAATACTGTTACTTTACTCATGCAACATACAACTCCACTGTTACTAACATCTCAACAACAAAATTTACCATCTAATAAAAAGTGTCTCACTGTTCTCCTTGTCTTACTGTACCCACTTCTCCCCTACTTGTACGGGATTCATATCATATCATATCATATCGCTAACACTGGTTTATGAATATGAAAAACGTTAGTTCGCTGATCATCCACCGGAAGCCCGCGCTAAGAATGTCTATGAATATGACCCTAGAAAACGATAAAATCCCTAGGATAAATTCTTCATTCATGGGTTAGGACATCGGGCCTGCTTCGACTTTAGCTCATCGCTTCCTAGATCTGCCTACATCTCGACTTCCTCTTGGTTTGTATTGTGTTATTTAGTTAGCATATTTTTCTTCGTTCATTTTCGGTATGCGATCCATCCAGTTTTGTCACTATATATTTTTATTTTGTCTGTTATTGTTAATATTTCAAAGTCTTGTCTAATTTTCGTGTTTTAAAATTCTATCTTCCCTTTTAAAGACTTTAACTGAACGTAAATGTTTCAACTAGGATGTAATAGTAATAATAATAATAATAATAATAATAATAATAATAATAATAATAATAATTTACTTTAACTGGCAGAGCTACGGCCGTAAGGCCTTCGCTTCCACTAAACCAACAAAAAGTATAGTACACACATTTGAATGAACTTACAAGTTATAAAGATTATAACAAATTGAGTTCGATCAAAGTTATGTGTATACGTGAGATACTTATGAATTTAACAGTAAAATATCATGAATTGTATAAATTAAACAGTGAAATACAAACTGCGTAGCAAAATTAAACTAAAATATACATAACATGCTTCAAATAATAGCAAGAAATTACATTTTTTTTGGCCCCAGGGAAAATCACTTTTTGGACGGCCTCGTAATTGCGGTCGAGTGGCCAAAATTTGTATAAGCACTTCTTTTGACATTAACATAGTGGAAGGAAAATATGTAACTTTTAACTTTTTTATCTGCCCCCATAAGAATGTTGCTGTGGAATTCACGGGAAGGGGAGAAAACCGGTGGTAGAGCTGTTTCTCAGGATATTCCCGTTCATTCTCTCATCAGTTCTCCTTCCTGTCGTCATTGCCCTCAGAGAAAGTACTCGGCTATATCAGGTACTATTGTGACGTCATATTCTTCTATCACACAGTAGAAACGTGATGTTCAACTAAGTACTTGTTACCAAAGTGGATTATAAAGAGATAAAAGTTTAGTTACTTATGTCATTCGTCGCTAGACATAAGAGAGATATTCGGAAAATAATGGCCAGTTTAATAATATCAACGATAAAAATTAAAGATTTGTTAACGCATTGGTAGTCTGTGGCAATAACTACTTATGAAGCCATGTGCCACTTTGTATGTTCGTATGACTGTTTGTGGTTGTGAAATAATTGTTGAAAATCAGCTAGTTATGAAGTTCGTGCTCACATTCTTGAGAAATCAAACACGCTATGTTGACTTTTGGTGTCGTCCTCTTACACAGTATTTCACTCCCTTATACCACAACGCACTCATGTGTTGCTTCGTTGTTTTAAGTGGCACTTGTTGGATTAATTAAGGTAGAATCCCTAGCTGGCTCTCTGCAGTTATAATCTCTTCTGCGTTTACAATACTGTTTCTGCGAGCTCTCTGCGCTTCTTGATTAACGAGGACCTGAAACAACAGTGAAGAATTGACTACCTTCATTAACTGAAAGTTTTGTTATGAAATAGCTGAAAATCATTATCTTGTATGAAATGTTTCAACTGCAACGGTAATTACATATGGATATAAATCATCATTCATCGTGAGTCAGGGAAGCTTTGGACCTCGTGATTCGATGCGGACTCAATAGATTCGTGCCATTTCTTCTGAAGTCTTCCCAGTGATCTCATTTCAGTTGGTTGGTAATGAAGTATTTGTTTTGATCATTTGGAGTCAGGAATTCTGTCCATGAGAGTCCTCCAATTTTCTATAGAATGATTAAGTAAAAGCGTGCAAAAACTGAACAATGAAAAGGAGAAGCTCTACCGAACATTTTGAGGTAAGTAACTTTGGATCTGAAAAGCCAGATTAAGGTGACGTAGGGTTAAGCATATTTATATAGTTAGCTCTTACTGCTTTCCATATTATTTGCATTTATTATTCACGTATAGTACTTACATTTATACAGTATTTACATTTTCTGTCAGTGAGAGGATATGGCTGAAGCCTGATGAAGCACTGACTCACTTCGATGTATATATCCGCAATTATATGGATGCTGCGAGTAGGTCGCTGGATTGGAAGGGATGATCTTATATCGTGGCCTGCGAGATCGCCCTACCTGAATCCACTCGAATATTTCCTACTGGGGTATCTAAAATCACTTGTTTGAATGACCCCCCATTGATCGGTGACATGAAACTAGTTGTCGGGATTGTAGCCGCCTATGATATTATTAAAACACACCAAGAATATTTGAAAGGGAGGAATAATCTCGTACGCCAATGTTATGCTTGCATTGAAGTTGATGCCCGTCATTCCGAGCATCTTTTGTGAGATGCAAAATGATACATGCTTAAGGGACACTAGGACTGAGTATTTACAAAATATGATCAAAATATCATTTTTCGGTTTTTTGTTCCAAAATATTTCTTTAGAAATTGATAATAATCGGTTTTTTGCCTCCACGTCTTCTTTGAGCTTCAGGGGCGATTTTTATATATTCCTGCTGCATAAGCTGTATGGTATCTCTTTTCACATTTCTTTTTCTCGCACTACATTTTCGATGTTCAGAATGCTCCATGAACATACAGTTTTCACCAAACTCGATGAAAATATTCATACATATTCATTCATATATTATCTGAGATCTAATTTTGAGATATTTTATGTATCTTTAAAATTGAAGGCTAAAATATGATTATGTAAGTAAAAAATGGATAAATGAATGTGTAATATTAAAAAATGTATTGTGCATAAACTAGCCTAGATATCATTAATTTTCCAACGTTGAAATATTGCCCATGGACCAGAGTCTGTAAGAAAAAAACATGAACTTGCTATATTTGAATGTAATGAGTATGAAATATTTTTATTATATCACTAATTAACATAATCAAAATAAAATTAACTTCGAAACTAGCAGTCCGATTGAGTTCAAAATTTACACACACACACACACAAACACACACACACACACACACACACACACACACAAAACCATCCCTGTTCTTAATCCATCTAACAAACAGATAAAAATAAAATAAATCGGATTAAAATTGTGAAAATGTCAAAATTCGGTCCTAATTCAGATTTGTAAGTTATATATAAATAATCTGAAACTGTAAGTAAATGTAAATTATATGTGTAAATAAATGTAACTAATATTATGAAAAACGATAGTTATTTTAAGCCCTTATCTCCTTAATCTGACTTCGCAGACACAAAGTCCTCTATATCGAAATGTTCCGTAAAATATCTCTTATTTCCTTCTTAAGTTTTGCACGCTTTCACTGAACCACCCTGTATATTCTTCTATGAAAGTGTCTATTGGATTCACTCCAATTCAACAAAAGTAAATTTATTCTCTTTTCTGTCCAGAAGTGTATGACCTGCATATATAAATAATAGCTATAAACAATTAATAAACCATTCGTTTTTTATTTCAGTTCTGTTAATAGTGGAATTGTCGTATTTGTGTGGATGAAATGGAATTATATTAGTGTCAGTATTTTAATCACAATGGATTATTTAATCTGAGTGCGTATGAAGTAGTAAATTAATTTATGTGAATGTGGAGGAAGACAATCGTGATTGTTTAGAGTGTGGATTGCACATTTTTCATTGCTGTCATTACATAAATAAATCACAACGTTTCGAATATTGTCTCTATATTTATCTTCAGATGAATAAAAAGGTATAATGACAAGGGCAGATTACCTTTAATGACATTAGAATCAGTTCTTTCTGCTTGATTATCCTTTTTTCATTACCAGCAATGCTACTCTTCTTCCAATTAATAAACTAATTTCCGGTATTTTATCTTAAGCAAGCCATCCCTTCATGTCTCTGCATCATTGTCTATGAAAAGCCTTTAATTTTAGAAGAAATACTGTTATCAGTAAACGTGCTAGTAATAATGAATTTAATTACATAATATGAAGATAAATTTAGCATGTGGAAAGAGTGAACGAAAATCGTCATTTCGAAAATTCCACCCACAAAGTATAAAATTGTACAGAAAGATTTACCTTCGTGTGACAAGAATATTTGGTTTTGTATCCCGAACAAGATAATAGCCATAATTTCTTAAATAAAAAGTGATTATGGTGAAGTTGTTAATTATGACTCTACCGTTAACACTGACAATATATAACCACAGACTTCTTGTAGCAGAGGTTACCATTTAACAACATGTCTTGGTTCTAGTATCCTATCTGCTTGAAAGATTCAAACTTCAGACTTTCTTAATATAAGCAAAAAAAATCCCGAACTTCTTTATCGGAGCATTAATATTAATATTTGTATCTTTTCCTCGCCGTGGTGTATATGAATGTCCATGCATCGGGAGAACATAAATCAATAAGCGATTTTGAAGAGATTATATCTTTCTATTCGTGGCACATAAAACAATGATTTATGGCGAAAGAGCCCACATGAATGTATTTCAGTTTCGCGTTATTACTTCCGCGGGCGCTCTGACACAGCCTGGCGTCTGGTGCTCATTCCGCACTTTTGCGACCTAATTTAATGGACGCTCTCTAATTCAGAAGTGGAGCAAAGCATTAATTTAGAATCTTTTACTAAAACATTACGAGGAGAGTTGACGGACGAACTGACGGACAGAAGGATGAACGGATGGATGGATTGATGAACGGACGGAAGGAAGGATGGATGGACGGATGGATGGTTGAATGAACATTGTGAGTAATACAGGCGTACATTGGATGGATGGGTGATATCAAGAATAAATACATGCTTGCATGCATACATCAATGAACAGATAAATAAATCGTTGTAAACTAAATGAATAAATGGATGAATAAGTTGATGTGTATAATGCTCACATGAAAATAATTAGCAACTCTATCAACATTGAATGTACGGATCAGTGAATACATGAGTGTATGGACATGTACAAAAAAATCAGCGGTCTGTGAATGAATAAGTGGACGCATGAGTGATGGGTACATGCTTGCATAAATGGACGGACAGAAAAATCAGCATTTAATGGATAACTAAATGGATAACTGAGTGGATGAATAGAATCTTCAAAGAGTGGACGGGTACAGAAATCAGCAATCTATAATGGAATAAATGAATGCATGAGTGGATGGCTATACAGAGTGAACCGTAATGTCATTAAGTTCAAGAGATTATTCTTTGAGGTACTTAAATCAAAAAGGTTTAACACCATTTAGTCGTTTTTGCTTCATTCTCGAGAAAAAAAAATGTATTTGTAAAATTTAATTGCGTGTTTTGGTAAAGCTACTGAATTAATTCCCAATATGCTCAGTCAGTTTAAGACAGCAGTGTATTATGATAATAAATGATAGAAAGAATTTTAGTTTCGTTCCTTAAATGCGCAGAAATTTGATCTAAACAAATGTAACTTTTCGTTCTGAAAAATTACTTTAAAATGTTACATTCTTCGGATCAAATGTTTCTGCATATTTACAGGACAAAACTAAAATTCTTTCATTAATTCATTATCATAACACCCTGTTTTCTTAAATTGACGAGAATATTAGGAATTAAACCAATGGCTTTCCCAAAACACGCTATGAAACGTTTCATATAAACAATTTTTATCTTGGAAAGGAAGCAAAAACGAGCAAAATTATATTAAACTTCTTTCTTTGAAATGTCTCAAAGAACAACCACCTGAAATTAATGACATTACTAACGGTTCACTCTGTATACTTGAATGCATAAAATGTCAGAGGAATGAATCAGCATTGAATGGATGACTAAGTGAATGCATGAGTGAATGAACACATCAATAAGTGATCAAAGAGAGAATTCAGCATTGACTGGGTTAATCTATGTACAGTGTATATATATATATATATATATATATATTTATATGTATTGAATGGTTGAATAAATGGATGAAAGGTTGTATGGATGCATGGTTAGATGCATATATAATCAGATAGAGAAAAATCAGCATGAAGTGGATTAGGATTGATGGATGGATCCCGAACGAAGGAACGGACAGATGAATCGATAGAGTAATCACATGGAATGAAGAAATAAATGAATGTATGGGTTGATTGATACAAGTTTACATACATGGCTGAATAAGATGGATGGATGGATGGATGGATGGATGGATTGTTGGAGTAAACTGCATTGAATGTAGAAAAGTATTGGTGTATTGATACAAGTTTACATGCAAGGATGGGTGGATGGATAGATATGTAGACGGACGGACAGATGAATGGATACAGTAATCGGCATTGAATGAAGAAATAAATGGATGTATGGATGGATTGATACAAGTTTACATGCATGACTGGATAAGATGAATAGATGTATGGATGAAGTAATCGAAATTGAATGGAGAAATAAACAGATGTTTTGGTGGATTGATACAAGTTTGCATGCAATAATGGATGGATGAAAAAATGAGTGAAAGAGTGCAGTGATACATATTTGCATGCATTAATGGACAGAGAGATATAAATCAGCATGAAATTAATTGGCTTGAGTGGATTGATACAAGCCTGCAGGCTTTAATGGACGGTTGAAGAAATTAGCATTCAGTGGATGAATAAATGGATGCATGAGTGAAATGATACATGTTTGCATGCATGAATGGAAAGAGAGAACAATCAGCGTTGAATTGATAGGCTTCAGTTTAATGACACAAACTTGCGTGCATGAATAGAAGGATGCGGATTTCAGCATTGAATGAATTAATAATTCAATGCAATGACTGCACGGATATGTTATTGTACGCATGACTGGACAAACAAGAATCAGTATTTATTGGATGCATAAGTGGATGCATGAGTGGAAGAATGGATGGATTCTTCTTGCATTCGTGGATGGACGGATAGAAAATAAGTATTGAATACATTAATAAATGGATGCAAGAATGGATGGATAAATGAGTGGATGGTGAGTGATGAATAATAGATAGCACAGATTAATGATTGCAGAGAGGAATCAATATTGAATGCATAAATAGATGGACGGACGGATGGAGAAATCAATATTGGATGGAACTTAAACAGACAGACAGAACTGTGAGTACTGAATGTGCTTATACATATGTGGATGGATACATAATGGACAGATACAGGGAACCATATTAGATGACTACGTATATGAATAAGAGGATGGTTGCAGAAATGGATATTATGTAGGACTCTTAACTTAATTTCATAAATGTTTCAGGTAATCTCTACAATTTATCATATATTTTACTTTTCATTTAATCTAGTTTATGAATGTTGTTCCTGGAATTAATACGAGGTAGAATAGAAAAGTAACTTTAATAATTGTTTTATTAATTGAATATGTACAATAAGACTACAAACATTTCATCATTTTTCAATATAAACCCCAGTACATTCAATGCAATTTTTCCTGTTATACTACTATATTGAAAAGTAATGAAGTCTTTGTAGTCGTATTGTACATATTCAATTAATAAAACAGTTATTAAAGTAACTTTTTGACTCTCCCTCGTACATCTCTGAATATATATGTTTCTTCATTCTCTAATGGGAAGTTACATTACTATAAATGTGAACGTTAATCTATTCAATTTATCCTCCATAATCAATATTTTCTGGTTGTCAATTTAGCGCAAAGCACATGAGCTTTGTGATGAAACAAGCTGCTTTGTGACGGGTTATTCTGTTTTCCCCCTCATTCTCGTTTCACTTTACTTCAAGTGCCTATGAATGGCAACTGTAACATAATATGTTTGTTTAATGAAGAATGGAGTGCAGGTTACTTGTCGGACACGCTATTCTGTTATGACTTTTGTTTTCTCTGTTATATCAATTCTGTCATTATTGATATTTCTTTCCATGTTGAATATTTCGTACACTACTTTTAACACTTGAATATAAATAATTGATTAAATGGCGATCTTACTCGTGTTAATTGTGTAAGCATGCGCGGCTTACAGCTGTTTCGGTGCTTCTTCACACCATCCTCAGAGCCTACTAGATCTCGGCGTCATCTCGAACTTCGCTGCCTGTTGTGTGGGTGCGTTCGATTGTTGAAAAGTGTTGAAATGTGGTGCCAAATAGTGTGTGTTTTCTGAAATTGATCTGTGTCACATGACTGAGAACACACTATTTCACACCACATTTCAACACTTTTCAACAATCGAACGCACCCACACAACAGGCAGCGAAGTTCGAGATGACGCCGAGATCTAGTAGGCTCTGAGGATGGTGTGAAGAAGCACCGAAACAGCTGTAAGCCGCACATGCTTACACAATTAACACGAGTAAGATCGCCATGTAATCAATTATCGATATTTCTTTGTTTCATCGTATTTGAAACATATTTTCTGTAACTAATAACAATACATTTAGGCTTGTAATTCAACGTCTTACACAGTAATTACAATATATTTTACTGCTTTCTACATTCCCTTCAAGTTTCTTTATGGTTCTCTTAACCATTTCTTTATGTTATTCTATGTATACTCTATAGATTAATGGAGGAATATGAAAAATGTAGAATACAAATAAATATTAATAAAAGTCAGTATAAATTAATTCGTGAGAATGGTTAAAAACTGTTATTAGGATGAAAATCTAGCTTTCAGGCAAAGCTCCTTTTGAAGCAGACTTGAATAATTTCAAGGGAAAAATTGTTCAGGGGCCGGGTATCGATTCCGGGACCTTTAACTGAAAATACCAACGCTCTAACCGACTGAGCTACCCAGGAACGTCACCCGACATCGTCATGTTGTTAGGAGATCCCAAAAGTCTATTGACGAAATAAGAAAACAGTAAATTCTAGAATAACAAACAGAATAATTAAGGGTTCATGTGCAGTAGCAATTCTGAACGAATTTCTGTGGAATAGAATATGTTTAGAGAAACTAAAATCCATACTTATATATTACTAGTAAGAAGTTTAATAATATAGTGCAAAAACATTGAATGTGAATGAAAAATAAAATCATAATTAGTCAATAGAAATTAATAACTTAGGAATGTCAACACGACGTTATAGAAATAGAATATATAGAAATTATAAACATTACAATAAGATAATAGATGAACTTTAAATATTTCCATTATATTTTTAGTACAAACTAAACAATTACAATGGTTTAGACATGTGAAAAGAATGGATGCAAATAGGCGTTTACAATGGATTCCACTGGGAAGAAAAGAAACGAGGAAACCTACGAAAACATGGCTGGAGGATGTTATTGATATGATGGGTGCGAGAGGGTTACAAGATGATGAGCTGGAAGACAAATGAATTGAAAAAGTAATGTTCAATTGTATAAAAATTCGGCTCAGGAATATGTATTTACGTTTAAATGTGTATTTTATGCTACTGCTATTCTATCTATAGGTGTTCTTTTTATCTCTTGTATTCTTTTTATGGAGAGAGAAAGAAATAAAGTAGGCGTATGTGTCAGTTTGTACTGACATCCTCCAGTATATCATTCTGTCGATATAGCCGATATTGTTTGCATTAATAAATTTTAATTTATTAAATTTGGTCTGTTTTTCCCTCACAGGCATGTTATGCAAGATTAACCGTAACAAATTTCATTAATTTCAGGAGGTTATTCTTTGAGATATTTCGAAAAAAATCTTTAATGCAATTTTGCTCAGTTTCACTTCCTGCCCGAGGTAAAAATTGTATTATATGAAACATTCCTTAGAATATTTTGGGAAAAACATTTATTGAATTACCAATGTGGTCAGTAAATTTAAGAGAGCAATGTATTATGATAATAAATGATTGAAAGAATTTCATTCTTGTCCTTTAATGTTTATAAATTTGATCTGAACAAATATGACTTTTCGTTCTGCAAATAAATTTTATAATGTCACATTTTTGCGGATCAAATTTCTTCACATTTAAAGCACAAAATTAAAATACTTCAAATAATTTATAACCACAATACATTGCTCTCTTAAATTGACTGATCATATTGGGAATTCAATCAACAGCTTTCCCAAAACACTATCTCGAACAGGAAGCAAAAACGGGCAAAATTGCATCAAACATTTTGTTTGAAATATCTCAAAGAAAAAAACCTCTTAAATTAATGACATTACTTACGGTTCACACTGTATATTCTTACAATTAATTTCTGTAACTAGCCTAACTAATTAATAGTCAAGATGTCTGATTGACCTATAGTTTGATTTGATTTAGATTTAGATTTAGATTTTGATTTAGATTTAGATTTTGATTTAGATTTAGATTTTGATTTTGATTTAGATTTAGGTTTAGGTTTAGATTTAGATTTAGGTGTAGGTTTTGATTTAGATTTTGATTTAGATTTAGATTTAGGTTTAGATTTAGATTTAGATTTAGGTTTGGGTTTAGGTTTTGATGTAGATTTTTATTTAGATTTAGGTTTAGGTTTAGATTTAAGTTTAGATTTAGATTTTGATTTAGATTTAGATTTAGGTTTAGGTTTTGATTTAGATTTAGATTTAGATTTAGGTTTAGGTTTAGATTTATATTTAGATTTAGGTTTAGGTTTAGGTTTAGGTTTAGATTTAGATTTAGGTTTAGCTTTAGCTTTAAGTTTAGATTTAGATTTAGATTTAGATTTAGGTTTAGATTTAGATTTAGGTTTAGCTTTAGGTTTTGATTTAGATTTAGATTTAGATTTAGATCTGGATTTGGATTTAGATTTAGATTTAAATTTAGGTTTAGGTTTAGATTTATATTTAGGTTTTGGTTTAGGTTTAGGTTTAGATTTAGATTTAGATTTAGGTTTAGGTTTAGATTTAGATTTAGATTTTGGTTTAGATTTAGGTTTAGGTTTAAGGTTTAAGGTTTTCGGTTTTCGGTTTCATTTTGGTTTTTCATTTTGATTTTGGTTTTCATTTTGATTTTGGTTTTCATTTTGATTTGAACTTGGAAAGTCATATAGGCTAATCTGTTTATCGATTATATCAAAGTATTCTCTAAAGTATTTATAGGCATCCAACAAGGAAACCTCAGTGCGCAGAAACCAGCGGGCATGACTGTCTCGTGCAGATGACGGACGTATGCTCCGGTTCCCAGCGTGCTCTCACGCCTACTGCCGGGGGATAAGAGGGGTATAGCATGCGCGACGCGAGGAGTTCGAGCTGAGTTTTGCTTGTAGGATACCTATAGAAACTACAGACTCTGATGGAGATTGAGAGATTTACATAACAATTTTTTGAAGCTCATAAAGCATAATTATGCGGAATATATGGATATAAATTCCTGTATCTTCATATTTCTGTTTATGAACTAAGGAGTGAGGCATGATTGCCCCCTTTCACCGGTACTTTTTAACATTTATATTCACACAGCTATTTAATTATGTTACAGGCAAATACAAACGCATATATTCTTAGTGGGGAAGGTTTTAACATATTGTCTTGTTTTAAAAATTGTGATTATTTAGTTCTAAGAAATTTTTTTTCTTTGAGTCAAGTTCATATATTTCTCTAAGTTAATTTGCAGATATAGACCCCAGTTACATATTCTTTATACTAATAAGATAGCTCTCTGTAATTTATTTTTAAAATCTGGCGAAGATGACCTGATTGTTTTGAAATAAAACATTTAACATTCACAACGAATCACAATGATATTGGAGAGCTTTGTTTAGTTTCATCGCAATGGCACTGCCTCGATTATTTACCATTGAATTTAGAATATTAAATGTAAATACAGTAGTTTTTGTAGGTCGCATTCATGTGAAATAATTGAAATCTAATTTGTTCACTCAATTACTTCTGGCTACATCAATGTATAAATGCAACAGAGTAGATCAGTGTTTCTCAAATTAGAGGTTCTGTTGCTATATCAGAGAGGTAGACCTATACCTAAGGAATGGAACACATTTTGTGAAAAAAACGAACACATGTTATAAAACACATTTATTAGACACAGAGTTTTTAAAACAATTTCATTAAAAATTGCAGTCTAAAATCGTTTGTTTTAATTGAATATTACATGATCAGAAGAAAGTATATATAAACATTAGAAGAAGTAAAGTACTCTAATACAATAAAATATTAATTGACTTACCAAAATACTAAACTGTCTTGAAAATATACTATTGTACCATCCAATATTCCGCTAGATGGCAGTAGTGCGCTATGATGAGCTGTTCTTTTGTTACAGTTGTGCCAATTATGCGATCTTCATTTAACTCTATGGACGATTACTAGTCAAGAAGCCACCGGGGTGGCTCAGTCGGTTAAGGCGCTTGCCTGCCGGTCTGAAGTTGCGCTCGGGCGCGGGTTCGATCCTCGCTTGGGCTGATTACCTGGTTGGGTTTTTTCCGAGGTTTTCCCCAACCGTAAGGTGAATGCCAGGTAATCTATGGCGAATCCTCGGCCTCATCTCGCCAAATACCATCTCGCAATCACCAATTTCATCGACGCTAAATAACCTAGCAGTTGATACAGCGTCGTTAAATAACCAACTAAAAAAAAGAACTAGTTAAGAAGGCTTTGTTGATTCAATTTCACTTTTATTAAAATAGTGCATTCCACTTCAATTATTAATATATATATATATATATATATATATATATATATATATATATATATATTAAACAATCTCTGATACGTGACTATCCATAATCTCATACAGCAAGACCTTAACGTAACCTAAATAATATAAACAAGATAAATGATAGAACAATTTTTATTAAGGATGATGAAATAAACATGAATCACTTTAAAAGGTACAATTATTGAACGTACAATGTTGACAAACAAAGAAACAAATGCTTGGGAGGTGATAAAAACAAATAAATGGTAGGGAGGTGATAAAAACAAATGTTAAGGGTGATAAAAATTGTAAGACAAACAGCCATGATAGGTTGAAACACGTCTTTCCGTAACGTTTTATTTGTCAAAAGTAGTAACGTAGTAAAAGTGTAATAGTCATCTTAATATTGTATAAGACTCAGAAATGAACAGGCATAAAATTACTTTCTTTTGAAGAGAAGGCCAATTATATTTATTTTGGTTCCAAGTAACCTCAAATCCCTGACTTGCAGTTCTAGAGCCCGCATTTTTCAGTGTACGGTGCCAATTAATATCTTATCCAAAATAGTATGCTTATTATGCAATCATTCTAAAATTTTGAAGGATGGAAATTTGGAGACTGATTTCTTCTCTTTTATTGATTTTTAACATATAGGTTTAAGTAGATTATCAAAAAATACCTCACAAAAATGGTTTTTGTGGTTTATGGAGAACCATAGAAACTGGTTAAGAAGGATTTTGAAACTCGATGCCTCACATATTACTAAACGTAAAAGAAAACATTGTTTGATTTTTCTTTTTAATGTATAACAGTTGAGATTTTATTGGATATAATTACTTTCATATTGTGTATTTGAGCAATTCATATAATTTTGTGCTGGAAGTAATTATTTTAATGCGATGTCTTTGGGCTATTTAATTAATTTTATCTGTTTCTTTCTGTAACTCATAATCTGCTTTGTAGTCAACATTAATTAATTTTTCCGTACTTTTTAAAAATAATGAAGACCTGGGCAAGCATCCAGAGAGGAGACTGGAATAATGAAGAATGACCTCGATTAAAAATCAGAAGGTTTTACTAATTATAAACCCTAAAATAGATAGATGTACATAATTTTATCTAAAGCCACCTTGATTCAACTTCATGTAAAGTTCCACATCTTTTATATTTTGTTTCTGTAGAAGTTAAAAATTACTGGGACAAATTACAGCATTGCCATACTACTCTTTTCATAATGTGAATGCGTGTACAATTTTCCTCTTTGGAATATTTGCTGTAAACTTTCTTTTTTTTTACTATAGGCTTTTCATTACCAGCATGGATTTTGTTGGAATTGATCTGTCATCAGAATTGGACTGTATTGTTTAGAATGGGTTTAAATGAAAAACAAAAAGGCTGCGGTACAATACGTTCTGTAATACTTCGATCTGTCAATAACAACCATTCTAATAAAAGTGCCCATTTTCATATGTGAAGAGGAAATTAAGAACGTTGACGTGAACAAAGAAAGCAAATAATTAACAATTCAAACTCATGATATTATTCCCCCACACTAAAAATAGTACCTGTTTTTATGCTGTATAATAAACTTCCTATATCAAGCTTGCAGAACTGGGCGATAATTGTGGCGTTACGTCACTCATCGGAATACGTCACTCACCCCTCCCTTCCACCCCCGCGTCATTGACTTGGTTGGGGAGGGGATTTGTATTCAGTGTCTGCCTATGTGATTGCGTACGTGCCACAGATACGTCATTCAACGCCGGTGGACTGTGGACGGGGAACCAACGATTTCCCCATGCTTTCCACTCCTCTCTCACCAGTTCTGTATTCCTGTCCTATATTATATTCGTTTATAGCAGAATTGATTTTTACGAATAATGTCTTCAAATTTCTTTCCAAAGCATTTGTGTATTCTTGTGCAGAGAATTTCGAAATACAATTAGATGGAGATATGCAACAATAGACCAGCCGATAATTCGAAGAAAAAATTGAGACATTTGTATAAATCTGTTGTTGGCTGGATTATTAACTCAGAAAAAAATCAAGAATGTGATATTAAGCTTTCTGCTGCAATTTATAAGCAAAATTCGTTTATTGAATAAAATTAATTTATTTATTGTGCTATGAAATATTTACTCAACTGCTGGTCTATTATTAAAAATAGGTTAGTCTTTTTTATTATTACTCGTATTTGTGCAATTTTTCGTAATACTATGAATGTTACAATAATTCTTGCATAAAATATTTAATAAAGAACCAAATTTACTCCAATGATGAATATCTCGAAAACATGTACTTGTTGGTGTTGGTTTGTATCTTACTACGTATCTTCTTCCAGTTAACACACCTTTCTTTCCTGACTGCTTCATAGCTGCGAAACTTAAATTTGAGATTAGATTTCAAACAATTAGTGCCCAAATTTTTAAAATAAAATGTCAGGAAACAGTAATTCACTAAAATGGATTTATCTCACCCATTTATAAAGATAAATTCAAAATTTCTATGGCATTTTACTTCTAAAATTACATACTTTAAAATCTCCAGCATAATTTTGATATCAGTTTCCAAAATTTAAAATAAACAATTATATCTTAAGAATGAATTTTAGAGACAATTTTACAGAAACATGGAGGCATATTTTTCAAATGGAACACATTTATATTCAAGGGAAAAGTTTCCCAAAATCCTAAGGAATATGTGCGCCAAATATAATGCATGTAGCATCAATAGTTCAGAAGACATACATACATACATACATACATACATACATACATACATACATACATACATACATACATACATACATACATACATACATACATAGAGTCGACCTGGTTGGCGCAGTTGGTATAGTGCTATGCCCGAGGTTGCGGGTTCGATCTCGGGCCAGATCGATGGCATTTAAGTGTGCTTAAATGCGACAGGCTCATGTCAGTAGATTTTCTGGCATGTAAAAGAACTCCTGCGGGACAAAATTCCTGCACATCGGCGACGCTAATATAACCTCGGCAGTTGCGAGCGTCGTTAAATAAAACATAACATTTTTACATACATATATACATACATACATACATACACACACACACACATTGCTTACTTAATTATTAACTTATTTACTTTTATGAAAGCATTGATTTCGCAAAATCGCTTATCTGTTTTCTTCACAAACATTACAATCATGGCAAAAAATGCCATTATATCTTCGGTGGACTCTGCTATAGCTTCTTTTATATGGATACAATCTGGCATTATTTACATTCTGTTTATTATTACTTCTTCTGGATGAGTTTTGTAATGAAACAGTATAATGAAATATTAATAAACCCTATTTGTAACATAGAAAGCAATTATTATAAAGTGTCGTCTGAACTTCCGAGGATTTAAAATGATGTGTCAACATTTCGCAGCATGTTGAGTCCCATATTTTAATGTACCCCTTGACATTAAGTTAAAATTCAGTTCCAATAGCATTTAGAATGCCTGTGTTGTTGTGCTGTACCTAAAATATATTGTTACGTATGACGTTGTATTTGATTCCAAAATACATTACTGTTGGAAATGGCGATACGGCTTCAAGAGAATGGAACAACATTCGCTATGTACACAGCTTTCAGTCAAAGCCCGCTAAATTAATTAGTTTGAAAACCTTGTTGCGCATAATTTAATGTCGTATATTGTATGAGGATCAATCATTCAGTTTGGAACTAATCTTAATTAAATCGTTCGTGGGAAACAACGGATCAATAATTTGCGTACATTGAAAGAAGAAACAAAAAAATTGCGAGCTTTGTGCAAACTGAAGATAGGTATCATCAGTAATTCAAATTCATTGTTGTTACAGTATTTTTGTTACATATGCATTTGTTCTTCGCACCATGACTCACTAATCGATAAATACATGTTAAATTGAAATTGAAAACTGAAAATTAATTTGGTATTCGTTAGTTCCGCTACGCACATATAATGTGTTTCAAAACAAGCAAGAAAATTTCGCTTTTACCTATAGTATTTAGTGAAATATTCATGAAATCTCTTTCACTGAAACAAGATTTTAAATTAAGAGCATAACTGAATTTTTCAGACAGCATAAATGTCTAATCGAGCTAAATAGCATAATAAAGAGAAAGCAATGGAGAAAGAGGAATATGGAAATAATCAGTGTCACCAACATGACACAATTTCTCATTATATATTTTCCGTGTTAGGTAAATATTTATTTCTTTTATTATGTTGCCACTAATAGTCAATTATCATTTACATTATATTTTCTTGAACAGATAGTGTAAGTTTAGTACTATACTTTCATTGTTCTTACTACATATCTGTGAAAAACAATGTGACTGTTAGAAGTAGATTTTAAAGTAGGCATATTCAGAATTTTGGAGGTTTCATTTTAAATTCACAAACTGTAAGCTTATATCGATTTATTGAAATCCTCTGTCCCCCAAATGAGATTGAACAAGACGATCAAGAAATTAGAACAAAATGTTTTAAATACAGAAAACTCAACTAAAATATGAAAAGAATGATAAATTACTAGAAGCAGTAGAATAAAATAGCAAAAGCAAACTTATAAAATAAATATTAAATTCATTTGATCCGAACAAATGTAATCTTTCATTCTGAAAAGGAATTTTAAAATGTTGCCTTTTTCGAATCAAATTTCTGCACATTTAAAGGAGAAAACTAAATTTCTTTCAATCACTTACTATCACAATACACTGTTCTCTTAAATTCACTGAGCCCATTGGGACTTAAATCAATGGCTCTCCCAAAACACGCTATGAAATGTTTAATATAAAACCATTTTTATTCCGGAAAGAAAGCAAAAACGAGCAAAGTTGTATTACACTTTTTATTTGAAAGATCTCAAAGAACAACTCCTGAAATTAATGACATTTCTTACGGTTCACCCATATGTAGAGTACATATATATTATTTATATATTTATTTATTTACTTACTTATTTACTTTTTTATTGTAAGTTAACAGTAATAACTCCCGTTAATATTTAAGGACTGCCACACAGGGCAGAGTATATTGCTGTAGGATTTAAAAATCAAAGAACATGAAAGGTAAGGGAAAAAAATGGAAAAGAGAGCTAACAATAATAATTCTTCACATATAATTCAAAACTTATATATAGGTCTAGTTGGTAGAGAATGTTGACAATAACAATTTTTTTATAGAATTCAATACTTATTTAGATGGCTTCGCAGAATGGATAATGATCCACGCAAATTCGTGAAGATAATTTCCTGAATTTTGTCTCCTTTTTCAAACCAAAACTTGATCAGGCTTTGAAAAGTAATGAAGAATGTCATCACGAGCTTCACCATAAGATCGATGACATCCATTTCTCGCAAAAAATATATCCTTAAAATTAGGTATGATAGGAACATAGATGCAAATTTTCTCATCGTGTTTCTCTTCCGGTTAACCTTTATGGTTTTCAAAACTAATGGCAGAATCCTGAATGTAGTCCACTTAGCTTTACTATTTTACACAATCTTTGAGTATCTGCTTCAGAATTTTATGTACGTCCAAATTAGACATTTTTAATGATTTTTTTTTAAATCAAGAGCAAACTTGGAAAAAGAACATCGAACTCCAAAAATCAGTCCGTAAGCAGCCCGATTCGTAATGGGGATATACTGCGTGTTCAGTGTCATGGCTCGCTGTATGCCGTCATGTGGCTAGTCCATGAGCCTAGAGCAGCCGCGGCGAAAATGCGACTCACGAGCACATTGTGGCTCGCAGTGCATTTCCCTTGCTTCCTACCTACAACCCCCACCCTCTCACTCACTGGAGTCAAACTCCGTTCCATGTATATTTGTCTCTGACCTGCGTGTGGCGTATCGTCGCAATGTCTCTTTCGAATCCATGTACCTCTATAAAAACGAAAGTTTCAAGTAGGATGGGAGGACGCATTTTTTGCTGACAATATTATGAGAATATTAAATGTATGATTTGTTCACAAGTATTACTAGAAAAACGGTTGTATAACATAAAACGGCATTATAAGTTACTACATGTTACTGATGAAACATTAAAAGGTTAATTGTTGTTGTTATTATTATTATTATCATCATCATCATCATCATCATCATCATCGCTGTACGTCGATCCTTTTTCAGCAGATGTACGAATAATGCGGTTAGATCTTCAATTTAAATTCACATATTTACAATGTGATGTTAAATGAAAGCTAGATGTAAGGACTTGACAAATGTTGAACTTTTCAAATCTTTGGCAAAAAATAAATATTTGAAGCTTCGTTCTTTCGCTTGCTCTGTTGAAGCCATGTTCGCTACAACTTACGTTTGTGAAAAATTATTTTCAACAATGAAAATAGTAAAATTCAAATTTAGATCACGACTGACAGACAAATACCTTCGTGGTCAACTACGACTGGCAGTAAGTGACATAATTCCTGATTTTGAAACTCTGCCGCAGAGACATTCTGAAGACAATTAATTTTAGGTTGTGATAATGTGTCCTATGTTTTTTTGTTCATTTCTTTCTTCGTTACACATACTAAACATTAGTTTGTAACCTTGTACTGTATACAATTTTATTTAAGTGTTTGACGTAAGGAAAATGAAAAACCGTTAATGTCAGACAGTTGCTTCAATTCCCCTTCGGGTGCCGCCTCCCTCCATAGGTGCTATGCACGTCGCAGCTTACACAGTGGCTCGGCGCACGATAGTATTTTCGCGACCGCTGGCCTAGAGAATTCAATCTTCCTACATTTCCGCAGAGATGTATTACTTTTGTGCCAGAGAAGTTGCCTAGCAAGTACGGCGTTCATTCTGAAGAGTTCTTACCGATACGTACAGTAACGCCGGTAGTGGCAGGAATGTGAACTGTTTGGAAACACTTAATGAGGTGAGTTTTTTCTTATTGTCCGGATATGGGGAGAGGGTTAAGACGATTACTTACGTACTTGTTGACATTAACTTCGACGGTCAACATGGACACGGAGCATTTGATTTATATTGTGAAATGTTGCCGTACGCAACCGATGATAACAGATACCCTGCGTACGACTTGGCCGCGCAAAACACAGTTCGAAAGAGGTTATGGTAGCACACAGACCGTACAGACCGCCATCTGTTGCTACGACGTTCAAGTTATACCGTACACGTTCTCAAGTTCAGATTGAACGCCTTGATTAATAGGAAACTTTTCTGACACAAAAGCTGAAACTCGCTTCAAATCGCTGACTCATCAACAGTGACGTCATGACACACTTTGAAATGAACACCCAGTAAGATCCTGCGTAACTGTCGTGCCTATATTTATCTGTTCTTGACCCACTTGTGTAGGCTGGTTTATCTCTTTTTCAAAGCGAACGGTAGGGTCAAGAATTATTTATTTCATATTTTGCATGTCGATAGCCATTATATCAGTGTTTGAATCTTGTTCAGAAACGATAGGAGTTCCTCATAAACCTCCATCCTTGTCTCCATGACTTGGTGACAACAGATACCTGAATAGGCAAGTAAATTGAGTGAATGAGTGAGTGAGTGAGTGAGTGAGTGAGTGAGTGAGTGAGTGAGTGAGTGAGTGAGTGAGTGAGTCTGTAATTTATATCTGAACTTAATGAAATGAAATTAATAATAATTGGGGGGATTGCTGAAATTTCGACCATCCCTTGTCAGATATCACTTTTGCGTTTGATTGCAAAAGATCCTAATTTACTTGTGACTTAAGTGTCAGAACCCTACCACAAATAGAAATGTCAGTAATGACGTCATATACTCAAATGCTGCGTTCTATAAAAACTTCATTATATAGTTTGAAAGTGATTTTTTGACACTTCTGTTTCTAGCACATTCCAACATATTCAAATTAGAAAAGGTTCTACACAAACCTAGCTTTCAGGTATAGTTCCCTGTGAAGTTGATTTGAATAATTCCAAGGGAAAAATTGTTCCGGAGCCGGGTATCGACCCCGGGAGAAATTGAGTCGGGATCTGGTAGAGTTCCTGAGTAGCTCAGTTGGTAGAGCCTTTGTGCATTTAGCCGAAGGTCCCGGGTTCGATACCCGACCCCGGAACAATTTAACCCTCACTGAATTGTTGTTTAAACATTTCAAAGTTTTCAACATTAAACAAATTTATTATTTTATTTTATTAAAATATTTTCACAGAAATCTTCATAACTTTGAAAGGTATATACATAAATATGGAACTAAAAATACGAATTCTCTGCGTTTGTCTGAACCGAAATGTGAAACCAATGCAGCTTTTTATCATAGCATGAGTCAAGGTCCCAGATTATTAACCAAACTTTATTCTAATATTATTTTAACCACGAATCCTCTCCAAATTAATAAAAAAATGTTTATTGGATTTATAGTTTGAGTTTAAACATATTAAACCCTTCTAAATCTGTATTAACTCTCAAATTTAATTTAATTTTTGTCTGCATTGGAATCCCCTCCTGAGCACGAGTCTTACTCATTCAGGAGTGGGCTAGTTTATCTTACATTGTATCAACTTGTATTCATTTCAAACTTACTAGCGATAAAAATAAATAAATAAATTGTTCAAACGGTACTACAGTTTAAAGCTATGAAGTTTTTCCTTCTGACTGTTTTGTAAAATAATGCCATATTGAATAATACACTGGAAAAATGGCCAAACAAACATTTCGTAGAACTTTAATGGGTAAGTAGCATCGAAGATTAAGGAATTTACGAAGTAAATGAAATTATTTATTTATTTATTTATTTATTTATTTATTTATTTATTTATTTATTTATTTATTTATTTATTTATTTATTTATTTATTTATTTATTTATTTATTTATTTATTTATTTATTTATTTATTTATTTATTTATTTATTTATTTATTTATTTATTTATTTATTTATTTATTTATTTATTTATTTATTTATTTATTTATTCTGGTGTAGTTAAGGCCATCAGGCCTTCTCTTCCACAACACCAGGAATACAAATACTCTTATACTTATACTTATACTTAATATTCTAAGTGAAATCAATTTAACTAAGACAGTATATTGAATGAAGATTATAATGTGCGAATGAGAATGCTGTAAAATAAAGTTTAAAATTCTACATTTTGTTATTGAACAACCAGCGATCTCGTACGTAGATGTAAAGTTGTCTAGACTTAACTCTCGGGTTCACCAGGTTCACGGCTTAAAAAAAGTAAATTGCAGCTATTTTGAGGTGCGATTCCTCTTTCCGATCCATATCGACCAGAAATTCTCTGAATCACTAACTTCAGCCAAGGAGTAATAACCAAAGGTCAGGATCATATCGCTTTCACTTCACTACATCGCTATAGGAACGGAAAATGTTCCAGCAGTAAAGTCAAGTATTCTAAGGCTTCAATAATCCAGCACGAAATTGTGTTGAATGGTTGGTAGAACTCCGAACGATTTCGCGTCTATGAGAAATGAGGATCATTATATCCCATAATACAGGACTTGCGCAGAAATTAAAGTAACCATTACACCGGGTGTTTCAAACGTTTCAGTTCATGTCCGTGAAAAAATCATATTCTCTTTTTTATTCTAGCATTGTATGATACACAAAGCTTCAGGTTACAGCCTCAACGTTAATCTGTTCTGCAAATGCTAGAATTATACTTTGTTTCGGTTTTATAAAGTATAGGGTATATAAAACAATGTATATCGTCTGCCTACTTCTAAAACTCCGTCAAATTTTTCCGGAATATCGAAATCTGTGTAGAGTGGATCGGGGGAAGATGCCTGGCTTTTTTTTTTTTTTTTTTGATTGAACATTTAAGATACTGTTCATTTAGTTTTGAATTTCATATTGAAATATCGAAGTTTGGAAGGTATTTTGAAACTACACTTTTGGTACAAAACAGAAAACATTAATTACCTTGTTTACAGATACAGGTTTTCTTCTTACCTGCACTGTAGCCATCTTTCCCCGATAGTGGGGCAAGATGGCAAATGCAATTAACACATTTACTGAGATATGTATTTTACCTAAACTTGGTTTGATACATGCATATAACAAAAGTGACTTAATCTAAAGCTCATGGACACATTAATTACATTGTTTATAGATACAGGTTTTCTTCTTACCTACACTCTAGCCATCTTTCCCCGATAGTGGGGAAAGATGGCAAATGCAATTAACACATTTACTGAGATATGTATTTTACCTAAACTTGGTTTGATACATGCATATAACAAAAGTGACTTAATCTAAAGCTCATGGACACTTTTTCACTCGTTTATCACTACTTAGGAACACAGTCATTAGCACATATTTTATTGCCGTGTCCAAGACTCGTGAAATCACTTCTTGCACACAATGAATTCAATCCAGTACATTTTTTGTCACAATTCTTTCTAGAAGGCGTTTAAGGGTACGGTAAGAAATCCCATAAGCTTGCGATGCTCTATAACAGTTCATACCCTCCGATATAACATGTTCCATCGCAAGTTGCAGACTGTCCTCAATCCACTGACTTCTGTCTGAGGATCTTACGTAATGTTTACACATTCCCTGCAATAAAATAAAAAATAAAACTCTTGCAACAAGTTGTCATCTTACCCCGAAAAAAAGTTATCATCTTCCTCAAGTATCGGGGTAAGGTGCCTAGTACTGTGACGCAACCTAAAATGGCGGAACAAGGTCATTGGTTGTTAACAATACAAACTTTAGAACCTTTACTACAATATCCATTACAAAGGTTTGACTGTTATTACGAATTCAAGGATGTATAAAAATTTTAACATAACTTTGCAATTATTTTATAGCAGAAAAACGAGCTGTTTTCTTGCTTTTCTTCATCTCACAACAAGAACACGTGGCAAAATGAGTTAGCTTCCACTCTACAGACATTCAACTGTCTCAGTGATCATGAAGACATTCGGGTGGCGTTCTCTCTTGAAAGAATGTGAAACCATAAAGAAATAAACATCTTCCCCCGATAGTCATCTCCCCCGATTGACTCCATATTTTTTAAATGCGTCTGTTGACAATTCCTCGTTAGTATACAAATGTTTTTATATTTTATATAAATAACAAATGCATAACAACTGTTAGCTTGGGTATAAAAAGAATAAAAAGTTAGGCCTACTTTGACCTTTTGCGCAATTTTCTCAAATGTAGTTATGTGGTTTTTAAAAGTAAGTCGATGATATATTATTATTTAACGTAAACTTCGAACTACTGACGCAGTTGAGACCATTGCAGCGATCATGTTATTGGGCGTTAGGAACAAGCTATAACTTGAAAATATAAACGGTAACGGTACCCCTGTTCATATTTACGTATGTGATATATGATCATTAACTATATCTTTACCATTTACCTTTCATACTAGGATTACGCTCATTTACTATACGCTAAAATATCATGAAGGTTAAGGAGCGCTTGTCTTAGGTGGCGTAGTCCGAACGTTCTAGGGTTCGAATCCCACCTCGACCATGGATGAATGTCCTTTGTTAAAGTTCTGTCCTGTGTGTGTTTCTCACGTTGACCTCAGACAAGAGGAGACCCACAATTGAATAGATCCCTAGTGTGTGTGCCCATAGACTCGTCCCCTCCCTTACAGGTACTGAAATAATAAGACCAATAACAAGATAAATTAAACAACCAATGAAAAAAAAATTGAATGAAATAAGATGCATCACTCAAGGCAGGATTTGAACGCACGATCTTCTGATCTTATGACAGGGATTGTGAACTGGAGAACTGCAGAATAGGGCTTAGAACCGGTTTATATTCGACCGGTCAGAGAACATCCGACAAGGTCGAGCATCCGACCGAATGTTCGAACTTCAAGCGGTGACTCCTAATCTTTTGCAGGCTAGACAGAACACCAGGAGCACTTTATCATATACAAATACTAACTTTTCCTAAGTAAATAACAGAGTGACAATTAAAACAATGTTGGCTTAAAAAAGTCCTATAAATTGACAGGACACTTTAATATATTTATTTGTTTTTATTATTTTGAACTTGCAGTAATACCATAAATAATATATAAGTGAAGATACGGACATCGGTAACAGCAAAGGAAAAATATAACGCATAATGTGAAATATGATATGTAAAGGAATGAAAAATATAACTACAATTAATTAATTAATTAAACTAATAAGTTCACACATTACATTACGGGGAGGCCAAAAGTTAATTGGAATATTACAGTCTCTGATCGGGTCAGAAACCCTAATAGAATTGATATTTAACCCTTTCGATGAATTACGATTAAGTCCGAAGGCCTAATTAGTGAAGTCCACTCTTCTTACCTCCACGCTGGGGCCCTCTGGAATCTTTTAAGATGCGAATGAGAGAGTGGTGTGCGGAAAGCAACGGGGAGGTACCGCCTTTATCTTTCCCAAGAAAAACTGCAAACGTGGCATAAATAGGAAAGATTTGAGAATGCGAGGTTTGCAGTGAAAGGCCTGCTCTTGGGCAGTGAATGAAAGAATTCCATTGTAATGTTCATATTTAAACTCAAAATGTATATTTTCCAATTCATTTTTAATTTTCAGAGAAGTCTATATTGTATCTTAAAAGTATTTATTTCAGTCACTGACTTCACAGCATATGTTTAAGGTGCTACACCTTTACATTACATATTTAAAAGACGTATGAACGTTTTCGTTGGTCTACGCCAACATCATCAGATACGAAGTACATTTCAGCAATATCAGCTCTCTACATAATATCTACAAATACAAACATACGGAGTATTTAGTGGCATCAAACAACCCAACGTATAATACATTGGCATTTATAATAAAACCGTAATGTAGCTTAAACTACGTTACGCGGTCGTACATCCACACCAGCGTCGTGGTACTACCACTGAAGATGGAGGAGCATTCCTCCGAAACATGTATGGTTTTTAACCGATTTTATTAATTTTATTCAATCATTAAAAAAGTGTTCATACAACTGTATCAAATTACTTTTATTGTATATAAGTAGAAAGTTATTTTAACAAAAAGTAGCTACTTTGAGGATCCTAAATTTTGTAATTTTATTCTGCATGTTATTGCACTTGACCATACCCAACTGTAATACCTAGATGATTCAATGTGATGTATTTTATACCCCAGAGCCACCCACTTTCAAAGAGCTCAACTCGAATATTCGTTAAACAGAACACTGAGGCAATCCGCAAGACGGAAGAGCTTTGTATATTGCCTACAGCGCCTGGCGTTTAGCAGCATATCATTTCCTTTATTCTTAACCGGTTGAGCACGACTCATATTGCGGACACTCTCTGACTAGAGACGACTTTTCGTAAAATTTAACAATGTAAGTATATCTGGCTGATAATGTAAGAAATGATGATTCATGAATAATTTTCTGTCCTTATATTGTAGCAAATATAACTGGAAATGAAAATTTTTATACTAGAACTAAGTTGTTTGTTGTGAAATAAAGACAAAGCAACTCCTGTACTTGTACTGCTTTTGTTCTCAATGAGTCTGTACAGAGTACTTTGTGTAGCTGCCTATTGTTTTCCCTTATCAGGGGAACTCTAACTCTGGTCAGTAAATGAAACCATTAACAAAGCTATATTCGTGTGGAATAGAATCGCACAATTGCATGTCCGTTTCTAAATAAATATTTCCTTCCTTACATTTTACAAACATAATACATTGCGAACAGTACGAAAATGTAATTATTAGAAATATAGTTAATTAAGTTTATAGTTTATATTTCTTAATGTGTGATACATTACTTTAGTTCGTTGTTGCTAGAAAATAACACATAGACCTGTGAAAACAACACCGTTAGATTCCAAATTAATTTTAATTGTAAGTATATTCAGCGGTCAAAATATTGTAGACGTACAAATACCCTTACAATAATTTATTTTTTAAATTATTAATCGGAACACTACCAATAAATCATCAGAAATGTGATATTTTTCGAGCAAACATATTTGACCAGACTTCCCGTTTTGAAAGGAACAGTCGCGTTTTCAGAACTTCTGTCCTGGTGTTCCGTCAGTTTTTGTTGGGACACCTATTAACCCGGTTTTGTTGGAAAAAAAAAAGATGAACATTGTCCGAAAATGGAAAGTTGTTGAAATGTGAATAAGGAAAAAATGTAATAGGATCTCTATAATGCTGTAAAATACCAACGAAATCAATCTTATTTGAACCCTTACGAATATAACCAAGAACTTCACGTTCTAATAAGGTTAAAGAAAACATGTAAGATATAATTACAAACGTTTACAGCGGTTGCAACATTATTGACAAAGTCATGTTAAATGAATTTGTTTGTGGAACAATTTGTTAGTGCAGACGAAGTCAGTCAAAGGAGATCAGATCCGGAGTTACGCTCGGGCGTGTTTTCGATTCCCGCTAAATATTTATTTATTTATTTATTTATTTATTTATTTATTTATTTATTTATTTATTTATTTATTTATTTATTTATTTATTTATTTATTTATTTATTTATTTATTTATTTATTCATTTATTTAATCTGACAGGACCGAGTACTTGATAAATCGTCGTTAAATAACCAACTAGAAAAACATTTTTTACTTACGATTTAAGATGATGAAAAATGTTGTGTGTGTGGAGTACAGAGTGTGAAAGTCTTTATTCTCATTTGATTATTCACAGTACACATTTTAATTACGAATAATAATGATTCGAATTCAGTTTTTAGTTTTCGTGTAGCCTTTCTTTACTATTTTTGGAAAGTTTTAAGATAGAGATGTCCCAAAAATTAGTTAACCGGAATGTTGTAGCATAGTAGGTCAGTGCAATGATTAACTGACTTTTGGAACACTCTGTGTGTTGCATTCATATTATTTCATAAATAAAATTTTCGGGGAACATACTGGAAAAATGTATTCTGTAGGTTATTTCTAAAATGTCTATTATAACTTAAACTACGAGTCGTGGTAAATGATTATCTTCACTCTCGTCCAGCTTGACTTCTAACGCTCAGTAATTTTGAACGATAATAAAATTAAATTTGTTGGTTATTTGACTCAATGGAATTGAACGATAACAATAATATACAGAATATAATGATAAATATAATGATAAAGTACAGAATATAATGATAAAGTAAAAAGAAAAAATGCTAAATTTTAATGTCGTGATGTACAAGGTTAAAGTATAGTATAAAATCAATATGTCGTGAAATATATGACATTTCATACAGTCCATCACTATATGAACAATGGCAGCGTATACAATAGGACGTACTTTAATTGAACCAGCAGCAGTAAACTGTCATATCTGGTATCAGTAACGAGTATTCTATTTTATACGACTGTCACGCCTTTCTACTACAATTTTTAATTACAACTTACAAACTTTTTGCAGGTATATTAATGAAGCCCCTGCATATAAGCCCCTGAGATCACGCATAAAACAGGAATGGCTTCATTATTTTACGACACGATCAGTGGTTCGCTGCATGAGAATGCGTCAGAGCATGGAGAGTTATTATATTCTGTATTCAGTTTTCAACATTCACATAAGTATTGCCCAGTCGTTCTACAAAATAAACTTGAACAGTTAAGCCTGGTTCACAATAAATCGGGAACGGAAATAATGTTGAAATAAATGTATTTAAATGTAAGCATTCACAATAACTTAGTTAATTTGCGCTTGTAGATTATATTCCCTATACCTTCTCTCCATCGGTCAGCCATGTTTGTTTTGTAACTCGCAGTTTCATACGTGTTATGTCTGTAATATAATATTGGTTACTACTTTTTCAAAAAAAAAAAAGAAGAAGAAGAAAGAAGAAAGAAAAACTCCCAGTTAAAGGGGGAGAAGAGTGAAAATTTGGTAATTTTTGGTAAAAAAATCACTTTTTTTTTCTTTTTTTTTATGTAGAAAATGAAGCTATGTTGTCTACTTTATACTTTGACGAAGTTTTAGAACCCTACGTCGGTTGTTATTAATTAAGCCATATTTAAAAAGGCTGCGCTCATTACGTTTAAAGTGCATGCAAACTTTTAAACTTATTTCCCGTCCTTTTTTCGACCACTTCCTTGCGTTCACATTGCTAAGGATTTCACATATTTTATGCTAGGAAGCTAAAATTTTTACTCCATGTTCTTGAAAGTAGGCTATACGTAACGAAGTTGTGTTGACATTTTTTTTCAAAAAAGGAAATAGTGAAAATTTTAAAATATGTGAACATAGAAATTTTTAAAGAGGTTAAAGCTTTAAATTTGGGGGAGGAAAGAACTTGAAAATATGCAAATATTATTTTTAACTAAATAACTTTTAAATCACTGCACCTAAATGCATGGAATTGAAACACGTCATTACTGACATCAATAGGAGATCCTGTACAAAACAAATCAAGTCCCTAGCTTAAAAATATATATAAAATAGACATTTCACCTATCGTCCTCTTTAAGTGGGAATATTTATGTGCGAAAATTTGTATCTATAGGCCTACGATAATTTTGTGTTGCCGTATATGGCTCTGAGTGGTTGAAATTTAACAGATTCTTGGACTCCATTGGTGAGTAAATTATAACATAGTCGATACCGTACAGTCTTAGAAAACAGTTTTGTCGCACAGATACTTTGTAAAAGAGGCATGATCAGACATACTCTGAAACAAACTAATTTTATTACACCAACTACTACGTGGCCAAGTTAAGGGATTAGGTACAGCTTACAGCAGTAAAATTTTTGGAAACATTCAACATTTTTTTCCTCCATTACAATATTGTATTTTGCACAATAATGAAAACTGGTATGTGTAAAAACTGTCCTTCTGTTATATGAAAAAAATTTAGGACTTAAAAAAATTACTTTCTTTTTTTAAAAATTAAAAATGGTGGCAGTTAACTGTGCAGTGATGAAGCGTTTTCCTCATAACTCATAAACTTCTTAACTTTTTCATGTTTTCTCGCTTTTATTATTGCTGAAACTCATATTTATAATATCGTGCTCTTTCAACTACATTCCTTAATGAATAATTTTTTTTTATTTTGTGTAAGAAGAAAATACCGATATTTGACCAATTTTTTAATGAATTTATTTTTTATGGGACAATCTATGACAGGTAGAGGATTGCATCATACTGTAGATATGACACGTATAAATACATACAAAAAATTTCATCACAGAATGTTCGATAATTTTTTAGTTACGTGGGAAACGCTTCATCACTGCACAGTGAACTGAATTTTGAAAAAAAAAATGTAAATATTTTTTTTAAATGGTAAACATATTTTTTTCATATAGTAGAAGAACAGTGTTTTAAACATACCAATTTTCATTATTGTACAATGTATAATAATGGAGAAAAAAATGTTGGATATTTCCAAAATTTTTCTCCTGTAAGCTGTACCTAACCCCTTAAATCTGCGTCTGGAAAGAATGTGAATCACCGATCCCTCTCCCTCTAGCCTTTGTGACCTATGAGTAAATACTAAGCTGATAAAGAGGTATTTACTGTTCGTGCCAGCGAGTTGTATATGAGATAGTAGTGAATAGATGTGCATATGACGTGCTAAAAGTGTTGTACCCGTATAAATACTGTGAAAGTGTTAATATTATGCACCGTATTTCTTACACACATTATACAGTATATATATGTGTGTGTGTGTGTGTGCGTGCGTGCGTGCGTGCGTGCGTGCGTGCGCGTGTGCGTGTGTGTGTTTTTTTTTGTGCATTATCTCTTGTAACATGTCCTCAATCACAGACGAAACAGTAGGATGTATACTAACAACTAGAGCAATTAGAACTACTTGCATTCACTTGCATTCACGGGACGCAAATTTAACTCGGGGCGTAATAGTCGTTCTCTTGTGAACCAGATCTCTCGTCCTCTGATCATGCGCACTGCCTTCTTTCTGGAACTTAGAAAGTATCTGTGCGACAAAACTTTTTTCTAAGACTGTACGTAATAATCCTTCTATTATACAGGGTGTTTCCGGGCTGTGTTACAAACTTTCAGGGATGATGGCGAAGGGCACATGTATCAATTTGGGATAAGGAACCCTGGTCCGGAAATGACTGAGTCGAAAGTTATAAGCAAAAATAGTTGCTTGGAAATGGAATTGTAATTTGGCACTATGTGCCCTCCTTCCCTTAACCTTTGGAACACTCGTGGAAAGATATGAGCCGGATGTCTCCTACGTGGGTACTTGTCCCGATACAATCTGTGAGCTTGTCTACTGTTCCCATTGGCTCATCCGTATTCGAAAATCAGGTCTGCTTATTCCGCTCTCGTGTACTCCTCCATTTCACTAGGACTGATCGGCTGGACACTGCAACTTGTACACATACACTGCTGTCTACAGACGTGCATATCAGGACCGACCATGTCCGTTACACATTACGCTATCTGCATTGCTTTAGTGTAGTTCCCTGTCCCCACCCCTCAGACAACGCACTGAATGGAATACTGTAAGTAGACAAAGTAAACGTCAGATGAATACAGTATGTGTAAGATGTACAGATAAATACACATAAATAAGATGCGCAGAGAAATAAAATTATTTCATTTCCACACAACTATTTTTTGCTTGTAACTTTCGACTCAGTCATTTCCGGACCAGGATTTCTTATCTCAAATTGATACATGTGCCATTCCCCAACGTCCCTGAACGTTTGTAACACTAGCCCGGAAACACCCTTTACATTACCTCAATCATTGCATTATCTCTTGTAACATGACCTCACTCTCAGACGAAACTGTAGTTGTATACTAACAACTAGAGCAATTAGAGCTACTAGCACTCGTTTCTTGCATTCACAGGACGCAAATTTAACTTGGGAGCGTAATAGTTGTTCTCATGTGAACCAGGTCCCTCGTCCTCTGAGTCGGCCTGGGTAGTGTAGTCGGTATAGATCTGGCTTCTGTGCTCGAGGATGCGGGTTCAATCCCGGCCCAGGTCGATGGCATTTAAGTATGTTTAAATGCGATAGGCTCATGTCAGTAGGTTTACTAGCATGTAAAAGAACTCCTGCGGGACAAAATTCCGGCACACCGACGACGTTGATATAACCTCTGCTGTTGCAAGCGCCGTTAAATAAACCATAACTTTATTTTTAATTTCGTCCCTCTTATTGGACAATGGGGTAGTATGTTTTAGTAACAAGTATTATCAGAAACAGTATGTGTTCGATATAAGTGTACTGAAAATCAAAAACTAAGTCGTAAAAGTGGCAATTTAGAATGATCTAAATCAAGTTGTTAAGTTTTTAAAGGTTAGAATTTTTTAATGTTCTAAATCAAGTTATTAGGTTTTTTTAAAGATGGAAATAATGATCAATTTAAGTGGGTTCTAAAGTCAAATTATAAGAGCGTCTATATAAGGTATATCTGTAATGAACGTAATTGTGGCACCGGATACAAAAATTGTGAGGTCCACATTACATGGATGTAAATGTTGGCAATGAAATACAATACAATACAATACAAACGTGGAGAAATTATTAGCAAAATTGAAGATTTTTATTACATATTTTTACAAAATATGATTCTTCAGCTTAGACTACAGTTGACATTTTTGCGTATTTCTAAATTAGTAGCAAAATTGAAGATTTGTATTGCATATTTTTTTTTACAAAATTTGACTCTTCAATATGGACTACATTTGATATTTTTGCATATTTACAAATTATTAGCAAAACTGAAGATTTTTATTATATATTTTTACAAAATTTGACTCATCAATTTGGACTACAGTTTACATTTTGGATATTTCCAAATTATTAGCAAAACTGAGGATTTTTATTTTATATTTTTACAAAATATGACTCTTAAATTTAAACTGCAGTTGACATTTTTGCATATTTACAAATTATTAGCAAAGTATGAAGATTTTTATTACATATTTTTACAAAATTTGACTCTTCAATTTAAACTACAGTTGACATTTTTGCATATTTCTATCTATTGTAATGTTAGAAATATGCAAAATTGTCAACTGTAGTCTAAATTGAAAAGTCAAATTCTGTAAACAGAATTATCATAAAAATCGTGAATTTTGTTAATAATTTGTCCACGTCTGTACAATACAATTTCGTCCTCTGATCATGCGCATTGCCTCCTTTCTGGGATTTATAAAATATCTGTGCAACAGAACTTTTTTCTATGACTGTACATAGTAATCCTTCTAGTTTTTCTCATAATATAGTATTCAGGAGTTTTAATTACCATTTTCTTACGCTGAGCAGGAGGAGACAAAACAAAAAGACATGTGAGTATACCAAACATAATGGTGGAATCTGATGAAGAGCGATCAATAATGCTTGAATGCCTGGAAGCTATATAAATATCTTGTGTTCGTTGAAAACGTACACCATATGAAGATGGAGTTAAATTACTCTAAACTGAAATCTGAACTTGCAAGATCGTCTATCACTGCTTTCTTGGATTATAACGTATGAAGGTATTGCAGCGACTTAAATCGGAAGACAATAGGACGTGTTCGCTGCCTCAAATCACACAGCAGGGCTTACACGAGGCCGTCTCCCCTCGGCTGCATATTAGTGGGGGCTTGTTATTCGTAAGCAGAAGGGATCCCGCGCTGACAAGCGAGATAAGAGACGCTGATTCCCACTCACGTCCCGCTGAGTTTCCTGGCGACGATTTTCTAATGGGAGCTTTTGTCTGGATTGCTGCGCGTGCCGGCGCCTGCATCTACCGAGTTCCCCTAAGCCGTGGGACTCAGCCCAGGAAATTTCGAGTGGACCTGCCGGCCGACGACGTAACGATCCCACTTTGAATCGCCGCGCCGTGTTCCGCCCTGCGTGTATCGCAAAACATGAAACTTAGTGTGGCACTAGAGAATACTCTGGCCAGGGATGCCACCACGCAAAAGAATTGCGTGCTAAATGTTTCTCTGTAATAAGGTTACCAGATTTTTTACAGTTTCTGGGGACAGATCAATATACAGAGTGATTCACGAGGAGTTACCGCAACTTACGGAGCATATTTCCGAAATATTTTGAGCCAAAAAAGTCCTAAACATGGGTCCTATTTACAATATTTTCAGAGTTAGACTGATTTGAAGTTGTTAAAAAATTGTATCTATAATAAGGTTACCAGATTTTTTCACAATTTCCGAGGACAGATTAATATACAGGGTGATTCACGAGGAGTTACCGCAATTTACGGAGCATATTTCCGAAGATATTTGGACCAAAAAAGAGTCATAAACATGGGTCCTATTCTCAATATTTTCAGAGTTACACTAATTTGAAATTGTTAAAAAAAAAGTGTCTCTGTAATAAGGTTACCATATTTTTTCACAATTTCCGGGGACAGATCAATATGCAGGGTGATTCACGAGAAGTTACCGCAACTTACGGATCATATTTCCGAAGATATTTTGAGCAAAAAATCATATAAACATGGGTCCAAATCTAAATATTTTCAGAGTTACACTAATTTGAAATTGTTAAAAAAAGTGTCTCTATAATAAGGTTACCAGATTTTTTCACAATTTCCGGGGACTGATCAATATACAGAGTGATTCAGGAGGAGTTACCGCCACTTACGGAGCATAGGAGAGACTGTTGTACGTTTAGCATAGTGTACCTTTGAACTTTTTTTGTTTTTAAATTTTTGCTGCTACCTAGAGGACTCAAAATGAAGTAGATTGTAGAGAAAGCCGCTAAGTAGCTCTGGTCATAGTTTCAGTTTGATTTACTGCGAAGTGTGAGTGGACAAAAGAATTTTTTTAGTACCAAAAGTAAACATTTCGTTCATTGCTAGATGTTTTCTAACACAAAACCAGATTGTATTTCAAGATATATATCAAAGGTCCTTCAATAACTGTCTATTTTTTAAACCTAATGTATAATACAAAAGGTTACATTAGGTTACACACACAAAACACATATGCGACTAGCGCTTTCGCTATTAAGATAGCATATTCAGGTCTGACTTGCATATTATTAAGCTTTTCACATAAAGACATAGATGGAAATATAACATATAGACAGTTATTGAAGGATCTTTGATATGTATCTTCATTTACTTGTTAACTTGTCGGACCAACATGCCTTTCAAATTTCAGATTGTATTTGTTAATATCTTTCAAGTACGGTGTGTTCCCTATCATCTGGTGAGCAATAACATATTTTAATTTCCATGATTTTTTCGATTCTCTAGTTTTGAGAGCCATATTTGTTTAAAAGTGCACCCTCTTGTACCTTTGAACACGAAACATCTTGTACCATGGAACATGTTCCAATGTAAACGATACTATCAGTTTTTGTTTTTCTTTTATTTTAAGATCATGTCACGAAGTAAGTCTGGAGTTAAGAGGCCCCCAATTAATCCGAATGCCTTGAAGAAAGCTGTTGAAGCTGTTATTGCTCTCCAGGAAATAAAATCTCAATGGGAGAAGCCTGCTCTGATTTATGATGGCAAATACATTTTAAATATGATTGTCAGTTTCACAGCTATATTCCCACCTATATTCCATGTGTTACAGCTATGTTCCAAGGTACATAAACCTGTTGTACCTTTGAACTCATTACATATCCCTTCATTTTATTTTTTCCGTCCTTAATAGATCTGTAAAACAGGAAAATACATACAGGAAGTTGTAAAGGAATCTTCAATATTTATTTCAAGCATTTTTTTCATTTAAAAAATTTCATTTCCCAAAATTAAAGAAAATAAAATGTGAAAAATGTTTAAAGGTACAACAGTCTCCCCCGTCGACCTGGTTGGCAAGTTGGTATAGCGCTGGCCTTCTATGCCCAAGGTTGCGGGTTCGATCCCGGGCCAGGTCGATGGCATTTAAGTGTGCTTAAATGCGACAGGCTCATGTCAGTAGATTTACTGGCATGTAAAAAAACTCCTGCGGGACAAAATTCCGGCACATCCGGCGACGCTGATATAACCTCTGCAGTTGCGAGCGTCGTTAAGTAAAACATAACATTTAAACAACAGTCTCCCCTATTTCCAAAGATATTTTGAGCTAAAAGGTCATATTAACATAGGTTCAATTTTCAGTATTTTCAAAGTTACACTAACTTTAAGTTGTCAAAAAAATATAATTTCTTTAGTTTTAAGGATGAAAGAATATTACAAATAGAGAATGAACTATTCAGAAGCATTGTCCATGAATCCCTCACTTCAGTGAATGTACCTATAGATGCATGGCAGGTACAAGGTCTTCTTTTCGGAGCTCGGAGAAGTTATTTTAAATACTAATAATTATTTGAAATCTCTAGGTAGGCCTATAAGGACTCTATACTTATACCAAATACTCATTTGTATTCTACATATTCATGTGACTGTATAAAAATTGTATAGCAATTTTATAGTTAGTAATACTAGTTCCTAAATTAGTATAGTTTTCATGTTAATTAAATAAAATTCTTGTATGTTTCTAATCTGGATCTGAATAATCACCTGGTCTGTCAGATGTCTCCCTTTCTTTGTGAGAAATTATTATTATTATTATTATTATTATTATTATTATTATTATTATTATTATTATTATTATTTCTTTAATCGTTTGGTATTCTGAAGCAAAAAATGTGTTATCAATTCTATAGTTGTTTCTTACAGATTTTTTTTTTTAATTTTTTACTACGAAATTACATTTTTTCTTACGTATTTACTACAACAATTGTTACAAATCACGTCATTCTTGTAAACTTTTTAAGACTGCACATTAGGATTGAAAACTGAACTGAAAGGAATCAAGTTGCTAGAAGTCGTGTGATCTGTAACAATTTTTGTGATAAGTGTGTAAGAATAATGTAATTTTTAGTTAAAAACTAAAAAAAAAAATCTGTACAAAACAACTAAGGAATTAACAATACACTTTTAGCTTCAGAAGACTACCCAATTAAAGAAAGTATACTTCTGAATAATTAATTCTCTATTTGTAAGCATTCTTTCACCTTTCAAACTAAAGAAAATAGTAATATGCGTTACAAGAGCGGTATGTTGGTTTACATGTTCGAGGAAAAGTTTGAAAAAGCGAAACGTAGTTCAGCTTTTTTAATTCCGCGAGAATTGAAAGAAAACATACCGCTCGTGTATCGTACATTATTTTGTGCGAAGATCGTTTATTACATACCTGAAAGAGGAATTTCTAATTAGTTGCAATGAAATCTCCATCTTGGTTTCTGTTCAATGACGGCAAATTTGCAAAACAAAAATATCTATCTTCAACATTGCTGCTTTAAAATGTTTTCTGTGTTTACTATACTCCAGCAGGCGGTGATATACGTCTGTCTTCCCCCCCCCCCCCAGTCTATGATGGGTCTGGAATCTTGTTGATTTTTTCACGGCTTCCTTAATGTTACTTGCATCACGAATGCAGTAAATTTAGTGGAGTTGTAGAGTTTACTTAATTTTTGCAAATATTTAAAAACAATAATTAACAGTGCAATTTCGGTGAAATTGCAATGGTAAGTTTCCAATTTATAATTATTACTATATTGAACGTCTCTAGAAATAATATGTTAAAAGCCTAAAGCAGTAAAATCAATATGTCACTTAAGCGGTAAGAAGAGGGAAATTGTTATGTGTGTTAGGTTGGGAATACTGAATGTGGAATTTTAGACTTTACGCGGATTGGTTTTGTGCGGAAACCAAGCAAATACGCACGATCTCGCACAAATATATTTTTTATAACAAATTAAAATCAGTGTAACTCTGAAAATATTGAGAATAGGACACATGTTTATATGACAGTTTTTTCTCAGAATGTCCTCAGTAATAAGCACCGTATGTGACGGTAACGCCTCGTGAATCACTCTGTATACAGGATGGAAGTGAAATAACCCTGCAGATTTTCAGTGAGAATAGCTTATGTAGTATGTAACGAAAAAGTGTAATACCATATTGGTAGAAATGTCATAATTTTCTCAGAAAAAAATCACAAACGTTTAACACCCTCTTATTCGGTAATATTGCGAGTAGAAAATAGAATAAATAATTATTTATCTCCTTGGTATATTTGAATAGCGTGGGCGGTTTTCGTGTAAATTTAATTCAAATACCACTAAATTTGAGCCACAGAACGTTGCGACCAGATTGCAACTTTGTAACCACAGAGGAAGGTGGCGAATAGTTGACCTTGCAGATAGACTAGAGCTCGTTGACCTCCTACTTCTTTATTACGAGAAGAGAGAACAATGTGTTAGCGGCGATGTTGCCAGACTGTTGGAATTTCTAACTTAATTGTCTAATTAACCGTGAATTTAATCACAAAACGGAATATAATTTTTTCTATTCACTTAAGTATAGACTATAGATATCCTACAAGGAAAACTCAGCTCGGACTCCTCGCGGCGCGCATCCTATATCACTCTTACCCCCCTGCAGTAGGCGTGAGAGCATGCTGGGAACGGGAGCATACGTCATCTGCGCGAGACAGTCTCGCCCGCTGGTTTCTGCGCACTGAGCTGACCTTGTCGGATGCCTATACCCTATCGTCCCTTTTAATCTGCAGGGTTATTTCACTTACACCCTGTATAAAAAAACTACTTTTATCATTTCTGTTAGTTTGCCATTCACATGTATTGTTTTTACAAAATGTAAAGAATTAAAGTACTCATTCCATGTACACACTAAAATTATTTACACTTACCTAACACATGAACTATCGGTATTTTTCAGGAGAAAGAATATTTTTAAGCAGGTCTTATTTTGATCCCAATTTTGCACCAAAATTCCTGCCAGATCATGTTGAAGTTGTTTAAGATACAAAGCATGGCTCAAATATTTTTTAAACTCATTTTGAAATTTTTGGATGTTCACGTCATGTTCACTGAAGAAAAACTTTGCATTGAAGTATTACTTCCAGAAAGACACAGAGATAGTCCAATCAGCTTCCGTAGTTGTGCACAGGGAGTCCATTTCTCAGATAATATTTTAAAGATTTTACTTCATTGTTTGCTTTAGTTTTCCTACTTTTGGAAAGCATGAAGACCTATAAACTTTCAACTTACCAACATCAACTTTCAGAAGAGATCTCTCTTTGTGCCCAAGCATATATGGTATCTTCTGCTTTTTCTTTCGCCGTGCCAATATCAATATCAGCACAGTAAAAGTTCCTAAATTAAATTCAAATATTAATGCTGTACTACATTAAGATTCCAGACGTAAGTGCAAGTTTGATCCAATAAATTATTGAGATTTGCGATAAATTAATTAGTTTAGGAAACTGTATATTTATTATGTATAACTACTTTTGTATATAGATCTTTTTGTTAATTTATTAAGTTTTGTACTTTTGTGAACTAATATCAATAAATCTATCACTACATTAAGATTCTTTTATCAATAATTTAATTCTTGTACGCTACTATACCTATATAGGTAAAAAGTTCTACAGTGCCATACTGGTATTAAGGATGCATGCAGTTTAATATAGGCTGAAGGAAGTGTTAAGTACTAAACAAATAGGTCTACCTACTTTTGTCGGCATTTTCAGTTTCGATTCGGACTCGGTTACTACGATCATTTGTGTTTCACTCATTTGTTAGTGTTTTACCGGCATTAAACGTTCTTAACTGATGTTATATCGGTATCAAGGATTTTCGATTTTCTTTATCATAGGAAAAAATATAAAAAATACCGGTATTTACCGCTATATTCAATAGTGATGAGGTCTCTGGTTAGGAGAAGTCCATTCATAATGGGGGTTTGGAGTTTGTTCCTCAATTTATATTTGTATATAGTAACATAAAAAAATCTACGTTCTGTTGCTGCAGAAGAATGTGGGTGACACAGCATTGTCTTCACAAATGTTGTTAAATTTGAGAATATGTATTCGCCTATAGCATTTTTATTCCGAAGACAGAGTTACAACATTTCATGAAATCCTGGTGTCTCTGAAACAGTGCTAGATTTCGATAAAAACTACTATTGTAATAAATATGTTCTTAAAGTAGCTAGCTCTAGCACAGAAGTACTAGCGGTGACAACCCTGACTCTGGCAAGTTTAGAAAAGAAGGGAGGCAAAAAATACGAATTAGAGAGTTTCGTACATAATGCAGTTAAATTACACGCATCTTCTCTTCCTCTCCCCTATCCTATCAATTTTATAATTTTTTTCCACTCAGTTCTGATATTATTTCCCCTCATTTCTCCTTTTCTCCCTTTGTCCCAGTCCCTCTTATACTTCCCTCTCCCCTCTTTCTCCAAGCTTCTCCTACTTCTCTCCTAACTTATCCCTCTTCCCCGTCCATTCCGCTCTGATTTTCCCCACTCTCCTCCCTCATTTTATCTCATCTTTCTCCTCTCAGCCTCTCCTCTCGTCGCCTCACCACTTACTTACTTGTCCTTGAAAATCTAGCAAATACCTTACAAGCCACTGGATCCAGGATTCGTGCATTCAAACGCGGCTGAAGGTGACGAATTTTAAAGAGTGATAACTTATAAGTCATAATATACTTAGCATAGTTTCCTCCCGAAGGGAAGTAATTCTGGGAGACCGGGGTCGTAGATTTACAACATGTAAAGAACCCTCTTTCCGAAAGAAAACTACAGGAAAATTTCATGTGGCAATTTTTGCCCACATTGAATTTTGATGCAAAAAAACCCTCTGTAATTGAAAGCATCGTTAAAAAAATGAATACTAAACGACATTTCATACAAATTGAGAGGATGCGAAGGCATTTCTTTCCTCTTCTACTTGCTCTGAGTCCGTCAGTAAAGACCGGTAGCTGTTACCTCTCATACCTGCAACCCCCAAGTTGTACACACAAGAAAATAAAATATTAAATAAAGTACATAAGTGGCTATAAAATACAGCAAAGCAAATGATTACAGTTACATGTTTCAATATATTTTAGTGTTGTTCTTAGAATATTTTCAACTAATAATTAATTAAATTAAGGAATGTTAGTTTGTATTTTTAAGTCGGGGGGAGCGACACAGTGTAGATTGTCCCATTGTGTATGTTGTAGAGTAGCAACTAGCGGTGAAGAAAACATTTATCTCCTGCTTCAGTAGCTTTTTAATGTGACAGTTGATTTAAACAACAATAAGATGAAATACAAACGCTTAGTGCAGATTTTCGAAATATATATTACCGGTAAACATTTTCAATAATAAGAATTTTCACTATGTTCAAAGTCAATTAGTCGAACGTTAGTAAGATAGACAGTAGCATCTTCCCCTTCACGGATGGTAAAGAGTGTGAGTAGAGGGGAAAGCCTATCAACCAAACTGAAATGGGGATTAGTACTACTTTGCCTTTCTGTTTTCTCCATTTCTCCTCATACCGTCTTTTCTCTCCAACCTTCTTTACCTTTGCCAACTCCTTTCCCTTCTGTCTCTCGTCCCCTTGTGTTTTTTTCTATTTTTTTCCTCTCTGATCATCTCTCTTCATCTCTCCTTACCTCTTCATCATGCCTTTCGATTTCCACTCTCTTTTTCCATATTAAATCTTAATTGGTTTCTCTCGTCTTTCGTTTCTTCTTCCATCACGTCTCTACATCCCCTTTCCCTTCATCCCTCTCATGTACCCTTTTTCGTCTCTTCACCCCTCAAATTTTTACATCTCTATACCCTCTTCATCCCTCTCTCCTCTACATTCTCTTCTTCTTTCCATCTCTCTCATTCCCTTACTCTTTTTCCCTATCCTCTTCTTACCTCACGTTTCTACAATCTTCTCCCATTTGCATCCCTCTCTCCTCTACACTCTCTTCTTCCCTTCATCTCCATCATTCCCTTATTCTTTTTCCACTCTCGCCCTTTCTCTCCTTGAGTCTCTAAATTCCGCTCCCCTCTTCATTCCTCTCTTCACTTCTTCACTCCCCTCTCTTCTTCCCACAATCTCTCTAACGTTCCCTTACTCTCGTTTCTTCTCTCATTTTTCCTCCCTTAACGTTTCTGTATTCCTCTCTCTTCCCTATCTTCTTTCTTCTCTATCTCTCTCATCCACTTAATTGCTTGTCCTCTCTCGTCTCTTTTATCCCCACGTCTATACATTCCTCTTCATTTATCTCTTTTTCTCACTCTGTCATCCAGTCACTCTATTATCTCTCGTGTCCCCTTCCCTCTCTCTGTCATTTTCAATCTCTTCTTCTCTTTCGTCTCTTCTTCCTTCTCATTTCTACATTCCTTTCCCCTCTTAATCCCTCTTGATGCCTTTCTCTTCTCTCCTCTTTTCTATCCTCTCTCTCTTCGTCTGTTATTTCCTCACTTTCTTCTCCTATATATAGTCCTTTCGTCTCGTTTATACATTTCTCTCTTCTCTTCATTTCTTTCCTCCCTTTTACCCCCTCCCTCTCTCTTTGTCTCTTCATTTCTATTCTCTTCTCCCTTCTCTTCTTCTCCCTCATCTCTTGTCCCATCTCCGTTTTTATCTCCCTATTCTTTTTGCTCATCCCAATCGTATCGTAGTTCCTCCTCTCTGTTTAGCCCTTTTCTATATTCTCCCCTCGCTTCTTCTTCCCTCACTTCTCATCCCCTATCTTTTTCCATCTTCTCTCCTCTTTTCTCCTCTCCTTGCCTCATCTCTCTTCTCCTCACCTTTTCTCTATATTCAGCTCCAATTCTCTTTCCCTTTATCTTGTTTCATTTAATCTCTTTACTCACTCGCAATTTTTTGCTTTTTTGTCCTCTTCTCTTCTTTTCCGCCAATAATCTCATACTTTGACCTTCTACATGTTATTATAACACTGTCCAATGACAGATAATTGAACATTCTGCCGTATTGTCACGTTACCCACAGAGCAGTGGCGTAATTTAAATTAGTTTATTTTTTACAAAGTGGCAGTGAATTGTATAGCACACATATTGAAACTCCCATCAATTCGAATGTTAAAAAGGCTAATGGAAATGAAATTCATATATTTCTATAATTATTTCCAAATTAACTTTTTATACAATATTATTGGAAATTGGGAAACTAATTTGTTTGTATTACGTTCGTATGAATGCTTTGAACATAACGCTCTCAGTTTTACATTAAAAATTTTAATGTAATTAAGAATTACGAATATATTCAGTAATATTTATTAGTATTTTGTAATAATATTTTACAGTGAAATTCTGAAACGAATAATTAATATGATCTACTGTATGTGCTAGCAATTTTAAAGCTGATGTTAATACCTAACGTACGGTTTTATTTATGAAACAAAAACACATAATCCTCATACATTTCGCACGGTTGAACTAACGTACAGTGTGTTCTGTTTTAGATGCTACAGTATTCTTAATGACTTGCGAATTTCATCTCACTACAGTGACTTGAGTTTTAAGCTTCGAGAGTCCGAATACATAGATCGTACATGGACACAATTTTCGGTTACGTGAGGCACTCGATTTGAAATAGTTTGTTTACTAGGAGAGGAGACTGCAGAGTAGGATGGGAAATATAAACTGCTGTGACCTGCGTCACCTTAACATAATCGCTAAGTTGGTCAGTGGCGAATTATTAGGAAATCGCTTGGTTAACGTGAGACTCTCGAAAACTTTTATTCGATTGGGCAAATTAATTCGGCAGCTTTAATCATAAACCTCTTTACTGTTTCTCCGTCGCTGAATTGATTTAAATCACAGGCGAGAAATTGCGTAACTAGCCAATAATATTCCATCACGTTGTCTACGTTTATTTTCTTGAATATTCTGGCGTTTATCAAGATTATGTAATAGATTTGCACGTTCTCGACCTAAAATAATTTCACAAAATCATATTTCGTTGTCTACGCACATTCGATATATATCTTTTTATAAATTTCATTTGGAAATAATACGTACAAACAATATTTAATTCCTCGTACTTTTTAATGCAGCGTGTTTAAGGTATAATGTCGTATTTAGTATACTATGCAGATGTTAAGATCATAAATTTTCTTCGGACTAGTACGAAAAAATAACACTTAATTTGTCTTGCCTTCTAATTCAGCATGTTCTTTATGACATAAGGAGTAATGTCGTTATATATTAAATGTATTAATGCCTAATACGATTTTCGAGCATAACATACATCGTATGTTCTCCCTTTCTAAACAGCAAAAAAACTCTTCCTTCCATTTCTCATGAAATAACCGTTTTCTAACGCGTACACACTGCTTTGATAATGCCATTATGCCACCACTGATATTGCTTATGAAACTGATATAAAACCTGCCCACGCCTAGGAGCTACGTGAGAGAGGAACGGGGACTGTGAAGATGATGTCACTCAGAGCGATAAGCTCTATGAAGGTCAGTGAGGCACTAATTCTCAAGTGAGGCACGATGCCCATGTATGGAATAGATGTGTTGATAAAGGAAGTTGTGTCGGAGATGTCCGTAACAGTGCTCTCGATTCATCTGTCATTCAACCAGTCCATCTTACAACCTAATTGTCTCTAAATTGCGGAAAACTATATTGACGGTTAAGTGCAGTGGTTAAAAACAGTAAGTAGGGATCTGAATATTCCTGATCTGCACTGATCTTGGCGAACTATTAATATATTTAGATTCCTTGTACACTGCTCCATCGATACTAGGAGAAAGCCGACATCTACCTACTTAGATATAACACGCGGAGCAAGTCCCCTGTAATCGGCAAGCATCATGATTAGGTACAGCATGCAAACTCAGAAATGTTATGGACAGTAAATCATTGCTCATAAGGGAATATGTATTTAAGAATTGTTCATTCATTAATAGAAAGTGAATAATATAAATTCAATACAAATCAATTTTATTTCCTAGAATATATGTATCTATAAAATACAATAATAAATAAACAAATAAATAAGTAAGTAAATGATTAAATACAGAAAAAAGAAACAAACAAGTAAACATATATATATATATATATATATATATATATATATATATATATATATATAACTTTAAACTCTCCAGCAATATCCTTAATATTTCCGCCGATTTCAAGGCGTTGAATAATAATATTTACTTTGTGAAAAAAACTCAGACGTGAACGTGTTTGTGACAAGATGCCTTACCGGTATGCGGTGGCTTGGATTCTCATCATAACAATAGAGCATGATGTACTGTTTTGCTGCTTTCTTTAGACTCAAACACATTCTAGTAAATCGGTGGAGCAGTGTCTACTAGAGATGAACAACGATCGAGAAAGCAAGACTAACAGCGCCCGCAAAGCTGAAAATCCGCACGACAATGTTGTATAAGTCGCGTCGTTGACATAAAGACTGCTTGTGAATAGTTCGAGACGTCAAGATTGATTACTCCCGAAGTCCTGAACGTCAAGCAGTCTTGAATCGCCACAATTGTTTACACCTGGCAACTTTTATTGCTTTGGCAATTGTTATATAATACGTATAAATAATGAAGTAGCCTATTTGAAACACCATCTCTACCTTTCAGTGTGTAATAATCCTTTCCCCAGGTTTATTTAATTACTAGGCCCTTATTAAAAGTCTAGGAATTTTCTTTTCATATGTTTGAGATCAAGTGTGCAATCTAAAGTGAAAAGATTTAACGTTATGTTTTATGTTTCTTAGAAATGCAAATTTATTTGAGATTTTTTTTTAAATTTATATAACCATAGGTAGTATCATATAATAGAACTCGAACATTTATATAACAAAGATACTGTTTTGTTTTGTCTTTGTGTCTCATTTAAACACTTGTAATGTTATTTATTTCAATGATATATGTTATTCAAAGATAGGAAATCTTTCCACGCCGACCAAATGCTATTTCGAGAATGATGAGCGAGTCTCGAAGCGCAGCGAGAATGACGAGCCGAGACTCGAAAGACAAATGCAACGAACACAGCGAGCGAGAGCGGTAGTTATTTTTGTTCATCTCTAGTATATACGTATTTCTATTTTGTGCTGTATAATGTGTAACTACTGTTACATGACTCAAATAAATGACTCAATGACCTATACACAGTATCAATACAGTATGTATTCAACTATGTTTATTCATATTTACGTACATACATAAATTGTTTGATATTTGTGCGTAATAAAAAAGAATAAAAATTGATCCAAACACTTAAGAAATATTAATGACATTCAAACTTTGTAAAAAAAATAGTAAACACTAACCAGATAGATCAGTTTTTTAACGAAACATTCAGATATTGGGCTTTCTTAGTTGATAAAACAATTATTTGTACAGAAACTATATTTTTCACCCATTCTCGAGAGAATTAAAAAAATATAATGCTATGTTACGATTTCTCGAACAGGAAAAGATGAGTAGGAAAACCTCCTAAGTGGTAGTGAGTATGTCTGATGCTTCAAAGTTGCAATTGGATGTACTTTCCAACCCATTTGAATTCATAATCTACTTTGATTTTTTCCTAGTTATTCAAACGTTCTTTAAAATTGTAAATAACTCTCTGGTTCATGTCAGATATTATAGGCTCAATGAAGTTCTCCACGTTTCTTTTCAGCTCACAGATGGTTCTAAAACTGTTAAAACTATTTTTACATAAACTCCCAAGCTTGCTTTGTGTTCAACAATACCATTAAGAAATGACAATAGTAACTTCTTAATATTAACAAAATAAAATCGTTCATATTTTACTGGCGTTCTCTATATTTTCTCGTATTATTTATTTGTTCATTTGTTGATATCTTTACGTTCCATAGTCTGCCTGGGTGGCGCAGTCGGTAGTGTGTTGGCCTTCTGTGCCCGAGGTTGCAAGTTCGATCCCGGCCCAGCTCGATGGCATTTAAGTGTGCTTAAAGGCGACAGGCTCATGTCAGTAGATTTACTGGAATGTAAAAGAACTCCTGCGGGACCAAATTCCGGCACACCGGCGACGCTGATATAACCTCGACAGCTGCGAGCGTCGTTAAATAAAACGTAATTTCTTTTACCTTCCATCCACAATACACTAATCTATTTAATAATAATAATAATAATAATAATAATAATAATAATAATAATAGTAATAATAATAATAATGATTTATTTAACCTGGCAGAGTTAAGGCCATACGGCCTTCTCTAATACTCAACCAGCAGTAAAACTGCGTTACAAAAAACACTACAAATTTACAAAGTACACTACAGTTCTACACACAAAACTGAATAAGATAATAATAATAAAATGTAAACAACAAGTAAGTAGAAATCAGACGTAATATATATAACATATAGAAAAGAAAGGAAAAAGCATAATAAAATGTGAACAGCAGGTCAAAATAAATGAGACATACAACATATATAAAAAAATAAGACAATTATTGATAATAATAATAATAATAATAATAATAATAATAACAATATTTCGCTCTTTCTACATCAAATCTCATCTATCTATCTATCTATCTATCTATCTATCTATCTATCTATCTATCTATCTATCTATCTATCTATCTATCTATCTATCTATCTATCTATCTATCTATCTATCTATCTATCTATCTATCTATCTATCTATCTATCTATCTATCTATCTATCTATCTATCTATCTATCTATCTATCTATCTATCTATTTATTTATTTATTTATGTATTTATTTATTTGTCTATTGGTTTATTTATGTATTTGTTTATTTTTATTTACTTATTTATTTATTTGTCTATTTATTTATCCATGATGATACCAATTTATTCACCAACTTGTTTCTTTATTTTTTTATTAACTTATTCCTTCATTCATCAGTTCATACTTCGATTCTGTTATTCTATAGAGTTTTAAGTCCCGCCCTGTTAATAAAGATTACCAACTTTCTGCGTGTTCGGCTCGTAACTGAACTAGCACCTTATTTACCGCTTTGGAGCATTATACCGCTCTAATCTCCTCGGTATTAATGTAGGTATTCCCCCAAGGCGCCACAAGCAGATTACGAAACACGGAGTAGCCTCTCCAGTGCGCTGGCTTAATGTTCGGGAGATCAGAAGTTCGATTCTCTAGGCCGATTTTCTTCCTAAGGATTTCCCGCGGTTGCTTCTAGTCTACTTAGGGCCAGCTGACGGTTACACATTAAGACATCCGAGGTTCGATTTCCGACAGATTCTGTGTATTTTCCATGTGAAACGCAACTGTACAGCATGTTGTGATTAAAATGATTTTCCTCCTTTGGCAGCATTGATTTTAGCGATGCAGTGTTCAGTAGGGCTACTTTAAATTTATCGTAGAATTTGATGCAAAAATTTGGGATTTTATACCAATGACCAATATAGTTTTAGAAAAGATTGATTAACAATATATTCTATATTCTTCATTCAGAAACTTGTTTAAAAAACCAAGAGAATTTAATAATTTGTAAACCAATATTATTGATTACGAGAAAAGATTTTATGGGTAATATACAAAAAATTATGGAAAGTTAAAAAAATAGAGGGCAGTCCAATCAGCCAAGCTATAAGAAGTTTATACAGAATCTACAACAACAATAATAATAATAATAATAATAATAATAATAATAATCCGTAACGCTACAGCCCATGAAGGGCCCAAACCGACCAGCCGGCTGCTGGCCTCACGCCCACATGTCGAAGCAGAGGTGGACGATCATCCAAACAATCACAATAAATAAAGGTAATTTAGTTGGAAATCTAAAGACCGAAATCATTATAGGTGCTAGATAAGGGTGACCTCTATCAGCAGCATCTTTTAATAGTTATTTTGACAAACTCGTTCAAGAATGGTAGAATATTTTAAACGAAACATTCATAATAAGAAGTATTAAATTTAACTGCTTATTTGTATGTAGATCACCAAACCTGCAGTGCTTGGGAAAAGTGACATAAGTCAGTTTCCACAAACCTTTTTTATTGACAACTTACGGAACATCTGCTCGCTTCGAAAAAAATACATAAGTATTTCTCCCATTACAATAATTCATACATAAAAAAATCAAATCGACATAAACCAGTGTAAGTTGTCAAAAAATTATCAAAAAAGGTTTGTGGAAACTGACTTATGTCACTTTTCCCAAGCACTGCAGAAATAAAACAGCAAACTGAGAAAATTACAGACTGGAGTATATAAATTATGGTTAATTATTACGTATCGACAAATGCTATTCAATGATTATGATAATAATAATAATATTAATAATAATAATAATATTATTATTATTATTATTATTATTATTATTATTATTATTACTATTATTATTATTATTATTTTTATTATTATTAATAAAATAGCATTTCCTTACAATAAGAGGTTTTACTTTGATGACGACAACTAATATTAAATGATCTAGAGGTATCTTGGCGAATAAGTAAACATTGTAAGCTCTATAAAATAAACTCACGGACATTAAGACGGTCCATGTCGTATGCTATTTTAATTGTAGAAGTGATGATTTACGAGTATGAAACGCTAGCGAATTTATACAAATGAAATGAAATCTCGCGTGATATTTAAAAAGAATACTTCTCAAACGGAATAGGCTTACATAAGTAAAACCTAATAACCTAATAACGCATACTATTATCGGAGAATATATTTCATTTATTTTAATCGCTTCATATTTCATTCCGTGTCACGACCTACTGCAATCGTAAAGAAAGAACAGAATATTTACAGGGTGAACCAGCCAGGCTTAGACTCCTAACCGCACTCAGGGTGGCTGATTCATTCGTAACGACGCTACCATATGCGGAGGAGTCGTTCCGCTCTTTTGCGGTTAATATTGCGTAATGATATACTTACTGAACTCACAATTCATGTTCGAAAATGACGTCCTTGTGATATCTGGCAGGCTACACATCTCCTGAAGACATGTCCAGCAACTCGCCGCAGTTCGTTCTCCGAAATGTGGCTCGAATTTCGAGCCGGATATTTTGTTTGAGTTCCTCAAGTAGTCAAGTAGTCCATCGTACATTGACTGTTGGAACCACATGCAAAACTAAGTCTGCTCTGATAATCGGTTTCCGTTAAAATCTGAACTACACGAATTTTGTAAGGTTTTAATTTTAATTGTTTCGTACCTCTTATCACCCAAGACTGTGTCACCCTCACCTGCTGAGCTACACGGCGGGACGACGTCGTAGGACTTCTACTTCGGTAGCAAATTTCATCTAACATCTCCTCAGTGAGAACACGCTTCACACATGTTCGTTTCTTATCCAATACTGATCCAGTTGTATGAAATTTCTTCACTAAATTGTAAATCATTGCTTTAGAAGGCACTGGCGAATTAGATAATGACTGACGGAAGTTTGTTACAACTGTCCTCCAAGATTCGTATTTCACAAAGTTGTCGTAAATAAACACTCGTTGTTCAAGGCTATATTTCATAATGGACACACTACTAACTCCAAATGTACGGTATACAGCTGCACCTCACTGTATGAACGTGTTTTCGTAACTAAACACGAAACGTACGCGAGCAAGAGGTATGATAACTGCGATAGCACAGCAGTTACTACGCATACGACTTTCCGCTGACACCAGTCTAGCCCTGGCTGACTCACTCTGTATTTAGAACTACGACCAGAGTAATCGACTGTGACGTGATTTTACAAAGAGACCTGAAACAATAAACTAAATATTACCCTACGGTGACGTGAGTGTTAAGGCTGGTTCACAATAAACCGGAAACGGAAACGACAACGAGAACGAGAACGGAAATATTGTTAAAATGAATGTATTTAAATGTGAGCATTCACAATTAACGAGAAGCTTACCGGAGCCCGGGAACGGGAACGTGAAAATTAATTGTGAATGCTCAAATTTAAATACATTTATTTTAAGATTTCTGTTCTCGTTCTCGTTTCCGTTCCAGGTTTACTGTGAACCAGCCTTTATAGGTGAACATCTAAAACGTAAATACAGTAGGGAAAACTCTAAATATTTAGCTCAGATGTGGAATACGTGCAAAAGAGCTACCCTCCATTTGAAGATACTGTTGTGCCCAAAGATTATGATAAGCAATCATAACTTCGTTATGACCATAAGCAATATATTTTCACTTTATTTTAAAGTAATGAAATCGTACTTATTAAAAGATTCAGTTGAAGACATGCTTTGACATACGACAGAGATCGCTTCCTGTTTCGACAGGTTACCGTACAGTTTACGGACGTCAGCAGAAGCTGAAAGTCCAGTCTTTGAACAAGGCAGAAATGCGTACGCTTGCATTTTAGCACAAAGTCAATCTTAGCAACAGCTGACATAAAACGAAAGATACATAGGCTATATTATGCAGCGTCTCTCGCGAGGCATTTTAATTGGCGAATCATTCAGAACTCGGCATTTCTATTGGTTACTGGTAAATCAAAAACAGAGATTCAGTCGTGAGAGTTCCTTAAATCTGTATTGTTCTAAGTGACGACCGGAAACGCCGATCTGAAATAATGGTTAAGAATCAGAAGCGTGGTGTTTAGTGAATGCAATACCGTCTTTTTAGAAGATTCTCGGGTAAAATAGCGTCACTTTGTTACGTCACAAAGGACGCGGTTCCAGAACTTATAAATGGACCTGAAACGTCCAAAACGCGGTTATTAATTACACTAGTCTGCGATGAAATTCCTGCCTCCAAAGTTTAAATGTTTTTAGGGTATTTTTAGCATGCTGAAATCAAATTCAAGGCCAAAAAGTTCCTATCACGTACCATTTTTTTGTTATTTTTATTTTCTTATAATATATTACGACAATTTACAGCATAATTATTTAAACTGTAATATTTTAACATATGTAGATTTAGTATGTTAGGATATGAAAACCAAATGTATTCAACATATTTTTAAGGTGTTTATGTTGAAAACCAAGGACACTGGATGTTTCTTAGCAGATAGGGGGTGCAAGCATATAAGGAAGTTAGGGCGAAATAACGTGCAGCCTTGTCATTATTTTTATTTGTGAAAGACAGAAATGTCAGCCACTCCTTGGTGAGAGACTGAACTCAACTCGTCTAGTTTCTCTCACATTTCATTAGTTTCTGGAAACGAAACGAAGTCAGTTTGCGGCTTTATTGTGGAGTAGAATGTTGAAAGTTTTTAGTTCAGTAACTAAGTATTTACCATGTTGCATCGAGAATGTCTAAATAATCCAGGCCACTTTTGTTATATAACTTATGTAGAAGATACACATTGCCTAAGCAGAGGTGTATTATTACAGATTTTGTGAAAAAGTCATACCATGCCTATTTTGGAATCAAACTTGGAGACCACACAAAGTATGTAGCCTAGAGTATACACTGAAGAATTTCGTCATTTGATCTTTTGGAGTACCTATGGTTTGGAGAGAGCAGTCGAACCATAGTAATGACTGCTACTTCTGTTCGTGTGATGTGAAGGGGTACGAGTCTAAACATAAAAATCAAATCGGGTATTCAGTTGTTCGGTCAGGCATTTTACCTGTGCCTAATGTACGAATCCCTGTGCGACCAGAAAATCTTAAACAAACATCATTCTATTGGTACTGACAACGTGAAATAGGTTTTAAATACTTTTTCTCCGAAGATGATAATCTCGTATATTGCAGTAATGTGAAAGAATTTATGCTAAAACTTGGACTTCCAAACTATGACCTAAATGAATGGAGACTGTTCATTGATGCTTCCAAGCGAAGTTTAAAGGATTTCCTCCTTCATAACGGAAACATTTTTGGTTCAGTGCCCGTTGCCTATTCAGTGATCCTAAAGAAATCATACACAAATTTGCAACTAAGAACTTACTGTTGTTGCGACTAGACTATAAGAACACTAGTGGCAAGTTTGTGATGATTACAAAGTTCTTACTATATTCCTGGGTCAACAATCTGGTTTTACCAAATTTCCATCCATTCTTTGCCTATAGGATAGTAGGGTACGAGTTGATCACTGGACTATGAAAGACTGGCTACCTCGAAAAAATTTGGAAGTCGGTTGTAAGAATGTTGTGCGCCAAAGCCTTATGAGTTCTTCTAAAGTTGTGCTGCCATCTCTCCACATCAAGCGTGGCTTAATGAAACAGCTTGTAAAAGCTTTAAATAAGTAAGGAGGCTGTTTTAAGTACATATCTGGTGCAGCATTTAAAAAACAGTATGAATGAAAAGGAGAAATCAGCATGGATTTTTTTTGTGAAGGTGTTTTAAAATTTCTTGGCAACAAGGATCCTAATTACCGAAACATTGTGGCTAACACGCTTGAAGCATACAAGGAATTTGATTGTAACGTGAGTATCAAAATTTTCTGTTTTCTCAGCTAGATTATTTCGCCGAAAATCTAGGATTTTTCAGCTAAGAGTAAGATGAACGATTTCACAAGGATCTGCAGGAGTTCGAAAGAAGGTACCAGGGACGCGGGAGCATCAGTATGCTTGGTGATTATTGTTGGATGTTAAAGCGTGAAATACCTGAAGAGAAACATAAAAGAAAGAGGAACAGGAGGACTTTCTCAACTAAGAAGCAAGTGGTGTAATTTTTTGTGTGATACATTGTGCTAACTTATACATCTAATAGTGAAGTAAACAAGACAAAACAAAGCAAAAACACTCTAGTGACATGTATGAACAACCATACACATAATTTCAGCAAGTTGTGTCTTTTAAATATTGCTTTTGAATTTGAAATAAAAAAAGTGAAAGGAAAAAGTTGGTGATGAAATTCACGTAATTATAAAATACATTTAAAGTGATTTTGCAAACAAACCTGACGTGATAGAAGGAAATGGATTGAAAATTCGGATTCAGCACATCGACATTATATAAAATCACATTACTTAGTTTAGACAACAAACACAAAGTTGAAATTCGCAGGCTAGTGTTATTGGTCAAGACAGCGATCATGCAGTAGCGGTCGTAACTTCTCGACGTCCAGCAAGAAGTTCAGAAAATGTCATCATCTGCGAACAGCACCAGGGTTCGCCCTACTATCAACTGTAAGTAAAGTCATCAGTTCAATTCTTGTACTTTATATTTAATTAGTTCGTTTTGGTACTTTAAAATTAACAGCAACTTTGATTCTTCTTAAATCGTTCAATTTCAATATTCAATATTCTATCTGTAATAAATTGATATCTTATTAATAAACTTAGTATTAGTGAATTTCTACACTTGTGATTATTTTGAAAGCCTGAGATCACATTCTAAGTAGGAATCCCTCCTATCCATAAGCAAGTACAGTTTATAAATTATCAGAGAGTTAGGAAGTATAACGCAGTGTCTTATTCGTTTGTGTTATCTTAATAGTAAATTATTATAACTCGCGATTATCTCACAGATAAGCCATCCGCCCTTGTCGTGGCAAGTGGCACGACAAAATACTGGTGTCAGAATTGGTACAATAAAATATTGGTGTCAGAAATGGGCATAACAATACCAATACTCTGTTTGATTTTTAAGTTTATTAACCTACCGATATTATTATTATTATTATTATTATTATTATTATTATTATTATTATTATATGTCGTCAATATAGTTAAGAGTACGGATAAGGATAGTAGGACTACTTATCGAGTAAAACAATGTCAATATTTAGGGTTTTTTCTGAGAAAAGTAGTCATTTGGGACTAATGTTGTGCAGTATTCGAATTTTTTTTATTATACTCTATCCAACGAATAAGCTATTGAAATCTGCACAGTTATATTACGTCTATCTTGTAAGATGCAAAGGTAACGTAGGAATAGAGAAATTTCTAGCGATATAACGGGAATAATAAATATGAATTTATTTAATTGGAAATATGATAGAAGTGGAATTTTGTTATTGATAAATGTGAAATAATTTTTATTTCGTTACTTAACAATGCAGTACAAACCGACAGGTTATGTAGCGTTAATAGGTGGGGTGATGGTGAGATGGTATATGGGGACATGAGTGAAGGAATTCGGCGCTCAATTGATGAAAACAGAAAAGACCAAACCAAGTAATCCCTAGAATCGGGATCTGGTACACCTAGTCTCATAGGACAGAATATAAATATCTCTAACCTTAATAGATATAAAACTCGCTTGAACTATACAGTTAAGGACTCTATTTTATTTATCGATTTGGATTTTAAATCTTGCTGGTTCTGATGTAAAATTCTAAATTATCCGATAGATTTTTAGATTATCGTACGATTTCTACAGTAAACATTCTTGTTGACTGCAGCTTATCTAAATCCCCTTCCGTCTTCGGAGCCTTCCGTAGGGATCTTCTCCTTTTCTACTCCTTTCTTATATATAATTCATGCCTTTCTCATTTCTCGGTCCTTGATCCTTATATTGGCCTTCCCGCGTTTTAAAGCTGTGATGTACGGTAGTCACACACTCGAGAAACTAAAATTTAACTGTGTCATGTCTTATACTTTCTACGTAGTCGCTATAAACATTAAGTAACCTAAATTAAATATCGTTATAACGTAAGCAAATGCAATGAAATATTCAATATTGTGAAATTACTTTTTTGTTCCCTACGTTTTTCTTATATAATTTAATGTTAAAATATTTTAACTTAACGAATTAGTTTTTGCTGAAAAAAATCAGTATAACGAAATAAAAATTTCGTTTCCATGCCGAAATAATCTACCGTTTTATCGATAAATATTTTAAATATAGTTTACAATTATTTAATAAGTGAGGATATATGTTATATTACAATAATAATGCAATTCTATAGTGACCACGTGATCATTAAATCGATGGCTGAGAACCAGACTGTTCTAAGTTCAACTTTTTGTAAGAAAGAAATCTGTGTTTCATTGTGTTCCAGTTCTTGTCTGCTTGTATGAATCGAACAAAATTGTAAATATTCCTCTTCATGAGGTTGCTATGAAGCTATTCCAAATTGTTTCATGAAGCTTTGAATGTCAGGAGCTTAAAATAACTTTCCTGAAAAAAAAAATAGTAAAATGGACTTGGAACAGTCTGGTTCTGGGCCATCGAAATATCTGGGTAATGTAGTATGTCTAGTATAATGCAGATGTCTCTGAATTCTCTTTTAGTTTTTCATGTAGTTCCTTTGTCCTCCCCATTTGGTTTCCGTCTACCAATCACAGCTCACTAATTCCGAAACAAGGCGCTTCCATTCACAGTTTACAAATCTTACAACATGGCACCTGTTGTCCTGCAAAGTGATTAATAAAACTTGGAATTTTGTACTTTCCCAGTGTCTTCCGTTCGAAATTTTCTTTTCAAATGCAATGCTAATTCAGCTTTTTGTTTTATTTAGGGATATTTTCCAGAACTACATGCAAAATATGAGGAATTTACGGCGAAAATAGAGGTAAATAAATGGTATCCTGAAATAACTACTGAAGCTCTCCTGGCGACGTGATAATTCGAAATTTTCTCGGGCTTCCAGCCAGGTCATAAGTTGGTGATCCTTTTTTTTTTTCTTTAGAAAAAATGATGTATTTCAATAATAACGAAATTTCACTACAAGGAAGTAATTTCAGATGTTTCTAGGATTTCGTTATGTATTCAAATTTCATTATAAGCTGGTTACTGAAACCGTTTTTACAGATTCTTAAAAACAAAGCATGAATGAAAAATGGCATAATATAAAAAAACTTAGCTTGTATCATGTATACAGACTTTAGTATTACACATAAACCTACATTTAGGTCAAAATTACATAAATTCTTGCTTAACAGATTAATTACTAATATATATTTTACTTATAATGACACTAACATCCATCCGTTCTTATTATTAACATTAATTTCTTTAAATAGAATAAAAAATCTCTAATGTCAAAATCTCATTACATTAATATTATTCTCGTTGTATCAATGTATTTTAGATGTATATTTTGCTCCCTTTAACATACGTAGTTCCAGTAAGCTACTATTAAACTAATTCTCATCATTTAACTAACTGTCTCAACTTAATTTTAATTCTTTACGTATTACATATAGACTGAATTTAATTACATTAGCTCATAAATTTATTACTTTTTTCGTATAGGCTTTATCTCAAATTAAAGAGATACTAGTCGTTAAAAATCAACTCAAGGATAATGCTGTAGAATATTTAGTGTATTTTAAATATCTATAATTTAAATATGTATGCCACTATTGCATTCATTAAGGCTGGTTGAGTGGAAGAGAAGGCCTTATAACCTTAGCTATGCCATCGAAAATAAAACATTCTATTCTTTTCTACGTTTAGAGTTACCTGTACATATACAAATTTGTTTAATTACTTTCTTTGTACTGAATGAATTTCTACAGGATCCGCTATATTTGTTGTCATACTGATATGTTACTCGACCAAGGCGAGTGGAGCCGCGGGAGTAATGTGAACTATCGCGATGCGGTATTACGAACGCAGGAGCAGTAGCGCCACGGCTCCGGGCTGCAGGACTCCACTGGCCTTGGTCGAGTAATAACATGAGTACATCAGGGGTATCAAATACTTGTGCATTCAATCGATATACATTTGTTATTCTTGTTTGATATTGTCTGTATATATTTTTGGGTAAATCGCTGGATATTGACAAACGGCACGCCAAAATAGTTTTCTTGATAATATTCCCTCTAAGAATCTGTTTCCGTAAGTAAAAAAATTGTTTACTGTCTTACAGTAGTTTCTTCCATATATTGTGATTAAGGTTCGGTCTTGACCTGCTTCAGGCTAAGTAAACACTACTCCCTTCCACTAGCTAAAACTCTACTTACTGGGAAGAGCTCTCCCCACCTACTAGCTTAAACATCAATAAGTGGACAGTACAGCCGATAGGAACTGAATATACGTCGCCACTACTGTCGGCTAGTTAGAGGAATGGTTATAAACAAAACGAACGGACAAAGGAGCCTATCCTGATACAGCTACTTTATCTGAACCTTAATTAAGATACGCCTCTCATACCGCATGCTCAGCGGTATTTTCTGTTATAAGTCACGCACTTTTGTCGCGAAATCGGCTGCTGGTTCTACGGTAGCAGCTTTAGTTTCTGAAATATGTTTAGCATGGAAAATGTTTATAAACGACTTAAACATTAATACATGTTTCATTTTATCTGTATCAAAAAATATGTTGAAAGTGTCCTACTCATGGAAATATACTGTTCACCATTCAAAGACAATTAGGTAAAATGCAATCAGTCAATTACAAAAAAATATCGGGCGTCGGAAACCGCACACCTAAATTTGCTACCTGGATTTCTGTCATATAGGAACTGCACACCAATATTTTCTACCTGGATCACGGTCATATGGAAACTGCACACCAAAATGTTTTCTACCTGCTTTGCCGATACTGTATATAGTTTTAAATTATCAAATTGTTTTAATTTTTTTTTCGAAATGAAGCGTTTGCTTACATCTGAAAGTGAACGGGGAAATATAGTGCCGCTATATGAGGACTGTAAATTTGATAAAGCCAAGGAATTGAAAAAGTATGAAGTGATGTGGAGGTGTTGTGTTAGAAAATGCAATGTGAAAATTTATAGCTTGCTGAAAAATGTGGAAGTTATTAGAGAACGCGGCGGGCATAACATGTGGTGGACATTAGGAAATTAAGTCGCCAAATAATTAATGCAGCTACGAAAAGAAAAGCCAGTTTTTACAGCAGTCATCCTTCATTATATAAATTCGTGAATCAACTTTTGGATACTTACATTAAACTGCAAAGCAATGAAGGAAAAAAATAAGTAAAGTTTCAATGTAAAATCAGTCAAATGCAAAATAAACATATTTAGTAAATTGTGTAGTTTCAGGGTAGGATTAGTAAACCCTCGTGAATCAGTGTGCAGTGTCCGGATAGTATTAGTGGGTCCCTCGAGAAGCGGTGTGCAGTTTCCGGATCAAAGTGTGCAGTTTCCACCTACCCAAAAATTTATAAAAGAATTGTTTGCACTGTCTTATGCACGAATAAGTACGAATGGGTGCACCATGCAACGTCAGACAAACGCCCTTGAACTTCGGCGCGTACGATAGGCGCACTGTGGGAGGTACGTTCTGTGATAGCATATAGGAAGACTCTTCTTTCTCATTTAACAAAGTAAAATAGTAGGCCTACTAGCGCTGTCTAACGCTTCGCGAACGGCACTCGTGCCCCGAGGCTAGACTGAGGCGTGGTATCAAATTCTGCTTCAGGTCCTAAAATGTTTATTTTTTTAGTACTTCTCCAACTAGACTCCAAATGTCAGCTAATCTTGTAAAAATTTCTCGGACGCATACCGCCAAAATTTAATCTCACGTTTATCAGTTCTATTGACGCTAGATAACCAACCACGCAACTAATGCTACATCATTAAATAAACAGTAATTATAAATGAAAAAAGAGGAATTAAAACCAGATATTGCATATATTACAGTCTAATTACTCTGTGTGAAGTTTGAGTCATGTATGTTTTGCTTTGAATGTAAACACGTACCGGTAATGGGAAGCATCCATTTGAATCTTGCCGTGTTGTGTGTTGCAGTGAGCGCTTCTCCCAACGTTCCCACAAAGGAAGTTGTGAAATAGAGGGTAGGGGTTAGACTAGACTAGCAAGGAAAGAAGAGATACAAAGTCCACGTCTGTTTGATCTCAAGTCTTTTCCAGGAAACATAGTTCTCCAATATCCTAACGGAATGCAAGGGCGATACAAGGCTTTACTTCATGCAGAACAGGATTTGAGGGGAAAAAAGTTTCTTGTAGATCCTTAGTGATTGGTTTTACAACAGCAACGCTATAAAAATACACAAAATACCGCAAAAAGGCGCCTGTTAATATCAAGTTCGATAGAAAGTCATTCAGTATGGTCGTTATGTTATGTTTTTACTTTCTACTTGTACGAAGTACAAAGGGAAATTATGATCCAGACTTCACAGTGTTCAACACGGTACTATTAGCACCGTACTATATAATATAATAGATACTCAACGCTTCGAACCTAGTTATAAGTCCCAGTATCACAAAACTTAGGGAAATTAGGAATTTATCTGCTGTAACCCTTATCAAAAGCTATTCTACAAAACTGAAAAAATATCGACAGGTGTACAGCTTTACTATGCTGCATATCTTTACGTAAAACTGAATGGGATCACCTGTCGACAGGTGCATAGCTTTAATAATGCTAACATCCTAATGTACAGTAGAGCTACGTCTTGGTGTGGTCACCTGTCGATAGGTGCACAGCTGTACTGTGCTACATATCTTTACCTAGTAGTAGCAGTAGCAGACGTAGTCGTAGTAGTAGTAGCATCAGTAGTAGTAGTATCATCAATAGTAGTAGTAGTAGTAGAATCAGTAGTAGTAGTAGTAGTATTAATGTAATATTAGTAGTAGTAGGAGTAATAATAGTAGCAGCAGTAGCAGTAGCAATAGCATCAGTAGTGGTAGTAGCATCAGCAGTAGCAGTAGCATCAGTAGTAGTAATAGTAGTAGGAGTAATAGTAATAGTAGTAGCATCAGTAATAGTAGTAGGAGTAATAGCAGTAGCAGCAGTATTAGTAGTAGCAGCAGTAGCAGTATCAGCAGTAGCAGTAGCAGTAGCATCAGTAGTGTTAGTAGCATCAGCAGTAGCAGTAGCTGTAGCAGTAGCAGTAGCAGTAGCAGTAGATGCAGTAGCATCAGTAGTAGTAGTAGTAGTAGTAGTAATAGCAGTAGCAGCAGTATTAGTAGCAGTAGCATCAGTAGCATCAGCAGTAGCAGTAGCAGAACAGCAGCAGTAGTAGTATTACATACATACAATATCCTGCATCTCCCTATAGGGAGCATAGGACCACAACAAAAGGGCGCCATTTTGACCCATTTGCTGCCAAGGGCTTCATTTCTCTCGAGTTTTTCCCTAGATTAATAGTAGTATTACTAGTAGCTTTATTTTTCCTAACAGAGTTAAGACCACAAGACCTTTTCTTCTACTCAGTCAGGTTTAATACATATTTATAGCCTAAATGAAATATATAGTATACATAAAGTAATAGAAAACAAGACAACTTAGAAGTAGACACCTACGAGAATAAAAATGAAATAAATTGTACGGTTACATTTACCAAAATTAATCCCATAAATGATTTAAGGGAGAAAACATATGAGGATATAAACAAATTGGATGATGTACTATTGCTTGAAATAACCTAGACAGTTATATATAATATTAGGTATATCAGATACATAGGCAGAATATGAACTTGTTACTGACTATGTAAATTAGGTAGGCCTACTTGAATTAAACTAAGGAAAATACTTACATAATAACGGTGACATAAAATTAATGTTACATGGAGAATATGAGTAGGTTACAAGACATAGAGAAATACGTGTGGGTGGAGAATACAAGGATAACGGAAAGACAAGAAGTTCAATGGGGAGATTGGAAAGACAAAGAGAACAAGGAGAATACGAGGTATAAAAAGGAATAATGGGGACGACAAGAATAACAAGGGAAAACAAGGTGAATATGGTTAATGTACGGAGAACAAGGGAAACACTAAAAGAACAACTGAAACACAAAGAGAACAAAAGAAATAGGAGAACAAAGATAATACAAAAAGAACAATCGGAGTAGAAGAAAAATAATGGGAATACAAGGAGAACAAAAAAATTAAAGAAATTTTAGTGAGATATAAACAGAACAAGGAGAATGCAAGCGGAGCAAGGGAAGACAAAGAGAACAAGGGGAAGGCAAGAAGTACGAGCTACGAGGTTGCTGTTTAAGTTAAATAAATTCTGAAGTAAGGCCCCGTATCTATTGAGGAGAAACACATAGTTCTACACCAAAAGGGATGAACAAGGGGAACGGATTGAGAACACGAGGAGAACAAGGTAGATGGTTGAATTTCTATTTGACGTTCAAGTTACTCTCCCAATACCTAGCAAGGAGAAAGACGTAGTTCTACGTAAAATGTAGTATTATAATTTTGGGAGAAAAAGCCTATTTCGAGATTTTCACCCAAATTCATATTTTCAGCATTCTTGACGCCGAAAAAAAATTTCTTTTTACTACGTGTGAACTAACCGGATTTTGTTCATAATCATCACCAGGCAGCGCATTTCTGTTCCCAAACGTTCAGCGGCTGGAATAGTTTCTTCTGGAGCATCTATTACATCACGTGAACGCTGAGCAGGATAGAATTGCTAGCAGGTACGGGAAGTCATGGACTATGAATCATAGTACAGGGACATCATTTTATTTTTACTAACATTTTTAATATTAACCTGGCTATACCTTTCTATTAACGATTGAAACAGGAAACACAGTTTGCTACCCTTTCCACGACGGAGTTCGATGATACTGGCGTAAAATACAAATCACTTTACTAGGTATAGGAGGGAAGAAAAGTAGGTCATCCATTTATGTAAACTAGGAAATATCGCGATTCTGAGTCTGATAATTTTTAATGGGTTTTTGTTTAATCAAAATACAGTACTGTATTAACACTTAGTGTTTTTACACACGAACTGAGCTATCCATTCGGACGTATTAATTATGCAGTGTACATTGTACTGTTAAAGCACATTAGCGTACAATATAGAGAATGAAGTTAAATTGAAAAATAATCATAATATGGATATTTAAACACATTTTAGAAAATGGTGGCCGTTCATTTCGATACAGGCTTCAGTTCTTTTGTGCATATTATCGCACTATAGACTATTCCAATTACCAGTTTCGTCCTTCGTACGAGTAACTCATGTTAAAATAATTCTGTACCTACTCTATAAAAGAGTACCTTACGTACTGTAAATTCAATCTTCACTTCTGCCCGATCCGAAAAGATAAAATCACTCAGAAATGCTATCTACTGTCCGTCCAAGTGGTTTTGTCCTAAGGTCGTAGAAAGGGGGGGGGGAACACGTGACAGTTAATTACTTAAGGAGGCCCTTTTATTTAAGTTATTTTAAACACTTGAATAATATTACGTAGATGTCGAATTCCTAACAGAAATTAATGTTTTCAGAAAAGAGCTAAGATAGCCCAGCTACTAGACTTAACAGAGGGGCGAACAGAAGCAGGTGGGGGAAACCGGGATGCGACATAGGGAAACGGACGACAGTACCCGTACGAAAATATGATTCAATATTGAAAGCTCTTTCGTCACTGGAAAATGCGAACATATTATTTTCTGAAACGTACTATAATCAGTAATTCAGTACTGCTTACGCGCCCTCGGCTCTGTGTCGTGAACGGTTGGAAGTTTACTAGTACAGCGGGTGGGAGTGAAGTACATTCCAAAACTCAGGTACAATAAAAATTGAAGTAAAAATAAAATTATGTCCCTGTACAATATAGGCACTCCATCGTCAATGTTGTTTAAGTAAAACTCTAGTTACTACTACATTGTGATCTGATTCTAATACTGAGTAAGTTGTATTTTCATTCAGACTTTTGTGTTAATTTATCAATCTATGTTATATTGTATTTCATTTTGATCTGTATTTTTTTTTTTCAAATAATTTTGTAAGTGGGCTCGTCTCTAAACACAAGTTTGTCCCTTTCCGATGTAGATAGAAATTAATTTAATTAAACTTTTGTAAAATATAATTTTCTGACAGCAATATTTCTTTATTACTTCCTTTAATTAATGTGTATCATGTTTACTATTATGTTCTATAGTATATTATGTTGTAGATAGGTACTAGTTCAGTATTATTATCGAACTAATTCGATTTTGTCGTATGTAGCACTAATTTTTGTAGAGCGCTAGTGTCGCAGTGTTAATGCGTTTGGGTGGTTAAAAAGTAGCTTCACAGACCATTTTAATTTAGTAGCAATTCCACTTACAGGTGTCATGCTCCATTATTATTATTATTATTATTATTATTATTATTATTATTATTATTATTATGATGTACCGAACTAGTTATACCTTTCGTAGCGTCCTGACGTAAGTATTTAGGGTCAGAGTTTAACCCTAAAATTCCAGGATGTACTAACCGATAACTTTCTTAAGTTGTTTGGGAACGAAAATGCGCTGCCTGGTAATCACTAATAAGTTAAGTTATGCTCGAGTCATTTTTTTTTATAGATTTTAAGCACATGGAGTACATTAATGTTCATTAAAACTTTCATCATAATTGATACAACAGTCCTATGTGGGCCCTGGCATCTTCTCAAGTTTTCTCCATTTTTCTCTATACAATGCCATACTCCTCCAGTTCTTAATCCGAAGACCCCTTATATCTCGTCTTGCAAAATCTTCACATCTCAACTTTGGTCTTCAGCTTTCATAGTTCCTTTTGGCATTGCATTAAAGACCTTGTTAAGTCATGGAAATGGTGGTGAACGAAATAAATATTGGGGCACAACTTATCAGATGATAGATAAAATATATATCGTATGTGGAGATTAAGGCTGGTATTCATAGTCGAAACTTTCGATTAAAGTGTCCTTTGGAAGACGCAAAGTATCCCTTTTCCGTTGCACAGTCGACACTTTGGTGCAAAGGGACACTTTGGATGAAAGTGTAGTTCCGACCACACTTTGAGCTGAAAGTGGCACTTTGTATAAAAATGGCGGACGTCTTGGAAATTGTCGAATTATTAGAACGTGCGGAAGAGATGGCACAATTAGTGGACAATGTACAAATTAGAGATAGGCCTAAAGACAATCCCGTGGAATTTTATAATGATATAGAATTAAAAAAAAACGGTTCCGATTTGATAAAGAAACTTACTGAGATTGCTTATATTTTCGATGACTGGTTGACAAAAACGAATAATAGACGTTTGCCAGTGCCTCCAATAATACAGTTATTGACTGCATTAAAATTCTATCCTACAGATATGTACCATACATTAATATATATAATATTATAGTTCAGGTATTTCTGTAGTAACATTCGTATATTTATAACCTCAATTCGATGAAGTGATATGTAGGTAGATATGTCTATGTAACCTATTTTTTATTACTGAAACGAATTTTTTAACTTAAATAATATTAAACTAACTTCAATCTAATGTAGGCATAATTATTTTAAATTAGCATTGAGAGACCTCACGTGTCTGCCTTCTAAGCAGATTCCATAATTATATTGGGTTTAAAATGATTTTGATTTTTGTTGACTACCTGTATTTTGAGATAAGATTTATCTTGGTGTTGATATAATCATTACTGTTTTGATACCGGTAATATATATTTTCACGCCGGTAAGCAATACATCTACTGTCTCTAGTTCATGTGCAGTCATAACCTCACCATGAAAAGAGATCTCATACTATTAGGCCTATTTTGTTTTGCATTATAGAAACATTTGGCATTCAAAATATTCCTGAAGAGCAGGCAATAATGGAAACGAGAGAGAGAAAATAGTAGTAGAAGTAATAATAATAATAATAATAATAATAATAATAATAATAATAGCAGTAGTAATGTGTTTATCTCATTCTTTTTTTACTTCTATTCACTATTCACTAAAAAGACAAACATGAAAATAACGGAAATAACACGATATATCAATGAAGCAGATACGTATAAAACCTAACCTAACGATATAAATTTAATGATTACACCTACTCAGTCTAACTTAACCTAACTATATAAACTAATAGAAGATACGTAGGCTACAAAATCTAACCGAACTGTATAAATCAGTGGAACGGGTACATACAAAATCTAACTTAGCGACATAAATTAATGAAAAAGATATGTACAGAACCTAATCTAACTATATAAATTAATGTATCAGTTATGTACTGTACAAAACCTAACCTAATTTCACCAGCAGTATCACTAACTGTTTAATAAAACGCTATATATCTGAACTGACTGAAATAATCTAAACTATCGGCAACAAAAGCTGGAAACTGAAATAAACAACTTTAAATATATATTTTCTTCCTCGCGCAATCAATAGGCTCCCAATTCAAATTACAAGCATTGTAATTTGTAGGTTATACGTCATTAATTTGTTATTGTTTGTTCACTTGTTTTGAAAGGCATTGTGGGACTTCTATTACCAACCAAATTGTAACTCTACACAATGCTGGCGTAAAGTGACACTTTGTGAAGTGCACTTCTTCAATCGTCTATGAATACCACTAATATGAAAGAGCCACTTTCGTCAAAAGCGTCACTTTGCAAAGTGGTGATATAAAGTGTCGACTATGAATACCAGCCTAAATGAAAGACGGAAAACAGAAAACATTGAAGAATGCTGGATTTGCAGTGAAAGGCCTGGCCTTGCGTAGGAAACTATGAAAGAATGAACGAACGTGCGGATTGTATTATTATTTGAGATTCTATTTCTATCTTTAATTAGACACAGAAAAAAACCTTAACAGTTGCTTCAGGACACCTCGTACGGATTTCGTTATCTAGGGTTCCTCTTCCTCTTGGTGAAACACGGTAGTTTAGGGACATTTCTTTATTGCTGTTTTATTATTAGAGCCCGGATATTTCGGCATTTATAACAGTAATAATAGGCAGGCAAAAGGGCAATAAAAACGTAAAAAAGGGGCACAATAATCTTTGAAAAGAGGCATTATACATTTTAAAAAGGCATAATGTATTTTAGAAATAAATTTAAATTATATCAACATAACTCACATATTTACTTCGTAGGTGACACATGTTGACTTACAATACACTTTTTTCGTGATTAACTGTCTTTTCACAAACCTTACATAGCAAAACTGTTCCATCGGTTGAAAACACATGAGCACCAAATTCATTAACGTAAGCATGAAGTTTGCATTTCAATGGTTTACTGAATTTAGGCATTCTAGCTAATCGATCTTATACTTTCTGTCACCCGATAATAACTGACTATTCCCCACTCAAATTTCTTTCTCCTACAATAATAAACACGTGTATCACAAAATTGTAACATCAAGATTTGAAAATATGAAAGCAAACAATTGGAAATTCTACGTGACAACTTCTATGTAGAGATGGGAACGATATATCGGTTTTTACGAAATACCGATATTTTCGTTTCGATATATTGATATCGAAAATTTGATTCAATATATCGTATAATATATCGGTTTTCTCATAAATTTATCGGTTTTTTTATATTTGTTTTTGTTTTTGTGGAATTATTATGAACAACAAAATCCACACTAGTTAACTCTGATAATTCCCTGAGAGATGGCGTTAATGAAAGTGGACAGTTACATAATTGTGCAATCTTGAAATATCCAATCCAATCAATGCCTTTCTCTGATTGGCTGGTCTAGAATTCGAATTCAAACTATTTAATATTTAATATGAGATTGAGACGGGAGGTTTATCTACTACTGTTTTAGTATTAATGTTCCTGCAAGGCAGGAGCAACTGCCACTCTGAAAAGGAACCGTTTGACTTCAAAACTTTTATTTCTATGTTTTTAAATGGAAGGAGAGACAAGGATATAATACTGGTTTGAGATTTGTTTACGGCTAAGATTTCTATGCATTGACATTGTTTTCTTATTATATATTTTAGTACATAAACATTTTATCCCATAACCACCACCACCACCACCACCACCACCACCACCATTGATATTTGGAATGTTGGAGTGTAACAATAACTTGCAATGGGAACTTACTATAGAAGGTTTGTATCAAATCAATTGTGAAGTTTGTTAAAACTTGTAACATTCTAAGTACTGTTTATTTACGTTTAAAAATGAATACAAGTACTGTTTACTTACATTTAAAAATGAATACAAGAACTGTTTACTTACATTAAAAAATGATTACGTTGTTATCTAGAAAAGAGCATTATATTTGTATCCTCGATTGAATCCTATAAAAAAAAAAAGAATAATTGAATTGTGGATTGGAATAAACTGATGGGGATCCTAAAGAAAATTGACGTGGATTGGAAAAAGAGAAGGCTTTTCAGTAACCTACAAATGAAATAACGAGTCAAAGGAGAATAAATGTCAGAATCAAGTGAAATAGGGAGAAGAGTACGACAAGGATGCCCTTTATCACCTACACTGTTCAACATCTACTTCGAGGATTTAGTGAAGAACTGTTTTCAGAACATGGGAAGAGTGATAGTAGGAGGAAGAACAATAAAGTGTTTAAGATTTGTTGATATGGCGTTGTTAGATGATACTAAGGAATAAGCTACTGGAGCTAAATAAGAGCTGTGAGCAGTATAGAATGAAGATAAATGCCAACAAGACGAAAACCATGGTCATAGGAAGAAAAATAAAGAAGGTAAACTTGTGAATTCTAAATGAGGCAGTAGAGCAAGTGGAAAACTTCAAATACTTGGGGTGTACTATAAGCAGTAACATGAACTGCTGCAAAGAAGTAAAAAGGAGAATAGCAATGGCAAACGAAGCTTTTAATAGAAAAAGGAGCATCTTCTGCGGACCTCTGAAGAAAGAACTAAGGAAGAGACTAGTGAAGTGCTTTGTGTGGAGTGTAGCATTGTATGGGGCAGAAACATGGACATTACTAAGAAGTGAAGAGAAGCTAATAGAAGCATTTGAAATGTGAATATGGAGAAGGATGGAGCGTGTGGAATGGACAGACAGAGTAAGAAACGAAGCTGTGTTGGAAAGAGTGGATGAAGAAAGAATGATGCTGAAATAGATCAGGAGGAGGAAAAGGAATTGGATCACTGGCTGAGAAGAAACTGCCTACTGAAGGATGCACTGGAAGGAATGGTGAACGGGAGAAGAGTTTGGGGCAGAAGAAGATATCAGATGATAGACGACATTAAGATATATAGATCATATGCGGAGACAAAGAGGAAGACAGAAAGTAGGAAAGACTGGAGAATGCTGGGTTTGCAGTGAAAGATCTGCCCTTGGACAGAATACTATGAATATGAATATGTATGTATGTATGTATTTATGTATGTATTTCAAAGAGGAAGACAGAAAATAGTAAAGATTGGAGAAAGCTCTGTTTGCAGTGAAAGACCTGCCTTTGGGCAGAACACTATGAATGAATGAATGAATGAATATTTCAATGTCAAATACTGACCCATATTATAGAGTTCACTTAACACTTTCCCATTGTATCATTTAAGCTCATCTTACCTCCACCATAATTTTGATTTAGGTTAGGAACTACGTAACAATTATGGTATTGAAAATGTATTATGCAAATTAAGCTTTCAGGAATAACTCCCTGTAAAGTTAATTTGAATAATTTCGAGGGAAAAATTGTTCCGGGGCCAGGTATCGAACCCGAGACCTTTGGTTAAACGTACCAACGCTTTCCCACTGAGCTACCCGGGAACTCTACCCGACACCGATCCAATTTTTCCCTCTATATCCACAGACCTCAAAGTGGGCTGACAACCGTCAAGCAACCAACATTTGAGTGCACACTAACTCTGTGTGACTTTAAATTGTGGTTTTCTGTTACGTACAGTGACGTGTATTATGCAAATTAAGCTTTCAGGAATAACTCCCTGTAAAGTTAATTTGAATAATTTCGAGGGAAAAATTGTTCCAGGGCCGGGTACTGAACCAGGGACCTTTGGTTAAACGTACCAATGCTCTCCCACTGAGCTACCCGGGAACTCTACCCGACACCGATCCAATTTTTCCCTCTATATCCACAGACCTCAAAGTGGGCTGACAACCGTCAAGCAACCAACATTTGAGTGCACACTAACTCTGTGTGACTTTAAATTGTGGTTTTCTGTTACGTACAGTGACGTGTATTATGCAAATTAAGCTTTCAGGAATAACTCCCTGTAAAGTTAATTTGAATCGATACCCGGCCCCGGAACAATTTTTCCCTCGAAATTATTCAACCCACTTTGAAGTCTGTGGATATAGAGGGAAAAATTGGATCGGTGTCGGGTAGAGTTCCCGGGTAGCTCAGTGGGAGAGCGTTGGTACGTTTAACCAAAGGTCCCGGGTTCGATACCCGGCCCCGGAACAATTTTTCCCTCGAAATTATTGAAAATGTGTTGTTTGTCGTTGCAATTTTACATTTAATCTTTTGACTGTCATGATGTTAATTCCAGTGCTAATAAGGAATAAGCTATAAAAATTTAAGTTTATTGTAATAAACGTACACCTACAAATTGCATTAGTATCTATTCATTTGCTTACGAAATAGCGATATATCGAATCGTTTCGGTATACCGATATATTTTCTGCAATATATATCGTTTATCGAAATTAGGTTTGCAATATATTGCAATATCAATATATCGGTATTTAAATTATTTCCACCATCTCTACTTCTATGAGAACGAGCTTAATATTTAAAATTATAAAGCTGATTGTTGGTATCGTGAAGACTTTACAATATTATATTTGTAACTGTGGATTGTCGATCATTATTCATATTACACCAATAGTATTAAGGCACGATTATTTAGCAGATTAAGCACCGAAATAATTTACTTTTATTTACTATTGTTAGTAAAGTTCGTCATTGTTTCAAATATTTTAATTTCATACACATCACATTAGAATTAATTAGAAAATTGCGAATAAACAAGAAATATTGCTTTAAATCTACAAAAAAAGGCATTTATTAGTAAGAAACACCTTGAAAAGGCTAAATAGGCAACATAAAAATTGGCCCTATCACTTTGGTTTACTCCAAATCACATTTATATCTATGCAAATAATGATTTACTTTCACCCAGTAAAAATGGATTTTGCCAAACATCCGGGCTCTAATAAATTACGTAAAGTAGTGTATTACTTGGTTTTATTGAGGAATTACTTGTCAATAAGTTTATTACGCACAATATATTTAACTTTATTTCAATCGGTAATTATGCAAGGAATTATAGGATGGGGTAGCTCATTTAAATCCAATTTTAATCCACTTTATTTATTACAGAAGAAAATAATTAAAATATGTCTTCATAAACCTATTGATTTTCCATCCCAGAATTTATTTTTAGACTTTAATGTACTTAACGTAAGACAAATTTATTATATTGTATTAATAAAATGCATACATAAAAATCGAAATAATTTTGAATTGTATTCTCATAGTTATGAAACAAAAGGTATGAATTCTTTAAGATTGTTTGAACCAAAATGCAACACTGCTACAGTATTTAATCATAGTAGTAATTTAGGCCCAAGAATATATAACAAATTTATATTTAAATATCCTAATCTTGTCAATTCTAATAGTTCTAGTATTAAATTAAAAAAGTTATGTATGGATTTTATAAAAATTGAAAAATTGTAAATTTAAATTTATATACTATAATTGCATAGTAGACATAAGACAAATTGTATTGCATAATTATTAATTTCAATTCAGGAATCTGCCCCTGAGCACGAGTTCTGCTCTTTCAGGGGCGAGCTAAAGTTTTTCTGTATATGTTATATTTTATGTTGCAATTATTAGCAAAATAATAAATAAATAAATATTCATTATTATGTACAAGTTGTAATTCATTATTGATGCGTATCTTCGGAAATGTGTAACTTATTTGAAAAAAAAAAATGGAACCGAGAAATTGGCTTCGGAAAAAAGATTCGGGAAAACTATAATTCGGAAAAATTCCATTCGGAAAAATGGATGGGAAGGAAATGTCGGACTATCTGCAGAACGCGTTACCAAGTTGTCTGTACAAACTTCGTGTTTAATAAATTGATAAAATGAGAAAGTGACAGTGTCTCAGTTCAGACACGAATCTGTGGCTGCCACTTGGGCAAGGATTCGAATAAATCTCTCCACCCGCAGCAAGACGTGCTCGCGTTAATATGTACTAAAACTTGAAGGAGTGTCGATCCCCACCTCCTTCCAAGAGGGGAGGTGCAGGGTGTGGAATAAAGCGTGCTACTGTACGCGCGGAGGGGAACAGCTGGGCTCAGATGGCGCGCGATACATCATTAGCAGAGAAGAAACAAGAGGGGCTGAAATATATGAAGGCATTAACCGCCGGATGTCTAGGTCACATACAAACAACTCCTACACATTGAAATGTTCCAAAATAATTGAGCTTGGGGCGCTAACCAGAAAAAAAAAGACATAGCTTATAGGGGCATTCGTCTTTTGTACATAATCGCTGTACTGTATGGGGGCCTCAGAGCAAAGAAATGTATATCGCACAAAGGACTCGGTTTTGAAATAAGCAGCGCGAATTAACTCCTTTTGAAAAGTGCCGTTCAAAGAGCGGGAAAGATCTGTTGAATAGATGCGGTTATTATGATATTATTTTACGACATTTTTCACCCCTTATGTTACTCGGAGCTTGTAGAAAATCTGTTAGCTTATATACGTATATACAGGGTGATTCGGAACTTATGTTACTCTACACCTGTAGAGTAATGGTTAGCGCTTCTGACCGCAAAATCAGGTGGCTCGGATTCGATTCCCGATCGGGGCAAGTTACCTGGTTGAGGTTTTTCCGGAGTTTTCCCTCAACCGAATATGAGCAAATGCTGGGTAACTTCTGGTGCTAGACCCCGAATTCATTTCACCGGCATTACCACCTTCATCTCATTCAGATGCTAAATAACCTAAGATGTTGATAAAGCGTCGTAAAATAACCTACTTAAAAATAACTTACGTTACAGAAGAATATGGTATATAGAAGTACTAAAACAGACATTTTTCATTGATCAATGTGTGTCCTATCTCGCACTGATACATCGCTTCACTTGTTTTAGTGTTATGACTAGACATTGGATGCGGGATGACTTATCGTTGAATGTATGTGCACATTTACTATGTTACATTTTTTCATTCAGACCATTGGCTGAACAGGTTTTAAACGTAAACAGACGAAGTCAACATGCTACTGTATCTCCATACAGTCAGAAGGAAAAGAAAAATAACGTACTGTAGAACATACCTTGCAAGGTTCAGTCCTCGTCATCATTGATGATTGATTGATCATTTTAAATTTAATTAACCTGCTTGTTTTGTATTATACATATAGCTCAACTGATGAATGATCGATTGCGTTTGTAAATTTAATAATCTGATTGGGTATGTATTGTATACTTTTAGTACAGCCATCGATGTAGATCAGTCGGCAGACTCGCTGGGCTGCTGACCACGAGCTGCGTTCGGGATTGGGTTCGATCCCCCTTTGGTCTCATTGAATGGTTTCTTCCGAGGTTTTCCCCAGCCGTGGGACTGAAGCCGGATGGTCTATGGCGAGTCCTCGGCATCACTTCATTTCACCCCTTTGATTTGATTACCTGGTTGGGTTTTTCGGAGGTTTTCCCCAACCAAAAGGCAAATTCCGGGTAATCTTTTGGCGAATCCTCGGATCTCACCTCATCATTGTGGAAAATTACTAAATTGTAAAACTGTAAAAATTGTAAAATATTGTAAAAATTGTAATTGTAATATTGTAAAATTTTGACTTGTTCCACATCTTAAAGCTTCATTGCTCATGTAAGATCTATGGAATATAATAAATGAATGAATGAATGAATGAATGAATGAATGAATGAATGAATGAATGAATGAATGAATGAATGAATGAATGAATGAATGGATGGATGGATGGATGGATGGATGGATGGATGGATGAATGAATGAATGAATGAATGAATGAATGAATGAATGAATGAATGAATGAATGAAGGAATGGTGCAATTACCAGCGTTGCAATAAACGATGATATATTCTCGTAAGTTGTCGAAGCTGAATCGTCTTCACCTATCGCTTAAACAGTTTTTGTATCGAGAGAATTTCTGAAGAAAACTTCTAAAATGGGGATCACTCAATTTCTTTAGAGGAATATTTGTACTGAGCATCATGTTGCACGTGTCGTTAGACCCGCACAACTAAATGATGATGATGATGATGATGATGATGATGATGATGATGATGATGTAGATGGTTCCTCAGATTTCATTTCAACGCATTTCCTGTGCGATGTACTGTTGCAATGTTTCTCTATATCCTGAGTTGTTCTGGTTTTTATTTCAATTTTACATACATTACACACGATATTGTCTTCGTTAATACATAAAATGTCACTCTCATACTTCTTAATAATTATTGCATTTCGTATCTCTGAGCGAATTTAACGTTTTGCCATTATGAATGGATCAGCACAACATATTCAACGCGTACTAAATACTTGAGCAGGATAACACAACTGCAATGTTACTATGAACAGATCGGGGTTCATTCATTTTGTACGCAAAAGATGGACGGCGCGGCACGTGCCATATACTCTGATACGAAACAACTTCACTTTTCCTTAAGTCATCTCGCATCCACTGTCTAATTATGACTGTTTTCCACATTGTAATTGTTTGTTCTTGCTATGCGCATTGATTCGTCATTGTCTGTTGTTTTTAGGTACATTTATTCCAAGCTCAGTCATCAAAAGAGTCAACATTAAAAAATGGACCGTTAAGACCTGAGAGAACTAGTCGACATGCATTTGGTTTTTGCATCAAAACGCAGTGATACCCCAGTTCGCAAGTTGTGTGTTTTTCACTGACTATTACACTTTTACTACGTCATACTAGTTTTGACCAATAAAACGGTACGAAAGGACATCTTTCAACCAATCATGGCTGTTTATCGCACAATTTTATCGCGTCCCTAGCATTTGTTTAATTTGATCGCGTCCCTAGCATGTGCTTGTTTTTATAACTACCCTAGCATTTGTTTCTTTGTTTGCCAACATTTCAAACTGCACTGGTTTGGACGTCAAAAAACAGAAAATTACAAACCACTCCACTCGATGGACAGCGGTTTCAAATATGACTCGCATTGTCATTCAAGAACAAGAATTAATAAAGATCACTGGCCATAATTATGCATCTTCCTTGAAACCGTATTTACAAATAAATGAAGAGCACCATTCGGAAATCCTGAATAAGTTGAGGAATACACCATGTACATTAACGAGTTCCACTTCTTTTACGCACACGTCCAATATAACATCAACTGAACCACAAACCACTAAAACATTCAAATTTGAAAATTGTACTTTCAATAATTGTTCTTTTTAAAATTATTCATGTTTATTTTTTATTTCATCATCCTTAATTAAAAGTTTTCTTGTTAATTTCATCATCCCTAATTAAAACTTTTCTAACACTTGTTTATATTATTTAGGTTATGCTATAACTTCTGCTATATGATATTATGGATAGTCACGTATGAAGATTGTTTAATACTAAGATTTGTTGAAAATGAACTGTCAAGTGACGTTGATTATTGGGATCCGAATTAATGAAGTGGAATGCAACTGTTTTAATAAAAATGAAACTGAATCAACAAAGCCTTCTTGACTAGTAACCGTCCACAGAGTTCAATGAAGATTCCATACTTGGCACAACTGATAACAAGAAAACAGCTAACCACACTACTGCTATCTAGCGTAATATAGGCCTATGTAATGTTGAGTAGGTACGATAATACATTTCAAGACAGTTGCATTTTCGTAAGTCAATTAATGTACTTTCAATAATTGTTCCTTTTAAAATTATTCATGTTTATTTTTTATTTCATCATCCGTAATTAAAAGTTTTCTTGTTTATTTCATCATCCCTAATTAAAACTTTTCTAACACTTGTTTATATTATTTAGGTTATGTTATAGCTTCTGCTATATGATATTGTGTATAGTCACGTATCAGAGATTGTTTAATACTAAGATTTGTTGAAAATCAACTGTCAAGTGACGTTGATTATTGGGATCCGGATAACTGAAGTGGAATGCAACTGTTTTAATAAAAATGAAACAGAATTAACCACACTACTGCCATCTAGCATAATATATGTAATGTTGAGTAGATACAATAACACATTTCAAGACAGTTACATTTTCGTAAGTCAATTAATAGTTTATTGTATTGGAGTATTTCGTTAGTTCTAACCTTTATATTACGTTCTTCTAATCGTGTAATAGTCAATTAAATCCCACTTGAGTTTTGATTTTCTCTAGATAAATCAAAACCTCTGGTGAGATTACTGTTGATAAAGCAACTTTCACACAAAATGTACGAGTATTTTTAAAACACAAGCAGCACATACATACATACATACATACATACATACATTCATTCATTCATTCATTCATTCAATAATACATATACATACATATATACATATATACATACAGGCAGACAGACAGACATTCATTCATTCATTCATTCATTCATTCATTCATTCATTCATTCATTCAGACATACATTCAATCATTCATACATACATACATACATACATACATACATACATACATACATACATACATACATACATACATACATACATACATACATACATATTGTTAAATAGTATTCTTCTAAACATAGTTTTTAAAAGTATTAGCAATAGTATAGATTTTTTTAAATTTGTAAACAGAAAAACAGAATAGGCTCTAAAATAGTGTTGTATAATGTATTTAAAAGATCCAACAGTAACATACATGTTAACACGTTGTAAATAGTAAATTTAGGCAAAGTAGGTTAATTTGTTAAATAGTATATTTCTAAACATAGTTTTTAAAATGATTAGCAATAGTATTGATTTTTTTTATCTGTAAATAGAAAAAGGGAATAGGTACTAAAATAGTGTTGTACAAAGTATTTAAAAGCTTCAACAGTAGCATAGATGTTAACATGTTGTAAATAGTGTATTTAGGGAAAGTAGAATAGGCTAGCAATAATGTGTATACATTGTATTCGGAAGAGTTAGCAATATTGTAATGTGTAGTCTATTAGCATGTAGTATTGCATTTTTGTAATGGAACAAACTTGTAAACAAGGTTTAAAAAATACATACTGTACATACATACATACATACATACATACATACACAGTATGCACACCTAAAGAGTTACATCTTATTTCCATGCTTACTTAACTTCCTCACTTACGTGAACAAATAGAGACGCGCTATCACAAGCATTCAGAAACTCGGGGAGGTTGTATGATTCTCTTCCAACTCTTCCTTTCTTTGTAACTGGAGTTGCACTTTCTCCCCTACCTACTTTCCATGAAATCAGAAAGGAAAAGTTCAAGAAGAGACTGGGGAAATGGAGACAAACATCATATATTAATAAAACGAATCTAACAGCAGCATGTTTCAACAAACCAAGTGTCGACTGCATGTCTCCTTATTTACGTACAGCACGCTGCTGCTCGCTTCAAGCTCCCCCAGTAGAGTACTCTGCAGACGAATGTATCACCTCTTTGATTGGATACACTTCCGTTATTTGATACAAGAATTTTAACTTCGTATATTCTAATAAACGTGTCGTCTTAATTAATTAATAATTCTCATTTATCTTTCACTCTTTAAGTTTAAATGTATTATTTATTTTACGGTTTTTGATTTAAGACATTTTTATATGTTTGGTATTATAATTGGATGGTGTTTGGATAGAAGGAGCATACGTAATTTTTATGCAAATGGAGTTTCACTCCCCAGGGGAATACACAAATTAAATTCTACAAGTGGGTGTGCAAAAACGAAAGAATACTAGCATTGGAAGTGTTTTATGTGTGTAGAAAATTATTTGCAATAAGGAGCCAATGTTTAATTTTCAATTAACTCAAAACTCATCTTCATGACTTATCTCCCTTTATCCAAACACCGTCGAATTTTTTGTAGGCCTAATACAACGATGAAAGTAAGTAGGAAAATTTCCTGTACTTATATATGGTCTATTCCTCGAATCGATCAGTTATAATAGGGACAGTGACAAGGTAAAATTCCTGTCTAAATTACAAATTGATGGAAAAATCATTCAACTTAGTTCATTTAGTTCCCTAAATAAATTATAACTTCCTATACAGGTGTTAATAGTTATATTGACGAACGAAAATATATAATTAAATGGAAATTGGCATTGCAATGACGGAGTGCAACGGTAAATCCACGAGAAATAGAACTACATACGCATGGTGCGAGCATTGGAAATAGGTTCTGTACTATAAACATTTACTGGGCGATAGATTCACGGAACTTTACAGATTTAAGGAGAACAAGGGGAAGACAAGGACAAAAAGGGTAATGCAAAGATAACAAGAGGAATACAAGAACAAGGAAAATACAGTGAAAAAGGTTGAGACAAGGAGGACAAAAAGAAGACAACGAGAACAAGGGGAATGGAAGGAGAACCTGGGGAAAACAGGAGGAACAAGGGAAAAACAAGGATAACAGATAAAATATAATGGGAATCATTGGATTGCAAGAATAATGGGAATAAAAGGATAACAAGAAGAATAAAAGGAGAACAAGGATAATACAAAGAGGACATGGAGAAGACAAGGAAAACGAGGAAAATTCATTGATAACAAGTTTAATGCAAGGAAACTCTAGGGATTATGATGAGAATACAAGGGAGCAAGAGGAATTGAAGGAGAACAATGGGAAGAATAGAACTAGGAGTATAAAGTAGACCAAGAGGATTGCAAAGAGAATAAGGGTAATAGATAGGGAATATATCGAAGACAAGGGGACAGGAGGAATAGGCTTACAAGGATAACAAGTCGAATACATGGAGAATAAAGGAATTAGGAGGAGAATAAAGAGAATACAGAGAGAAGAGCAAGAGGAATTGAAGGAGAAAAATGGGAAGAATATGAGAACTAGGAGAATAAAGTAGACCAAGAGTAATTCAAAGAGAATAAGTATAATACAAAGGAAATATATCGAAGATAAGGAGAACAGGATGAATACAAGATAACAAGTTGAATACAAGGAGAATCAAGGGATTAGGAGGAGAATAAAGGGAATACAGGGAGAAGAGCAAGAGGAATTGAAGGAGAAAATGGAAAGAATATGAGAACTAGGAGAATAAAGTAGACCAAGAGTAATGCAAAGAGAATAAGTATAATACAAAGGAAATATATCGAAGATAAGGAGAACAGGAGAAATACAAGGAGAATCAAGGAATTAGGAGGAGAATAAAGGGAATACAGGAAGAAGAAGGGGAATAGAAGAAACATATATGGAATACAAGGATGATACTGGAGTACACTGAAGGCAAGTGGTATACAGACAAAACAAGGAAATGCAATAAGAACAAGAAAAGTGCAAAGAAAACAAGAGAAAGACAAGAGAGGAATAGAAGGATAGCAAGGGGAATACAAGAAGTACGAAGGGAATACAAGGCGAAGGAATGTTTTGCAACGTTGCCAGCTCACTCAGGCTCAACCGGCAGCGGACGTTCATACCTCGTATGTGGTGTTTCTTCCTCTATCCAACGGTATATGACCCATCTCTCTGTATCTTTTCATTTACGGGCAGTAACAGCGAGAGGGGGTTGCATTTTCATGTGACTGTCAATTATGAAATTAAGAAGGAACCTTGGCTTTGTCCGCCACAAATTCGAATCTGTGTCCCCAGTCATATATAAGCCAGCGCTCTACTAACTCAGCTACCAAATCGGTGCATGTTGTCGCCTTAGATAATGCAGTGAAATAAAGGCTAATACAGAGCGATCCAAAAGTCGCGCACATTAAAATTATAGTGTCTATATTGAGTAGTGCAGTTGGAAAGTGCTATCGGCTACCGCTAGATAGCGTCATGGGTATTAACAGCAACAAACCTAGACGCCATTTTGATGTGTATGTATAAACTGACGCTTGCAGTAGTCCTTTGTTTATTGCTCGGCAAACATGTCGTTTTCCCAAGAGCAACGAGTTTTCATTGTTGAACATTATTTTTCCAGTCGTTCTTATGCACGTGTTGTAGACGAATTTCGTAGGAATTATCCGAATATGGCAGTACCTAACAATTCGGCCAGTGTTGTGTACATAGACATCATTAGACAGTTTATTGCGCTTCTTGACAATGATAAACATGATTGTTGGTTCCAGCAGGACAGTGCCACATGTCACACATCTAATGAAACCATGCAGTTTTTGTGCGAGTTTTTTGGTGAGCGTGTCATTTCTCAAGGATTATGGCCCCAATGTTCCCCCGATTTGAAGTCCCCAGATTTCTTCCCGTGGGATTATCTTAAAGGCAGGCTATACAAAACCAGGCCGCACACTCTGGAGAAACAAAACAGGAACATAACAACGGATATTAACAACATCAGTGTACGCGTGCTCAAAAAAAGTGGCTACAAACATGGTGAAAAGAGTTCGTACATGCATTACTGAACGGGGCTACCATTTTCAGCAGATGTTGTGAAAAATGATGTAACTCATGTGAAAACTGTTGTAAATAAACGTAATAAATTCATATTTATAAATATATGTGCACATATTATTGAGATGTGAGCGACTTTTGGATTGCTCTTTGTAATAACTTTCATTTCCTGTTGGATGGACGATATGTTTGTGTATTATCGTCTTAAGAATGAAAACTAAGACAGCCAGATTTAGTGGTTCATGCATTACCACCGCTGCAGAGAAGAGTCATGAAGTTTACACATTATAAAAATAATATATAAGGCACTAAATGAGCTTCTGTAAATGAAACTAAAATTCATATCACCCAGAATAACGCAGTGAAGATCAGATACTTGGCTAAAAGAAGGAAGTCGCCAAAGAAATAAAAAAAACTGTTTTGTCCATTTGCTCCTCTTCCTCTTAGTCATCCCTCTTGAACATAACCAAACACACAAAAATGTCAAAATGTAGTGTTAGGAGGCAGGAACGCGTAGGGCCGGGAGTGAGTATAGATAAATAATTACCAGCGATATAAGTAAACAGTGTGACAAGATAACAAACCGTTGAAGACGAAGCTGGGGAGAAGTTGAAACAAAAGCTCCCATTCTGGTCATTACAGAAAAGTTTTGTGCAGCAGTTTTCCTATTCACCAAGCCTTGAAATAAATATAAAAGCGGTCTGCAGAAGTTGCAGAACAACTCCTTGCATAATGGGTTGTAACTGAGTCGCAGTTAATTCAACTGTTGGCGTCTTACTAAAGAGGATAGGGATTCGATTCTGAATCGATGCTATGAGTTTTCTTCTATGAACAAAGCAGCTGAGTTGTTCTCATTGTAATGTTACTTTTTTATCGTCTGTTTTGTTCTCATATCAGAAAACAATCTATGTCTTACCAAAGGAAGTTGAGTAAATAATTGAGACTAGATGCAAAAAAATGCCATTAGATTACATTATATTTCATTAAACCAGCCGTGGCGAAAATGTGATCGTGCGCCATTTTACAACCTGCAACGTGTATAGCACCTATGGAGGGAGGCGGACACCCGAAGGGAAGTGAAGCAACTGTCTGACTTATTTACGGATTTTCATTTTCCTTACGTCAAGCACTTAAGTTTAATTTAATAGAGTATAAGGTTATAAACTAATGTTTAGTACATGTAACGAAGAAAGAAGTGAACAAGAAATCATAGGACACATTATCACAACCTAAAATTAACTCTCTTCAGAATCTATCTGCGACAGAGTTTCAAAATCAGGAATTATGTCACTTACTGCCAGTCGTAGTTGATCACGAAGGTATTTGTCTATCAGTCATAATCTAAATTTGGTTTGCACTATTTTCGTTGTTGAAAATAATTTTTCACAAACGTAAGTTGTAGCGAACATGGCTTCAACAGAGCAAGCGAAAGAACGAAGCTTCGGATATTTATTTTTTGGTAACGCTTTGAAAAGTTCAACATTTGTCAAATCCGTACATCTAGCTTTCATTTTAACATCACATTGTAAATCTGTGAGTTTATATTGAAGAGCTAACAGCATTATTCGTGCATCTCTGAAAAAGGATCGACGTACAGAGATGACGACGACGACGACGACGATGATGATGATGATGATGATACTTAACCTTTTAATGTTTCATGAGTAACATGTAGTATAATGCCGTTTTATGTTATACAACCGTGTATTCCTCGTAATACTTGTGAATAAATCATACATTTAATATTCTCACCATGTTGGCAGCAAAAAAATGCGTCCTCCCATCCTACTTGAAACTTTCGTTTTTGTAGAGGTACATGGTTTCGAGAGAGACATTGCGACGATACGCCACTCACAGGTCACAGACAAATACAAATGGAACGGAGTTTGACTTCAGTGAGTGAGAGGGTGGGGGTTGGGGGAGGTAGGAAACAAGAGGAATGCATAGCTATCATTGCGAGCCACAATGTGCTCGTGAGTCACATTTTCGCCACGGCTACATTAAACCCTTAATTTGTGAACTATCAAAACCCAAATATATGGGCATAAACTGAATTTTATTTTTGGATAAGATCAGTTATACTTGTTAATGATATATGGATAAGGCAAGTTTTGAAGAAAGTAAACTAATTTTGCGATAGTATATATGATTATTATTATTATTATCATTATCACTATTATTATTATTATTATTATTATTATTATTATTATTATTATTATTATTATTATTATTTGACAAAAATTGAAGCTACAGCTACAAAGTGAAACATTGTCCTGTAAATTCATTACACAAAACATGTCACATTTTTTGTTTGAAATATCTCAAAGAGTAACCCTCTGAAATTAATGGCATTACTTACGGTATATTCCAGTTACAAGAGAGAGAGAGAGAGAGAGAGAGAGAGAGAGAGATTGTAATGTTTTGACATAAAAAATTTACTCTGCCGTCACTTGTAGTGCCATGGAAACGGACGTGTGAGATGGACTTCATGCCTTATGGTTTTCCATGCTGTCCATTTCGTTCTATTTTCTATATTTTAATGTGCCTCGAGATTTTCTATAATACATAGCCATGGAAATATTTGGTATTTGAGTTGTGTATATGTATGAATATCAATAGTATTACAGAAAGAATATATTGTATGTTATTACTTATGAGGGGAGGTAAACCTTTGGCTAGTAGGCTATATTTATATTTCAACATTTTTTCCCGTCATACCTAATCTGTAACTCTTTAGAAAATAAAAAATGGCATGTTTAATATACACTATCTGCACATCACTAAGCAATCTTATGTTTTTGAAAACCTAATAGTTATTTTTTTAATAATGCAAATTTGTAAAGTATTTTGTTCAGTCGGGTAGCGTTTATATAACTAAAAATATACAGAATCAAACTTTGCATAGAAGGTATAGTTCTCCTCCCTGAACAACATACTCTACGATCTTTACTCTGTAGAATGTACTGCATAGTTTATATACAAAAATTATATTGATCAAGAATTCAAATAAAATTATGACTATTACACTTTTACTACGTCATAATACTTTTGACCAATAAAACTGTACGGAACGACGTATTTCAACCAATCATAGCTGCTTATACAATTTTTATCACTTCCCTAGCATTTGTTTTATCACCACTCTAGCATTTATTTGTTTTTGTCACCTCCATAGCATTTATTTGTCAATATTGTACTTTCAATAATTGTACCTTTTAAAATTCTTCATGTTTATTTTATCATCATTAATTAAAACTTTTCTATCACTTATCTTGTTTATATTATTTAGGTTATATTATAGATTCTGCTGTATGACATTATGGATAATCACGTATTAGAGATTGTTTAAGTTGGTGTACATTGGTAGGTACATTGCAGATGATACTCAGGGTCGCGTAAACCCATTACACGTAGCTTTGGTTTTGTTCCGCTGAACACTGATGACTGAGTGAGTGGTCTGTGCTACATTTGGATTCATTTATTTACTGTAAACCAAAGCTACGTGGAATAGGTTACGTGACCCTGGATATCTCTAATGTAGGCCTACTGCATTTTATTTACACAAACTTAAAGTTAAGCCACTTCATAGTATGCACAGGAACCATGCCTTCAAGGCACCAATAACGTTCCGTTTATTAACGTTCTGTTTATTAGAATGAACCACAGTGATACGTTTTTCGACAGGTCTTGAAGAGCTTAATTGAAATACTGAATAATAAATACATAGTGCCAGTTAAAGAAACATTCTCAATAGTCGTACAAGAGAACCTTTTGTATGACACAATTTTTCATTTGGTGCTTGCGTACAAAGTTATTTTGGGTGGTCAAGATAAATGGGACACTCTGTATACTATATGTGTATACAAGGCTTTAAAGGTAGCAGCCCTACCACTAGACTCGCTCTCGATGTTGGTCAGCACTCCATCGAGAGGAATTTTATTGCTTTGAAGATATACATTCTGCATTGAAGATCCCGAAATATGTTAATATTGGAAAACTATACATGCATGCAAATTTTCATTAAAATTTCTTAAGCACATTTGTGTTACGAGGTAAACGCTGTTCAGCGGAACAAAACTCTCTACAAAGTTTAATAATTAAAAAAATGAGTATTACGTTTCGAAAATCATTAAAAGTGCTTAGTGATGTACAGATAATGCCAATTTTTATTTCCGAAGGACCTATAGATTTTAACGAAAAATGTTGAATAGTGAAATTACACTACTTGAAAGGTGTACCTCTCAGCCCATCATATTTCGAGTATAGAAGTTTCATGCAACCATTGAGATTTTCTTAAATCCTTGTAATTCTTTATTTATTGCTTCTTATTAATTTTTTCTACTGCATATTCGTGTATGTACATTTAATATATCTGAAATATTTAATATGACATAGAAGATTAACTTTCTGTTGCAGTTTTTACCAACATATATTTTCTATAGAAATAAAAGTTGAAAGTTAATTCAGCTTGTAAAGCAACTTTATCGGAAGTAATTATCTCTTCAACGAAAATGTATAATTTTAATAATCATATCCTATGTGTTGCAAATTTTGAACTATTTTGCATTATTACCAATTTTAAACTTTTAACTACTCTAATTAGACTGCAATTATAAGTTTGCAAATTGCAAGCTAATTATATTAATTTAAAACAAGCATAAATTAAAAATATTCTTCTCAGACGATAAACAAATGTCAAACTTCCAGCTTGCAGATAATTTGTCAAACTGTTATTTGACACTGTTATTAATATTTCGACTAACTAGAATAAATGGAATAGTTCTTGATAAAGATAAACTTTTTCTCATCTGTAGAACATTACATTAACAATGAAGAGTCAGCCATACCCTAGGCGTACAAACCTCGTACAGCATTAAAACTTTGTCTTAGTTCTTGTATGCATCGTATAGTGTTCATATATGAGCCGTTATAACATACAGAGTCAGAGAGCTGGGGTTTTTTGTATTTAGTACCAGGAAATGATGTTTCTGTTAGTATACCTCTCTAAAGATTTGGTACAAAATATTATTTAAGACTCATTATATCTCTTTAACCACTTCCCTGATTAACCCGAGTTAACTCGGGTTGCTAACTTGTGTCAAAATTTATTAACTCGAGTTAACTCGTTTGAGTCCCAATTTCGCTGCTAAGTATTATATCCCGAATATATATGTTTCCATCCTTTCATTAACCTTTTCCTCACTAGATGGGTGGTGTTTTTTGTACTTCTTCCTTGCAAGTGGAATTCTATGCTCATATAGTGAGTAGATGCTAGTTAGTTTTGGCGGTTTCTGTTTGTGTTTAGTGTGTTTTGTGCTAAGATGGATCAAGTTATTGATTCCGAAACTTTTGATCAGGAATATATTCCTGTAGAAGATTACGATATGAAACATCGGTATCAGAAGACGAAGTTATAGACCGACAAACAAATTCAGATCAGATGATGTCGCGTCTTTTCGACAGTGGTTTGAATAGAAGACATCTGGCACCATTTCTTCTGCACCTCCGAGGTCCCCATTTCCTGAAATTTTAACATTGTTTCTGTTAACGATAATTCTCCATTTTTTAAATTATTCTTTAATAATGACTTCATCAACATTATATTCGAGGAGACGATTCGGCATGCTAATAAGTGTTCACAGAATGCTGAAAATAATTCGTGGCGGCCTACTACAGAGTCTGAAATAGTGTACTTTTGGGTGTAGTGATACTGCAGAACATTATTCACAAACCTAAAGAACAGATATACTGGTACAAATATTCAATGACTGCTACACCATTCTTCCCAAAACGCTCTCATATAGGAGAGCAGATACTACCGTCCGGAATGCAATGTGCCACTGTGAGTAATACGATGCTTTCGAGTCTATCACACAACATTTAACGCCTTGATAACAGCACTGGTATTGTACCTCATAAATTAATCCATTAAAAACATAAGTTGGTAAATAGTTCAGGAGAAAATCAAAGTGGGACAACTACCAGAGCTGGAATCAAGGTGCACGAGATAACTTGAGATAATAATTCAGATATGAATGTATGTCTATTTAATAGTGATTTACAGAAGAAAATTAGTGATTTACAGTGATTCTGCAATATTAAATGACCTCTTTACGAAAATAAAAAAATATGACACTTTTTTTCACAAAACTGGTAAGATATATACAAGGCGCATCCAGAAAGTAAGTTTCCCTATTTAAAAAAAAAAGAAGACACACTTTAAGGAAAACATTTATTGGCAACAGGTACAGCAATGTTTCAGCTATTTTTCAACATAGCCACCATCCGAATTGAGACACTTGTATCGTGGGATCAACATTTGTATCCCTCTGTCGTAGAACTCTGGCACAGACGTCTTCAGCTCTTCGTCGTTGCCAAAACGCTCACAGGAGGACAGGAATTTCTTGAGAGAGAGAGAGAGAGAGAGAGAGGGGGGAGGGGGAGAGGGATATATATATATATATATATTCGGCCGATAGGCCTGACAGCTGCCGATGAGAGCTGGCAATGCTTTGTGCATTAAAGAGCTTTATCACCGACCGAACCTCGAGGCGGCGGGAGAAGGAATAAGAGCTTCAATTTCGAACCACTGCTGCCACGCTACTGGCACCAGGCGGGACCTGTCCCGCTGGCATATGATTGATACGTCATAGATCTGTTACGCATGCGCAATTGACACGGCTAATTACGTTTACTTTCAAGGGGGAAAAATCGGGAAACTTACTTTCTGGATGCCCCTCGTAGTAAGGGAAGAGGTTAATATTGAATATTGGCGCCCCTACGTGGTATTGAACTCAGTCCCTAGCTCGTCTCTCTACAGACAGCGCTGTGTCACTTCCTTTCTTCATAAAGTTCCAAATAATCTCTTATATTTGTTTATTATCTTGTAACATCGTTTCTTAAAGCGTCTTCTCTTCTAACAAAATTATAAATTTTGTAGGAAAATTTCACATAGCGTCTAAATTGTGTCGGTGACAGCTTGTAAACAATCTTGGAAAGTAATATTCACTCAGCAAGTCTCATGCGACCTCCTATGAATTTTTTAGCAACCTCGATGAACGCTGTACTTCAATACAGTAACTCTTGCTTAGTTTGTTGGAAGAATGCGCATGAATAAAACATTTAATGAATAATGAATATTACCCACAACTTTAGTCTTAGTATAAGCTTCGTGGTTTTCAGATTCTCTTAGAATCCCCAGTTGACGTTTTAACAACTGTATTTATTTCTTTACCAACATAGAGCACTCGAAAAATATCAGCTAACTTTCTCTTGCTTTCCATCGAGGATTACTGACCTTCAGAATAAATACTGTGCAAACTTTGTCGTTATATTTTTACACCTTTTTATTCTTCTTTTTATATCCATGTTCTTCCGTTCTTATCTATATGCTCTTCCTTTCCTTTTTCCTCTCTTTCATCTTGTCTTTCAGTTTTTGCTCGTTTTCCTCTCTTTCCTCTTTCTCACTTTCTTCTTCCCTTTTTCCACTTTATTCTTTCATTTTTCCTCTGTTTCTTTCATCCTTCTTCTATCCTATATTCTTAACGTCTTTTCCTTCTTTTGTTTTGTTTCAAACTTATCTTCTTTTTGCTTTTCAGCCGTCTTTACTTTTCCTCCTTTCCTGTCTTCTGTCCTTCTAGTTTTCTCTTTTGACGTGTAACTTCTATATTCGAGATATACTGGTTTGTTGAATTTGTTAAGTAAAAAATGTTTAACTGTCCTATTTTTAATTTAAACTTTTACCTAAACCCTCAAGCAGTCGCGCTGGGAGTTGCCAACATCTCAGTCATATATACGGAGCTGTTAACTACATATTGAGTAAACTTGTACTTCTGAAACTTTCAGTACCTTTCCCAGAATTGGTAAGGCAACAATAACTGTAAACAGGTTTGAAATCGGAATTCGAATACTCGAGAAAATAACGGTTTAAGTGGTGTGGGGTGACGAAATGTTACAACAGTGCTTCTATTGTAAATAGTGAAAGTGACTACTGACCAAATTTGTGCAACAAATAATAACAGTGGATATTAAGTAGTGACTGTGCGCACAGAAAAATCAAGAAAGTGGTTTGTGAAGGAAGATAAAAAGTAACATGATTAGGAGTGAATAGACTTTCAAGTATTACATGTGAATCAATATTGAAATATTGCCATTACTGTACATTAATTATAACATTGTGATAGGTATTAAAGTATTTCATATAGTTGTATAAATGAGAAAAAAAAACGATATTTTAATTGTTCACTAAAAATAATCCATAAGAACACATTATATTTGGGGTGTCAGCAACACTTCGCGCGACTCTTATGCTGGGTTGCAAGAAAGCATTTATAGGTTCGTTAAACGCTATTGGTCCTATAACTGTCCATTTAGCGTCAGTTAGCGTTGCAAGAACGACCTTTAAAGCTATCGGTTCGTTAAAGCACTCTGTAAACTATAGGTAGAAAATCGGGGCTCTAAACTGTTAACGAATCGTTAGCCGCCATATTGTACGTATATTTCTTATTTTTGTATCTGACAGTATTAAGTAATTTCGTGGATATGTTATCATCAGAAACATAAGTAAAATGTAATATACATATCATAATGAAGTCGAGATTCATGTGTGTATAGGAAAAGTTTTGTGAATAAAACAATTTTATTACCGATATTATTACAGAATCGTCTGACGTAGAGGCTATGTTTGATATGGTACAACATCTACTAAGACCAAGAATTCTGAGAGACGATCGAATCCTCTAGAAGAATATGATAATATTGATTTTAAGGTTAGATTTAAACTATCGAAAGACACATTCATGGCTCTCTTGCACGAAATAGGGCATCATATTGGAAAACAAATCACACGCAGTAAGACAGTAACAGCTGTTGATTGCCTTGCGCTATTATAATACAAAACACATTTTAATTATTATGAAAATTTATTACCCTACTTTGAGATACCACCGCTATAAAGCATCATATCTAGGAAGTTATTAACACTCGAGTTCACGCCCTTTCTGATTTAGTTTTAAATTGTGTTAATGTCCGGCAATCCCTGAAGTTATTTCTTTTAGATATATATATATATATATGTTTAATCAATAGTTGAAAAATAAACTACTGGGTGTTCAGTTCAAAAGTGTCATGGCTCGCTGTATGTCGTCATGTGGCTAGCCGATGAGCCTAGAGAATTCAATCTTCCTACACTTCCGCAGAGGCGTATTACCTAAATGCGAGAGAAGTTGCCTAGCAAGCACGGCGTTCATTCTGAAGATTACTTACCGATACGTAGGGTAACGCCAGTAGTGGCAAGAATGTGAACTGTTTGGAAACGCGTACTGAAGTGAGTTTTTTTCTTACTGTCGGGATATGGGGAGAGGGTTAAGACGATTACTTACGTATTTGTTGACATTAACTTGGACGGTCAACATGGACACGGAGCATTTTGATTTGTGTTGTGGAATGTTGCCGTACGCAATCGATGATAACAAATACCCTGCGTACGACTTGCCCGCGCAAAACACAGTTCGAAAGAGGTTATGGTAGCACACAGACTTTACAGACCGCCATCTGTTGCTACGACGTTCAAGTTATATCGTACACGTTCTCAAGTTCAGATTGAACGCCTTGATTAATAGTCAACTTCTCTGACATAAAAGCTGAAACTCGCTTCAAATCGCTGACTCAACAGTGACGTCATGACACACTTTGAAATGAACACCCAGTATGACAGGTAATATTATTTTCGCAACATGATAAAGAATTCGTAAAACTTTTAATAAGAAACTATATACAACTTTCCTAAAGTTCATTTATCCCAAAATGTACAAAGCCTTGTATGAGGATTTGTTTACGCTCAACATCGCTATCTTAATATTACATTTCCTCGTACGGTAGATTATGATGTATTGCACTCGAACCATCGTGACAGGCTTCGTTATCTGTCCGATAGCAACGCTTGTGCCACCTGATAATAACATATTCCAGCGCCACATGAGGTCCATACCGATAATAGTAATTATGGAAATTTTGAACAACTCCACATGCAATTTACAACTATAAAGCTCCATGCAAAATGGATATGATTGAAAGAACAAATTATAATTTTCCATCCAACCCTATCTATCGTAATCAAAACTTCATTAGCACAAAATCATCTGCTTGTCGCATGTAACGTTTCAATTTCTTCCGCTAGTAATAATAATGGAACATTTTCTGTCATTTTCAATGGACTAGAACTTTTACAATATATCAATAATTTCTCTTTTATAATTTTTTAAACATGTATTTTCAGAGCATAAACTGCGTTCTCCATCAATTGATGGCGTAACAAAGGCGCAAAGAATGTCTCTACACAGCATGTAAATAACAAATACCTATACTTCTTGGCTACAAATAAGAATAATTTTAATTACAGTAGCTAACCTAGAATTAAAACCTCCTCTCCTACTCATATATTATAACATGATGAAAATCAAAATTAACTTTACCAGAATAAAATTGAGATATTTTTCTCCATTAGGTTGTAAATGAATTATTCTCATAGTGTACTATTTATGCATATAGAGTGTTAGTTGGGAGGCCGGAGGGAAAAAGACCTTTGGGGAGACCGAGACGTAGATGGGAAGATAATATTAAAATGGATTTGAGGGAGGTAGGATATGATGGTAGAGACTGGATTAATCTTGCTCAGGACAGGAACCAATGGCGGGCTTATGTGAGGCGGCAATGAACCTCCGGGTTCCTTAAAAGCCAGTAAGTAAGTGTACTATTTATACTAGATATATTCACAGACTATGTAAGTTACAGTTTCAACTGTGCATCAAGCTATAACTCTAACTTACCTCATAGTGGAATACGATTTCTATGTAACTGGAGATTCAATAATAGTAACGGTACGTTCACAAGACAATTTTACACAAAATCTTAAATGTAGTAGAGAGAGAGACCGTATACTTCCTGATTACACACTTTTAACTCTTTGTATCACTTAATAATTTAGTTATAATAACAATTTTCTAGTGTTAAATTGAAAAGTAAGTGGTGAATTATCCGTTAACTTGAAAAGTAAGTGGTGAATTATCTAAGGTTACTAGTTTCGACTATAGAAGAAGCAAGGATGTCACTACTTCTGAAAATGACTAACAGTACAGTTGTCATTATAAGATACCTTAATTTGAATTAATTTTTTTTTTCACGACTGTGGTAATCCCTGATTAAAAACTTCGTGTATTTGCATAAATTTTTATTCTTCATCCATACACAGAAAAATAATCCAAGACTTTTCCCTAAACCAAGTGTTTTGTTTTTTACATTTTGAAAAATCTCCCATTGTGCAGGTAATATGTCCTTACGAAGATAGTATGGCCAGAAGAAAGAAAATTCATTATTTTGGAAAGAAAAACATTTATTGTTGGTTAATGAAGTTTGGATTAAAAATAATGTTCCTTGGCTTGAAAAAAATAATCTCACAAATAATTTGTGAGTAGGTTTATATAGCATTTAATTAAAAAATAATAATGACAAAATTAACAAACAACTTTTTTTTTATTTAAAATCCTAAATGCATTACATAAGTTACATACTACAACTAAATCAAATTCTTATCTAGTAAATTCAATATAATAGTCACTGTTAGGCGAAAATTATTCCAATGAATAATTCTGCTAAAAATTTGCATAATTCATGCAAGAACACAAAAATCACTGCACTAAGTCTTCAGGTTTTATCCTCTTGAGTCTTCTTACTATGTTACTGTTGTCTAGAATCTGATGCACAGTCGGGTTTTGATGGCTATGAAGTCCCTTTTCATGCTTCACTGTCACATTTCTTATTTCTTCACTGGCCGTATCCATTTTCAAGTCTCTATGGATGTTGTCATTCCTAATGTACCATGGCGCATTAACAATTCCTCGTAGCACTATTTCTAAAGTTCTGAATAATTTTAATGTTAGATTTCTTGGTACAACCCCAAATTTGCAACCCATACATCCATATTGGTTTTAATAACTGCTTATATAACTCAATAGCAATTTATTGTGTATATTCAGTTGGAATATCTTACCAGCAACCAATACATTTTCCTGTACTTCTGTTCTTCTTTTTTCTTTTTAATATGAGCCTTCCACTTTAACTTGGCGTCAAGTGTCATGCCCAAGTACTTGGCCTCATTTGCATATGAAATTATTTGTTTATTAATAAATATAGGTAGCTTTCTCACTTTCCTATTTGCAAAACTTACATGGGTTGATTTTGTCTCATTAAGTTTAATACGTCACTTTTTGTTACAAACACAGACACGAAAAAAAAATCAATGAGTGTATGTGTGACAAATAAATCTTTTGTGAGTCCAACACATTCCTCATGCATGTACGTACACACCACAAATTGCATAGTAGCATATCCATGTGGCCATATTACCTGTATCAGCAACTATCGAAAAATCAGTTATTTTTCCGTTCAATATGAATGCATTTGAAATAAGCATCGGATGTCTGTAACGAGCATTGAACAAGAATTATCAATTGCTTGGAAGGAAATGCAAGACAAACTAACCGACAGAAATATTATAACACCGTCTTAATCCGTTGCCACAAATTAAAATAAAGAAGGCCTGTGGAAGCAGTTTTGCTATTATCCACTAATATCGCTGATTATGTGCACTTCCTAACACGTGGTTCGACATACTGGCACTAACTTTTGCTTATCATATCAATTAGCTATAGGACAGTAATGTGAACATATTTGCATCAGATACCTTAACTAAACTCTTTAAGGACCTTTTTTTTTTTTTTTTGGTGAAATAAAATTGGTGATTTCGATGTTAAACTTGCCACTATTTCAGTGGGTATTTCGTAAAACAAGTTAAAATTCGTTGTAGGGTAAAGGTTCGTAATAGCTTACTGTGATACGAGTAATATTGCAATAGTTCTTTTTTGAGAATTTATTACAATTTTACTGAGCTAGTAAAGGACCGGTTTTGTGTAGCAACTTGTCCACGAACATTCCCTTAATGCGTTGACACAAAAAACCGACCTTCTTCTCGCTCAGTAAAATTGTAATAAATTCTCAAAGAGAACTACCATAATATTACTCATATCACGATATTTCCAAATTTGACCCTATATTTCGTGCAATAAGTTGTCAGTTAAGCTTACACATATCACATATCAGCATTACCAAAAACGCCAAAAAACAACTTTCTGAGATATTACTTACTTAGTGGCTTTTAAGGAACCCGAAGGTTAATTGCCGCCCCCACATAAGCCCGCCATCGGTCCCTATCCTGTGCAAGATTAATCCTGTCTCTATCATCATATCCCACCTCCCTCAAATCCATTTTAATATTATCTTCCCATCCGGAATGGCATAGTTGCGCCCCGCGGTCAATTGGGAGGCCTAGGCATGGCATAATTGCGCTCCAAAGAAATCAGGTAGCAGAATGGACATGGCATAGTTGCGCCCCGAAGAAATCAGGTAGCAGATGGGACATGGCATAGTTGCGCCCCGAAGAAATCAGGTAGCAGATGGGACATGGCATAGTTGCGCCCCGATGAGCATAGTACACACGAAAGTGATTGTCATAAAATAAATAAATTACTTAAAAAAATATTACAGTGATAGCTGCATTGAAATCAGGTAGGCCTAGCGTATGATCAATTTTGCTATTTAAAATAACACTTTTTTATTGATCACACACAATAAATGAACTGCATTTTTTGTTTCTACATTGATATCTTAACGCTACGGTACAAGGTTTCGAAAATTGAAACTTAGAACCATTATCAATTATTAACTCTTCACCCTTTTCACTAAACTTAACATTCATTTTAAATTAACCTCACTATACGCCACAGACGGTGTGAAAATCACTAATAAAATGTCAAGACTGCTAAGGCCCCATATTCCAACGGCTCACTCATTTGAATATGTCAGTTAATAAAGTACTGCCAACTTCATGGTGTTCATTTTAACGGTAGGCTACTGATAATCACTGCATAAACAGTAGAAAAACAGTTAATAAAATACTGCCAACTTCATGGTGTTAATTTTAACGGTAGGCTATTGATAATCACTGCATAAACGGTAGAAAAACAGTTAATAAAGTATTGCCAACTTCAGGATGTTCATTTTAACGGTAGGCTATCGATAATCACTGCATAAACAGTAGAAAAACAGTTAATAAAATACTGCCAACTTCATGGTGTTCATTTTAACGGTATCGATAATGAATATAAATCGAATAAGAAATCAGTAAGGTTGTTTGATTACGAGGCTCGAATTTCCGTAGTGTCTTTTTCTCTACACATTTCATCGGGGCGCAACTATGTCATGGCCTTTTCTCTACCTGAGGGGAACGGGGCGCAACTATGCCATGCCTTTTTCTCTACCTGATGGGAACGGGGCGCAACTATGCCCACAAAACAGGGACCCTTTTTTATATGCTGCATTTTATCTGACCGTGGGGCGCAACTATGCCCTGCCCTTCCCATCTACATCTCGGCCTCCCAAAAGTTCTTTTTCCCTCCAGCTTCCCAACTAACACTCTATATGCATTTCTGGATTCGCCCATACGTGCTACATGCCCTGCCCATCTCAAACGTCTGGATTTAATGTTCCTAATTATGTCAGGTGAAGACTAAAATGCGTGCAGTTCTGTGTTGTATAACTTTCTCCATTCTCCTGTAACTTCATCCCTCTTAGCCCCAAATATTTTCCTAAAAACCTTATTCTCAAACACCCTTAACCTATGTTCCTCTCTCAAAGGTTTCTGAGATATTGCTAAAAGAATTGCCAAATGCATATTCAGATGCCTCTAACACCATCTTTCGGCGCACGAATGAATCACATTTGAACTACGACAGAGCTCATTTATTATGGTATGCTCAAATGGATATAGCACCTTTAGATTGAATAAAATTAAATTTAAAACGTTTGGCGCTTAATCCCTTTTGAAAGATAGGTCTTCAGTTATTATCAACGAAACGTAAACTTTTTAAAGTGACTTTGTAATGATCTATCTATATTTTATTCAATGCATAATAAATGAAGAATAAATAGCCTAGTTATATGATCGTAGAGTTGCAGACAGTTTGCATGGAACAGCTCTTCCAATTTCTAAAGGTACGTTCTTTGTCATCTGGATGCACCCAGCGTCCTGTCGCCTGTTGGGTGTAGCTATCTGGGTCAAGAATGGTTCAAAATACCGAGCGAATGGCTTGTTCGAGCTGTCGATGTCACAGATGATGAATGACGTGATCATTTGTTAAACCACTGATAGCCGTCGGTGATGGCATAAATGTACCTCGTCAGACTACATCTAATAAAATGTCACGTTGCAGTTATCACTCTTTGTTTAAGATGTCTGCAGAGAGGTGTGAGCAAACAAAAGACTTCTGTCGCTAAAAATGAAAGACAAATGGTCATTGTGTTGAAATGAGAAGTAATAGTGTTCCATTCTTATTGACAGGTTTATGTCATCTTTAAAAAGATTTTATCCATGAATATAATGTTCCTCCTCTTCAAATCGGTACCGGTATAGCTATAGACGATTCTTTCGTTCATATCCAACCAATGACAAGTTCAGAATGGATTCTTCTTCTTTCTCCATGGATGAACTCGTTTGAACTGTTTGACCTCTGCTTTTATTTTCCTAGTTTTGCCTATATCAGGTCATCCTCTGCTTTATATTGTAAAATGTGTTTTGGAACAATTTCTACATGGGTCATTCGAAAATTAGTGGCAACACATCAATTAAGAACAAATATTTATTCACAGTTGGTTGGCATACTTAAAGCTCTTGAAAGTAATCTCTTTCAGTAGGGCTATCACGTACCCGTCGCCACACCTCTGGAAGTCGACGGGTTCCATGACTCAATTTGTTCTAAGCTTCTAATTGACTGCTCTACAGCTCGCTCCGGCGCCGGGGATCGAACCCGGGTTCTTGGTTCTACGTACCAAGTGCTCTACCCACTGAGCTACGCCGAAGTTCAATCCTCAGCGCCGGTTCGATTCCATCTCCTCTAGTGTTTTTTTCCTTTGTGGCCTGACTCCAAGTTCGATATATATGGGGTGGAAGGTAACCTTTTACAAACCTTCACACACATAACAGATCATATCATTTGGGAACGTTTTGTCAAATAATATTTTTTCATACGATCAATAGTTTTCTAATATTTCCAGAAAACGAATGTTGCAATCTTGCAACGTTGTAGACAGTAGCAGTGTTTACTCCGCGAGATCATTGCACCCCAGCATAGTCTACTGAATGCCGCTCCAAAATTATCTACTTGACAGGGGGTTTGAGAGGATGTACACACATACCGTTTTGTAAACAAAAACATCTGTTGAGAATCAAATCAAAATTTATGTAATCGTAACATGTCAATTACATGAACTACAGTATGTTAGTCGTTATCTATGATGAAACGTTCGTTATTGTATCGTTTCAGCGCTAAATTTAGTACGAATAAACACGCAGTTTCCGTTACATTTTAAGGCAATTTCATCAATAATACAGTTGAATGAATGCCCAGATGCTCACGATTAGGAAACTGTGGCATCTCGTTGTGTTTCGAACTGCACGTAGCCTGCAACTAATGACGAAGTGAATGTAAGCATATCGTCCGCTCCGTACACCTAGCTCGGCCACATGGTTTGCGTACGTCAGAAACAATGTTGCCAGCGTGTCACTGCTCTATTCCCATGCAATATGTTCGCGATTATTCACACGATTTATTCGAAATCTGTGTTATTTTTCATGCAAATACTGCTGTAACATGACCATACATAGCTTACTCTGTCATCCTACATAAGATAAAATCCAATTTTGAGCAGTTTCATGAAAAACGTAATCATAATTTCAAGTTAAAAAAGATAATTTTTTTCGAAAACCGCCCTTCTGAGACCAAAATATTATTAGACATTCTTGTTTGTCATGAGATATCATATCCCAGAAGGATTGTAAAATGTTACCTTCCACTCTGTATGTTGACATATATTAAGTCAACTGCCATTATACAAGGAGCGCACTCAATTGAGTGACTTGGTGACCGGGATTCCACAGTAATATGCACTATTGGGAGAAGAATCTATGTAAAGATTAATTTTTGGTCCTACAGAATATATCTGTTATGGTAACAATGATTTTTATTACAAGAGAAAAATTCTCTCCGGCACCGGGGATCGAACCCGGGCCCTTAGTCCCATGTATCGAGTGCTCTAACCAATGGGTTACGCCGAAGTTCAATCCATAGCTTTAGTAGAAGAATGTCATCCTTACACGAAGATTTAGATGGAATTTATTAACTGTTTGTCGGTGTAAGAATGTAAGACTTTTAAACATAGTCTTTCCGCAATTTTATTTCGCTATTTCCATACGCTTCATATGTTTGAAGTATTTATAATCAGTCTTCGGACTCGATTTATTTAAGGAATGAAAGAAATTAAAACTGACAGGTTCGAATTTAAATTAAATAATTTTATTTAATGAAATAACATTAATAGGCTTCAGGAAATAATAAATTTATGAAAAAAATGTTTTAAATTCATATTTCGTTTACATCAATGCTTCGAAAATTCTGACCACCGGGCGCGGTGGCTTATTGCCCTAGGAACATAAAGAGCGTGCTTATTGGAATGAGAGAAGCGATAAGTGACGTCACAGCGCATTCAGTTCGAAGTCGCTACTTTAATAAACAATTATTTTCCGTCGCTCTTGCATGGAATATGCAGTCTCTCTGCCGATGTACTTCATTGTATAATATCATTTAACATTTTGATGGTGTTCTAAATGGTGATAAAAAAGAAAATATTCATAATAACAGACTCTGTATTTACATTTAGTTTCACGTAGCTGTAATTATTATTACTGTTCTATTCACTGTGTTCCATATAATCTCTTTCTATTACCTAATATTATTTGAAATATATTAACATTCTATGTATTTTAGTTTAATTCTGCTACACAGTTTATTTCAGTGTTTAATTAATAGTTCATAGTATTTTGTTGTTTAATTTGTAAATAACTTTTGTATACATGTAACTCTCATCTAAATCAAATTGTTGGATTCTTTGTAAGTTCATGCATATGTATATACACTTTTTGCTGGTTGAGTGGAAGAGAAGGCCTTACGGCCTTAACTCTGCCAGCTAAAATAAATCATTATTATATATCTTATATCGCATTTGTGGTGAAACTAAAAAATTATTCAGAAGATATAACACACAATTATTAATACAAAATAAGTACATTAATTTAATTTATAAACAACAGTTGACTAAAAGATAAGAATAAGAATAATTATGTTTAATTCTGTTCTAAACTCTCTTCCCTTGACTGCTCATATAGGCTAATAGAAGGCAGTATATTATACACACTACTTAAAGAGTGTAATTGATATCTTGTTATTTGAAGTCTTCTATCAGTGAGGAAGTGTGTTGTCAGTGAAGTATGTAGTGTCAGTGAAGTCTATTGTGTAAGTGAAGTGTGTTGGTGTCAGTGAAGTGGCTGTGCAAAGTATTTGAACAGTGAAATGGTTAGAAGTGTTAGTGAAATCAGGTAGAATCAGTGCAGTGAGTGAGTTGACAGCGAAATAAGTGTAGTGCCGAAAGGTACTTGTGCATGTATGAACCTGTCACACTCGTGGGTCTTAGTTCGAACTTAGGATTAAGATACAAATTAGATTTACTTTAAATGTTATTTTAAGTGACCATGCTTCATTTAATTTAGGATGCTCATTATTATTATTATTATTATTATTATTATTATTATTATTATTATTATTATTATTATTTATTATTATTTATTATTATTATTATTAATTATTGTTTTTATTAGTTGTGTTTATTATTAATTGTAATTATTGAGTGTAATTAGTTACCACTTCCATCGGGTATATACCCATTTGCAGTGTGAATACATACATAATACATACATACATACATACATACATACATACATACATACATACATACATACATACATACATACATACATACATACATACATACATACATACATACATACATACATACATAGCTTTAAGGTAACTAGGCAGTACATTGTAGACCGTAAAACAGGACTAGTGAACAGCTGAGACTAACAGAGGGTGAATGGAAGTCTGATTTGTGTCTTGTATTAAAATTATGAATGTTTTGATTGATACTAAAAGTATCTTCATTTTCAATATAAAACATCATCAGGCCTATTCCATCGATGTTAAGTAGACCTAACATAGGGGATAATACATAGATGTTCATTTATTATTTGAGAGTGTCGAAGTCCGAATTTTTGCGACGAAACTTACGACGCACTTTTTGACAACTTTTACAGAGTTCTTATTATACAAATAAATCTCTACTAGGGAATTTCTCTGTCTAATACTGTATCGAACCATTGCGTTAGAATGACAGACATTAATGTGCCGTCACGCAATGTTAGGGTGTGAAACAAGCTCAGTCCATACGAGATGAGGCCTCGTAAGGATCGATAACTTATTGTAGAGATTTGCGCTACGTAACCTCTCAAATTATAAATGGATCGTTCCATACAATATTCAGATTTCACGATAAAGTATCGACTCAAAAAGCTCTGCATCACTTTCACATTATTAGTGAAGGGATACTGGGGCTATACAGCGATCAGCGTGCTTGAATATTTTCCCCAACTCTGAAGTGAATGTCAGATAATCCCATGGCTGATCCTCTGAATTACCTTACCAAAATAATATACAGATTCACGAGGATTTACCGTTACTTACAGAGCTTATTTCTGAAGATATTCTGAGCAAAAAATGTCATATAAACATGTGTCTTAATCTCAATATTTTCAGAGTTACACTAATTTGAAGTTGAAAGTAAAATACATTTTTTCTTTAGTTTTAAGGATAAACAAATAGAGAATGAACTATTCAGAAGTGTCATTTCTTTAATTGGTTAGTGTTCTGAAGCTAAAAATGTATTGTTTATTGATTTATACAGATTTTGTTTTTCAATTTTTAATTAAAAATTACATCATTCTTACGAACTTATCATAAAAATTGTTACAAATCATACAACTTTACTGTACAGTTTAATTATGCATCCTAATGTACAGTCTTGAAGAATTTACAAGATCGGCATTATTTGTAACAATTGTTGTAATAAATGCGTAAGAAAATATAATTTTGTAGTTAAAAATCGAAAAAAAAAACTGTACGAAGCAACTATGGAATTCACAACTCATTTTTAGCTTTAGAATATTAGCTAATTAAAGAAATGATACTCCTGAATAGTTAATTCTTTATCTGTAATATTCTTTTACCCTTAAAACTCAAGAATAATGGTATTTTACAAGCAACTTCAAATTAGTGTAACTCTGAAAATATTGAGATTGGGACAAATGTTTATATGAAAGTTTCTGCCCAAAATGTCTTCGGAAGTAAGCTCCGTAAGTGACCGTAAATCCTCGTGAATCAACCTGTATATTGCTATTGCCAATTCCATCGACGCTAGAAAACATTGGAAATAAACAGTATTGTCAAATAAAATAGTCTTTAGTTTCATCTGTACTATGACTACTATTATGCTAATTTTACAGAGTAATTCATGTAAATGTTATAATTCATCGATGCTTCGATTTAAAAAATTTTCAATTCGAGAAATAATTTAACACTTTCATGCTGTCTTTCCGTAAGGACTAATGATATGTTAATTTTGAAAGTTGTCCATATGTATTACTTTAACAGTCAATATGTTTTCCTCAAGAAGTTTGTCATCATCATCATCATCATCATCATCATCGCCTGTCAAGTAATAGACCCAGTTGTTTCCCCACATCTTCTGAATGGATGACACACACAAGGAATACATCGCCTGTTTTGGTGTCCTGAAACATTCCATTCTAGTCATGTGATGTAGCCTATTTTGCCTATAATTTTGAAAATATTCAGCTATAGGTTATATTTCAGGTTCATTAGCAATGACTTAATTTCGTTTCTCACCTAAAATACGACTATATTTTCTGGCAGTTGTCATAAATTTGATTTTCAGCTGCTGTTCTGCATCTTTAATCTTAAATGTGGATGATTAGTGTTTCGCTACAAGGGCAATACAAGGAGTACAAGGGGAATAAATGAGTACAAAGGGAATACTAGAAGTACAAAGGGTGTAACAAGGCGTACAAGCGGAAGATAAGGAGAAGTAAAAGAATAAAAGTACAAGGAGGATATCAATAACTACGAGGACAGCAACGGGGCACAAGGACAACAAGGGGAATACAAGGAGAACAAGGGGAAAACAATGAGAAAAAGTGGAGACAAGAAGAACAAGGATAATGTAAAGAGGATAAAAGGAATACGACAAGAAGAGAATAAGGGGAATACTTACTTACTTACTTACTTATTTATTTACTTACTTACTTATTTACTTACTTACTTACTTACTTACTTACTTACTTACTTACTTACTTACTTACTTACTGGCTTTTAAGGAACCCGGAGGTTCATTGCCGCCCTCACATAAGCCCGCCATTGGTCCCTATCTTGAAGAAGATAAATCCATTCTCTATCATCATATCCCACCTCCCTCAAATCCATTTTAATATCATCTTCCCATCTACGTCTCGGCCTCCCTAAAGGTCTTTTTCCCTCCGGCCTCCCAACTAACACTCTATATGCATTTCTGGATTCGCTCATACGTGCTACATGCCCTACCCATCTCAAACGTCTGGATTTAATGTATCTAATTATGTCAGGTGAAGAATACAATGCATGCAGTTCTGTGTTGTGTAACTGAGAATAAGAGGAATACAAAGAGAAAAGGGTTAAGACAAGGAGAAGAATTATTTTACAAAGAGAACAAGGTGAAGGCAAGGATAACAATGGGAATACAAGGAGAATGAGAAAACAAGGAGAATAAGGGGAGTACAAGAATAGAAGATGTTTTGAATTTTTATGTGACGATCAATTCCCTCTTTACACCCTATATATGTAGAGGATGTAAAGAGGGAATTGATCGTCACATAAAAATTGAACACCATCTTCTATTCTTGTATTCCCCTTATTGAGGAGAAGGACGTGATCCTACATAAAAATCATGAAACGATCGCTATAGCCGATTTTAAGAATATTCATATTGTTTGTTGTTTTTCTTAAATGAGGCTCTTTTAAATTGCCTTCCAAAATAGTAATATTTCATGTCTATAATTTCAGGTTGAATATGAACGAAGTGTCTTCAGTAGGCCTATTTAAATTGAAAATGTGCTACATTGGTAAGAGACGGCATGCCGAAAACAGCATTTCGGAATTTGGGATATTAATAACTTTTATTTTCACCAGAATCTAGAAAGTGACATTTTCAACACTAAAAGACTTTCGCTTTATTATAGAAAATAAAATATTACGACAGTGGCTTTCTGAAATAGCGTAGAGTACGAGGAATATTATTCTCTTTTGAAAGTGGAGATCTTGTCAGTCCACTCCTGCTACTTTCCTCAAGGAAAGATATGAAGGCATTTGTAAACACGTCAGCGTTTTCTCCTACGTGGATCGAAAGAAACTTCTTTCTTTTTTTTTTCGTTATAAAGAGAGCGACGTAGACTTGGGGTAATTAAAACTCGCTGATAGTTTTACAAATGTTATTTACGGTGTCGCCATTACAGCAACACTCCACGGGGCATTATCAGCATTCCCCAACAGCCCCTTGGCTGCAGCATGGCGGACAGGAACCATTTCATTTGTCTCCCTCCTTTCTCTCTTGTAGGTTATATTTTCCACAGCCTTCGTGAATGTCTTGTTTTCTGCTCACGGTCCAGTGTGCGTATTTCGTATAAGATTGTGTCTGGACTCAAGAAAAAATGACGAAAATATTGCTTTACTACTTACAATATTTAGTATAATACATTTATTTTAATAAACGCTGTTACTAAATTAAATAACTTCCCTCTTCACGTAAATGTATGCATAAATTATGATGATTGCAAATTTAATGAAAATCAATGATTTCATTGACCCTCGACGCTTCTTTTCTTACATAAAATGTGACGATGAATACGCAAAACAATTAAGATTGCCAACCACTGTATAAAATATGTAGCAACAGACTTACAGTTAGACTAAAAAAAAATGATCGACTGCCATAGGCTATTAATAATATTTGAGGAGAAAAATTCGCTCCGGCGCCGGGAATCGAACCCGGGTCCTTGGTTCTACGTACCAAGCACTCTGACCACTGAGCTACGCCGAATTCAATCCACAGCACCGGACCGAACCCTCCTCCTTCAATGTTTCCCTTTGTGGCCTGACTCCAAGTTAGGCGTATATGTTGACGTATATGTCCAAGTGGTCAGAGCGCTTGGTTCGTAGAACCAAGGACCCGGGTTCGATCTTCGGCGCAGGAGCGATTTTTTCTCCTGAAATATTAATTGTCAATATTACAGATATTATTCTGTAGGACAAATTGTAAGACAAATTAATAAATCTGTAATATGCCATAGGCTACTTTAAGTCTTTTTTGGAAAACTTAGGTTGATTCCGCGAAAGCTTAGGTTTACACATGAAGGGATTTCTTATACACGACTCCACTCTTTTTTTTTTCATTTGTTTTGTTTGTTTGTTGCTGTGTGAGTTTCAATCTGATGTTGATAGAAGTTCTAGTATGTGATATAATTTCTCAAACAAAATAAATAAATAAATAAATAAATAAATAAATAAATAAATAAATAAATAAGTAAGTAAATAAGTAAATAAATAAATACTATTTTACTTCACACATGCTCAGCAAATGTACGGTATAATTTATTAGTAATATGAGGACATATAGGCATTAAAAATGCTGTTATAGGCAGCCTAAATAGGCACTGAAAACAGACACTGTCTAAAGTTTTACTAACTTGTATGAACTACTTAACTGTTTAAAATCTAAATTGTCTCCTGGTTAAGGAGTCCTGACCAATGTTAAATAGGGTTTTACTGTATTTGGAAGTGACAATTTGTTATTGATCTCAATTCTGTAGGCTTAAAGCTAGAATAAACTACTGAAACAATTTACTCTCCCACTATATTACAGTTGACTAATGTGTATTTTTCAAGGTTTTCTCGTGTAAATTATGTCTCGTTTCAGTCAGTGTATGTCAAAATTAAATGTCCTCTCAACCTTACAGAATGTGATCTGACAATAATTGAAGGGTTCAGAGCCATAGTGAGCCAAGCGCCATATATTAAAAACGGAGGAAAAAAGGGTCAAATTTAAGTAAATACCATAATTCAATTAAACATATAGCAAATAATATAAAGTATGCACATAAAAACTAAATGATATGTCAATGTTCTTTAAACTATGGTAGTCATTAGCTTTAATCCTTGCTTTCTCCTTTTTTAGTAAATGGCACTTGGCCCACTGTGGCTCTGAACTCTTCAATTAAATGAGGTTATTTCCACTACTAACAGCTCTAATGTCATGGCCGAAGAAGTTTCACAGAAGATGTCATTTATTTACTTTACATCTTTCCAATCATTCTTCATTTGCAAAATCTCCCTATATAAGGACCTGAAGGTATTGTCCATATCTCCAGAAATTTCATCCAGAATAATTTCTAATTGCACACCATTTCCACTGTTTTCACTAGCTCTCTGCCCTCCTGCGATAATATGATAGATAGCAATGTAAAATTTGTTCGTATAAAAGCAAGGTCTGTCGCTATTTTCGGGCCGTTAGTAGGCAAGACAAATTTTCAGGTTCGTCACTGCAAGTTTAGCTTCTGCAATACAAGCAGCATCCTCTTGATCAAGGCCTTTGATTATCTAAAAAATATAATTTATTCTTCACCTGACATAATTAGGAACATTAAATCCAGACGTTTGAGATGGGCAGGGCATGTAGCACGTATGGGCGAATCCAGAAATGCATATAGAGTGTTAGTTGGGAGACCGGAGGGAAAAAGACCTTTAGGGAGGCCGAGACGTAGATGGGAGGATAATATTAAAATGGATTTGAGGGAGGTGGGGTATGATGATAGAGACTGGATTAATCTTGCACAGGATAGGGATCGCTGGCGGGCTTATGTGAGGGCGGCAATGAACCTTCGGGTTCCTTAAAAGCCATTTGTAAGTAAGTAAGTATTAATAATTCAGATAGAGTAAAAAACTTAGGGTGCTATTCATAGACATTTCGCTAACCCACGCTACGAGCGTGCTAAACTAGCCCCGGCTATCGACTGCTTATTTGTACAGGATTCGTATCATATCATATCGCTAACACTGGTTTATGAATACGAAAAACGTTAGTTCGCTGATCATCCACCGGAAGCCCGCGATAAGAATGTCTATGAATACGGCCCTTAGGGTCTACTGAATAACACATGTTGTGAAACATATTCCTTCATTCCACAATCACTTGAAACTATTTGCTATTCAAATATGGACACGAAACATGCATTTATAATTTTGAGAACAACTTACCTCTCGAGATTTCACAATATTCTCTGCAGAGTACAATCGTCTGTGTCTGTTCCGACTATCATAAGTTGTCTGTTACGCTCTGCCGGGCAATGAGATATACTGTATCAAAGTAAAACGTAAAACTAAATGAAATAAAAAATAATAATAATAATAATAATAATAATAATAATAATAATAATAATGCTTCAGACGCTTTAATAGGCACTTATCGCAAAATAGACTCTGTCAAAATAGGCATTTACAGTGACTAAGAAATGCCTTTCCTTCGTCATAATATGGCCCTAAACGTCACTCTGTATGTTTAGAAATTACAGGAACAAATAGACATTTTAGGAAATATCCTCAGCTTATTTATCAAATACATAAACTTAAGTCATGTAACTCATACACTGGAGTTTATTTTGGACTTATTCATTGTGCAAATTGTCGTACAATACGTTTTTAAGCTAAAGTTTGTGAAATATGTAAAACGTTGTGTTGAAAGATTTTAATTAAAGATTTATAAAGTTCAACACAACATGTTTCGCTTGGCTGTATGTTTTAATTTCCGCTGCGGTGCAATTTGTGTGTTTCAGGTGGGTGTACCGGAGGTGCGTCAATACAAAACAATGCCAGATTCCCTGCAGATGAGCTTCCTTTCTCTTTCAACAACGCTGTTTCCGATGCACTACCAAAACGGACAGCTAGTTCTCAAATGCACGGCCCACGTCAGTACGCTATACCGCAGGACGTCAGAAGTCGTTCTTAGCTCCAGAGCAAGGGAGCCCGTACCAGAACGGGGTAAGTTATACCATGATGTCCTCACGAAACTGTAACAAACTTTCATAAGAAGTATAGGATACTTCCACTTTAGAGCTGTTTCTTGGACTGATACTGGAGGTAAACATATTTGGAACATAAATCCACGCAAGATATCACACCGTTAAAGGACCAAAATCCATGCCTTAAGTCAGATTCCAATCCACAAATATAGTTGTCATGTGATATCAAATTTATTCCCCTAACCATCATGTACTCTACGGTTACCTTATGCATAAATTCTATTTAATCCCTCAGACCGGTTTTCCGTGCGCGTGTACGCAGCCCTCTAGATTAGTTCTGTAGAAGTTTCACGTACACGTGTACGTGTCATACACGATTGCACAAAACCGACCACAGTTCGGAATCTATCGGAGATATTTTCATGGGGTTCTTTCGATGGTATTGCAGAGAATCTGTTTTTTACTGGCATGTGGTTTTATTGTGTTTAGTCATTATAAAAATAGAAATAGAAGAGTGATGTCACGTAAATTTAATTCTACTAGGAAATTTAAACATAACTTCAGCGCTTAACACCGGGATTTTTAAGTACCAGGTTGGGTGTTTTTATCTTGTACGAAGGAGGAACCCGAAGGCTTGCACTGCAGCCTGAGGCTTATTGTGCTTACCACTCCTATTCTGTGAATGGTTGGGTAGCCGAACGGCCGCGCTCTTGTACAAGTACAGCACTTTGCTTCGTGAACTGAACCCGGGGTATGGTATGGTATGGTATGGTATGGATATGATGATGATGATGATGATGATGATGATGATGATGATGATGATGATGATGATGATATGTGAATTAAAGATGGCGAAATGAGTCCGAGGTCCAACGCCGAAAGTTACCCAGCAATTCTGCTCCAATTGGTTGAGGAAAAACTCCGGAGAAAACCCTAACCAGGTGACTTGTCCCAACCAGGATTCGAACTAGAACCCGCTCGTTTCTCTGTCAGACACTGTGACCCTTATTCCACAGCGGTGGACGGGATTGAGGGGTTAATAAATTAAAATTAACTGAAACATTAGAGGTACACTAAATTAAATTTTGAAAAATTTAAAATATTACAGTTTTTACTTTTGCAAAACATTTGGCATATAAATAGTAATAGGTAACCGCAAATTATCAGCTCAATTGGTAAATATTTTGTACATTTTTAACGTTTTCATTAAAAAAAATAATATATTTTTCTCTCATCTCATATTAAAACGTTTTCTACGATAGTATGTAAAGTTGTATTTTACCCACTGTTGTCAGTGCGTAAAGTGAGCCTTTAAAACACTAGTACGTAAAAAAATAATTAATCACTTTACGCACTGCCAAAGAAAGCACAATATTCATTGTACAAACCTCATTCAGTAAGAAATTAATGTATTACGTCGAACTTTCATGACGTAAATATTACACGTAGCACAAATAAGTAACAAATTTTACATTCATATTTACATTTTAGCCCCTATTATTCTGAAGATGGAATACTCATTGCAACAAGATTTAGCTTCGCCCCGTTTCACAGATTATACACTCGTGCCAAAAAGAGAGCCTTTACGAACTTGTATAATAAATAATTATTCTTATGACTAAAATGTTATTGTTATGGTCAGGTTATTGTCATTAATAGTAATGGGTATGAACATTTTAAGTGTGCCTATTATATGTGTCTAAAAAGTGTTTACATTAGTGTACTCCAAATACGAAAAAGTGTCACAACTTTACAAATTATTTTTTAACCCTTGTGATATCCTACTGAGATATCCATGCCATTTTTCATACAGTATACGATTAGATACACTGTGGGAGGCGTGAAAAATAATTAATGCAGCTAGCTCAAAATTTGTGGAAGGAGAAGGTTTTATCGTGGGGAAAAAATGTAAAAATTAAAAGCAAGAAATATGAAGTTAAACAGCACAGACTTCAAGGGATTTAAAGTGCGCACGAATTTAAAAATGACTTCCAAAACAAGTGTTCTAAGGGGTGCAATTTCTGAAGTTTTTCGAGAAGCATGTTTACGCGTAGAGATGTTGTTAAGAGTAAACGTTAAAAATGATATTTCACTTCTGTGTACCTTTAAGAAAATTAGTAATGAATTTAATTGAAATGTTAGTATTAAGTTCTTCGTCTATGTTTTATTAAGACAAGCGTTTTATTTTCATATAGGCCTATACCTTTGTCAGAAAAGGTAAAACACCATTAGATTTCGTGAGACATACAGAAATTAGGGAGGTGGAGTCACTTTTGGAGAGCAGAAGTTTGGAATATAATTTTTATTTTTCTTCGAATATCTTTTATGTTCCAGATTAGATTCATCATTCTTTCTTCACCCCCTCTTTCCAACACAGCTTCATTTCTTGTTCTGTCTGTCCACTTCACAGACTCTATTCTTCTCCATATCCATATTTAAAATGCTTGCAGTGGCTTCTCTTCATTTCGACGTAATGTCCATGTTTCTGCTCCATACAATTCTACACTCCGCACAAAGCACTTCACTAGTCTCGTCCTCAGTTCTTTTTTGTCAGAATCTGCAGTCGATGCTTCTTTTCCTAATAAAAATTTCCTTTTCCATTGCCATGTTCCTTATAACTTCTTAACTTATTGGCAACAGTTCACGTTTCTACTTGCAGTACATCCTATGTACTTGAAGCTTAAATAGTAAAATACCTATTCCCAAAGATAAAAAATAACAATAAAATACAAAACATTAAAATTAATACGCATTCACTCAATCACAGGAATTCTGTCATTCCCCTGTCAATTTTCTTCTTAATTAACATTGGGTAAAATATAATCGAAACTGCTTCTAAATATAGACGTGGACAAATTATTAGACTAAAACGTTTTTCTTGAAAACATAATACAATTCGTCATATCAAATATCAGTATAATTCACAGAGTCTCTATTGTTGTAAATATGATTGTTTACATCTTCCGATATATTTTTTCAATGTTTAAGTATATTTTGTCTGGCTGTTTTGATACTACTGGTGTTTTAATTACATACTGCAGAAGATATTCAACAGTCTATTCTCCCATGGCCTGCAAGGAGACCGGACATGAACGAAATTGAAAATTTGTTATCTATACTGAAGAAGAAAGTGAACAAAAAGAGTCTTACAACAAAACATGGACTCATTTAAGTACTGTCTGATATCTGGCTAAATGATGCTGATATTCAAAGAAAGTGTCAAACTTTGGTTTCCAGCATCCCTGACAAAATCAACGTGTTAATAAAGAATGAGGGAATGTTCACAAAATATTAGTAACTGCCAGACTCAATTTTCTGTTCATTATTTCTGTGCAAAATACATTTTTGTTCATTATTTCTGCCGATAAATACAGCTTTGTTGCACATATAATTAATTTAGTCTAATAATTTGTCCACGTCTGTAGACTCTCGTTTTCTCAGTTTTCTTGGTCTGGATCTTGCCATCTTTGACACCTGAAAAAGCCTTCCCTTGGACTTGAATCCGGACTCTGTTCCTTGTGTAGTATATCGCTCTAACGAAAGAACCAACTCATCTCTCTTATGTTATAAAAGAAGACTTTTTAATTCAATAATGAATTTCTTGACAATTATGAGACAAGAAGAAACTCTGTCCAAATGGCAGCAGTCACCTTGAAAGAACTTGTGTAATTTCTGATCCAACATCGAGGGACGGTGTCGGTCCCTCCGCTGCCTACACTCCGTGTCAAAGCACTTCTCCAACTCAATAATTGACAATTTTCTGCTGGGAATTCTCTTTGAGTCGCTCTTAAGGGAGAGGGGGTGGAGGTAAAACTACTATACGAGAAAATAGGAAAGAGTAGACGAAAGAGGAGGAGGAGGATATCTAAAAAGACTTTCTTTCCACTTTCTCGTCCTCTTCACGAAAATTTCCAACTGAGTTGCAAAAGTGGTTGACGTAGAAAAGGCCTGTAGGAACATTGACACTGATGGCAAGGTCGAAACTTCCATGATACAACCAAGTTAACCGGTATATTTTAAGTGCTTCTGTCTCTAATGCCACTTACGTGTTTCCATTTAATCCTGTTTTCAATTTCTAACCCTATATTAAAGTTGGGGGAGCTGTGTAATATTACAGACATTATTAAGGTCTTACGTCAGGATGAGTGTTTAAAGCTCAGTAGACTTTCGCAAATAGGATAATTCTGCGATAAAAAAAAAGAGATTATAAAGCGTCGACCTAAGCTGGAGCTTTTCCATCACAACACCAAAATATCTTGCATGTTGTGTCACTTCTTGTAACGAACATCACTCTACAAGTTTTCAAGTTTCAAGTGAAGTAACACAAACTTGTTTCTGATGCAATTTTGTATGACGAATTTCAAGAAAATCAAACCACCGGACAAGTTACATTCGCAAGAGTTTGAACTTCCTAGCACTATTATGGGAGCGTTATGTTAGAGAATTAGATACAGATTAGATTGTGTTTGACATTTCGGAGGGTATGTATAAAATTCATTTTTTAAGAAACATTCTGAAGGTTTATGCAGCTATTTTACATTTTTAGCACCGCACCATTGTGAACTATGACTTCGTTTATACTACTCTGCATTGCGACAATACACAGATAGGGTTATTCCTTCGAACTGCTCATTGGTTAGCATGTCCTTGAAATTTTCTGGACGCGTGATTCACAAGTATACAGCCAAGTACATAGAAAGCACGAATTAGTTATTGAAATTGTTATAAACGTTTATTTCTGCAGAGAGATCAAATTATACCAAATATAAATAGAACCTATTATTTCATTTTCTGCAAACTAAAATAGTAATATAAACTATTTTGTATACCAAAATACACAGAACTACGTACTGATCCATGAGAACTTCTGACATTCTGTAGAGTAAGCAAATGCTTAAAATTAAACATTACTGTGTTTCAAATTTTATGATTTTGTTTCCTAGTTCATTAGTTCCCACAATTTTTCGACTTCGTTTCGTAAAATGCTATGTCCTGTACCATGTTTTCTATCTTTATTTTCAACATAAATTCTTTGGTTACCCAATAATGTGATCATAAAAATTCATGTGTGCAGCTTCCAGTTTCTGGACATTATATATTACAAATTTTATTGCCGTACGTACGAATGATTTTGTAATAATATTAATTTTTTGTGATGTGACATTTCTACAAAATTTCTTTTATTATGCTTTTGACTTTTATGTATTGTTTAATTTCATAAAAGTGTAATAATTGCTGCCGAAGAGCTTAACATCGCATTTCCTTCGTAATTAAATTCAGAGAAAATTGTTCTATTCCATTTTCAATCTCTGTTCTAACTTATCATAATGTTTTGCAAAACAGTTCTTGAAAATGGATATCTTCATGCCAAACGTTTGCTATTTTTACTTAATTCGTATTGAAATTTGTAACTTGTAATTGTTGATAGTAAGGGTTGATCATTTACAGATGCCATGTGTAATAAACTTCCTTTCCATTTTTTGTTTCAAATATTGTGTATATGTTTTTTTTTTAATCCTAGTCCTGTCGTATCAAATTCTCAAGATCTAAAGTCTTATAAAACATTAAGTTTACGATTAAATATACTACGTATATACACATGCAAGAAAACTACTTTAAACAATATGTAAGGTGATAGATTGGACCGGAACCATACTTAAAAAATTCATAATTAATCCGTTAGTTCCATAACATCGATCGCTATGAAGACAGCATTTGAAGTGTAGTGTTTGATGTGACACTATACAACTCTAAATGGTGCAGAATAGTAGTTATTTTATTTAAGAATTTTTAATTTTTGGGTACGTAATGTACAAAAAACTCTACATTTCTACCTTGACACTGCAGACAAAGAGAGCATATAAGGACAAGAGACTGTCGTATTCGCTCAAAAATTCCAGAGATGTCTTTGATGATTTGTGAAGCCTCAACAACGCGAGCGATAATATCTACTGGCACGAAGTAAATCAATTCTCTTATGTAACTCCAAAGAAGAAAATCCAAAAGTGACAAGTCTGGAGACATTGGAGGTCAGGAAACTGATCCTCTACTACCAATCCATCTTTAGTCAAACATTACTCCCAAATTTTGTAGCACGCCAACAACAAACTGAGCAAGAGTCCCATCATATTTGAAACACATGATTTCACATAGCTAACGTGGCAATTTCTGTAAAAGTTATGGTAGCACCTCTTCCAGGAAGATAGATCACATTTTGTGTATTGTCTTGTTCAAGTAGGAAAGGACTGCCATACCTTCACGATACCTTCCCAAGACGGTGTGTATTTTTTTTTCATTTTATTTTTTATATAACCTATCGCAGTACCATAAACGTTATGGAGTACCACATTAAACACCTCATTTTCAGTGGTGTTAAAGATGTTACTGTCTCTGCAGCGATCGATGTTATGGAACTTACCATTCCACTCATTTTCGTATCATGGTTTTCTACCTTAACATGTTCCTTCTGGTCCCATTTATCATCTCATAAATTGTTTAAAATTAGTTTTTCCACACTCTGTGTATATACAAACATTTCAATTTCAATACTCCATTAAATATTTGATATCGCTATTGAAGTTTGAATTCAATCAGTTAAAATTTTCAAGTATGCATGATACTCATAAGTTTTTTCTCTAAAAAAAATATTTTCACGAGTGCAATACAACTTACATTACGGTATATTCCAGTTCCAGATCCAAGAGACCCTAGTTGCTTTCAGTGGTTTGGCATACTATCTGGTACGTGGTGGAATATCTAATATATGTTAATATTTGGCTTATCTTCTACACACGGCGTTCTCTATGCAGTCTCTTACTGTTTCCACTACACTTGGTCTGTGTAACTGTTTCCACAATTAAAATCAAACCACAGTATTCCACAAATATTTAACATGTGCTATAAATACTGCTTATTTTATTTAACGCTTTCTATGTAATGTTACAAAATTAAATGAAATTCTTATTAAATCTAAAGTGATACCATTTCCATTTCTTAAAATCATTTATAGAGAATAGTAGAAAAATCCAACAATAACTCTACAAACTATGGTTCTACTGTCAACTGTGAAATAGAAATATAGTATTACTAATTATATTATAATATTATGCGTGTTACATTTCTAATGCGTCTTCATTTGAAGTAAATCATTATGCAAAAGGTGCAGTCAATCGGAATAAGGTTACTAGGAACATATTCCTAAATTTTAACAAAAGTAATGGGATATAGCTGAACTTACTCGTAAACTCTATGAAGAGCAAAACGATTTTCAGAAGAAACGCTCAACAATAGACATTACATTCATGTTGCAACAACTGATTGAAATCCGAAGAGAATTTAACTTGTATTTAAGTTACCTACAGGTTACAGTATACATTTGAATCCTATTGTTTTCAAAATCTGTCTTTTTCTCTTTAAGTTGTAATGCAAGTGGATTTTTAACAGCAAGGGACATTAAACTCCATAAACTCCAGATTAACTCCATATGTAGATGAAATTATTGGTGATCATCAGTGTGGTTTCAGGCGTAATAGATCGACTATTGATCAGATTTTTTGTATTGGACAGATATTGGAGAAAAAAATGGGAATATAAGGGTACAGTACATCAGTTATTCATAGATTTCAAAAAGGCGTATGACTCGGTTAAGAGAGAAGTTTTATATATTATTCTTATTGAATTTGGTATTCCCAATAAACTAGTTCGATTAATTAAAATGTGTCTTGGTGAAACTTACAGCAGAATCCTTATAGGCCAGTTTCTATCTGATGTTTTTCCAATTCACTGCGGACTAAAGCAGGGAGATGCACCATCACCTTTACTTTTTAACTTCGCTCTAGAATATGCCATTAGGAAAGTTCAGGATAACAGAGAGGGTTTGGAATTGAACGGGTTACATCAGCTTCTTGTCTATGCGGATGACGTGAATATGTTAGGAGAAAATCCTCAAACGATTAGGGAAAATGCGGAAATTCTACTTGAAGCAAGTAAAGAGATAGGTTTGGAAGTAAACCCCGAAAAGACTAAGCATATGATTATGTCTCGTGATCAGAATATTGTACGAAATGGAACTATAAAAGTTGGAGATTTATCCTTCGAAGAGGTGGAAAAATTCAAATATCTTGAAGCAACAGTAACAAATATAAATGACACTCGGGAGGAAATTAAACGCAGAATAAATATGGGTAATGCCTGTTATTATTCGGTTGAGAAGCTTTTGTCATCTAGTCTGCTGTCAAAAAATCTGAAAGTTAGAATTTATAGAACAGTTATATTACCGGTTGTTCTGTATGGCTGTGAAACTTAGGCTCTCACTTTGAGAGAGGAACAGAGATTGAGGGTTTTTGAGAATAAGGTTCTTAGGAAAATATTTGGGGCTAAAAGGGATGAAGTTACAGGAGAATGGAGAATTTTACACAACGCAGAGCTGCACGCATTATATCCTTCACCTGACATAATTAGGAACATTAAATCCAGACGTTTGAGATGGGCAGGGCATGTAGCACGTATGGGCGAATCCAGAAATGCATATAGACTGTTAGTTGGGAGGCCAGAGGGGAAAAGAACTTTGGGAAGGCCGACACGTAGATGGGAAGATAATATTAAAATAGATTTGAGGGAGGTGGGATATGATGATAGAGACTGGATTAATCTTGCTCAGGATAGGGACCAATGGCGGGCTTATGTGAGAGCGGCAATGAACCTCCGGGTTTCTTAAAAGCCAGTAAGTAAGTAAATAAGTAAGTAAGGGACATTAAATTAATTTATTACTTTTCTTCTTTACATGTCCTTAAAACTCACATTGCTTGCCACATTTTAATGTATTTATATTTGTGACTGACAATAAATGTTGTGGATTTTAAACTAAATTAACCCTAAAGCGTGAACCTAAACAGATCGTGGTGGAATGGACCGGGCTTTCGTTTTACCCCGGCGGTTCCCTTCCATCTTTGATTCAGTTTTTGTCCTTTTTCATGTCTCCGCAGTATATATTTCCATAGTTTCATATTTGTTTTAATTTCTTGCTATAGAAATATTTAATCATAGCATGATAAAAATAAAAGCATAATAAAAACATGTGTATTTATGTGAATCGTATTAGGCTGCTCTAATTTTTTAATTGGTTATTTAACGACGCTATATCAACTGCGGGTTTATTTAGCGTCGATGAAATTGGTGATAGCGATATGAGGCCGAGCATCCGCCATATATTTCCTGAAATTCGCCTTAAGGTTGGGAAAAACCTCGGAAAAACCTAACCAGGTAATAAACCCAAGTGGGAACCCACGATCGAGCGCAACTCCGGATCGACAGGCAAGCGCCTTAGCCGACTGAACTACGTCGGTGGCTGCTTTTAACGTTAAATGTGATTTTTTTTTTTTTTAATTTTCGTACATTGTTAGAAATTATGAAAGTTATACAACTCGCCAAGTTTTATCTGAAGAAAACCTGGACAAGGCAGTGGCGGCTGTTGTAAAGAAAGTAAAGAAGTGGGGCCTAAAAAGGATAATGGGTAGTGATATTAACAGTACATTCGCCTATATTCTGTGTTGTTTGGGTAAAGGCAGATAATTCATAAAAATGAGTCTTGAGATAAATGAAAATTAAACTTCGGACCCTTACTGCAAATAATTTTCTACACAAATAAAACACATCAACTACTAGTATTATTTCGATTCTTGCACACCCACTTGTACCGTATAATTTAACTTGTGTGTTCATCTGGGGAACAGAATTCCATCTGCACAAAAAATGACTTATCCCCCTTTACCCGAACACCACACAATCAGTAATGTATAAAATATTTGCTTCCTCTGTTTCTATCAAACACAGACTAATGTCCTTCGCACCGTGTGATAAACAAATGTTGGTGAGTTTTGAGCTGGCCACAGAAACAAATTATCTTTCATTGTTTTGATAATATAGGAATACTGAAAAAAAACACTTATATGCGATTGTGAACAGGTAGGATTATCTATTAAAAAAAAAGGTTTAACCTCACACTTTTCAAACTTTTTCCCCATGCCAAAAACATATTATTTGAGAAGATGGGTGAAATGAAAACAGTAGGCCTACTTTTTGAATTACACTAATCCTATATGACAAATTCCCATACGTCTATTTTTTTCATTAAAAACATGGCAAGTTTTTCCACATTTTCACTACTTGAATTTAATATTTTTAAATAGTTTTCCATTCATTTTGAAGAACTATAGTGTATACTTTACATTAATATACAACATTTCAGCCCTTTTTCTTAAGTAGTTCCTGAATAAACATTTACTGAATTAAAAAAATTAAATTAATTTCTTTCAATACACTTTTCTTTCTACCATACTTATATTAAAACAATGAAAGATAATTTGTTTCTGTAGCCAACTCACAGCTCCCCAACATTTGTTTATAACACGGGCAAAGGAAATCAGTTTGTGTTAGATAGAAAGAGAGCAAACAAATATTTTATATACTCGTATTTATAGGCGAATGTACTGTTAATAGCACAACCCAGAACCATTATTAACGACCCACGAAACAACTCTGCAATGCAAAAGAAATTTAATATATGTTGAATTGACAAGTTCAGGAGAAAATATCGTTATAATACAATATCTGAAAAAAAAAAAATCAATAAATAGAACTAGTCACTTACTTAAAGGAAAGGCCTATGAAATAAAGGTTATTTTTGGTTAACAGTGAAAGAGTATACAGCTGTTTCTTTCTAGTTATCAGAAAATACAAACAAAAACCTAATAAAAATATTATGATTGTCGGTGAAGACTCTATCTATTAGTTTCTTTCAAAGAAAAAAAAACTAAGTTTCAATCGATGTATAAAATTATTAAAACGTCAGGAAAAATTATTTTATTTTCACAGAAAATCCTGTTTCAATTGAAGGGTTCAGAGCCATAGTGGGCCAAGCGCCATTTGTTAAAAACGCAGAAAGCATGGGTTAAAGTTAAGTGAATACCATAGTTTAATGAAGATTGACATATCATTTAGTTTTAATGTATATACTTTATATTACTTGCTATAAGTTTCCATTGAATTATGGTAATAACTTCATTTTAACCCATGTTTTCTATGGTTTTAGTAAATGGCGCTTGGCCCACTATTGTCCTGAACCCTTCAATTGTTGCACTACTGTTGCTATGGCAAATGCAATAAATAAACAGTAATTGAAGCTATTCTCTGTTGAATTGATGTCTTTTTTGCAAATTCTTATCAGAAAATAATGGTTTAGCTTCTTTTGTTACTATGAAGCTCAATGAGAAGATTCAGGACTATAAATAAAGCTGGGTTTGCAGTAAAAGATCTGTACTTGGGCAAAAAGCTATGAATAAATGAATTAGTTTGAGGTATGGACCCTGCCATTTGTAGCCATTGTGAAAGATCGTAAAAATATTTGAAAATATTCCACAGATTTTCTTCTGAATTTTGTTTATTCCCTAAAAGAGAGGCTGCTAAAGACAGGGAAAAAATTGCTACCATATAGAAATGTTTTGAAATCTGTTTATATTTGAATAAACCCTATTCATTTATGAATTAAACTGTATTAATATTTTGCTATATAGGCCTACTTACTACTTAGAGAAGTAAATGAACTTTCAAATCTTTCCTAACTTTTCAGTAACCTTAATATAGTTAAATTCTGTCTCTGAGCTGGGATAGAACGGACCATTTTTTAATTGTTTGTTATTCTGTCTACATATTATCTCTGACTTTTTCTCTATTTAATTAGTTAAATTAGGCCCGGTTAAATTATAACAGTGTTATTCCATTTTAACTGTAAACTTAACAGTTGAAGCATTTCTTCAACTACTGTTAGTATTAACAGGCTGTTAAAACCTATGTTAATTTAACTGCCCAATTTCATGCAGTTAAATCATTTAACTCTCTGTTAGCATAGAAGTATGCAATATGGCTGGTGCGTTAGATGCTGAACTTATATATCTGCATTATTTACAAAATGATATCCATGAATACATAAACGGAGTGGATGATTTCAGTGATTTGACAGACCAGAAGTTCATACAAAGGTATAGGCTATTTTCTGCCAAGCCTCACTTTTCGCTTTCAACTTAGATCCGTTTGTTTGTTTATTCTCATTAATTGGTTTATACTGGGAAATAATTTCCAGCAGAAGGTTTCTTTCGAAAGAAGAGAAATTAGTCCCAAGATTTATTTTTGTTCCAGTGTTTTGTATTTCATAATAGCAATACCAATACGCCGCTCCATGCTATTGTGATACAGACAAGGAAAGAAGCAGAAATCAAACCTGAGAGAATAGAAAGACTTCTATTATCTCTGAATCAAACAACGGAAACAAAACGAGAATCGCAATTGTCATAGTTAAGAAAAGAGAAGTGAGCCTATACTTGGTTATAGGTTATGGTTAAACTCTAGAATCTCTGGTCCTAACAGAGAGTTAACAAACAGAATGATAAAATGTGAAATGTAAGTCGAAGAAACGCAATATTTTTAACAGCAATTCATACTTTTAACTTACAGATAATTAATGCTATGTTAGGTGCATTATAACAAAGGTTGAAGAAACCTGGCCTTAGATATATAAATATTCTTCACCTGACATAATTAGGAACATTAAATCAAGACGTTTGAGATGGGCAGGGCATATAGCACATATGGGCAAATCCAGAAATGCATATAGAGTGTTAGTTTGAAGGCGGAAGGAAAAAGACCTTCGGGGAGGCCGAGACTTAGATGGAGGATAATATTAAAATGGATTTGAGGGAGATGGGATATGATGATAGAGAGTGGCTTAATCTTGCACAGGATAGGGACCGATGGCGGGCTTATGTGAGGTCGGCAATGAACCTTCGGGTTCATTAAAAGCCATTTGTAAGTAAGTAAGTAAGTATGATATATAAATGCTTTGCTTATTAATCATCGTATTTAACATTTTGTAGCCATTTTAATCTTAGGGATTATGTTTTGGCTGAGGTTATCCATAAATATTCCTAAGCTTTGTTTTAACGTTTTCAATTTCAGAATAATTTTTCTGATTTCTCTCAGTATCATATATTTCATGTTATATAGGTTTCTAGTTTCGTAATAATTAAGCTTCCTTTGAACTATTGTTGCTCTACGATTCCCAATGTACGTTTGCCGCGGGGTTATACGAAGTACATTTTACTCCAATCGCCCACCAATATCCCTCCGCAGTAATACACGTCAGTCGCAGTTACATGTTTATCCAGATATAATTGACTTGATTATATAGATTTTAAGAATTAATTTGTAGAGTTTTAGTAATTGATAATGAAAATGCATCTTGTTTGGATTTATGTTCTCCGGTTTAAGGAGCATTGCTACAATTGTTAAAATCTTAAGTTAAAAGTCTTATTTAATACCGGTGAAGAAAATGTTTTACGTACATGCGAAGTCGATGAATATGAAAATGACACTAATTTCGTATATTATAAGGGAATGAATAACTGTTCTTATGGTTTTTCTTTTAATTTTATGGTTATTCATTGTAAGTTGTAAATGACTTTACATCTTTTTAGGTAAAATTTGGGAGTATGATATGTGTGTGATCAACTTAATATATTCCTGCTTCTCTGCCTATTTTATCAGTCACACGTTATTGTACGCATTAATGACAAGATTCATATGTCCCCAGAATACGGAATTATATTCTGTACATTGTGGTAGAGATGGAAGATCGTCATTCTACAGAGTGGGGAAATTTATACGAATTACTTCTGAAGTGAAACATCTTATAATGTGAATCAGACCTGTATTTAAACAACCAAATAATCCATTTAAATTTTATTAATTGTTTTATCAACACATTTGAAGTAACTTTTTATAAATTACATGATCCAGGTGAAATTTCACAGTTTCATTGAACTGCTACAGCCTCTCTGTGAAATTCGGAATGACATGAATCTGTAACTCTGGATGTAATTATGCCAATATCACAACGAATCTTGCCCTTCAACTCTTTAAGTAAGATTCAATAGACTATATGAGAAAAATTTCTCTCTTTAAAATATCCCCATAACAAATCTGGAGCTATCAAATCGATTGCGTGTGAAGGCAAAGAAATATCAAGAAATCGGAAAATGATTCTCCCAGAGAAGAATCGGCGCAAAGTATATATACTGCTATTAGCTGCATAGGGAGTTGTCCCATCTTTTTGAAATCACAGCTTTTTTGGCTCATGCTGTAGCTTTTCTAATGTAAGAATGAAGAAATTCTCATAATTTTTACGATTATCATATTGATGTAAATGCAATAATGTAATATATATCATAATATAATACACGGTAGATATGTAGATATAGAATTTGAATATGTTGGAGCCGTAGGTTTTCCAGCTAATGTTAATAATTATATCGCCGGAAGAGTTCCATGGATTTTCATTAACTCAGATGACACAATCAGATCCAAAACTCGATTCTTCGAGATATCCCGTACTGCATTACTAACCGAAAACCACAAAATCTTAAGTACTTTTATATGAAAAGACGTTTCTGTTGATGATGAGGTTTGGAACATGAAAAAAATCAAATTTCAAAGATGTTCATGATATCTCCAATGATTTTTTTTTCTTTTTAGTTTTAAATGTAATTTATATTCCTCTTACATATGTGATCAATCTTTGTCTTAGACAAGGTGTATTTCCAGATTAACTATAAATTTCTAAAATAGTCACAATTTATAAAAAATCTTGTTTACTGCGGAATCACAGCAATAAACATACTACACTTACATCCAAAAATAAATTAGTTTCTATATAACGATACGTTGATTTAAAAATTTCTCCACACAAGAACATTAGAGCTGTACTATATCTGAAACAGTTAATTCCAAAAATTAACGTAATTCTACGAATATGGAGCAGCGAAAGAGGAAATGAAAACAGAAGAATGAAAGTGACAGGGAATATATATGAAGTTCTTGGATTGCGGAAATCACCTTAATCTTGGTACTCACAGTGTTAGGTCAGGTATATAATAATAATAATAATAATAATAATAATAATAATAATGATTATTTATTTTAGCTGGCAGAGTTAAGGCCGTAAGGCCTTCTCTTCCACTCAACCAGCAAAAAGTGTATATACATATGCATGAACTTACAAAGAATTCAACAATTTGATTTAGATGAGAGTTGCATGTATACAAGAGTTATATACGAATTAAACAACAAAATACTATAAACTATTAATTAAACACTGAAATTAAATGTGTAGCAGAATTAAGCTAAAATACATAGAATGTTAATATATTTCAAATAATATTAGATAATAGAAAGAGATTATTATGAGACAATTTTGAAAATACAGCACAATCAGGATGATGTCTAAAAGAAAGGAGTAACAATGTAGTCAGTGATAGTTTAAATCAGTATGATTGGAGTTAAATGCTAACAAGGTTATCTTTTAAGCTATTCTTAAAGGTGTTTATTGTCTTGCAGCCCCTAAAACTTTGTGACAAGGAATTCCATTGACGCGAGGTGGATACTGTAAAAGATGATGAATAACAAGATGTTCTATGAAGAGGTATACTTAGCGTGCCACAGATAAGTGATCTGGTATTTACGTCGTGGTTAGAGTATAGATAAGAGAAGCGAGACGAAAGGTAATTTGGTGTTGAGGTGTGCAGAATTCGAAAGAGTAAAGACAAAGAGTGTAGGCTAAAGTTCTGCGTTCTTTAAGTCGGAAAGACTTGCGAAGGACGGTGATATGTGATCATATCGTCGGATGTTGCACACGTATCTGACGCACATATTCTGAGCTCGCTGTAACTTGACTGACAGATCAGAACTTAGGTCACTTAACAAAACGTCACAATAATCGGAGTGCGGCATTACTAGGGTTTGTACTAGGGTAAGTTTTAGTTGCTGGGGCAAGAAGTTTCTCAAGCGACTCAAACAGTGAATGGAGGGACAGATTTTTTGTATCGTTTCTTTAACTTGAAAATTCCAACTTAGATTATTATCAAAAAAGAAGCCAAGATTTTTTACGACAGATGAATAAGGGATTAGTGTGTTGTTAAGGGTAACAACTGAAAGATTGCTGTTATTACGGGAGTTAACTAAACGCTTATGTCCAATAATTATAGCTTGAGTCTTACTTGGATTAAGTGCGAGTCCGAAATTGGCCGCCCAAGTCGAGACAGTGGCTAGGTCATAATTTAGCTTGTCAATCGATTCATTGATCGTATTGGGTCTGGAATGATCGTATTGGGTCTGGTATTTCCAACTGCTGCCTCTGTGACGTCACACGTCTCTGCCCTCGAGCTCCTTGAGAGGGGAAACATATGTAAAAAAGAGCAAAATAGGGAGAGTGACAGTGAAAGAGATGGAGATGTTCAAATAGCGGAAACACAACATTACCTTCCCTCCCTGCTCCAAGTGGTGAAACGCGTTCCATCACAGGTTGTCCAGTTGGAAATGACTGTGTTAAATTTTTTCGTACCACATCCAATCACACACACTACAATTAATGTAACCTAAATTATTGTTAATAAAGTGCTTATTAAAACAACTAAAAAATGTTTATATCATTGTCTTTCTTTAGCATTGATTATATTAATAATTCGCACATTTATAGTTGATGTAAATCCATTATTACAGCTAATATATCTTGTGAAATTTATCGTTATTCCTTTCTATCTGCCAGTACCCCTCACGCGTTCTCATCCGCTCTTTTTTTTACGTTTTGGTTTCACAGGTTCACCGTTTTTACTGACAAACAGAAATGTAATTTTCTTGCGACTCTTTCGAGTCTAAAGCAGGGCAATACTAACTCTTGTAAAGTTATCAGTTTCAGCCTTCTCATATAGATATATAATGCATTCTTTCATTTTCTTCGATTTTAATTATCCAACCTCCCTTGTATAGGCTCTGCATGTCTTGACATCATGGAGGAAAAGAGAATACGAACAAAAGACTGGATTGTTCCTCTTCAAGGCGAGACAGCTTAGAACATCAGTTCTTGAAGTTTATGATATGAACTGACGAAGGGATAATTGCTACTATTGAATTATACATTTTTATGCCTGTTTGTATGTTAGGTTAAGGTATATGATATATAGTGGAAGCTCTTAAGTTCGACAGAAATCAAGTTCGACATTCTATAGTTCGACTGCTTACGTAGGAGAATTAGTCACGCCCCTATAAGGGCACTAGGAAATGGATTTGCCATTTGAATGGAAATTGGTCCTGTGTCTTGTAGTGATACTTTTGTTAAATGAAAACAGAATATTTTATTAATTATGGCATCCATATTGATCACTGATTTTAAATTAATTAACTCTTCTTTTTCTATTTGAGAATAGTGCCGTTTGTGAGACGGAACTGTCGAAACCCACTGTGGTACTAGAAGCGCATACACAAGTCTCGGGGCGGGCAGGAAATGCAAGTACAGTACTGTATTCGTTGATGGATAACCAATAAGAATTCGTATTCGTATTCATTTCACCTGCCACACCCACTACTCTTATTGGATAGAACTTTCAATTCTGTTCTGTCGAAGTTAGGAGAGCCCACTGTAATGTGTTTTGTTTGTACCATTTTCATATTAATCTGTGTTGTTTATGGAAATCATAGGTGAGGGGGACGAAACCTATAAAGTAGGAATTGTTTTGTAAAGCACGTACGGTCAAAAGACCCGTGCATTGAATTTAAGAGCAAATTCTGATAGTGTAGTGCATCTGTATGTATAATATTGCTGAATAAATCCATCTATCTATCTAAAAGGTGGACTCGTTTAGTTTTTAATGCACAGGAATCTGTTAAGTTATTGTCTATGACGTCATAATTATACACATTTCTTTTGGTAACTGTTATCTATCGGCTAATGTAACATCGAAAGCAATAGTTCTGCCATTATAGTCAACTCTAGGAACTTCATCTTACTTCATGTTACACAAAAGTGTTACATATTCTCCCAGTTTGTGTACCGAATATAGACCGTTCACCTCCAAATTTGGAAACAACACACAGGGGAGATTTAAGTGCCAGAAGTTACGGTAAGATTCCGTTCTTCTCCACAAATGCAACTTGGTTTGCCATTTACATTGGAGAATAATCTATGAGCTTTTTACAGTCAGTTGTAAAGATCTCCTTTGTATTCGGTAGAATGTGTCCATAAATTATACTCACTTAAGTGGTTTTTGAGAAGTAACACTGTCAGAATCCCATTAGTAGATATCTTTTCAATCAGTTGCAAACATCTGTTTTCTATTCGGGAGGAAGTGTCCATAAATTATTTTCACTTGAGTGATTTCTTCACAAGTAACACTGTTAAATCTGCACAGTCCTATCTCGTACACTCTGTATAATAATCTCTGTATGGAGTGGAATGGGATGGAATTCATGAATATCCGTGAAAAACGTGAGAATTAATTTTTTAGTGTCGCCACAGTCTAATACATACAGTCACGAAGCTCAATACGTAGGAAATATGTATCCATAGATAGTTGCTAATCACTAGGATCGCTACTATCGCTTCATCACAAACAATGCGAAATAGTACCGGCACAGTCTATTGTTTCTAGTACCCTCAAAACTCAAGCTTCGTGACTGTATATACTAGACTGTGGTGTCGCTGCAATTCTTTATACTTCGCTTACTGACAAAGTAAAAGTCTGCTGAAGACTCTTCCACTGTCGGCATCTAAATTAAACCATTCTTGAATATCGTAAAAGCTATTTAGTATTTAGGCCATCAGGCCTTCTCTACCCCTCTACCAGGGGATTACAACTATAATATGAAGACTAAAATTACAATCAATATTAAATTTATAATTACAATTACAATAAATATTAAAGTACGACAAGATTACCTGATTAATGAAAGCTAGACAATTTATCATAGAAGTTAAGAACAAAGAATATTTTTATATTTACTGAATTACAAATTAAACCTAGAATAACAAAATTCTATAGTGATGTAATTACCATAATATTGAGATATTTTGTGATAGATTAAGAGAACTATTTACAAGAAACCATGTTTCAACGAGTCTCAATTACTGACCAAGTGCCTAGTAAGTTTGCGTTTGAATTGAGTTTTATTTCGACAGTCCCTGGTGCTAGCAGGTAACGAATTCCAGAGTCTTGGCAGGGCTACTGTGAAAGAGGATGAGTATGAGGAGGTGCGATGGGATGGTATGTCAGCAGTGTTACATAATTGAATCGGTTATTGTTGAAAGGAACCAAGTCCACTTTTTAAAGTTTTGAGATAATAAGCTGTTTTCTGAATAATCTATCTAAGATTATATATAAAATATATGTTTACAATATATTTTGGTTTAATCCTCGATAGATTATTCACAAAACAGTTTTTTTTTTCGATTATCTCAAAACTTTAAAAAGTGGACTTAGTTCCTTTCAACAATAACCGATTCAATTATGTTGTTGCACACACAATGTCCTACCACATAACGTGATATCAGCTGCACCGTGTCTAAATCATTTGCTGGAAAGTGATTACGTGCTGTTAGCATTGAGCTTAGAACTTAAATGCTACGGACTTGACTTCACGAACTAGAGAGACGTGAGAATCACAACAGCCAGGTGCGACACCTCCATTTTGAGACGTGTTCAAGAAATGACAAAGTTCAACTCCTCATTTTCGTGCGAGAAACATTTAGGGAATTAACTAGATTTAGGAGCCTTAACTGCAACACGTGTTCACTTCGGATAAATACGTATGTATGTATATATGTATGTATGTATGTATCTATGTATGTATGTATGTATGTATGTATGTATGTATGTATGTATGTATGTATGTATGTATGTATCTATGTATGTATGTATGTATGCATGTATGTATGTATGTATGTATCTATGTATGTATTTTTTTAATGAGAATACATCTGCATGCCCCGTTACAGTAGTAACATTACATGCAACCAATACAAAATATACAATTTGATATTTACAATTGGGATCATATAATAAATACATACGTTTGTGATGCTATTTATAGAATACAATTGCTATTGGAATACTTATTATTTTATTGTTCTGTTTTTTGGAGAGTTATTATGTGCTGAGTTATTTAGTGATGGTGTGATGGTTTGTTCTAATTAGATGTTCATGGATTGAATATATTTTCGAAATGCTCGTAGTGCCTAGATGTTAATTGCTGATTAGTGACTGGCCAGGTTCCTCCATTTTGTGATATCTCTTTTATGAGGATGGTTCTTTGATTTGTCATATTGGGACATTCGTAGATTAGGTGGTTCACCGTTTGTTGTCCTCTGTGGCATGTGCAGGCTGGATCATCTTTGAGATGGAAGAGGTGTAAATATGAATTGGTTTTCCCGTGACCTGTCACAATGGTAATGAATTCCGGTGTTACCGGGAGTTTTGTTTTTAATCTGTCCATGACAGAAGGGAAAAAATTTTTGCTCAGCGCTCCTTTTGTGGTATTATTCCAACATTCTTGCCATTTCTGAAGTCCTAATCGTGATATTTCTGATTTGATTGTCGATTTTGGGATTTTCTTGTATATTACTTCACCTCCCGTGGATGCTGCTTTTGCCAGTCTGTCAGCGAGTTCGTTTCCATGCAAGCCAGCATGGGCCTTTGTATGTATGTATGTACGTACGTATGTATGTATGTATGTATGTATGTATGTATGTATGTATGTATGTATGTATGTATGTATGTATGCATGTATGTATGTACCGGGACATCACTTTATTTTTACTTGCATTTTTATTGTACCTGGGTTTCTAAATGTACTTGACTCTCACCCCTTTCACTAATGTCCTTGCTAACGCCAGCCACACAAACTTAAGGCCGCTGTTGCATTCGAAGTCTGCTAGCAGGTTAAAGAATATAGTGTGTTTCAGAAATATGGTTGCATTTCCTATAGAAGAAAGAGCCTATATTATTGAAGCTTATTTCCAGAGGCAGGTATTTATGGAGATTAATTTTATCATTTGTGTTTTTTAATATTGGTGTCGGCGGAGATTGATTTGTACTCTTGGCGGATATTAATGGAAATTTTGAAAAATACAATTATTAGGAAATTGGAGTATTAACTCAGTATGAATATTACTTTCCAAATATTTAACATTAAAGGTTCGTTGGATTCTGGTAAATGTGAGGTATGGCCAATAGACAATATTTGTTCATTAAAAACGAAAAAAAAAAAAAAAAAAAAAAAACTGCAGCCCTCAAATTAACACTTTCAAATTATTAGTGAAATGTTGAATTCTTCCTCTTTTGAGTTCACTAATGTAATCAGAACACCTGGAATACCATGTAATGTATAACAAATTAAAATGAAAAAAAAGTCCGAAAAAAGAACTCAGAATGTGAAATTCGCTGTAAAATGACGCAATAGTAATAATTCGTGAATGTGTTCATATTTCGCTATTAGAACTCTATTTCGCGATTTGTCGCGATTGTTTTATCCGCATATTATTAATCAGAATCACTTGATTCGTAAAGATCAGTAAAAATCTATTGTATGTCTATTATGTCGTGATTATTGCGATCTCCATAAATACCCGGCCCTGCTTATTTCGCACAGGTACGGTGTGTAGCATGACTGAATAACTTTATCTGAGCAGAAGTGAAGATTAGAGTTACCGAAAGTACGGTAACATGCTGAATAAAGTAGCCATTTATAATGAATACAACCGCCTGGAGAGTTGAGTTTGTGAAAAAACTTACTACTCTACTGTATTTTGTTAAAATACCGTGAAAGTAATAAACAAACTGAAAATCGTAATATCGTATTTCCCTGTAACATAAATGGATACACTACTTTTCTCTCCTCCTATATTTGTTTACATATTGCACTAGTAACACCAAACTCCTGTAATGGAAGGGGATAACAGTGTTTCCGAGTATAGCCAGGTTAATGTTAAAAATGTTGGTAAAAATAAAGTGATGTCCCTGTATTTATGTATGTATGTATGTGTGTATGTACGTATGTAACTTATGTATGTATGTATGTTAGTAGTAGTAGTAGTAGTTTTATTTTGCCTGGCAGAGTTAAGGCCATGAAATACAAAATTAAATTAAAATAGAACACAAAGGAAGATACTTTAGAAATTACATAAAATATAGTGGAAAATTACAAATAGTCAAGATCAGTTACATTTAATGTGTGTATGTGTGTATAATTTATATATACACACACACACTTTATAAGACCTAAAATGCTCGAGGTAAATTCGACGATTAATTTATTGAGATATAGGCCTTAGTATACAGTTAATATATTAATAGGAATATACATGTGGGTTACAAGACATAAAATGTTGATTAGCAAAGTCGTACTAAATGGCATACAAATACAAATGATTAAGTAATATATCGAGATAATAAAAAAAGGAAAAGAAAAAAAAGAGAGAAAGGAGAAAAAAGTAACAACTTGGTTATTTAAGACTATTTAGATACTGTATGTATGTATGTATGTATGTATGTATGTATGTATGTATGTATGTATGTATGTATGTATGTGTGTATTATCAAATTATATAAAATTGTAACAAAAAAATACGTACGTACCACAGTACAGACCATTTAAGATCGTACCAAATCCGTACAATTATATTAGCCGTTCAGAGCAAAAGTGGTGTAAGTCAAAATTGAGTAATGAGGTTTGAAGTAAAAATTCTGTAAAATACAGTGCAAAGTAGCAATTAATATGGCCTTCCTGCTATTCACTGACTACTAATAGTTTAAATAAATTGAATATTAATTGCTACTTTGCGCTGTATTTTACAGAATGTTTACTTTAAACCTCATTACTCATTTTTGACTTACACCACTCTTGCTCTGAACGGATCATATGACAAGTTGCAATATTGTTTATAATCAGTAAAACTAGGTTATTATAGCTTTTTTGAACACAGAATGATCATACTTAAATTTTGCAGTAATGTTTGCATTAAAAGTTGTTATATGTGCAGTTGTTTATTTCAATGGTATGTTACATTTAAATGCAAGAATGGATTGAAACAGTTTCGAACTCCCCATTATACACCGAACTCAGAAGGGTATGTGAATTTGAGGTCTGTACTGTAAGTAAACATTATTTTAAAGCCCGGTAATTTAACAATAACAACAACAAATAAATTAAAACAACCGCATCCGTAAGTTAAAAAGAGAAGCGCGCGCATCGGCACCTGACAGTCATCACTCGTGTGGGATGAATTCTGTGCATGCCAGCAGGCGGCTGACCCGAATTCAAGCAGGTTTTACAATAACACCAATACAAGTATGCAATGCGGCGCACAACGTATCCATTCCGACGCGAATTCCCATGCAACAGAAATACGTACGTGCATTTTACAGATCGGAGGTGTCCAATCGTGACTTGATTGCGTCATGCCAGAAGGCAGGGTTCAATATTCTTTATTTATTATCCGTGGTCCATACAAACTGATTCTTGGAGAATCACAATAGTCGATTATTTTACGACGTTTTATCAATATCTCAGGTTATTTAGAGTTTTTATTTAGTTTTTATTTTCTTTTCCATTTCTTTATTTTCTCTTTTTCTCCCTAATCTCTTTCTTTTATTTCCAGTCTTTCAAGCAATTAGTTTATTACTAATTTGTCCATGCACTCAATCATCTTCCTCTTCTTTATTTTTTTTCTGTTTTATTTTATTTTTGGTTTTCTTTCAGTTTGTGTTTTCCTTTTTCTTTTTTTCTTATCTTTCTCTTCCTCCTTTCACTAATTATGCCATTCATTTATTCACTTATTCACCCATCAATTTTTCCCCTTACTTATTTTTTCACTCCCTCCTATCGATTTATTTCTGTGTCACATTGCGGAATAATAAGGGTGTAATTTATGTTTTGTTATTTGAAATGTTGTTATTTATTTGTAATTTATTATATTATAGTTCACAGACAAAGTACATACAAGCAATCATTTAAACCCTTACAATACACACTTTATAATTTTACACATAGATATAGTGTTATTTAAGTAAATAATAATAATACTAAACTGCCCTCCATTGAGGGTAGCCCTTACGGACTCAGTATATCATCAAAAAATTATTATGAATATGTAAACATAGATATTAAATTGTAAAGAAGGGAAACAAAGAAAAGGGCGTGAAAAATTATAATTGCTACTAATGTGGCACCATGTGATTGATTAGGATTTGGCAGGATTTTTTTAACACAATTATCACAATGCCATCCCTCAGAGATGTTGGCAGAGCAAACTGCCGTCGAAATTCTTCGAAAAAAGCTGGTATAGTCCCTCGAGCACCTATGAGCAAGCCGAATACCTCAACGTGAATTAAGGCATATTTCAGCTTGAAATAGTTGACTGTAGGCTCATAGATCGACTTCTTCTCAAGGTGGACCTCGGCTGACTGATGACATCCTACTTCAAAACGTATCATGGGGTCCACAATGATGCCCTGTTTAGTGTCAGCATTGTATGCTAAAATATCTACTCGTCTCTTTGACCCATTTTCAGCTAGACAGGAGATTTCTTCTTCTATTATCCAGCCCTTATTTCTTAATGCGGCAGCAATTTTGGATCTTACAAGATGATGTCTAGAGTTTCCCAAGAGCAATCCCTGTTCACAGAATCCCAAGACGTGTGCTAAAGTTTCAATTTCCGGGCAGGCATGTCTGCACCGGGTACCGTTGTGTTAAATGTAAAGGGTAGAAATTGTAAATAATTGTAAAACTAGAGTATCATAAAAAACAATAATTTTAGAATTTGCAATAACATCACAGTCTAACAGTATATGGTAAACTATAATCGGTAGATAGCTATAATTAATTGTGAACTTATAACATTTTATAGAGAAAAAATAAGAGAAAATTGTGGAAAAGAAAATAATCCAAATCAGATTGTAAATTTCAAATTGCAGAAAATCAATATAAATGCAGCATATATTTCGAGAGAAATAAGTGAATGGCAAAAACAAAATCAACTGATCTTCAAATTAGATTGTAAACTTTGAATTGTTATAGATGATTGTAAATAATTGTAATATTACATGAGAGCTCAGTGCATGTAGTATTACTCAGTGTAATGGAACATGCCGTTTTTTTAATAAATACATTTAAAAATACATACATACTGTACATACATACATATATACATACATACATACATACATACATACATACATACATACATACATACATACATACATACATACATAGTACATTATTGAATTGGATAAATTTAATTTTTAACCTCTTTAAGTGCATTAAAATAGATATAGATATGACATTTCTAATAGAAAGTATGTTAGATGAATCAAGTCTTTATGTTGATATAACATTAAATTCAGGATATCCGGAATAGAGAATCCGGAATAGTAAAATTTTCAGTATTTTACAGAGAAAACATTGAAGTAATAATAAAACTGGAATTCTGTTGGGTCTAATTAAGCACGTCTCGATGTAGATAATATACTTAAAAATTGAATTCAATTAAAAATCACACAGTTCCGTAATTCCGATTCTTTCCTACAATACCCATTTATATGAAAGTGGATGATCCACTTCTTTAGCTGTCTGCTTGGCTTCGTGACAAGTTTTAACGCAATTAAGTTGTAGCCGCCATGATAGACAGATACAGAGAAGGGGGATGGAAATTTTATCTCTTCTAAATCAACTTAATTCCCGGGTAATTTCGCAAAGTGATGTAATACATCCAGATACTTATATTGTACGTAAATCTAATCTTTTTAAAAGTATTACATCCCGTTTCCAAGGTTCAAGTAGTGTTGCATTTTATTCAAAAGAAAGATATAGACTCTGGGACTGTTTCCGGAATGGTATCCTGGAGCCTTAAAGTAGATAGCGGTGGCCAATGGGACTGTTTGGAGGGAAAGAGGGTTGAGGGGAAAGGCCTCGACCTCACTTTTAACACTAAAAATATTGCCTCTCAGGAAGTTCCGTTTCCTTTAAGTTCTAGTGGGGAGGCGCCAGCCCAGGCTGGCAGACAAGCAAGTGTGGGAATGTGGGGCGGGGTGGAAGGATCTAGGGGGTAGGGGATAGAGGGATTTTCGACGCCAATTATGCATTTTGTGGATCAAAAAACTTTTTTAATTTACGTAAGAGAGTAATATTTTCAATTACGGACATCGCTCTCTCCGATTCAATACGTTGACGCATAAATTTAGATTTCAGTCTGGCTCCGAAACTCGGCAACCAACGCGTGCAGAGTGGAACAATGGTGAGGGGCTATGAAATATAACCCGGGGCATTTAATTCCGCCGGCGGTTCTATAAACTTAATGCTCACAATTAACCTTCAAAACATCGTTCCACGAATTGAGGATTGAATATGGCATGGAGAGACGATCTCGCGTTGTAATCTGTATAGAACGCTTCGGCAAAATGTCAGATACCAAACACACACAATTAAAACTACAAGCATGCCATTCGCTTGCATGATTTTACACGAGCAGGGATTTTCATTGCAAAAAAAGTTTCCGAACTGTAGGACGCCAGGAATATCAAATTTTCCAGAAAGATATAAAAGTTTCATATATTTATTCACTTGAATTCTAAATTTTAATTATTCTTAGCAGGCCTACAGTTCGCGTTTTGTAAAGTTCTATTCTCAAAAATGTTAAATGTTATGTTTTATTTAACGACGCTCGCAACTGCAAAGGTTATATCAGCTTCGCCGGATGTGCCGGAATTTTGTCCCGCAGGAGTTCTTTTACATGCCAGTAAATCTACTGACATGAGCCTGTCGCATTTAAGCACACTTAAATGCCATCGACCTGGCCCGGGATCGAACCCGCAACCTTGGGCATAGAAGGCCAGCGCTATACCAACTAGCCAACCAGGTCGACTCTATTCTCAAGGATTAGATTAAAATCAAAGGTTAAAGTACAACGAAATTATAAAAAGTAACTGATATAAATGCTGTTACTCTAATTACGATAGGCTACGCTTGTTTCAGGGTAAAAAATAACTTGGAAGGAATTATTATTTCTTTATTTTAAAAAAAGGTTCCCAAGTTACCGGTGAATAATGTTATGTAATGTGTATATGTGCAGTAGTGGCAAAAAAAACAGCTGTAGCTGATTTCAGAGCCTTGTTCATTCCAGAGACTGGTAACTAAGACTTTCGTGGTTCGAATCCTGCCTGGGAAGGAAACTTTCTTTTATTCCTTATTCAAACTTATTCCCAATACTTTTCGATGTAGCCTAATTTGACGTTTCGATAAATTCAATTTTTCAGTTGGACGAAGTTACGCAATAAGAGACCAAGCGCCGAAAACCTGTTTTGAGATATTGGCCATTGAAATAAATCTGTTTTTTTTTTATAAAATATTTTATGCAAGAAGTATTATAACATTCATAATATTACAAAAAATATCACAAACAATACCAAAAAGGGCTAACCGATTTTTAATAAGACACCAGCAATTGAATTAATACTTCAAAGCAAAATAAATAAATGAATTTTATGCAATAAACGAAATTTTGCTTATAAATAACAGAAAAATTCAGATATCGCATTCTTGAATTTTTCCGAGTTAAATTAGTCTGCCATCAACAGATTTGTGCAAATATCTTTTCTTTTTTTTTTTTTTTTCAAATTATCGGTTGGCCTATTATTGCGTAACTCCGTTCAATTTCAAAAAGAATAAAATATTAAGATGATGCAAATAATTGTTACTCCAATGTTTATTAAAAATAGTTCAAGTTACCACTGGATAACGTTATGAAATACAGTGCGAGCGAGAAGTCTCTCCGCAGTGCTTGTGTAGCCCGTGGCGGGAAGAGAATCCACTAGTCAGAGAATTCAAGTGGCAGCACTGGCCGCTAAGCATATGATAGACTGGGGATGTGAGGTTGTCAAGCCGGGATTAATGGGGAAGTGCCGACTTTCTACAGGAGTACTTGCCAGCTTTCTACGGGATTACTAGAACTAATGGAGCTGCGGAGGGACTTTTGGATCGCACTGTACTTCTACATCACCTTTCAATTGCCTGGTTTGTGGAAAATTAGACCACGCTAGTATAATTTGGTCTCATTGTGAAGCCTACAGACAACAGTTTGAAAAATTTAAAAAAAAGTTTCCTGAGATTTCTTTATATTAAAACGTATAATCATTCATCTTTACAGCACAAAGTTTCGTATAATAATTTACTTTCTTAATTTAAATTAACATGACTCACCGCATGTAGGTTAATAGCTGAAAAAATTTTTCATTTAAAAAATGTTCGATAAACTACTTCATAACAGTGAGTTAGTTGACAAATACAGCTTAAGAAATACAGAATAATTGCTTGTTTTTACAATACCGCATACTGCATAACATACAATTTCACCTCTTTTGAGTATGAATTATATAATGTTACATAAGATTTGGAGTTTGAATTTTTGTTATTGTTACACTCAATTTTAAAAAAATTAATAAATATATCTTGGATAATTGATCAAAGGTAAATATTAAACAGAGCTAAACCTTATACTGTATGCATACTAGAGATGAACAAATCTAACTGCCGCTCTCGCTCGCTGTGTTCGTTGCATTTATCTTTCGAGTCTCGTCTCGTCATTCTCGTGCGCTTCGAATCTCGCTCATCATTCTCGAAATAGCATTTGGTCGGCGTGGAAAGATTTCGTAACTTTGAATAACATACGTCATTGAAATAAATAACATTATAAATGTTTAAATGAGACAAAAAGACAAAACAGAACAGTATCTTAGTTATCAAAATGTTCTGGTTCTATTATGATATTACCTACGGTTATATAAACAGAAAAAAAATTCTCAAATAAATTTGCATTTCTAAGAAACATAAAACATAACGTTAACATCTTTATGCTCGACCATGCCGAAATGTAGTAATTATACACCTGATAGCAGTTCTTTAATGCATGTCATTAAAGTACACCTACTCATTAAAGTACAGGTGTTTTCAGCCAATGACAACTCAGCTTACAGGTGTTCAGCCAATGACAAGTCAGCTTTGTACCGTTATAAAACCGCAAGTATCGATTATTCTCGGATATGCAATCGAAAGACAGCTAGCGAAAAGTCACGGAGGCTGGAAATCCAATACTGTCGCAGAAGGTTATGTTCTGTTACTATAATAATTAGCGTTAATTGTAAATAATATTCAAATAAATTCAATTTGTCATCTCGTTTTTCAATGTCGAATTCAATAATCAAGGTTATATAACGGGATTACATCAAGGTCAATGACATTATTGTTCCTTGGAAAAAATCAATACTTTCGCGTCTGCGCACATCTCACAATTCACGACCTAGAACAAGGTCACTTCCGATCTTGTCAGATACAAATAAAATGTATACATCTGAATAATTTCAAGTTAGAAATATGGTCGAGCATAAAAAGTCGTATGAAACTCGCCTATAATGGTAATTAAGAAGCTCGTATGAAAATTATGAAACTCGCTTGCGCTCGTTTCATAAACATCCATACTCGCTTCTTAATTACTATCATTATAGGCTCGTTGCATAATGTACTATTTTACTTGAGATTGCACACTTGAACTCAAACATATGAAAAGAAAATTCCTAGCCTCTTAATAAGGGCCTAGTAATCAAATAAAGACTGGGGATCAGATTATTATACACTGAAAGATAGAGATGATGTTTTAAATACGCTACTTGATTGTTTATACATATGTAACAGTTTCCAAAGTAGATAAAAGTTCAGTCAGCTATAAACAACTGTGGCGATTCAAGGCTACTTGACGTTCGGGACTTCGGGAGTGATCAATCTCGACGTCTCGAAACAATCACAAGCAGTCTTTACGTCAAGGACGCGACGTATACAACATTGTCGTGCGGGTTTTCGGCTTTGCGGGCGCTGTTAGTCTTGCTTTCTCGATTGTTGTTCATCTCTAATGCATACTATTCGTAATGTGCAGTACGTCATTTTTGAGGAGATATCTACCTCTATTTCTATCTCTTGTTTATCTGTTTTTTATTTCGTACTGCAGCTTATTATTTGTTTTCTTTGCCGTTATTGCTTTCCTTCTTATTATTGTATTGTACTCTTTCGTTTAATGATATATTTATTGATTTCAAAATATTTTTACCTTTTTTTCTTTTTGTATATTTGCAGTTACATCGCAGAATTCTTCGCCAAGACTAGCAACATCGGCACATATCCTACTCATGATCCTGGGCTATCACATTGCAAGATAGCTGCGTGACGGCGATGCATCCATCCAAAGCTCCTTCAGATTCATTGTCTAAAAAAATCCGGACCGATCTCGATACTGTTTAAATGTCAAGTGTGTTCAGTGTTACCAACGTTAAGAATTTAGATGATATAAAACCTAACATTTACTAGTCAAGTGGAAACGTTACCGAATCAAAGAAGTGTAATGAAGAGAGATAATGAAATCTTATCGAGATACACAACTTTATTGCACCCTGTGAATGTTTTTTTTTTCAGGACTCAAGCATTCTAAAAGTGTATATTTGAAATATGCTTCGATGAGACAAAGGATGACGTTTTTGAAAGTACGAAGATCTTGTGCAAAGATTGTGATGTGGATATTCGCGAGAACTGTAACGATTATGATAGTGAGGGTTTGCTAATTGAAGTTTTGGAACGAAAATTTGTGACTTAAAATGTAAATGTAATGCATAGTATGTAAAAGAGAAAATTACCATTTAATGCGACATAATATGTTTTCAGTGGCTTCTAGAGTTTAAATAGCTTCTAACTTTTGAAGAGTAAAAGGCAAATTTTACGTAATGAAATGACACAATAAAAATGTTAATTCGAATTCCATGACACTTCTTACTATAGCAGATTAACTTGAAGAGAAAAACAACTCTCTTCGAGGTTGCAGGATTTAACGTCGTATGTTTCGTAGAAAGTGACATCTGAAAATCATAATGTTGGAAAGAAGAAATTTTAGTAGTGAGAAAAGTTATAAAAAACTACACGTACAAAAAATATTGAAATGTGTTGAACGATCGCTCAAATTTAATTTTTAATAAAAGAAAAATAAGTTATTATAGTTATCATTAATATATATGCATAATACTGTTGAATATTTATGTAAAAATCAGTTGATTGCATAAGGCGATATGAAAGGTTACATTCGTTCGGATGTAGGTAGAGCAGTTAGGTAGACAATGTAGATCGTAGAACAATATGCGCGAACTACAATATGTTATAAATGACAGCGAGTGTAGTACCAAAGTATGGGGAAGTTATAAAAACTTAATTTATCGTAACTTCGTTAAAGGCCTAATAACTTAAAAGAAAGGTGAAAGAATACGACAAGAACGATTCATTCCGAGAGATGATGAACATTTAACTCTGATATTAAAACGATAAATAGCCACAAAAGTTTATCAACGTTGTTAAATAATGTAAAAGTGATACAATCAAGATGTTCTTCTACACATAAACAAATTCTGTTTTGCTGTTGGTGTACAAATAGGCTTAGATATCAATATGTTATGTGTTTAACGATTTTTCTGGACAATGTTCCTAGGAAGTACGAGAAAAGCGGGCCGGTATTGAATTTTGAAATGCTTGTATTTAAGTTACAACCATTCAAACAGAAGCAACATTTTTTTTTCAGTAAGATAGCTTATATAGCTCTTATCACATTATTTTGTCGACTTCTAACCACATTTATTGGCACATATTTAAAGTAAAAAATTTGTAAATCAATAAGAAAATAAATTCATATACGAAGAATATAAATAGGATGAAAATCTATATTTTCTGCCGCAAGAATCTTGTAGAAGTAGTTTAAGATCTTATTTTACATTTTATGACATCAGAGAAATACTGACTGTGTTGAAAAGACATGTCAAACAAAGAAAACACTATTAAAATATACCAAATTGTTACATCTGATATTACGTAAAGAAAACAATACAATAATTTATATTGTAAAAAATGTAGCTTGAGGCTCGCTCACGCAAATTCAAATACTTCCAGTGAATAGCTGAATAATATTAACAGCGATTACGACTTGCAGTCCACATGATTTCAAACTGTGTTTTGAATGAGAATGAAAAATAATCTTCAGAGAAATTACTGAGAAAATTTGTTTGCAACTTGTATATGAACGTCGTTTGAACCAAATGTAAGTTATGTTCATATATTAGTTACTAATTGTATAATATCTTAAGCAGACTATCTATAAAATTCTAGCAAAACTTATCATTTAATCGAAGATAAAAGACTATTCTATTACAAACACATACAAAGTGTTTAAAAGAATTGCTACTGTGGTTGTTGAAATAGTTCTCCAGACTATAACGATTCACCTGCTGTACAGGAAACGTGTTGCTGTGATTATGACATTCAAATATGAAACAAACTATATTTATTATAGTGGGTGATTTAAACACGTTGATGGTATATATTCAAATTAATTGCAAGTAAGAAACAGCCGTCTACATTTCGTTTTTTTCTGTGCATTGTGGGCATTAAAATGTCAACTGAATTTTTATGTGTAACCTTATTAAAAACTTTTAAAATTTCAATGTTCTACATAAGATTGAGTAATCAAATACTAATATTATTTGAATATACTTACTTATAATAAAGAGGACCCATGCATAAATTGTGTGACATTATTTTAATTCAAAATTTAACTAAAATATTTTCATGTATATTATGATTGTGGAAGTGATACGTGAAGAAAGTGATGGTGAACAGAAATTATTAACCAAATTCTATGAATTATTTGTAATTGCAATTAATTTTCACGTCTGTTTTGGTGAAAGTGTGCTAGAATGATTGATATTCGTAGCTCTCCTCTTTAGAAGATAAACTTTCGACAAATGTGTGTAAGTTGCTTAGCTCTAAAGGTGATTAGAATGGTGTTGAATTAAATGCGTGATGGAGTTATTCATAATGTTAAAATGAGGTCATTGTTTATAATATTACAGAAAAGTGATGAAACTGCAATGGTGGAAATTAAGAGAAATCAAAAACATAGTGACTGTTTCTGATAGCATGTTCATTATACAACTTATTTAAAACAAATAAGAATTTAATACTTCTTTTTTAGATTTCGGAGACCCAAAGTGACTTTCAAGATATAAAAATGCAAAATACACTACGTCCAAATTGTATTATGAGAACATACTGTTGTAATTTCTTTTCCAGTTCATCATCAAATAATACTGTAATAATTTTCTTTTGAATTCAGTCGAAGTTTATTTCATACACATTCTTTTCATTAATAAAATATATTAGAATACAATATTATTTTAATTGCACTAATTACTTAAATTCCACACATTTTCATGTGGATATCCTATATATATAAAGTAACTTGCCACATAAGAAATTCAATTTGTGTTTCATGTTTTAATGCCTATTTGTCTTTGTTATTATTAAATTGTGAAAGTACAATCGAAAGGTTAACAGTAGATTTGTTAATCCTATTGTAGGACACTTGGAAACTACTTTGGAAGTTGGAAAAATATCTGGTACATTCAGTGTGGTGCATTGTAGATGGTAACGATTTGAATATATCCTGCAGATGTAATTCTGTTTTCTGAAATTATGAACATTGATGTAATAAAATTATACACATTTTGCATATAATTTAAAATTTCTCGAGTTATTATTATCATTATAAAGGATATTTTACGTTTTCATACATTTGTAAGTATTTTTTACAATACAAATAGCACTCTCAAATTACAAATTGTTATTAAAAATTTATATTATTATTATTATTATTATTATTATTATTATTATTATTATTATTATTATTATTATCACTACTACTAATATGATTGTGATTATTATTATTATTATTATTATTATTATCATCATTATTATTATTATTATTATATTTGTTTGATGCAATTTAGAGATTTGAAAACGAACTTTACAATTTTAAGTTAAAAAACATTAGTAATTACTGTAAATATTATTTTAACCGTCTTACATATTTGCAAATGTTATGCGACAAACACTAACAGTGCTTTAATACAATAAAACGCAAATGAAAACTATAATTTTATTTCATTTATCGCTATATTGATGTTTAAGGACTTGATTTCTAATTTTCAGTTAAATATTAGGGAAATAATTGTGTTAATTAGTGTTATAAGCTTTTACAAGGACTTTACTGCAAGAGGAAAATAATCTGAAATGTAGACTGGATTGAAAAAAATATTATATTATATAAAATTGTATATATTCTTCTTTAATAGTTGCTACCGCGCTTTTCTCAGGCTTCAAGATACACAGACTTCGAGACTCAAAATTTCCAAGTACAACTTCCACCGAATAGGTAAGTAAAGTATTTTCTCTAGGGTTGCCAGGTCTTATCTTTTGTCAGTAAGCTTTTGTTTTGCCCTTATTTTATTTTTCCTTGAAGGAATTTAGACTATTTTTAAGGTCCCAGAATATTGTAATTACATTGACACTACATTATTATTTTTCCATTTATATAAATTTCTGATGTTGGCTTAGTAATTTACTGGTTTTCTCACTCTTCCTCTTTCTGTTTGGATGTAAAAAATTCACCTACTTTCGGTTCCAGTATTAATTTGATTTTGGGTTTTCGAATACACTTGCGAGGACAGAAAATATTGAATTAATATGTGTACACTGGCGTTCGAAGATATCTGACCTACGATTTTATGATCGTGTAAGCGGACTTTTTAAGTACGTTATAAGTCAGAACCAAAGGTATAAAAATAATGGACATAGTTTTAAATAATAGGCTTACTACTAGTTCACAATAGACGGTACTATTATTGGGACTGGTAAAATGTATTGGAGAAAAATGACTACCTAGATTAAGTACCGTATATAAATTAATCTCATAATTGACAATATCAGCTGTTTCTACTCAACCTAGTGCTTTTTACAGTCAGCGGAGGAGAATTAAATTTTGAATTTTATAATCTTCTTCTCCTTCATGGTTTTTTAGGCCATTTTAGCCTGTTCCGGCTCCAAAATCTTGTTGTGTCCATCTCTTCTTTGGCCGTCCTGTGTTTCTATGTTCTTGGGGTCTGTAGTTGTATGATACTTGGGGTATCTTGTTTACTGACATTCTTTCCAAGTGTTGTTTCCAATTGGTTCTATATTCTGTTATTGTTCTAATTAATTCTTCTATTTTTAACTCTTGTCTTATTTCATTGTTTGGTTTTTTTATCCAGTCTTATGTATCCCGCTGTAGATCTGAGAAATTTCATTTCAGCTGTCTGTATTCTTCTTTTATTTTCTGCAGTCAATGTCCATGTTTCAGATCCATAAGTTAGAGTGGGGATGGCCATTGCTTTATACAGTTTTATTATTGAGTCTTTTCTAGTTTTATTTTTTAGTGTTCTCTTTATGGTTCCCGTTATGTAATTAAATTTATTTAGTTTTTTTATTAATGTCTATTTCAGACCCAAATGTTAGGCTATTTCGCATCCTAGGAAATTAAATATTGACACTTGTTCTATACTTTTATTTTTATTAATTATTTTAGACCGGACCGAATGAGTACCTTTAAATGCCATAACTTTAGTTTTCTCAATTAAAATTGCCATTCTATATGCAAATTCTATAATTCTGGTATATTTATGTACTATTGGCAACACTGACTGTTATCTGCGCCATCTATTCATATAAGTAATAATAAAAAAGTGACACTTTCATGTACTCTGGCGTTCAAAGATATCCGACCTAAGATTTTATAATCGTGTAAACGAACTTTCCAATCACGGGATAAGTCAGAACCAAAGATATAAAAAACTGACAAAGTTTGAAACAGTTCTACTAGGTCTCAATAGGTGGCACCATTATTGGGGCAGTTAAAAATGTGTCAGGGAAAATGATTATGTTAATTAAGAATAAATTATTCTCTTAATTGACAGTATCAGCGGTTTCCAGCTAAACCCAGTGTTCTTTTACAATCAGTAGAGTAGTATGAAAAATTTAATTCTATAATGTGGATGTATTTATTATCTTCGCCATCTGATCACAGAAGTAATAACTGAAGAAGCCACACTTACACCAGCAAATTATCAGTCACTATCGATTAGTAGAGGGTCAGGTATCTGAACGCCAGTGAACAGTGAATTGGTAAAGAATATAGTAATGAATAATTTTACTAGCAAAATTTCGATTCTCTTTTGTTTCACAAGGCTTGGTACGACCCGGTCACTAGTTGCGAGCGCAGTCGGCGCTCACTTCTTCCCATGTTTCTTCTAATATCTTAAATGTTATTGAAGTTTTTCCCCTTAAATGCCTAATTTTGGTTTCCTTATTGATATTATTAAAGTATATAGTTTTCGTTCTGGTATTTAATTTCGTTGATACTTGCATTACTATCTGATTATTAATAAAGTTAAAATATTTAAAATTGTTTTTTTTTGTTCTCTTTATTCTATTTAAAATGTTTCCTGTCCATACTCTGAGAATGTTGTCAGTATAAATGAGTGGCTGAATGGAATAACGATCATTTCCAATGCCAGTAAATTTTCAAAACTATAATATTACGAATTTCTCTTTACGAATTTAAAGTCATACATTCTTTCATGGCATGGTATTTACTGAAGCCTGTCATTTTGAACAGAGATTGGGATGAGTCCTTAAAGGATGGGAATAAACTGTAGGCCTATCTTCGTCTTATACCTGCATTGATATAAAATTCTTGGGATAGTTTCCCGTTTTTGGAAAGAAAATTCATTGTAATTTTCTTTTTTTCTTGTACGGAGGAGGGACCCTAAGACTTGCACCACAGGCTAAGGCTTATTGTGCTTACCACTCCTGTTCTCTGAATGATTGAGTAGCCGAACGATCAAGTTCGTACAAGTACAGCACGCCGCACCGTGAACTTAACTCAGGCTATGTTATGGATAATAATATGTAAATTAATTATGGCGAAATGATTCCGAGGTCCAACGCACAAAGTTACCCGGCAATTCTGCTTTAATTATTTAATTTATTATTTATTTATTTATTTATTTATTTATTTATTTGTTTATTTATTTATTTATTTATTTATTTATTTATTTATTTATTTATTTATTTTTCTTTCTTTATTTATTTATTTATTTATTTATTTATTTATTCATTTATTTATTTTGTTAGTAATTGTAACATAAAATATAATAAAAACAGAAAAATCTTTAGCTCGCCCCTGAAAGAGTAGAATTCGTGCTCAGGGGCGGATTCCTGAATTGAAATTAAAAAGTATATAATACAATTTGTCTTATGTCTACCATGCAATAATAAAATATAAATTTAAATTTACAATTTTTCATTATTTATAAAAATCCATACATAACTTTAAATTTAATACTAGAACTATTAGAATTGACAAGATTAGGATATTTAAATATAAACTTGTTATATATTATTGGGCCTAAATTACTACTATGATTAAATACAGTGGCAGTGTTGCATTTTGGTTCAATCTTAAAGAATTCTTACCTTTCGTTTCATAACTATGAGAATACAATTCAAAATTATTTCGATTTTTATGTATTAATTTTATTAATAAAATATAATAAATTTTTCTTATTTTAAGAACATTAAAGTCTAAAAACAATTTTTGAAATTAATTATTTTTTTCTGTAATAAATAAAGTGGATTAAAATTGGTTTTAAATAAGCTACTCCATCCTATAATTCCATACATAATTACCGATTGAAATAAGGTGCGTAATAAACTTATTGACAAGTAATTCCTCAATAAAACAAAATAATGTATTATTTTATGTAATTTATTACAAAGGTATTTAATGTGTTGGTTCCATATTAAATGATTGTCGAAAATTATGCCTAAATTTTTAACTTCAGAGGACTCCTTAATAATCGGACATTTACACTGTGTAAGGCAACAATCAGAGTTATGTAATTTAATACTTAATTGTAGATGTATGAGGTTTGTTACATTTTTCAGATAATGAGAATGGAATAATTATGGTTTTATTTTCATTGTTTGAGAGAAAACCCCAACCAGGTAACTTGTCCCAAGCAGGATTTGAACCCGGGCCCGCTCCTTTCACAGTCAGACGGTCTAACCGTTACTCACAAGATAATTTATTATCTTGGTATAAAAAATCTGACGACTTTGGTTAGTTGGGAATTCCCTTCTTCTTTATAACATTTTCCATAGTATAATTACGTCTATTAACTTTATCGAATGCCTTTTCGTAGTCTACTCTACCAACTTCTCAACATAAATGTAAAATCACATGCAACAGTTTAAAATATAAAAATTATGGTTTAAATGTAAAAAATGCTAAAATAAATATTGTATTAAAAATAACTTACGTAATTCGCCAGGAATTCTTTTGATAAGGAAAAACATAACTAGTATCATTTGAAATTTTGGCAAATCTTCATCAAAGGTGCTCTATATCAGACATTCTCAGGTTACATCACACGAATCAAAATGTAACGTATGTTTTGTATGCATTAAAGTTTCCAATTGGTTTGAAGCCGATCTTGTTTAGTTCGCCATTGTGACTTTTTCATTACTGTAATGTGTATTCATACCTTCACACGAGATCTGATCCTCAATCACACGGCTGAGAATATTATAGTAGATTGTGTGATTAGTCCTTTGATAAAACATCGTATTAATTAACTACTATCCCCGCTGTGCTTTCCTGCGTACAGCATCAGGTGGATGATCTTCACGTCAACAGAATGTAATTATTTTGAATGTGCGGTCAATGTAGTAGACCGAAGTACCTAGTCACTTTCATGCTATGCATTATTGATGTGCCACAATCATTGACTTCTTCAGGGAATGTTGTGTGGGAATATAGTAAGAACTTTATAATCATCACAAACTTGCCACTAGTGTTCTTATAGTCTAGTCGCAACAACAGTAGTTGCAAATTTGTGTATGATTTTTTTAGAATCACTGAATAGGCAACGGGCACTGAACCAAAAATGTTTCCGTTATGAAGGAAGAAATCCTTTAAACTCCGCTTGGAAGCATCAATGAACAGTCTCCATTCACTTAGGTCATAGTTTGGAAGTCCAAGTTTTAGCATAAATTCTTTCAAATTACTGCAATAAACAAGATTATCATCTTCGGAGAAAAAGTATATAAAACCTATTTCACGTTGTCAGTACCAATAGAATGAGTTTGTTTAAGATTTTCTGGTCGCATAGGGATTGGTACATTAGGCACAGGTAAAATGGCTGACCGAACAACTGAATACATGATTTGATTTTTATGTTTAGAATCGTACCCCTTCACATCACACGAACAGAAATAGCAGTCATTACTATGGTTCGACTGCTCTCTCCAAACCATAGGTACGCCAAAAGATAGCAACTGTCTTCTCCAATTGATCAAATGACGAAATTCTTCAGTGCATACTCTACATACTTTGTGTGGTGCCCAAGCCTTACTTTGGTCTCCACGTTTGATTCCAAAATAGGCATGGTATGACTTTTTCACAAAATCTGTAATAATACACCTCTGCTTAGGCAATGTGTATCTCCTACATAAGTTATATAACAAAAGTGGTCTGGATTATTTAGACATTCTCGATGCAACATGGTAAATACTTTCTTACTGAACTAAAAACTTTCAACATTCTACTCCACAATAAAGCCGCAAACTGATTTCGTTTCGTTTCCAGATGAAACGCAGACTAATGAAATGTGAGAGAAACTACACGAGTTGAGTTCAGTCTCTCACCAAGGAGTGGCTGACATTTCTATCTTCCACAAATAAAAATAATGACAAGGCTGCACGTTATTTCGCCCTAACTTCCTTATGTGCTTGCACTCCCTATCTGCTAAGAAACATCCAGTGTCCTTGCTTTTCAATATAAACACCTTAAAAATATGTTGAATACATTTGGTTTTCATATCCTAACATACTAAATCTACATATGTTAAAGTATTACAGTTTAAATAATTATGCTATAAATTGTCATAATATATTGTAAGAAAATAAAAATAACAAAAAAATGGTACGTGATAGGAACTTTTTGTCCTTGAATTTGATTTCAGCATGCTAAAAATACCTTAAAAACATTAAAACTTTGGAGGCAGGAATTTCATCGCAGACTAGTGTTACTAGGGCCCAGATTCCTTGATTTTGAACTATTTTATGCAGAAAGCCTAATTACCCATTAGTGACAATTGTTAATGGCGAAATTCATGAAGTTATGAAGTGTGTGTGCTTGTCTCATCGCCTCGATGCCGAAACATAGGTACACTGATGTTGAAAGGTATCCAACCTACGATTTTATGATCGTGTAAGCGAACTTTCCAACCACGGGATAAGTCAGAACCAAAGATATACAAAACTGACAAATTTTGAAAGAGTTCCGCTAGTTCTCAATAGGTGGCACAATTATTGGGAGCCGTGTAAAAAGTGTCAGAGGAAATAATAAAGTAGATTAACCATAAATTATTCTTCTAAGGGTACGTACACGTTGGAGCAACGATAAACGATAAAAGAAACGACCTAGCTATGCTTTGGTATTATCAAAGAATCAAGTGTTCATATCGGAGCAACGAGGACGCGGGAAGCGAACATTTTGATTTATCAGTAGAAGATATTCTATTCATCCACTTAATGAAAGAAGATATATAGAAAATATCTGCTGCTAGGTTCAAGGTTAATATAACTCTAAAATATGTACAAATTTGAATTCTTTCCTCATCCCAAAGCTAGTATAAATTCATTCTGATGTGATTGGTTCTTGTGATCACATAACGTATCACGAATAAATACACAACTATCAATTTGTAAATATCCATGATAACTAATTTAATGTACCGAAATAATGATAAATCGATTAATACTCGGATATATTGATAACCACCGGTCATTATACAGATTAATATTACCTTAATCAGAGATTATATGAACGACAAAAGCGAAGAAAATGGAATTTTTTCTTTTTCGTCGCTTTTATCGTTTCTCCAATATGCACACCTCAATGACAATGCATGCTTCAATTCTCTCTGGTCTAGCATCGCTGTTTCTTTTATCGTTCATCTCGCTCCAACGTAAATATCAGCGGTTTCCAGCCAAACTCTGTGTTCTTTTACAATCAGTAGATTGGGATGATAAATTGAATTTTATAGCACGGGTATATTTATGTACGATTGGTAACACTGACTGTTATCTTCGCCATCTATCCTTGGAAATAATAACTAAAGAAGCGACACTTACATGAACAATTATTGAACACTATCGATTAGTGGAGTCGGGTATCTTTAAACGACTGATACTGATCAATAATTTGTTGGTGTAAATGTATATTCTTTCGTTATTGCTTCCATGAATAGATGGCGAAGATAATAGTCACTGTTGCCAATTGTACAGTAAATAAATATTCCCACATTATGGAATTCAATATTTCATCCCACTCAACTGATTGTAAAACAACACTAGGTTTACCTGGAAACTACTGATATTGTCAATTGTGATAGTAAGTAATGTTTAATCTACATAATCATTTTCTCTGACACTTTTTTAACTGTCGCAATAATGGTGCCCGTGATTGGAAAGTTCGCTTACACTAGGCCTATCATAGAATTCTTTGAACGTCAGTGTACCATATTGTATTACTTAATTTATTTTCTCTTGACATTAAGCGTATCTTTGACTGTATGTCAAATTCAGACTCTCTGATAGTTGTTCAACTGTTTTATGGTCATCTCTGGCGATCCATGTTTTCTGTAGTGCAGGTTGTGCAAGATGGCGGTAAAGCTGGAAAACAAGAAGGTAAGTTCCTTATTTATTTATATTTTTCTTTGAACTCAGTAATTTCTACCTGTATTTTGGTGGTCAAAGTAATGTATGTTGATGTGTGTGTAAATTCACACTTTCCGTATTAAATATGTACTGAATGAAATTTGATCGGCATACATGCGATAAGTTATTTATTTTTCCTAATTCTTCAATTAAAGATGCTAATTTAACGGTTACGTTTGAAGTTATTGGAATAATTATTTTTGTAGCATGTAAAACAGTGTTGTACTTTCACAGTTGTTCAATTGCATGATTAAACTGTAGTATCGGTCGGTTAATCGGTAGCCATTTGGTTCTTTCACTCACCAACATCACTTTTACGAAATAAAATTTCACGCCATTTAGTATATATAAATGTCAGTTTCGTGTTATAAGACATAACTAGCTACTAATTCATATTGAAGGTTAGGTTATGTTAGGTTAGGTTTTATTGGGTTCGTTTATTAACTATAATTTAGTTTTGGTAGTCAATTCGTTCAATCTACAATGCATTTCTTCACCTATCAATTAATATAGTAGTAAAGATATTTTGATTATACACATTTCTTAGCTAATTCTAACATAATTTTACACAATAGCAACAAATGCAGAAATGATTGCACGAGTTACAAGTTAAGATTTACACATCAAACTACCGAGCTTGTCATAATTTAAATTTGAGAAATAGTTGTAATCTGTAAATGAGAACTTACTGATAATCATATACTACAGGGTGCGTCAGAAAGAACGGATGGATTTCACATGGCAAGAAAATTGTAAAGATTCATCAAATCAAAAATTTATTGTTATCAACATATTCACCAATACATGCAGTTTATTTATGGAAAGCAACATTATCCATATGATGTCCTTGGCTTTCAATACAGGCATCGAGGCGTTTTCTGATGTTCGCCATCACTTTCACAGTCATAGCTGGTGCAATTGCCACGATTTCTTCACGAATCGCTGTCTTCAGTTCGTCCAGTGTATGTGATCGATGTTTACAAACTTACGCCTTCAAATGGTCCCAAAGAAATAAGTCGCAGGGCGCGAGATCTTATCGTAGCCTCGGACAATCTCGGTGCAATAGAATTTCGTCCAGGTGATTTCTTCTTTCATGTTGAACCTGTGATACGAAATGAAGCCACCCACCGCAAAATTGTATTCCGAGTTGGAATCCTAGCGTGACATCCGATGTCGAAATGAGTCCTGAGTGGCGATCACAGACTCTTCATTTTTCAAAAATGTCTCTACGATGAAAGCACGTTGTACACCAGACCAACACCATATTCTCAACTGAAACTGCATTCTATGGCTGACCCAATAGTCGTGGTCCCCCTCACTATATCTCTCTCCTCGTTGTGTATCGATAGTTTGAAATCCATCCGTTCTTTCTGACGCACCCTTTATGTGTAGGGCTTCTGAAGAATACGATACGGAGCTATTTTCCACGTTGATCTTATTTTACTTAACCTTTATTAAGTTGGTTACGATGCTTTTGTTTTGATGTGTTTTGTATAAAAATTTTCTGATATTAGTAATAGGGTGCTAAGATACTGTGTTGTAGTAATTACGTAAGTTTTAAATTGTAGTTTGTTTTGTGATGTTTTGTGAGGTGTTTCTAATGATTATATTTTCGAAATTTTTTTGTAAGCTGTAATTTTATTATTTCTGATTAACTGAAATTTGAATTATAACTTAAACTTATACACTTGCATTTCAATGTCCGTGGTAGGGTCTCCTCTATCAATGACAAAGTTTGATGAGGATATACGGTAGATTAGTGACAAGACAGAATTTTACTGTTATTGACAAAGTTGGATATGGTTTGATAAAGAGAGATTAGTGACAAGATAGAATTTCACTGTTATTGACAAAGTTGGGTATATCTACGTAAAGGTTATTATTATTATTTTTTTTGGTCCTATAGAATACATCTGTTACGGTAACAATATTAGAGGAGGAAAATTCGCTCAATTCTCGGCGCCGGAGCGAATTTTTCTCCTCTGCTATTAAAAGTTGGGTAGAGTTTGGTAAAGAGAAAGATTAGTGACAAGATAGAATTTTTGGGTGTGGTTTTATAAAGACAAAAATTAATGGCAAGAAAGAATTTCACTGTCATTGACAAAGTTGGGTATAGTTTGATAAAGAGAGAAATTATTGACAAGATAGAATATCACTGTCATTGACAAAGTTGGCTATGGTGTGATAAAGAGAGAGATTAGTGACAAGATGAAATTCCACTGTTAGTGACTGTAGAATTTTATGGGGAGATAAATTAATGACCAGATAGGATTTCACTATTAGTGACAAAATAAGATAAGGTTTGTTGAGGGATAGTTTAGTGAGAAGACAGGATTTCATTGTCAGTGACAAGATTAGGTGGGTTACAAGATTGGATTTCACTATTAGTGATAAGGATATACAGGTTTTGATGGATTGTTTGGTCAGTGACAAGATAGGATTTCACTATTAGTGATAAAGATATATAGGTTTTGATGGATTGTTTGATCAGTGACAAGATAGGATTTCACTGTTAGTGATAAGGTTATACAGGTTTTGATGGATGTTTGATCAGTGACAAGATAGGATTTCACTATTAGTGATAAAGATATATAGGTTTCGATGGATTGTTTGATCAGTGACAAGATAGGATTTCACTATTAGTGATAAAGATATATAGGTTTCGATGGATTGTTTGATCAGTGACAAGATAGGATTTCACTATTAGTGATAAGGATATACAGGTTTTGATGGATTGTTTGATCAGTGACAAGATAGGATGTCACTATTAGTGATAAGGTTATACAGGTTTTGATGGATTGTTTGATCAGTGACAAGATAGGATTTCACTATTAGTGATAAGGTTATACAGGTTTTTATGGATTGTTTGATCAGTGACAAGATAGGATTTCACTATTAGTGATAAGGTTATACAGGTTTTGATGAATTGTTTGATCAGTGACAAGATAGGATTTCACTGTCAGTGACAAGGTTAGGTAGGATTTCATGACAGGTTAGGGACATGATAGAAATTTAACTACTGTCTGTGACTGCTATTATATTATATCTTACGTATTTGTCCACAGTGTTATTCGCGTAAGTCATGATTTTCTTAATAGGATCGTCAGCGAATGAGAGTAGTAACTATTAATTGCTCAATAATTATTGTTTCATCGACATTTAAAGGAAATGAACTCTAATAATTCTAAAAGGGAAATATGGTTCGATTTTTCAGTAATTACATTTCGCTCTAACGATGCTAATTGTGGCAAATTATGTTTTTATTCACAAACCGTTACAGTTTTTAGGTATGTGAATGAAAAATTAAATATGAAGTTACCATATTTCCCTGTAATTGTCGTGGAAAGCTGCAAAGCTACAGAATATTGAGCGCAGTTTCTATTTCTTCTTTGTTATTTTTGTAAGGTATGCTTTTATTGTTGAACACCTTCGATCTCCAATATTTAAAAAGGTCGCTTTTCACTCACTGTTAAAGTAACAAGTCAATGTAGATAGTTAGGAAAGAAATTGGTGATTAAAGTAGAAACATTGGAGTAATGATATGATTAAATATTTCCATAAAAAATAAATACTAGGAGAATGGAAGACAATAAGAGAAAAGTAGAAATGAGGATTGAAATACAAAAGTTTATCAGATAAAGTGCGGAGAGTTTAAAAGTCCCAGACGTCGTTCGGTCGGTCCGGTCAACGGCCCGAACCCCATGCAGTCGCCGGCATTCTCTTCTACAAATTCGCGGCGCTCTTCCCGCCTGAAGTCAGTTATACGCGGATAACTACTTGCAAACTGTATTTAATACGTAATTCATTGAGTTCAACAAAAGTCACAACTTACTTCAAGTCGCCGAAACTTTGTTAAAAATATAAGTTCACAAGAAACTTAAGATAGAATACCATTTTCTATAGAATTTCGTTTATTTACGTAAAAATACGATTAATAAAATATTTCATTGCGATCGATATTTTGTTCTTACAAATTAATACACTAGAAGTCCGATACAATGTAGTCGGATATATATCAAGGATTGGGATATAGTGCAGTGAAGAATATAGGAGGAAAAAAAAGATCAATGTTCTTAATTGAAGGATTCAGAGTCATAGTGCGTCAAGCGCCATTTATTAAAAACGGAGAAAGCAAGGGTTAAAGTTAAGTGAATACCATAGCTTAATGAGATTGACATATCATTTAGTTTTAATGAGTTTACTTTATATTACCTGCTATATGTTTCCAATGAATTATGGTAATACCGTCATTTTAACCTTTGTTTTCTACGGTTTTAGTAAACGGCGCTTGGCCCACTATAGTTCTGAACCCTTAAATTTAGATATTCAATAAATTAGTCTGCATAGGGCGATTATCTATTACAATTTATCTGTAACCCATCTCGAGTTTACAGGGAGCCCCATTTCATGAACGATATATTGATTCCACATCACAGAAAGTTTTGATTCGGAGTAGCTTTTTTTTTAATGTATGGAATTCCTAATGGTTTAAACGTAGTTAAGTATATAACAGAGAGATTACTTAAATCTACGTGCAATGTAGTAGTGAATAGTCTTTTTTCCTCGTCCTCCTACCTATTTTTCACTGTACACTTCATCTTCTGTGCTCGAGGTTGCGGGTTCGATCTCGGCCCAGGTCGATGGCATTTAAGTGTTCTTAAATGCGACAGGTTCATGTCACTAGATTTAGTGGCATGTAAAAGAACTCCTGCGAGACAAAATTCCGGCACACCGGCGACACTGATATAACCTCGGCAGTTGCGAGCATCGTTAAATAAAACATAAAATTTAATTTAAACCATAATTAAACTAAAACAACTCAAAGATAGAGTATGGCCCCAATATCGCAACGTTATTTCGATCTTCTACTGTAATTCAACTATCCACAAATTTGATCTAGCAACTCCGGTTTCATTTGAAACTTCGCTATTTCTTGTAAAGCAAACTTCATAGAGATCTCCTTCTTCGCCTTCTTTTGTTCCTAAAGAATTTTTATTTCTTAAGAGTACAGTTTCAACCAACGCTGGAATTCTCCATAATATTGAGTAGGTTAACTGGAGTTCCACATTTTCGCTCTTCATGTTCCGTAATCAGAATTTATTCTGTATTCTGGATCTTCTAAATCAGTAACAGCTTCTACATCGTGTTCTACGTGTTTCGGTGTAACATGACGTATTTTATCTGCCACGGAACAGACCTCCTCAAATTTTCCAATTTGTTTCCGGAATGAAGACAGATTACAGAGCCCACAACTCAAACAATTTAGAGTTGTAAATCTCCTCAGGGCTTTGGAAAATACGATAACACTGAATAAAACCAATTCGCGTTTGCAGAGACAAAACAGTTACTTCGAGAAATGAACTAACAGAATAGAAGTCAATAACTCACACGACAGTAGCTGGGGAAACTTTTCTTTCGCTTCGAAATAAACATCAATAAATCAAAAGAAATTAATTAGATGAAAGCATGTACTTATTATAATGTTAAACCTCATTAGCCTACTTTGTAGATGTGTAAATCTTATTTCCGTCAAACTTTTAGTAATTAGAAAATGTCTTATCTTAGATAAATTTATGTACCTTCCTTTTCTCCTTCTCCTGTTTATTTGACAACCCAGGGTGTGTCTTGACCTCCTCAATATTTTTCTTTATTCTGACCACTCTCCGGCCAACCGTCTTCATTCTATCAATCTCAGATCATCCACTAAGTTATCCTAAACCTTTGTATGGGATTATTCAGAAGTCGATTCAAAATTTAAAGCTCTAAAATAATTATAGGCCTAATATTTGAGAGATGGATCAAACAAAAATGTTATAGTGAACATTAATGTTTACTTTTACAATTGCAAAATCTTGTAAATATGTCTGTCGTTCCATTGTACGTTACAATAAATTCTTCCTGCAACATCGTACACAGTATTATGCAGAATATATCTCTAAATATTAGTAATTTCTTGAAAATTTTCATCCTTCAGTAGTTGCAGAGTTATCCGGTGTCCTACAAAAACTCGTCCTGTGAGGTAACATCGCAACCAAAAGCCAGCCGGGTTGATATCTGGCGATCGTGAAGGCCAGGTTATTTGAAAAATATCTGTTGATGACATGATCACTATATATTTATCCAGTTCGTTTGCAAGAGTTTACATGCATCGCGATGCGCAATAATGCATGGAGATAGTTTTCCAGCTTGTGATTTCTCAGTTTGGGGATGATAGAAATTCTGCAGCATACTGAAGTAGCGTTATCTTTATACTATAGGCCTATAAATCTCTATTGTTCCATTCTTTTACTCTTATGAGAAATATGGATCATTAACCAATTGCGAAGTGAAATTAAACTCTAAAATCAAGAAAACCTTTTTGAATTGAATCGTGAATTGTAGAAACTCCACAAGTCACATTGAAATCATGAAAACCATTGTGAATTGAATCGTGAATTGTAGAAACTCCACAAGTCACATTGAAATCATGAAAACCATTGTGAATTTAATCGTGAATTGTAGAAACTCCACAAGTCACATTCAAATCATGAAAACCATTTTGAATTGAATCGTGAATTGTAGAAACTCCACAAGTCACATTCAAATCATGAAAATCATTTTGAATTGAACCGTGAATTGTAGAAACTTCACAAGTCACATTCAAATCATGAAAACCATTTCGAATTGAACCGTGAATTGTAGAAACTCCACAAGTCACATTCAAATCAAGAAAACCATTTTGAATTGAACCGTCAATTGTAGAAACTCGACAAGTCACATTCAAATCATGAAAACCATTTTGAATTGAACCGTGAATTGTAGAAACTTCACAAGTCACATTCAAATCAAGAAAACCATTTTGAATTGAACCGTGAATTGTAGAAACTCGACAAGTCACATTCAAATCATGAAAACCATTTCGAATTGAACCGTGAATTGTAGAAACTTCACAAGTCACATTCAAATCAAGAAAACCATTTTGAATTGAACTGTGAATTGTAGAAACTCGACAAGTCACATTCAAATCATGAAAACCATTTTGAATTGAACCGTGAATTGTAGAAACTCCACAAGTCACATTCAAATCATGAAAACCATTTTGAATTGATCCGTGAATTGTAGAAACTCCACAAGTCACATTCAAATCATGAAAACCATTTTGAATTGAATCATGAATTGTAGAAACTCTACTTGTCACATTCAAATCATGAAAACCATTTTGAATTGAATCATGAATTGTAGAAACTCCACAAGTCACATTCAAATCATGAAAAACATTTTGAATTGAATCGTGAGTTGTAGAAACTCCACAATTTACATTCAAATCATGAAAACCATTTTGAATTGAATCATGAATTGTAGAAACTCCACAAGTCACATTCTTTCTGGAATTCAGTTTTTCATATGGTTGTAATATTCTTACACAGGCCTTTCAAGTGGTGCACAAATCCCAAATGTTCAGTACTCGGTATACATTTGACATGGGCATTAAGTTGCAGTTTGTTGCAGGAAAATACAATAACATCAAAAGTCCCAGGGCATGTGGAATTTCTTTTGAGAAGCTGAAAACATTTTCAGTTTGCTTTCTTTGCTTTTATTTATAGGATTAAAGGAATATGAAGAATTAAATATCCTATTTGCGTCATTTTGAATTTTTTGTGCACTTTTAAAATATCTTGGCGTAAATATACATTTAAAATATTTTAATCTCAAAATTGTTTTAAAGTAAAAAAATAATGGTGTTACCAGTTGTGAATTGCAATAATCTCGCATGTCCAGACAATTCAGATTTCTCCCCAGATATTACTAAAGAGGAAAATTGATGTTCATGTACAATCAAAGACTAGAACACACCATTATGCCTTAACAAAAAAAATAGTCACTTCAAAATACCAAATGCTTTTGAAGATAATCAGTTTTTTGTGCCTCCTGGAAAAGTTACTTAAATGGACATGTGAGATTTCAGCAATTTTTTATTCAGTTAAAACTTAGGGGTTGTCCAGATCTCCTTATATCACCTACAGAACAAAATTTATCAAACCTTCTGATTAGATCCCTATAATTGTAAATGGAATTTGGACCTACTTTTAAGGATAAACTAAGGTGAAATTTTGTAAATAACGTTTACAACATCAGAAAATAGTATGGTTCAGAGAATCCCTTCACAAGTTTTCACGAACATAGGTCGCTATTTTCAGGAGTTACACGCTCTGGGTGGCCCTTTAAACGACCGCTTTTCTCTAAATGCTGCAATCCATTTTTCTTACACATTGCTTTTACTAATAATGTTATTCCACAAAAATTCTGTACTATGTGCATGATTTTTTGTAGGTCATCTTCAGTGTGATTAACAAAATTTTCTGTCAGAATTTTCTTTAAACTTCAAAATTTTGGGTGGGGAGGGGAGAATATTTGTTTTCTGCTAGACATAATGTTTACCTGTTTTTATATTTGGTTACATACAATGACGTACGCAGAATTTTGTCTAGGGTGGATCATTATTAAAATTGTTTATAATTTACATTATCGGTACTTTAAATGTTGTGTATTATTATTATTGTTATTATTATTATTATTATTATTATTATTATTATTATTATTATTATTATTATTATTATTATTATTATTATTATTATTATTAGAAATATGAACTGTCAAATGTACAAAACCTTAAACGAACGTTTCACAATAGTTAGAACTTAAACCAACGAATGAGTGAATACCGCTCTTAAAATTAGTTTAAAATCGACAATGCACAATATTTAACCTCTGCACTGCAGAACTGCGAAAACAGCCTTTTTAATATATTTCACAAGAAGTTAAATTTCATATTGTGTCAGCTTCATTTTATTACAAGATCTGTATTAGGCGGTAGGTTTCTCTATAATAAAGATAATATTCTTATAATTCGAACGCGTCGCAGCACCAAACACAGGGATTATATTGAAGGAGGGGTAGGAGGACTATGCTTATGTCGATGTAGATTTTGTTATTCTGACAGTGAAAACTAGAGAAGGGAAAACGATTATGGACAACCATATATTCAAATTAAAATATGTATTTTTTTTAAGTTCAAGGATGGGAAGGTGGTCAAGCCCGTAACATCCCCTTGCGTACGCCCCCATCCACATAAAAATTTTTTCATAGATTTTGTGGAATAACCTAAAAAAATAAGTAGCATGAGGAGGAGTAGCGATTTTTGAAAATAGAATTTACATTTTCAAAAATGTAATACTGCATATAATTTTAATCGAAAAAGACTATTTGTATGCGGCATGGTATCTGTACAAATTTTCAGAGATCTAGCTTAAACGGTTAAGAAAATCCAAATGTATCCTTAAGTTGTTACAGCTTCAAAACTTTTTGCACCTTAAAAAGGATCACTACTTCCAAACTAACGTTGGGCATACTCTATCCTAGCAATTAATGATAGGATCGTGGTATAAACTTCAAAATTCTTTTAATGGTATTACATATAATTTAACTTATTTTAATCGACAAAAATTGTAACTATGAAACGAAGAAGTGAAAAAACATTATTATAAAATAAAACCAAAAATTCACTTAACATGACATTTTCGTTTTTATCTCAAATATTGTACTTCTATAGCGCATTAAATGAAACCATGGATAGTTCAAAATTTCAATCATAGTATGTGAAAATTGTTAACAAATTTTAAAAGTGGCTGATAGAAGAGAAGAATGGTTTCACTGTGACAGGACAAAAAGAGGCGCTTCGAGTTTTAAGAATGTTTTGAATAATCATCATATTTTAATAAAACTAATATATATTCAAGTACGAGTACGATGTCCTTGATAGTAAACAGAATAATACGATGGAGAATAAATGTAAATAACAAAGCTTCTGTTTGTTTACTGCGTTGTTCGCCGGACGAACATCCCAGACTATCGTCGCAATGGTTTCTATTAGTTACGATTAATGAGAGTTTTATTTACATCGATGTACCAGTACTGTGGCTTAGATCATTGCCTACGGCGATCATCGCTGTTGATTGACTCTGAAGCAATTTCACGACGATTAGAGTTGCATACGAACAACAAAACAATTTCATGACCGAGAAAGGACATAAAAATGAGCACTGTAGTATTAACAGCTGTTACTGAATTACACCAATAACGAAGGAAAACAAAAAAATTATTTTCAGTAATGCGTTAAAATATTGATGTAGCATGACGTTCTTATCGTCATCATAATCATTATTATCATAGCTAAGGAGAATCTCCTGTTCCGGCCTATATTATAACCACGCTTCGGTCCTGGGCACAGAAACGCATGAAGTTCAGAACGCACGGTCGATAGTTTTGTGTTGGTTGAGTGGAGTGGGAGATGGAGCGCGCTGTTACTTCGTGTCTCAACATGTAAACAGTCCGTCATAGTACGGCACAGAATATATTTCACTCTGTACAGATGCAGTATATACAGTACATTCCTATTGTAGACAATAAATGTCTATCATTAAAGTATTAACGTGAGTTGTAACCTTCAATCAGGTGTCCCTACGCCGAAGCCTGTTACACGTACCGCAGCCAAGCAGCAATACACACAACGGTAATGCACATTACGGACCCACCTGTACTGTTGCAGTCACCCTTCCACACGAGTCATGACGTCACTTAAACTCCGTGCACTCTAAACCTCATACTGGTTACTCTGTGTCCCTAGGCCGAAGTCTGATTATAACTAGGGACCGTATTCTGTCCCAAAGTGAACGCCGATAAGGTTAGTTGTTCATAGACTATATTGGCGTGACGTCATGTTTGGCGCGTGGTATAGGGAACACTTGCATTCTGTTTGTGCTGCAGTTGACGTTCTATTCATGATTCAAAACTTGACCTTGGTGACTGGCAACTGGCATTCTAGTGATATGGATTGATACTACGATGATTTTTCCTACATATTTAAATTATTTGTCCATTTATTTATTTGATTTTATTTTTACTGGTACTGGCAAAGTTAAGGCCATAAAATCTTCTCTTCTACTCAGCCAGTACAAAAATACATAGAAAATAATATAAATAGCATCAATACTGATAACAATGGCATAACAATATTAGTAAAGGTAATAATAAAAAGAAGAAGAGCAAAATGTAGATATGTTTAATTACTGGTACCCAGACATGTAATTCTAAGAGTTAAAAAGTGCAATTCAGTGTTAAATAAGACAATTTGGATGACAGGAATGATTAACATAATTCAGGAAATTTGTATATTTTAAAAATAAATATTCTACAAAAATAATATTTGAAGAAAGATCATATTCTAGAGACGAAAAGCAGTCTTTCTGACAGTCGGCTTTTGAGAGTAGTCAATGTCTGACAGCCTTTTACACTATGCATACTACAATACGCTATTTTCACTATTACTATCATAAAGAATGAAGGCTTACATTGATCAAACATTATTTCCATTATTTTACAAAATTTACGAAATAAGTAGGCTATAGTATTACGAAATAAATTACTTTACATTACAATAGACTACACAACACTGTACACTAGTGGCAAAAAAAAAACGGACCGACCCTCGTAGCTGATTTCAGAGCCTTGTTCACTCCAGAGCAGGATAGACTGGTAACTAAGACTTTCATGGTTCGAATCCTGCCTGGGAATGAAACTTTTTTTTCCTTATTGAAATTTACTTCCAATACTTTTCGATTGCTGGTAAATTTCATGTTCTGTGAATAATACGTTAATTAAGTAGTAAAATATCTCTGCAATCGAAAGGTATTGGGAATAAATTTGAATAAGAAACAAAAAAATGTTTCCTTCCCAGGCAGGATTCGAACCACGAAAGTCTTAGTTGCCAGTCTACCGTGCTCTGGAGTGAACAAGGCTCTGAAATCAGCTACAAGGGTCGGTCCGTTTTTTTTTTTGCCACTACTGTACATAATCTTAATATTGTAAATAATGTTTGATCAATGTAAATACTAAAAATTGCGTATTCTAGTGTACATAGTGTAAAAAATTTAAATTATAAATATTAGCGTAATTGTTAAAGTGGTCCATGTTTTGTCCTGCTCCATTTTACGAAATAAGAGTCGCGTGAGCAGTCAGTCAAGTAGATGCAAGGGAGTCGTAAAATTAAAAACTCCTGGAATACTTAATCTTGTAGGTCCTGGGACAAAGTACGCTCCCTAAATATAACTGAAATGGAATAAAATTATTTCTCTCTTTTCTTTGGTCAGCCAAGATTTCGTCTTCTTATTGCTCTGTGTTCATAAACTTGTTGTGAAATACGAGGTATTGGAATCTTTAAAACATGGAAGTCCCTTCCATCTGTTTCTGTACTCTGTGAGTTTTTCATTAAGATTAAAGATGCTAACTTCGTAACAAATATATCCATTTCTAAATGTATAGTAGTTTTTGTATTGAATAACGTATTAAATGTTATTTTACATAATTTTAAGTACACCGTGTTCCGCTTATAAGTATAATAAAAGAAATAGTTATAATTTCATAACAATGCATGCAAATGGGTTAAGATTGGTACCAATGTAAAGAGGAAATTGGGAAGTTTTAATCCATTGTTGTTACTTATTTTTAGAAGACTCACGCATGCGCAGATCATTAAATAAGAGAATTCGTATCGTATCTTTAGTCAGTCAGCATGTGGACGCCACAGCAGAAAGCCTTTTGTGTGCTGTCATTAGCAGAACATAGATCCATAATTCGTGTACAGCGCTTGTTTCGCCGTCAGTACAATCTTAGACCGAGGGAAGCTGTACCGACGTACGTCTCAATAATGAAATGGGATAGGCAGCTCAGAGAAACAGGAAGTTTGTTGTCTAATGCAGGTAAACATTCCAAGCGTAAAGTGTCTGACGAAAATGTCGAACGCATTCGCGAGGCATTTCAGAGAAGCCCGCGGAAATCCATTCGACAGGCTAGTGTGCAGTTGAACATCCCACCAACAACAGTGCATATAGCAGTGCTCCATAAAAGATTGCGTTTGCGAGCGTACAAGCTGCAACTTCATCAGATGATTACGCCGAATGATAAACTGGAACGAAAACGCTTTGCAGAAACAATGTTGGATAAAGTGGACGATGACGACACATTTCTAACTCGAGTCTGTTTCTCAGATGAGGCAACCTTCCACGTCAGTGGAAAAGTAAACCGACACAATTGTCGCATCTGGGGGTCGGAAAATCCAAGTGTCGTAATTGAACACCAACGGGATTCCCCTAAATGGAATGTTTGGTGTGGGATCATGCGTGACAGAATCATTGGTCCCTATTTCTTTGCTGAAAAGACAGTCACTGCAAACACGTACCTGGATATGTTGCAACTGTATGCTGTGCCACAACTCCCAGATGGAGCAATTTTCCAGCAAGATGGGGCTCCACCACACTTTGCCAACATGGTTCGCACATTCTTAGACGAACAATTCCCTGCAAGATGGATCGGAAGAGGATCACCGTACATCACATGGCCTGCCAGATCACCAGATCTAACACCACCTGATTTTTTCCTGTGGGGGTTTGTTAAGGACCAGGTCTACAGGACGCCAGTACGTGATTTGGCAGACTTACAAGAAAGAATTTATGCTGCTGTCAACAATGTTACACCACAGATGCTTCATAACACTTGGGTCGAGGTTGAATACCGGTTGGATATTTCCCGTGCCACCAATGGAAGCCATGTTGAGGTTTATGGAACATAAGGTAACAAAAATTCCCAGTTTTCATTCTTTGTAGCAGTTGGTTTCAACTATATACTTGTATTAATTCAGAAGTTATAGCTATTTCTTTTGTTATACTTATAAGCGGAACACGGTGTATAACTAGAATACTAATAGTTACAATTTTTGTCATTATCAATATACACACACTTCACTTCACTTACCGGCTTTTAAGGAACCCGGAGGTTCATCTCCGCCCTCACATAAGCCCACCTTTGGTCCCTCTCCTGTACAAGATTAATCCAGTATCATCATATCCCACCGCCCTCAGATCCATTTTAATATTATCTTCCCATCTACGTCTCGGTCTCCCCAAAGGTTTTTTTCCCTTCGGCCTCCCAACTAACACTCTATATGCATTTCTGCATTCGCCCATACGTGCTACATGCCCTGCCCATCTCAAAAGTCTGGATTTAATGTTCCTAATTATATCATGTGAAGAATACAATATACTTACTTACTTACTACCTTACTTACTTACTGGTTTTTAAGGAATCCGGAGGTTCATTGCCGCCCTCACATAAGCCCGCCATTGGTCCCTATCTTGAGCAAGATTAATCCATTCTCTATCATCATATCACACCTCCCTCAAATCCATTTTAATATTATCTTCCCATCTACGTCTCGGCCTCCCTAAAGGTCTTTTTCTCTCCGGCCTACCAATTAACACTCTATATGCATTTCTGGATTCGCCCAAACGTGCTACATGCCCTGCCTATCTCAAACGTCTGGATTTAATGTTCCTAATTACATCAGGTGAAGAATACAATGCGTGCAGTTCTGTGTTGTGTAACTTTCTTCATTCTCCTGTAACGCCATCCCTCTTAGCCTCAAATATTTTCCTAAGCACCTTATTCTCAAACTCCCTTAACCTATGTTCCTCTCTCAAAGTGAGAGTCCAAGTTTCACAACCATAAAGAACAACCGGTAATATAACTTTTTTTTTATAAATTCTAACTTTCAGATTTTTTGACAGCAGACTGGATGATAAAAGCTTCTCAACCGAATAATAACAGGTATTTCCCATATTTATTCTGCGTTTAATTTCCTCCCGAGTATCATTTATATTTGTTACTGTTGCTCCAAGATATTTGAATTTTTCCACCTCTTTGAAGGATAAAACTCCAATTTTTATATTTCCATTTCGTACAATATTCTGGTCACGAGACGTAATCATATACTTAGTCTTTTCGGGATTTACTTCCAACCCTATCGCTTTACTTGCTTCAACTAGAATTTCCGTGTTTTCCCCAATCGTTTGTGGATTTTCTCCTAACATATTCACGTCATCCGCATAGACAAGCAGCTGATGTAACAATACAATATACAATGTGAAAAATATTAGGAAATAATTTAAAATTCCAGTAACTACGCCTGACAGAGAAAATCTAAATACAGATTCGAATTCAGCACTCACTTTTCTAAAAGAATTACAATTGTTAACGGCAGAAAAAAAACAATTTCACTTTTTTATAGAACATTGTCATTGTTCAATTAGATATCAAGATGTAGGGGAGAGTTGGATAGTATCGGACATCGGGTAATATCGGACAGTGGGTTTCTTTCATCTACCACCAGATGATAGTACCTGAATGACATGGTTATGTTTCTGTGATTTCGGATACAGAAACGTAAAAATGCCATTCAGGTACTACCATCTGGTGGTAGATGAAAAAAAATGCACTGTCCGATATTACCCAATGTCCCATACTACCCAACTCTCCCCTATATTTTATTCAAATTTATTCATATATTACCATATGAATGTTGAAAAGCGATGGGAATAAATATTTATTTACAATTTTATTTTCAATTAGATAATAATTTATATTTCAATAGGTAATATATAATTAGGTGGACAGACTTCGTCTGTTAGGGATAAGAATTTACTTCCCTTACGTAGCTTTACGAGGAGAGTCCGCAAGATAGCGGACAGACTACAAGTGGGAAGTGATATTTTATAATCCTCTCACACCACTGAAATCTGAATTATTTCAATATGCAAGCTAATTAGTGCACAGTAAAATCACTGAACCTACGTATTATTATAATGATAATTGTAACGTATCTATACATCGCTGGTGGGCGGGAAAAAGGGAATAAGCCCAAAATTGTGAAACATATTAGTGTACCTTGGTTCTCATTGAGAGCGAGTGCACACTTTTGTGATAAAAGGGATAATAAAATCTCATTTTAACACATTTAATGCTTTTGTGAAATCTCATACAAGTACGGCTGGGAACAAATCCTATTATCCCCTTTTACACCTATACTGTTCGGAGTTATCCCATTGTTCATTATTAACCAACATTAATGCCGAATTATTTATTGTGTTGAGAGTTTATGTAATTACTGACTTGCAGTTTAGAACTAATGTTCGTAAAACATTATTATTTTTTTTTTGTGTGTTTCCTGCTCACGGAACTTCATCAGTATTAGGAAAAAAATGTTGCTGGTCTTACAAGAATTTTTTTTATCTGCAGGCTTGTTACTACGCATCGCGCAATAATTCTCTCATTACATATTTTAGTCGTGTTGCATACAGTTTAAGTTTTTGTTCATTTTCAGTCAAAAGTATATTAATTAAAATAAATAGACCTGGAAGAATGGTGCTCGATTCAGATGAAAACTTTATTTCTGTTAATCGTATTTCTTGAGGTGAATACGGTGCTGAAAAAATATTTAATACTATTTTTTTGTTTTTTTTTTTTTGCATATTCATAGCTAATAAACTTTGGAGATATACCTTCATTCACTTAATGGATTTTATACTACTAAGACTCATTTTATTTATTTATTTATTTATTTATTTATTTATTTATTTATTTATTTATTTATTTATTATTTATTTAACCTAGTAGAGATAAGGCCATCAGGCCTTCTCTTCCCCTCTACCAGGGGATTACAACTAAAATATTAAGAATACAATTATAATTAATATTAAATTTATAGATACAATAAAAATCGATGTACTAAAAGATTAACTGATTAATAAAAGCTAGACAGTTTATTGTAAAAATTACGAAGAGAGAAGCATTTCTTTTATTAACTACAAATTAAACCTACTCTACGCAGTAAGAAAATGCTTAATAAGCTTGCTTTTGAACGCTACTAAATTCCGACAGTCTCTGATGTCACTGGGTAGGATATTCCACAAGCGCGAGAGCGAGATTGTGTATGATGATCAGACATCGGATTCTCGGGCAAATGCCTATTTTGTTTCTTTAGGAGAAAAGTAAAAATAATTATTAATATTTGTGTTTCATGGAAATTGAAAGGTATTCAAAGAGTTTTATAGTGCCCTAAAATGCCCTAAAACGGTTATTAGAGCCTAATTTGTTAATATTCGCCTAAAAATGCCTAACTCACTGTAAAGTTTCGCATTTTACTCTTACTTTTTATAATTTATACATGCATTCACTGCGAAATTTAAGGCATTTAAAAAGTGGAAAGTTTGCTTCACACCGGCCATGAAACCATTGATAAAGGAAACAAAATGTTTTGAATCTCACGACACTCGCAATAGATTTCACCGAATTTAACATGTTTGGAGGCATAAATGCCGATAAAGAACCAACCTTAGTTTTGAAGCAGGCAACAATCACAACACGTGCTGCTACCGATTCAGAGATATACTATACTGTAAAAATGACTGTTTTCGGTCTGAAACCGATTAGCTGTACTGCCCTTCAGAGTGTCATAAAATCACAATTTTTGGAGAAAGAGTGTTTTTGAAATATTTATGAAAAGTCGTAAAACTGCGAATTAGTAGGGTAAACCGTTACAAAATATTTAAAAGAATGACCCTCCTAGTGTTAACACTACCAGGAAATGCAACAATAAGTGGAACTTTGTATTTTTGTCCAATTGAATCTCAATAACAACGGTTCATTTGAATGCTCGTTAACAGTTGCTCTTTCCCTCACCTTATTTGTGTTGAGAAGTTTTGAGCGGTAGGACGTTTTCCTGTGAAGTTTAACGCGATAATGCCGAAAAATATAAGTGCAAAATCTACATTGATCCGGCAATGGCTAACAGAATATTCAGAATTCACTTATGATGGAAAAATAATATTCTGCAAGATTTGTAGCAAACAGGTATGTAACAATAGTTGAAATATATAAATTCTATTAATTTTAATGAGTAGGCCTATAATATTTATACATTGACTGAGCTATCCTGGGGTATAATTCTTTTTAAGACCACTACACTTTAACCTTTTAAATTCCGATAGTTAAAGTATTTGCAGGTCATTAAAATTTTGATTGTTCGAACCCACTAACTTTGTGATAGAAATACGGCAATACAACAATTAGGATTTTATTTTAATTCAGTTTACTTTACATTTTTAGATTTCGCAAGAAAAGAAGTGCCACCTAAAGCAGCATGTGCAAGGAGCGGCTCATAAGGCTAAAGCTCAGCAGAAAAATCAACTGCAACAAACTTTACTAACACAGCCTACTTCATCCAATCTCAGCAGCAATTTCTATGCTGATTTAACCAGAGCGTTTGTTGCTGCTAACATTCCCTGGAATGCAATTGAAAATCCGGTTTTAAGACAGTTTTCACAAAAATACTGCAAACAAAATATCCCATCTGAGTCGACCCTAAGAAAAAATTACTTGGACAGAATATACAATGAAACTTTAACTTCCATTCGGGAGGATATAGGTGATTCTTACATATGGGTCTCTGTGGATGAAACCTCAGATCCTATGAATAGGTATATAGCAAATATGGTAGTAGGAAAACTTAGTCCTGATGGACCTTCGATTCCACACCTCGTATGTGTTAAGGAACTTTCGAAAGTGAATAGCCAAGCCATTGCTTATTTTGTAAATAAAGGCCTACAGTCTTTATACTCAGGCAATAATATAGACGATTCTAAAGTTCTGTTGTTTTGTACTGATGCTGCCTCATACATGGTTGCTGCAGCTCCACTTCTTAAAACATTTTATCCTAACCTCACGCATGTAACCTGTCTAGCACATGGCCTTCACAGGGTTTCTGAAACAATCCGGAATGAATTTCCTCTTGTCAATTCGTTTATTTCTAACACAAAAAAATGTTTTTGTAAAGCCCCATCCAGGATTTCAATATTCAGAGGGAACTTTCCAGATATCCCACTCCCACCTCAGCCGGTTGTTACACGATGGGGAACCTGGATTCAATCAGTGGTGTATTATTCTAAGTATTTTAAAGAAGTGGTCACAGTTATTGATAAATTACCTGAAACTGATAGTGCAGCGTGTGTGAAAGCAGTGAAAGAGTGTCTGAATGACTCACGAGTGAAAAACGATATTGCCTACATAACATCAAACTTTTCTTTCATACCTGCAAGCATTGAACAATTAGAACGTGAAAAACAATCTCTTTGTAGCCAAATAGCAATAGTAAAGGAAGCTCAAGTGAACATACATTCTGCTTTGGGCGAAACTGGGAAAAAAGTTAAAAATAGGTGGGACAACGTATTAAATAAGAATGTAGGATTTTCATTGTTGGAAAAAGTATCAAGAGTGATATCGGGGGAAAGTGTAAATGTTCCAGTAAGTATTGATGTTTCTATTGTACCTAATTTAAAATTTGCGCCGCTCACATCAGTTTCGGTTGAAAGAAGTTTTTCTGCTTTCAAAATGATTCTCAGTGACAAAAGGCAAAGGTTAACTGTGGAGAATTTAGAAAAAATTCTGGTGGTGTACTGTGCAGATAATTATAATAAAGTCTGAGCATGGAACTGAATTTCAATAACTTAAAATGAGTAATCTTGATATCAATAATCATTATTTCATTAGTTTCAATATATTCAATTTGTGCAGCTCTGTTTATAAATATAATATAGTATTCTTTTTTAATGTTTAAACATACTTTTTGTGCGTATTTTAGTGTATAACTAAAAATTTCAGTGAAAGAAATAAGTATGATACCTTGATGTGCCTAAAATGCCTATTTTCATTAAAATAGAGCCTAATTTTACAAATTTTGAGCTTATTTTAGGCGCCTAAAACTGCAATTTTAGTGCCTAAAAATCCGATGTCTAATGATGATGAATACGATGATATCTTATGTGTTGGTATGGCTAGTATGCGGCTATTTTGCGTACGTGTGAAGAGATTATGATATGATGACAGGTAACTGAAACGGGAGGCAAGGTGGGTAAGTGTAGATGTGTGAAGGACTTGGAAAAGGAGAACAAGAGAATTAAAATTTCTACGTTCATTAAGCCGTAGCCAGTTTAGAGTTTACTGTATTAATTGGGTGTATCTATTATTTTCTTTTTCTCATTTACACAGTACTTTTTATTGTGATGGAGGTGTACTGCCTTTTTTAGATAGAATTATATTTTTAACTTGTACGAGGTTTTTTTTATCACAAATTAAACATTTTGTCACTTCCATAAACAAATATAAATATTGTCATTGATTTCGGAACAATATAGGAATCTAACTCCTATTTAAACTACTCGTATTAAGCTCTGCTATGTAGGGTAAAGGTTGGTAATACTGTGATACGAGTAATATTGTGACAGTTCTTTTTGATAATTTATTACAATTTTACTGATCGAGAGGAAGATCGGTTTTTTGCGTCAACGTATTAAGGGAATGTTCATGGACAAGTTGCTGCACAAGACCGGTCCTTCTCTCGCTCAGTAAAATTGTAATAAATTCTCAAAAGAACTATCACAATGTTACTCGTATCACAGTATTACCAACCTTTACCTTGCAGTGTTCAATGACGTAATTATGTATTATTTTATTACAAACTTATGAAGAAATGTGCAAATTTTTTTTTGTGCTCAATAATATTGCATATTTCTCCATAAGTTTGCAATAAACTATTATAGAACAATTTTTTACCAAAATGTAACCTATATATATATATATATATATATATATATATATATATAATATTTCATAAGTTTGCAGTAAAATAATATACTACAATTTGTTTGAGCACTGTGTATTTGTCATTGCATCGTGACTCATTTCAAACCTGTCTTATTCATAGCTATAGTGATTGTATTGTTAGTTCTTGGTTGAGAAATATTGCGTCTCTCTTTATTAAATTCAATACCTTATATCACTAGAAGTGCTGCTAAATAGCGTTACAAATGCTTCAGTTGAATGCTTACTGATGTTCTGTTCCTCATTAAATGAATTTAATATATTTATTTCCTTCCTGCATAATTTGTTGCACTGTTAAACTTCACACGCCCAAGATTGTAGAAAATATACTAACTTTACAAGTAATTTTATGCTCGACCATGCCGAAATGTAGTAATTATACACCTGGTAGCAGGATGGATCTCATTAAAGTACACCTATTCATTAAAGTTCAGGTGTTCCACCAATCAGAAAACACCATTGTATCAATCGAAAGAAAGCTAGAGAAACGTCACGGAGGCTGGAAATCCAATACTGTCGCAGAAGGTTATATTCTGTTACTATAATAATTAGCGTTAATTGTAAATAATATTCAAATAAATTCAATTTGCCATCTCGTTTTTCAATGTCTAAATCAATTTCAAGGTTATATCAAGATTAATCTTTATTTTACTCTCTAGATTATATCAAGGTCAATGACATTTGTTTCTCGGAAAAAATCAATACTTTCGCGTCTGCGCACATCTCACAATTTACGAGATATTGCACAAGGTCAGTTCCACTCTCCAGTCAGATAAGAATAACGTGAATACTTATGAATAATTTCAAGATATAAATATGGTCGAGCAGAAAAAGTCGTATGAAACTTGCCTATAATGGTAATTAAGACGCGAGTATGTTTATGAAACTCGCTTGCGCACGTTTCATAATTTTCATACGAGTGTCTTAATTACCATTATAGGCTCGTTGCATAATGTACTATTACACATTTACAATATTTACATCTGCATTGTGAAACAAAACATTTGTATCTTTACAAACACAGATTGTGAAACGAAAGTTAACGATTTTCATGAATTATGAAACAGGCCTTAGATATTTTGAAAGACTCCCTATTGTAATCTTATGACGTACCATGACGACGACGATGGTGGTGATAACGATGATTAAGATGATAATGAAAATGTTATGGAGGAAGACATTGAGAATAAATAAATCACCCTGTGCGAGAACCTGAAATAGGCCCTACTGATTTAGAAAAGCATACAATATAAAATGAAAATTTTATATGTATGTTTTCAGAGTGTTAAAATTTATTCCAAAACTCTTGCTCCAAAATTCTCCGCTTTGCTCAAATCAATTGTTTACCATTATTTACATTTAATTAGATTGCTTAATTCAATTGTGTATGAAAACAAATCAGGCTCAAAATGTTATACAGGGGAAAAAAAAGCATTTGTTATTTGGATTACATTTGTTATTTGGATTACATTTGTCCGTCTCACATGGAAATTAATATCGGATGTCATGTTTATGTAGACGATTGCACATTATTGGATAGGAAATGGAATGAAAACGGCCTTCAGCTACGGTGTGTTGTTATAGCCACTAGAGATTTCGGGTAACTTGACATATGCAGGCCCTAGGCTATGGTATGCACATGGTTCAATTCCGTTTCCAATTAAAAGCATTTCTGCATATAATAATATGTCACTCTGCTGCAATGACGAACATACACGAGCCAAGTTCTTCTGAATATCTGCATAATATGTGATTAGGGCTCGGAAGTTGATGATCTAAAAATCACAGGAAAATAACCTATAAAATGATCTTAAATTTCTGTAAATATAACATCAAAATTTAAAAAAAAATTACCATGATCTTAATAGTGAAATTCTAACAAAATTATAGTATAATTTCTGCAGTGCTTGGAAAAAGTGACATAAGTCAGTTCCCACAAACCTTTTTTGATAATTTATTGACAACTTACGCTGGTTTATGTCGATTCGATTTTTTTCTGTATGAATTATTGTAATGGCAGGAATACTTATGTATTTTTTTCCAAGCGAGGAGATGTTCCGTAAGTTGTCCATAAATTATCAAAAAAGGTTTGTGGAAACTGACTTATGTCACTTTTCCCAAGCACTGCAGATTCCATTTGTGGAAAATGCAATCTCACCAAACGCAGTCGCTAACTGTCGCAAAAAACTTTCTCTGCTTTGTTTTTTTTCGGCATTTTTACGTCTTCACTCGTGTGATACAATATGTTGACTGTGGGGACTGCGACTACAGTATTTATTCTGTTGCGTTGAATGGGGGGAAGCACGTAACCCACGTGATCAGGATTCAAGGCTGGTGCAAAGGAAAATTGAAGGGTTCAGAGCCATAGTGGGCCAAGCGCCATAAAGAAAACAAGGGTTAAAATTAAGTGATTATTATAATTTAATGAAACATATAGCAAGTAATATAATGCATGCATATTAAAACTATATGACATATCAATCTTCATTAAATTATGGTATTCACTTAATTTTAAACCTCGCTTTCTCCGTTTTTAATGAATGGCGCTTGGCCCACTATGGCTCCCTGAACCATTTAATTCTTGTGAGACGAAATCGAATTGCGTAAGTAATCTGCAGTAGTTTCTCGAATATAAACTACGAGTACACTGTACAAAATGTGCGTTTGTAAGCAGAAAAGGGCAAAAATGCAACGAAAAGTACAGCATTACCCAAGAAATTACCAATAGACAATAAAAGACCGAAAATGCAAAAAAAAATAAATAAATACAAAATAAAAGTAGGCTATAGTAATTCATGTTGAAATAAAACGAGTTCGTATTGCATCCTGCATTGTCTGTGATGTCTCAGAAAAAAAGATATACAGTATTTCATCAACTTCCGAGCCCTACATATATGATATTCATAAAGGCTTCCAAGCTCATGAAGAGTCATTCTTACTGTAGTTACCTGGTTTTCTTCCCGGAGTATAAGAATAGTAAAAGTGTTTATTATGACTATTACACTCTTACTACGTCATACTACTTTTGACCAATAAAACGGTACGAAAGGACGTATTTCAAACAATCATGGCTGCTTATCGCACAATTTTATCGCGTCCCTAGCATTTGTTTAATTTTATCGCGTCCCTAGCATTTGTTTCTTTGTTTGCCAACATTTGAAACTGCGCTGGTCTGGACGTCAAAATATATATATATATATATATATATATATATATATATATATATATATATAATTACAAACCACTCCAGTCGATGCACAGCAGTTTCAAATATGACTCGCATTGGCGTTCAAGAACAAGAATTAATAAAGATCACTGATCATACGTACCTATGCATCTTCTGAAATCCGATTTACAAATAAATGAAGAGCACCATTCGGAAATCCTGAATAAGTTGAATACACCATGTAGGCCTAAATCAACGAGTTCCACTTCTATTACGCACACGTCCAATATAACATCAATTGAACCACCAACCACATTCAAATTTGAAAATTGTACATTCAATAATTATTCCTTTTAAAATTATTCATGTTTATTTTTTATGTCATCGTCGTTAATTAAAACTTTTCTAACACTTGTGTATATTAGTTAGGTTATGTTATAGCTTCTGCTGTATGATATTATGGATAGTCACGTATCAGAGATTGTTTAATATTAAGATTTATTGAAAATCATCTGCCAAGTGACGTTGATTACTGGGATTCGGATAATTGAAGTGCAATACAACTGTTTTAATAATAAAAATGAAACTGAATCAACAAAGCCTTCTTGACTAGTAACATTGCCATCGTGTATACGTGTAGATCGAGAACTTCTCGACGAGAAGGCATTGCTCACTACTGCCATCTAGCATGCATCTAGCGTAATATTTGTAATGTTGAGATGGTACAATAATACATTTGAAGACAGTTGTATTTTCGTAAGTCAATTAATATTTTATTGTATTGGAGTACTTCGTTATTTCTAATCTTTATATACTTTCTTCTAATCGTGTAATAGTCAATTAAATCTCACTCGAGTTTTGATTTTCTCTAGATAAATCAAAACGTCTAGTGAGATTACTGTTGATAAATAAAACTGAGATTTTGTTTGAGATTATTTATACAAGTACAGTCAATCCTCGAAGCACCCATTTTCTGGGGACAAATTTTATTATTATTTCAGAGTTATTGCTGTACAGATGGGTTATTAAATATTGCCCAAATTTATGTTCTGAAAGAGAACATATGAAAATAATAAAATTGTGAAACAGCATTACATACAATTAAATAACGTTCATTTGCCATTTGATTATGAAGCCCACTATTTCATTTTTCTTCTACGCTACCACTTTAATGAAAGTAATCCCGTGTCTATTTTTAAAACGCTGTAGCCAACCATTGCTTACTTCGAAGTGCGTACTGTAAAGTATACTGATAAAATTAAGGGCGTTTTGACACACAACAGGGCCTGTTATAGGAATCTCAAATACCCTCATTTAGTTAAACCTCTTTAAAGTAGCAACTCCAGCTTCTATTGCTGCCACAATTTTTAACCTTCGACACGTAACTGGGGTCTTTACGACCCCACGCCATATTTTATTGTTAACATCTATATCCATATACTCCGAAACGTTCCACTATCCTAGATATGCTATCCTTGGTTATTTGTTTCCTTTACAATTAAAATTATTATTCCATAATCATATATTACTTTTTTCCATGTTCATTGCTTTGATTCGTGGATAGCCCCAGCTATCAGCCTTTATTTTGTAGTTAGATTTATTTTGCAGTAATAATGTTTTGTTGCAAGCAAAGTGAACATATACCGTACTTTTAAAAGTGAATAAATTAAACAAATAATGCACAAACTGCCATGTAGGCTGTGGGTAAAATGTTGTAGGTTCAAGAGTATTTATTTGTATTTGTAAAATTAGCTTCTTGTTCCTTCTACTGCAGCAGGTGACGACACTATATTAATTAATTAATTATATAAACCTAATAATTAACACTTGATATAATAACAATTTCCTTTTTGTGATTTATTTCAAGGAAAGTGAAATTGTTATCTCATAAAAAATAAAACAGAAATACAGAATAAACATTTTGCCATTAAACTAATTTAACTAATTAGTTCATTCATTGTTTAATCCTAGTGAGTAACTCTAGGTGCGATAAAAACTTTGAATATGCTTATACAGGGTGGAAATATATAAACTGGCAAAAAAATACTGGTGACGGAGCATAAGTTACTGAACAAAAAAGTATAAAAAAAATTCTGTAACTTTTGTGGTTTCCCTAGAAAAAACGTTATCTGTGAGTCTAATGTTTTTGAAAATTTTAGTAGACCGTCATTATTTACTTCGGTCTGCCACGTACAACTGTGGTGATAACCTTGTTAGAAATCAGGGTACACTATTGTCCCTCTATTGTGGTGGTGTTAGCGTGTGTTGGACGGGAAGACATTACTAGTGACATAAACTCCAACAGTAAATATTATACTACTATCAATCCTAAAAACATAATATTTTAGGAATACTTACTTACTTACTTACAAATGGCTTTTAAGGAACCCGAAGGTTCATTGCCGCCCTCACATAAGCCCGCCAGCGGTCCCTATCCTGTGCAAGATTAATCCAGTCTCTATCATCATACCCCACCTCCCTCAAATCCATTTTAATATTATCCTCCCATCTACGTCTCGGCCTCCCTAAAGGTCTTTTTCCCTCCGGTCTCCCAACTAACACTCTATATGCATTTCTGGATTCGCCCATACGTGCTACATGCCCTGCCCATCTCAAACGTCTGGATTTAATGTTCCTAATTATGTCAGGTGAAGAATACAATGCGTGCAGTTCTGTGTTGTGTAACTTTCTCCATTCTCCTGTAACTTCATCCTGCTTAGCCCCAAATATTTTCCTTAGCACCTTATTCTCAAACACCCTTAACCTATGTTCCTCTCTCAGAGTGAGAGTCCAAGTTTCACAACCATACAGAACAACCGGTAATATAACTGTTTTATAAATTCTAACTTTCAGATTTTTGGACAGCAGACTGGATGATAAGAGCTTCTCAACCGAATAATAACACGCATTTCCCATATTTATTCTGCGTTTAATTTCCTCCCGAGTGTCATTTATATTTGTTACTGTTGCTCCAAGATATTTGAATTTTTCCACCTCTTCGAAGGATAAATCTCCAATTTTTATATTTCCATTTCGTACAATATTCTGGTCACGAGACATAATATTTTAGGAATTAAATACAAAAATAGAAAAGAAAACAAAATTTTACTACACATCATGTTCAGTAGACTGAGATATACAGTCTGTTTAATTTTGTCAGTTTATATCGTTTACACCCTGTATATAAAGCGCATTAAGTTATAAAAAATACCATAATTATTATTACTCGACCAAGGCGAGTGGAGCCGCGGGCGTAATGTGAACTATCGCGATGCGGTATTACGAACGCAGGAGCAGTAGCGCCACGGCTCCGGGCTGCAGGACTCCACTGGCCTTGATAGAGTATAACGAAATAAATATTGTTGGGCTAAAAAAGAACATATAAGTAGTACAAAATTCTAGAGCAGTTAAGTTCCGAGGGTTAAACACTTTTGTTCAGGATTAATTTTACCACTTGCGACACTGTCCATTTCCTTGTGTTCCTTTATTAATGTTGCAAGTGTTGACTGCGCAAACCTGTACATTTTAGCCACTTCACTCTGCTTCATTTCCCTATCTAAACCACTAAATGCAGCTAATTTATTCGCCAAACTGATTTGTTTTCGTGTTACACTTGCCATCATTAACTACTGACACTCGAAAGACGATACCAAATTAAAAGCGAAACAGCTGTGAACATGAAAACCAACTAAATTAAAAATATGTGCAGGGTGGAAGTGAAATAGCCTTGAAATTTCCAGAGCGAATAGCTCTTGTTGTGGTTAACAAAAAAACTATAATGTCATATTGGTGGAAAGTTCAAGTTTTCTTTCTTTCAGAAAAAAAAATGTATTTTTCCCCAAATGTTTAACAGTCTCTTATTCGTTAACTGTTGTGAGTAGGATCGTGATTTTTGTTCATATCGATAGAAAATCTAATTAAAAATAATTTATCCCTCTGGCGTATTTCAATAGCCTGCTCGGCTTTCGTGTAAATTTAATTTAAAAAAAAAAATCCCAAATTTAAGCCATTTCACGAAATGTGCGACTGGCGAGAAATCAGCTTACTTACGGAGACTCGCCGAGTTCGTTGACCCCATACTCTGTATCAGAAAGTATTAGCGACGATGTTGCCGGAATGCTGCAACGTCAAACTTCATTTTCTAGTTTACCGTGCATTTAATCACAAAACATAATATAGGTTTTGTATTGTGCAAATCAAGATTTCAGGTATAACTCCCTGTAAAGTTTATTTGAATAATTTCGAGGGAAAAATTGTTCCGGGGCCGGGCATCGAACCCGGGACCTTCGGTTTAACGTACCAACGCTCTACCAACTGAGCTACCCGGGAACTCTACCCGACACCGATCCAATTTTTCCCTCTATATCCACAGATCTCAAAGTGGGCTGACAACCGTCAAGCAACCAACTTCGAGTGCACACTAATTTTTCCCTCGAAATTATTCAAATCAACTTTACAGGGAGTTATACCTGAAATCTTTATTTGCATAATATACGTCACTGTTCGTTAACAGAAAACCACAATTTAAGTCACACGGAGTTAGTGTGCACTCGAAGTTGGTTGCTTGACGGTTGTCAGCCCACTTTGAGGTCTGTGGATATAGAGGGAAAAATTGGATCGGTGTCGAGTAGAGTTCCCGGGTAGCTCAGTTGGTAGAGCGTTGGTACGTTAAACCAAAGGTCCCGGGTTCGATGCCCGGCCCCGGAACAATTTTTCCCTCGAAATTATTCAGGTTTTGTATTCATTTACGTGTGTGTGTCCCGCGCCGTGGCGTCGTGGTCTAAGGCATCCTGGGTAGGACTCGCGTTATGGAATGTGCGCTGGTTCGGGTCCTCATGGGAGAAGATTTTTCTCATGAAATTTCGGCCAGTGTATGGGACCGATGCCCACCCAGCATTGTGATGCACTTGGGGAGCTACGATAGGTAGCGAAATCCAGTTGCGAAAGCCAGCTATATCGGCTGGGGGATCATCATGCTAACCACACTATACCTCAATTCTGGTTGGATGATCGTCCATCTCTGCTTCGGCATGCGAACGCGGGGCTAGCAGCCGGCTGGTCGTTCTGGGTCCTTCAAGGGCTGTGGCGCCACGGATTATTATTATTATTATTATTATTATTATTATTATTATTATTATTATTATTATTATTATTATTCATTTACGTGTACCCTATCATCCCTTTCAATCTGCAAGGTTATTTCACTTCCACGCTGTATATTATTATGGTTTTATTGTTCCATAGGAGTTTTTTTTTTAACTTTACCATCGTTGTAATTATGGATAAAACATATTTAAAATACAGTAAATTCACCGGGACCGATAAAATTCATCATTGCAACAGCGTTTATCGTTATATCATTTTTCTTTTCACGGAGGTTCTACTATGTTTGTTTATTTATTTATTTATTTATTTATTTATTTATTTATTTATTTATTTATTTATTTATGTCTATAACAGGGCAAAGCCCCAATTACAATAGATGATACAGATATTTGTTTTAAAAGACATAAAATTGCATATAATATGAAAAAAGAGATAAAACAGATACAAATGCAAGATATGAGTGTAATTACAAATTAAAAATTAAAGGAAAAAATGTTAAGATATTATCCGCGTTTCTGTTCCTTCAGTAAACTTCACGGCAAAGGAATAGAGGCGAGATTCTTGTATGGGACGGGTACGGGAAGGGATTTAAACAATTTCATTTTTTCAAAACATTATCAGCAGAGACCGGAACTTTAGGCATTAAGAATCATTAAAATAGGCATCATAAATAGCTAAAATGGGCAGGCAAAAAGGCATTATAAATAGCTAAAATATGCAATGAAAGGCAATTAAAAAAACCTTACAATAGACCCACAACCTTGTACTTTCCACAAAGGGATTTCGGCAGCAAGAAAAGCTTTACATAAGTCCAATACAAATTGAGATTTTCAACTCGATGTTGCAATTACTATTGGAAGCAAAGAAATCATCTTCCCAGTAGGCTTGAAAAGTGCATTTTTGTGTTTGGTTGTACTGATATATTGCGATATGAAATATTTAGCTAGCTACAACAACGTTGCAATGAAAACTGAAAGAAAAATAACCGTTAAAAATAACGTTAGATCCGCACTCATTGTTGCCTTGTCAAATAAACACAAGCGATAACTAAAACGCTTACTGTTATACATTTTTGCACGGCAGCACTCATTGTTGCAGAGAGACTGAAAGACAATAATATACATTCGGTGAAGTCACTTTCGTTGTAGCGGTTATAGAAATAAATTAAAATATACCTGTATGCAATTTTTAATAATAAATTAATAAATAATAGATAAAAAAATAAAATAAAGGCAAAACAGCATTTATTTTGTAAATTAGGCATTTGTATTAAAAAAAGGCAGAAAAGGGCAATATGAAACTGTGACCTTTCAATCACAAAGGTAGGGCTACAGATTTACTTTAAAAATGAAGATAGATTTAACACATTTAAAATGGCATTCTGCCAAATTTCCGGTCTCTGATTATTATCAGTATTTGTCGCATATCAATGAACTAGTTCCTATTATGTGATGTATGAAATGGAGAAATTCGATTTTTAATTTCCCTAATACATGAAAACAAAACATATCATGTTGCTGCAAAAATTCGAATTCGAGATTTACGGAGGAGTTTGTATTTTCAGCATCCCTTACTATATCGAAATGTAATTTTTGGCATATTATCTTCCATTATCTTATTTGAGTTTATATAGCGAATTCCCATAAACTAATGTACAAACTTCGTTCTTGTTCAGTAACTACGATCCGATTCGCCCATGAGTTACGCATATACAGAATGTTAACTAATATATGGGAGACCTTTAGGGAAATTAGAGGACCTTTCCAAGCAAAACAGTTATTGTAAACATAATGAACGATGTAGCGACCTGCTGGATGTATGTTCTTAATACACGCAATTGAACATCTATACATAATGTATTCAGGGTTGCCAGATGTCCCAATTTGGCGGGACATGTCCCGATTTTCATATAAAAATCCCGAGTCCAGCTTCGATTCGAGGCGGGACGCAAAAAATCCCCCCTTCAGAAAATTAACATCACTTGTATAATTTGTTCATTACCTAGTAACTATTTTCTTCTAAGTCTAATTACATTAAATTAAATTATGGTTTATTTAACGACGCTCGCAACTGCAGAGGTTATATCAGCGTCGCCGGTGTGCCGGAATTTTGTCCCGCAGGAGTTCTTTTACATGCTAGTAAATCTCCTGACATGAGCCTGTCGCATTTAAACACACTTAAATGTCATCGACCTCGGCCGGGATCGAACCCGCAACCTCGAGCATAGAAGGCCAGCGCTATACCAACTGCGCTACCGACGAGCACTAATATGATATGTCACAAAATAAATATGAATTTAAATATCAATAAATTTTATGCAATTGTAATCAATTAATAAACATTGAAATTTAATGTATTTTGTGCATGTGATGCCATCTTTTGGAATTTGTGCTTTAGAATCAATAATAAACAGCTTGGGAAATCTGTAAGACAGAACTACTATTAAGACATTAAGTTAATAATTTGGCATGACATATTATTGCCACAAGCCCTTCAGAAAGATGCGAGAGAAACGTGATGTACTAGTACAAAACATTATTCATTTGGCTGTAAGTTAGCCAGATAAATATTGTTTTGTACTTGGAAACCTGTACTTAATATATTATTTTATTAAAATTGCAATTTTGGGATTCATGTTAGTCACGGATAATTTTTAATCCTTTCTTTTTTTAACAAAACTTAAGTGCTGTATATAATCCAGGAAAGATGTCCCTCTTTGGTATTTCTAAAATCTGGCAACCCTGAATATACTACACAGTGTTCTATGGCTACGAAGATGGGAGTTCAATGTGTTTGAGCAGTAAGTTACACACCGTAGTGTCGAAGTTGAAGATTTAGCCGATCAATAAGATCACTGCACGTCTTGCAGAAAAACTAGAGAGAAAATGCTTCCTGCGAGTGAATAATGGCGAACTGAGTATGAGACGTGATGGAATCTGCGTTCGAAACGCTACCTCGTCTCTATTCGTGTGTGATGAAGTTACACATTAAAAAGGATATTTCAGCTTTCACGAATCCTACGTACAAAGATATAGAGCCATAGAATGTGAAATTAATAATCTTACTGACAGTCTGTAAGCTGTGATTCCGAACAGCTATCGTATTGTTGTCTGCAAAGCGTCTCGTCTTCCTCATATATAAATACTCGCATTATTTAAAATATCAAAATAGAATAATTCATATTTCTTTATTCATTTTCTACTAGAAGTAAACTTTTATCAATCTCCATTTAATAGGAGGTAATTATCTTAAAATATTGTCTGGGAAATTATCTCCTTCATGTCGTTGTATTTTTCACGGACTGAAGAAGTTCTTCGAAGTATTAAAAATGACCAAAAATGCCGAAAAAAAATATAAAAATGTAATGAAGTTTCAAATGGACCGTCTGTGCTTATCTTGTTATATAAAATAATTTTATTAATTAGTTACATTAACGTTTTCGGTACTGGTGTGTACCATCATCAGATAAATAAGTGATACTGTATGTTAACCTAGCCAATGGATACATGTGATATCGTCAAGAATAATATGTATGCATAAACATGAAATGTTATACCCATTATCAAATATAGTAGTTACATAAAATGCAAATAAAAACACTTATATACAATTAATTGGATAAAATCAGACAATTAAAACAATTATTTGAAACAGTGTTCATTACTGTTATGTTCAACGTTGTCTAGGATACATTATGTTTTAAGTTAATATTTGATGTCGTAATAGTTCAAATGGGACAACCAGTTTTCAAGTTTCACTACGTTGATTTGTTGCACTATAATATTAAATATGTATAAAGTTGAGCCTTGAAATTTTCTTTCTTAAAGGGTACATTCACTTATTGTCCAATGTTATTCACAAACATAAATGTTGAAGCACTTGGAAGATAAAACATGGCGTGCTGTGCATTTGCATTGTCATGTAAAATATGCAAGAAAATTTACGCGCAGAAACTCATATTGCAAATGCACAGCACGCCATGTTTTATCTTCCAAGTGCTTCAACATTTATGTTTGTGAATAACATTGGACAATAAGTGAATGTACCCTTTAAGAAAGAAAATTTCAAGGCTCAACTTTATACATATTTAATATTATAGTGCAACAAATCAACGTAGTGAAACTTGAAAACTGGTTGTCCCATTTGAACTATTACGACATCAAATATTAACTTAAAACATAATGTATCCTAGACAACGTTGAACATAACAGTAATGAACACTGTTTCAAATAATTGTTTTAATTGTCTGATTTTATCCAATTAATTGTATATAAGTGTTTTTATTTGAATTTTATGTAACTACTATATTTGATAATGGGTATAACATTTCATGTTTATGCATACATATTATTCTTGCCGATATCACATGTATCCATTGGCTAGGTTAACATACAGTATCACTTATTCATCTGATGATGGTACACACCAGTACCGAAAACGTTAATGTAACTAATTAATAAAATTATTTTATATAACAAGATAAGCACAGACGGTCCATTTGAAACTTCATTACATTGTAATAAACTCGGAAAATTCATAATAAGATGAAAAATATAAAAATGGCCTATTAGTTCAAAAACGTGGGAAAATGCAAAAAGTTCAATATAAGAAATTATTTTTTACGTTGATATTAACGTAGAAAAGATTTCTATATCAAGAGTCATCGTTATAATGTGAAACATAAGATGACTTTTCATCAACATCCGCCCACTAATTATCATCTTCACTGCAAACGGTATACCAGTTCCATCTTCACATTTATTACCAGTATTCCTATTTTGAATGTATCATACACAACAGATGTGTTAGCTGGCAAAGAAGTGAGCATTTCGCCATGTTTGTATAACCATGAACTCTGTTAAACAGTCGATAATTTAATCAATTTTGTCAACATAGTCACAAACATCATAACGGTGTGTGTTTGATTACCATTATAACATAACGCTGTCCAATGGAAGCAGGTCAATTAGGTTTACTTTGTTGATTGATTCTATACGAAAGAAATTCCCATATTTTGACTATTTAGTTTTAAAAAATGATTTCTGGTATTTAATCAAGTTCAGTTAATTAATTTTTTTCTCTCGTATGAACAACAATTTCATACATTTGTTCCTTCCTGCCCACACATTTAACCGAACTGTACTTCAGCCAATTAAGTAACGAGGAATTTGGTTCTGATCTACTTCTCCGAGAGACTCGATCCAGAAGAATATCGATGTTTTGCTCTCGACTCGAATCTTAGAACAGGCGTTCTTAAGGGAAATTGTATGTAAAACCATGGAAAGGAATATTTTCCAATATTTATATCTACAGAAGTTGCACCCATAATTTGATGCAATTTTACAGGCTTATAATTGACCTTTTATATAAATATTTTGACGTGTGAGACAACACTTTAAATGCATAGTTTTTTTTTTCTTTACGGTTACATAATTGCATAAAAAAATTAATTCGCGTGTATGTGTATAAGTATACAAATTAAAAAAAAAGTTTTACGAGCTTAACTTTTACTGGTATTTCTTTTTGAGATAATCTTTTAGGTACCATAGTATTTCATTTTTTGTAATTACTTACGCGAACTACTCAACTTATAGGATGAATTTGCGATATTGGGCAATAGCGTTTCAGAATCTCTTAAAAATCAACCAATCACAGTTGTGTTTCTTGATAAGACACTTTGTGAGGAAGTGTTTTATCTGACTATTACACTCTTACTACGTCATACTACTTTTGACCAATAAAACGGTACGAAAGGACGTATTTCAACCAATCATGGCTGCTTATCGCACAATTTTATCGCGTCCCTAGCATTTGTTTAATTTTATCGCGTCCCTAGCATTTGTTTCTTTGTTTGCCAACATTTGAAACTGCGCTGATCTGGACGTCAAAATATATATATATATATATATATAAAATTACAAACCACTCCAGTCGATGCACAGCAGTTTCAAATATGACTCGCATTGACATTCAAGAACAAGAATTAATAAAAATCACTGATCATACCTATGCATCTTCTGAAATACTATTTACAAATAAATGAAGAACACCATTCGGAAATCCTGAATAAGTTGAATACACCATGTACGTATATCAACGAGTTCCACTTCTCTTACGCACACGTCCAATATAACATCAATTGAACCACCAACCATACTCAAATTTGAAAATTGTAAATTCAATAATTATTGCTTTTAAAATTATTCATTCGGAAATCCTGAATAAGTTGAATACACCATGTAGGCCTAAATCAACGAGTTCCACTTCTATTATGCACACGTCTAATATAACATCATTTGAACCACCAACCACATTCAAATTTGAAAATTGTACATTCAAAAATTATGCCTTTTAAAATTATTCATGTTTATTTTTTATGTCATCGTCGTTACTAAAAACTTTTCTAACACTTGTGTACAGTATATTAGTTAGGTATGTTATAGCTTCTGCTATATGATATTATGGATAGTCACGTATCAGAGATTGTTTAATATTAAGATTTATTGAAAATCATCTGTTAAGTGACATTGATTACTGGGATTCGGATAATTGAAGTGGAATGCAACTGTTTTAATAAAAATGAAACTGAATCAACAAAGCCTTCTTGACTAGTAACATTGCCATCGTGTATGGATCGAGAACTTATCGACGAGAAGGCATTGCTATAAATCATAACTCACTACTGCCATCTAGCATGCATCTAGCGTAATATTTGTAATGTTGAGATGGTACAATAATACATTTGAAGACAGTTGTATTTTCGTAAGTCAATTAATATTTTATTGTATTGGAGTACTTCGTTACTTCTAATCTTTATATACTTTCGTCTAATCGTGTAATAGTCAATTAAATCCCACTCGAGTTTTGATTTTCTCTAGATAAATCAAAACGTCTAGTGAGATTACTGTTGATAAAACGCCTCTTACAATACTTCAGTGTCAATCACAGAAAATCAAGAAATGCGAAGAAAATTTAACTTTGAAAATTTCGCTTTCAATAATTTTATTGTAACTTCAAGTAATAAATAAATGCCTGAAAAACCTTCCGTATTTTTATTCTGCAATATTTCTAAATATAAAAATTTGAAATTTATTCTTCGAAAAGGTGGAAAAGTTCAAGTACCTTGTTAATATAAATGACACTTCAGAGAAATTAAATGCAGAATAAATATGGGAAATGACTTTTATTATTCGGTTGAGAAGCCTTTATCTTCTAGTCTATTCTCGAAAAAGCTGAACGTTAGAACTTATAAAATAGTTATATTATAGTTGTTGTGAAACATGGACTCTCACTTTGGGAGAGGAACAGAGATTAAGGATTGAAGGATTAACAGGAAGCCACAATTTAAGTCACGCAGAATTTATGTGCACTCAAAGTTGGGTTCTGGCGTCTTGTCAGTCCATTTGAGTTGTGTGGATGTAAAGGAAAAATTGTGACGTTGTCGTGTATAGTTCCTGGGGGTAGCTCAGTCGGTAGAGCATTCGTGCGCTAAGCGTAGGGTCCCGAAATCGATACCCGGCCCCGGGAACAATTTTTCCTTGAAATTATTCAAACTTGCTTTACTACCTGAAAGCCAGATTTGCAGAGGTTAAGGATGTTCGAGAATAAGACGATTAGGAATATATTTGGAGGTGAGAGGGATGAAGTTTCAGGAGAATGTAGGAAGATACACAATGCAGAACTACACGCATTATATTCTTCACCTACCATAATAAGGAACATAAAATCCAGACGTTTGGGATAGGCAGAGCATGTAGCACGTATGGGTGAATCTCGAAATGTATATAGAGTATTAGTTAGAAGACCTAAGAGGAAAATACCTTTGGGGATGCGGAGACGTAGATGGAAGGATAATATTAAAATGGATTTGAGAGAGAGAGAGAGAGAGAGAGAGCATATGATTGTAGGGACTGGATTAATCTTGCTCAGGATAGGGACTGATGGCGAGCTTTTGTGAGGGTGGCAATGAACCTCCGTCTTCCTTAAAAGCCATTTCTAACTAAGTAAATAATGTAACATTTCAAGTTATCTTACTTTTGAGGTTAAGTATTGTTGTTTAGTATTTCCGTTCTGAGTAGTTTCCAATAGTATTTCGTATGTCATAATAGATAGCAGTTTATTTTTAACTTAATTACAAGGAAACATAGTAATGTCTTGTTGATGTTTTTGTAACAATTATTATTATTTACGTAAGTAATTCGGTTTTGTAAGTTCTTTAATTTTATTTGTTGAATAATCTTGTTAAATTGCACTCGTAGTTTCATCTTATTTGCATAATTTCACGAGTCGAATATATTTTTCATAAAATTAATAATAATCACTAATTAAATTTCAAAATTTTTGTAAAAGTACTTGAAATGCTTACATAATAATAGTAATAATAATAATAATAATAATAATAATAATAGTAATAATAATAATAATAGTAATAATAATAATTATAATACTTAGTTACTTACTAGCTTTTAAGGAACCCGGAGGTTCATTGCCGCCCTCACATAAGCCAGCCATTGGTCCCTATCCTGAGCAAGATTAATCCATTCTCTATCATCATATCCCACCTCCCTCAAATCCATTTTAATATTATCCTCCCATCTACGTCTCGGCCTCCCTAAAGGTCTTTTTCCCTCCGGCCTCCCAAATAACACTCTATATGCATTTCTGGATTCGCCCATATACGTGCTACATGCCCTACCCATCTCAAACGTCTGGATTTAATGTTCCTAATTATGTCAGGGGAAGAATACAATGCGTGCAGTTCTGTGTTGTGTAACTTTCTCTATTCTCCTGTAACTTCATCCCTCTTAGCCCCAAATATTTTCCTAGGCACCTTATTCTCAAACACCCTTAATCTCTGTTCCTCTCTCAAAGTGAGAGTCCAAATTTCACAACCATACAGAACAACCGGTAATATAACTGTTTTATAAATTCTAACTTTCAGATTTTTTGACAGCAAGCTGGATGATAAAAGTTTCTCAATCGAATAATAACAGGCATTTCCCATATTTATTCTGCGTTTAATTTCCTCCCGAGTATCATTTATATTTGTTACTGTTGCTCCAAGATATTTGAACTTCTCCACCTCTTCAAAAGATAAATTTCCAGTTTTTATATTTTCATTTCGTACAATATTCTCGTCACGAAACATAATCATATACTTTGTCTTTTCGGGATTTACATCCAAATCTACCTCTTTACTAATAATAATAATAATAATAATAATAATAATAATAATAATAATAATAATAATAATAATCATCATCATCATCATCATCATCATCATTTAACGTACTTGATTTTTAAAATTCCATATAAAATTTCAGAGAGTTCTAACACTATTTACATTTAAGATATGTTCAATATATGAAATTTAAGTAATAAGCTATGCATGTAAGATTACGCCTCGCGCCTTAAAATATTTCTAAATGATCATTATAATTCTGTTCCGAGCAGGATTTGATCGCGGCCACCCCGTTTCGTTATCACATCCTCATTTGTTTTTTGGTAAAAATATACAAAACTCTTGTGTTTTAACGTCATATTGAAACGGAAATAATATTTGTATGACTTCTTATGTAATTTCATAGCTATTTTATTTTATGTCTTCCCTAAAGGATCAGACTCTATTTGCACATATTTGTAAAACATATGCCTGTAAAATTGCAATAAATTATTGTACTGTTATGAAATAGGTTTCTGGTATCTTCGTTATTATTTATTAGAATCTGTTTATTGGAATAATTAGACTTTGCTTATACGATCTAGACAGTTTGCAACCTACTTTGGATACCCTCTGTTTATTTTGTCAAACTAGTACAACTTGCACAACACAGTTCAGGACTTCATTACCAGCTGTGTAACTAATTATTCCCAAACTCTGGAAATCCGATTGAGATCCTGTTACTATCTGCTCTTCTTTGAGAATTAATTACTACTGTCTATTTTGAAGCCATTCAGCTAGAAACCGTTGATCACGCTTTCTGATTACAGATTATGAAGGAATAAAAGTTGAAGTTTTCAGATATTACATGAAATCATCCCCTTTCACTCGTTGAGTCATCATTGTCTTCAGAATTCTACTTATTGCCAAAGTTTTCATCTTGATCTAAACTGAATCTCTTTCCCGTTCAGTAAATTTCTTTCAAATCAGACACCCAATATTTCTTACAAATATACGCAGTTTAATTATATGTGACATTATCTACAGAGTGTATCAAAAATACTTTTACAAAGTTTGGGGACGGGTTCTTGACACCAAAACAAGAAACAAAGTCTCTATAAGTATATACTATGTCCGAAAATCCTTCGTTTTTAAATTATTAATGAAAGTTTACGTTCAATGCGGTTCTAGGTACAATCCATCAACTGAAGTTTGTAACCAATCAGATGTCGATGTGTTGCCATGGAGACTTGTTTATATTTGTCATTTCTATACATTATTATGCGGATGACGTGAATATGTTAAGAGAAAATCCACAAACGATTAGGGAAAATACGGGAATTTTACTGGAAGCAAGTAAAGAGATAGGTTTGGAAGTAAATCCCGAAAAGACAAAGTATATTATTATGTCTCGTGACGAGAATATTGTACGAAATGGAAATATAAAAATTGGAAGTTTATCTTTTGAAGAGGTGGAGAAGTTCAAATATCTTGGAGCAACAGTAACAAATATAAATGATACTCGGGAGGAAATTAAACACAGAATAAATATGGGAAATGCCTGTTATTATTCGGTTGAGAAGCTTTTGTCATCTAGTCTGCTGTCAAAAAATCTGAAAGTTAGAATTTATAAAACAGTTATATTACCGGTTGTTCTGTATGGTTGTGAAACTTGGACTCTCACTTTGAGAGAGGAACATAGGTTAAGGGTGTTTGAGAATAAGGTGCTTAGGAAAATATTTGGGGCTAAGAGGGATGAAGTTACAGGAGAATAGAGAAAGTTACACAACACAGAACTGCACGCATTGTATTCTACACCTGACATAATTAGGAACATTAAATCCAGACGTTTGAGATGGGTAGGGCATGTAGCATGTATGGGCGAATCCAGAAATGCATATAGAGTGTTAGTTGGGAGGCCGGAGGGAAAAAGACCTTTAGGGAGGATAATATTAAAATGGATTTGAGGGAGGTGTGATATGATGATAGAGAATGGATTAATCTTGCTCAGGATAGGGATCAATGACGGGCTTATGTGAGGGCAGCAATGGACCTCCGGGTTCCTTAAAAGCCAGTAAGTAAGTAAGTATACATTATTACAAGAGACGTCCAAAGTATCCTCCTTATGCTTGAATATATTTATGATACTCCGAAGATAGTTCTGAAATACCCGACTAATAGCCTATCTTCTTGCTAAATAAATATTCAATATGACTTGTGCGATGTTTTCTTTCACTTTTTGCTTAACTTAAAAACTACATAAATCTTTCTTCAATATGCAATATACCATCCTCAATTTATTAGATAAAATACAATAGCTTGCACTATATTACGTATGAATGGCAATCGCTTCAGCAATTCACAATATAATGGATTGAACTGCATGCATGAAACGCCCGACAATCTCCTTTGAACTTCGTCGCGTACCACAGGCGCACTGTAGGAGGCAATGTTTCCGTACGTCCCGTGGCGTCATATACTTCCGTGGATATGTCGAATTCTTTCCAGCATCACAATGCGTTTTCTTTTATTTCATATAATGAGAATGTATAAAGTGAAATTAGGTTTAGCTGACTAATCTCATCCTCCTCCTCCTCTCATTCTTCATCATCATCATCATCATCATCATCATCATCATCATCATCATCATCATTTTTATCTGTCAAGTTTTGGATTCTTTGTCGCATTTCGCTTTCATTGATGATTGTAAAACGATAGTAGAAACAATAATCCGAGCGCATACGGTCGTATGATACTAGGCTATCACTTAAGGACACTGGGTAATTAGAGAGCTAATTGGAGTGTTTATAAATTAGAGTATTATAAACCTTTTTTATTTTTAATACCGGTATCTACTACAGAAGGTAATTAAATGGAATTCATCACAATATAAAGCAATTTAAGAATCTTTTGATACACGTAGTAAGCAATAATATTCTTCTCGTGTATTTATTTATGGGAAATAATATTTCTGACAATTTAAAACCAAAATTTGATCAAATATACATATAGTAAGTTAGTTGAAGGAAAAGTGATTATAATATCTTGTTCAGGAATCATTAACTTTCTGTAATAAAAATAATACATTAAAAATAAAAATCTTAATCATATTTTTTTACAAGTTTAGCTAAAAATTGTAGATTTTATCCTTAAAAACATACAATAAAAATTCATTGAGATATACAAAAATAGTTCCTGAGAAAAGTACATATAAATACCCCTTAATTTTTTTTTCATAAATAAACCTCTGGAAAAGATTGTTTTCTGTATGAAGAGTACAGAGAGAAAACCTAATAAGTCACGTTGTACTAATTATACAGGAGAGCAAATTAAAAGTTTCAAAATCCATCATATTCTCTTATCTTTGAGTTATCATTCTTCAAATTTCTTTAGACTGATGACTATCCTGTACAGTTAAAGAGACAAGTCCACACTACCTGAACTATTACATGACATCTAAAACAGAAAATCGATAATTTTGGACTTATCAAGTTTTTCTCCTGTGCTCTTCACATAGAAGTTGAATCAAAATTTGCGATCAATATTGTTAGCACTGGAAATGGTTTCAGCCAGACATTCTAAACTTGAAAAAATACGAAGTGAAATTATTAGACAACAAATGAATAAAGAAAATACAGTTCTGGATTGTGTACAAGACAGACAATTGGAATTGTATGGACATGTGAAACGTATGGAGGATTAGAGCTTACCAAAAAGAGTTTTGGAATGGACTCCATTGGGAAAGAGAAGAAGAGCTAGACCTCAAAATACATTGTTGCAGGAAATTAAGAAAGCAATAGAAAAAACAGGACTAAAAGAACGGGGGTGGGGGTATAGACAAAGTTGGAGGAAGAGGATAGAAATGTAATAATTGCTATTATGCATTTTAAACCTATATAAATTGTCTTATGTTGTTCTAAAGTTTAATTTAATTATTTTTAGTATTCAAAATACAAAGGTTTAAAATACTTTTAATTTATCAGCTCTCTAAGTAGTCCTATGACTATCCAGCGTCCTTGAGACAAAAATTAGAACGACAAATTAGTGGCACATACTGAAAAGGAATGTACCTGATCTCGAACGCTCAGAACCGCACAAAATCATGTTTGTAATATAAATCGCCCATCACAAAAACAGTAGTATGAGATTTTCCCATGCAAAATTGCGCTTCTTATCACAAGAGACATTTGAATGTTAACTTATTCAAGTTCTAAGAGAAGGACTTTGATAACGCAAAGATGCAAAACATCAGTACAGTATGACTAAAAACATACATATTATTTCGATGTCGTTGCAATATTTCCCATCAACATCAAAAACAAACAATAAAATATTGCCAACCTCTTGATGCGTAGCTACTTCTTTAGGCTACATGAGAGGATCGTTGATTTTGTAAGACTACAATGTGAAAAACCACAAGTAAAGTTACATGATCGCCATTTCATCATCAGACTTCACTTTGTAATACACAATCAACTTTCTGTACCAAAGTACAAGCCTACTGTATGTTGCAATATCCTTGACAAAAGACAGGTTATGACAATGAAATTCTTATGCCATCTTTTGAAAATGTAATTAGCGTGGCTTTTGTTATTGAATTGCTTGAATGCAGAAGTGACATTGAATGTGAAAAAGTGGCTTTTAAGATGTGCTTACTGTTCACTTCCACTTTACTTTGAGCACTTCATTGAAATCCCATACTTTCACGTTAAAGAATGAATAGCTGTGCAACACTATCAGGTCAGTAGAAAAATGTTCGTTGTTCAGGTATCGTAATTATTTTAAGCATAGGTTTTGTGACTTGACGGAAAATATAGCACTATAGTCACGACATTGAAATAGGCTATATGTGTTTTCGGTCCTATTATATTGATATTTTGCTCCTTTGCGTTATCAAAGTTCTTCTCCTAGACCTTGACTAGGTGATGATTCAAATGTCTCTTGTGGTAATTCATGCAGTTTTGCATGCGAATGACTCATATCACTCCTTTTGTGATGGGCAATTTATATTATAAGCAAGTTTTTGTGCTGTTCTAAGTGTTCGAGATCAAGTACAACCCTTGTGAGATTCGAAAGGAGGAGGAAAAATTCCATCTCCTGTCGTCTAACGAACCTTAGTCTTCTGGGTGTATAGCTGATATTGTCACCACTTAACTCTCAGCGGGTAACAACTTGTAAAAGTATGAAACCATAAATCACTCAAAATAATTAATTTGTATACCCTACTTCTTGTTTTTTCTTTCATAATTGGATCAGTGCTGTTCAGCTTCGAAGCTAATTGGATTGTCCATGTTTCTTGGTTGACATAAACCTCGTTTCCCCTCAGAGCGGTAAAAGTACGCTGTCTTGGTACACGTTCTGTGGACATTATTAGCACATAACATTTTTGTTCCATAGTATGTGCTTGTTTCTCTTCTACTACCAAAAGTCTAAATTTTAATACTGCAACCCAGTTGCTAGCAAACGGGACACGTACCCTGAGGTTGCACTCTTGCGTGGATTCAAAACCTGCGTGGGTTGATCACCTGGTTTGATATTCGCAAACGAGCGGCGAATATCAGTTGATTGCATTGCAAATCTTTGAAACTGTATCACAAAAATACCATCTCGATAACATGAATTCCACCTACATGAACTAACAACGCAGTTTATACATGACCAATTTTATAACGTGCTTAATGTTAACACTATTTTTCTCTTGGATTTTCCTTTCCATCTCTGTTTCATTTATTATATTCCAGAGGTCTTACGTGAGCATTTTAGCTTTGAGATATGAAACAAGTCAAAAGCTACATCTACAAAAATATACTATACACGGCAAGCACATTCATTCAAATTACAAGCATATTAAATAGTTTATCAGTTGAGTAAAAACGAGACCAGCTCCGTCCGAGCTGGAATAGTGACGACGATTATAAAAAAGACTATGCTGGGGCAATGATGAAATACACGCTCCAAACTTCAATTTTTTCATCTTGTGCCTATTTTAAATTTCAAACGCTCGTCAGAATTATGAGAAGTAGTGATGATACAGGGATTGTGGAGAAACGATGGGACAGGAAATGGAAGTGTTTAGCGTAAATATTTAGCATTTTATTAAGGAGCCAATAAAATATCTTAAAGTAACAAATAGTAATATAACATAAGGCAATAAAGAATAACGCAGTATAATTTCCCCTAGAGTTCAGGGTTCAAATCCGGCTGGAGTGGGTGCTAAAATCCCGAGCGCAAGTCCTACTGGAAGGAGTTCAAGTAGTGTATCCCGTGTCGGAGTTTTCAGGCACGTTAAATACTTCTAAGCTAAATTAGAGCCTCTGGACAACATTTCTCCTCTCTCGCGTCCTAGTAATACATTAGCTGCATACCTGATGGCGATTGAGGCGAAGAGGTTACCACTTGTCCCTGTGCCCCTGCTGGCAAATAAGTGTGACTAAATTCCTTGTAGTGCTGAAACCTTCGTCAGGGGTATCCATTTTTCGGTATCAGGACGGTGATGGGTTAAATACATGTCCACACATGTACATAAGTTACGTAGATACAATACATACATACATATACACATGTGATTTAACATACAGTAATGTATTTACCGTCATAAAAGTTACACTAATACAATCTAGTCCACACCTGTGGAGTAACGGTCAGCGCGTCTGGCCGCGAAACCAGGTGGCCCGGGTTCGAATCCCGGTCGGGGCAAGTTATCTGGTTGAGGTTTTTTTCCGGGGTTTTCCCTCAACCCAATACGAGCAAATGCTGGGTAACTTTTGGTGCTGGACCCCGGACTCATTTCACCGGCATTGTCACCTTCATATCATTCAGACGCTAAATAACCTAGATGTTGATACAGCGTCGTAAAGTAATCCAATAAAATAAATAAAATACAATCTACCGTGATTTAATGTACAATAATGTAGTCTATCGTGATTAAAATATGTACAGTAATGTAATATACCGTGATAAAATGGATAATAATATTCTCTACCATGATTTAATATCAGTAGTACAGTGCGTTCGTAGCTCGGCCAGACCACTAAAACATTCAGATTTGAAAATTGTACTTTCAATACTTATTCCTTTTAAAATTATCCATGTTTATTTTTTTATTTCATCATCCTTAATTAAAAGTTTATATTATTTAGGTTATGTTATAACGGTCCGACAGAGCTACGAACGCACTGTATAATGTACAGTCTTAGAAAAAAGTTTCGTCGCACACATACTTTATGTCCCAAAAAAGGAGCCAGTGCGCATGATCAGAGGACGTGCGATCTGGCTCACAAGAGAAGGACTAGCTCAGATAATCAAATTAGTTTTGTTTCGTTGTATGTCTGATCAAGTGCACTGCCTTCTTTCTGCAACAAAATTTATTTCTAAGACTGTACACAGCAGTGACGGGTTAGAATACCATTGGGTTAATTACTTGGTTCCGTTTATTTATTTATTTATTTATTTATTCATTTACTTATTTATTTACTTATTTATTTATTTACTTATTTACTTACTTATTTATTTATTTATTTATTTACTTGTTTATTTATTTTCTTATTTATCAGTTATTTTAATTGTTTTTTCTTTATTTGTTTCTTTATTTACTATTTATTTATTCATTCATTTATTATTGGAGATTATCCCTAACTGCAAGCAAAATGTCATGCAATCCATGACGAATTCTTGGTCTCATCCCACCAATTCTACTGAAGTTATATCGATGGTGTTCGGGCAAAGTGGGTTAAGTCTTTTTTTTTTTTTTTGTGCAAATGAAGTTTTGTTCCCCATGTGATTATACAAGCTAAATTCTACCAGTGGGTGTGCAAAAAAAATAGTACTAGCATTTGATGTGTTTTATTTGTGTAGAAAATTATTTGCAGTAAGGGTCCGAAGTTTAATTTTCATTTATCTCAAAACTCATTTTTATGACATCTCCCTTTACACAAACATCATCGATATAATATCGCAGTTGATACAACGTCGTTAAATAAACGATTAAGAAATACGTTATGCAACAGTTTATTGATAACTTAAATTTGAGTTTCTATGCTAACGTGGGCCTAATCTCATCTTTGCCTCCAGGATAATCTCTGAATACAAGGTGAACCGTAAATAATGTTATTATTTTCAAGGGATTATCCCTTTAGTTATTTAAAACAAAAAAGATTGAAATAATTTTACTCCTTTGTGCTTCCTTTACGAGGAAAAATTATTTTACATGAAACATTTCACAGCGTATTTTGGGAAACCTTTTGAATTAATTCCCAATATGCCCAGTCAGAGGGGAGTGTATTATGATAATAAATGATTGAAATAATTTTAGTTTTGTCCTTAAATGTGCAGAAATTTGATCCAAAAGAATGGAAGTTTTCGTTCCGCGAAGGAATTTCAAACCCTACTGCGCTATGACATACGGACTGGAAGGTCCGGGGTTCGATCCCAGGTGGTGACAGGATTTTTTCTCGTTGCCAAACTTTCAGAACGGCCCCGAGGTTCACTCAGCCTCCTATAAAATTGAGTACCGGGTCCTTCCCGGGGGTAAAAGGCGGTCAGAGCGTGGTGCCGACCACACCACCTCATTCTAGTGCCGAGGTCATGGAAAGCATGGGGCTCTACCTCCATGCCCCCCAAGTGCCTTCATGGCATGTTTCGGGGATACCTTTACCTTTACCTTTACTGCGCTATGACAACATTGTAAAGCTGCCTGGAGAAATGCAGCTCGCGTATGTGAGGAATGGGTGAGACAACGAGACCGATTACTACTTTAAAAATTAAAGTGGGAAATAACTATTTCTAATAGGATGGAGAAAATGCTCCTATACTACAAAGGGAGATTTTTAAAATCATTAATTACATTTGTAAAATAAGCTTTTCTTATTGGCTGTGTTCACCGAATATGTAATTAAAATTAAGTCGAAGAGTTTGAAAATAAAATTGTTTCTGTATCAGCATTATAAACAGTCTTTATCGTTAGTGTAAATCGTGCTTAATATACCACATTATCGTATTACTGCCGTAAAATATTATTATGAGAACTAAAACGTCATGAATTCTATTAAGAAGGCATAACTTGTACCATAAAGTTAATCTTATGAAACGATTTGCGAGTGCCATAATATTTAATATATCAAATTTGTCATAGCAACCTCTTTTTTCTTAGACCATAATATCAAACTATACATCATTACAATGTTGTTTCTTTATTAATATTCTTTTATAATATTGTACAAGAAAGTAGTGTATAAATAGTACATTATGCAACGAGACTATAATGGTAGTAATTAAGACGCAAGTATGTTTATGAAACGAGCGCAAGCGAGTTTCATAATTTTCATACGAGCGTCTTAATTATCATTATAGGCAAGTTTCATACGACTTTTTATGCTCGACCATATTTCTAACTTGAAATTATTCAAAAGTAGGTCATGTTATGGTTATATAAGTGAGTAGCGAACTCACCTGAATTGTGAGATGTGCGCAGACGCGAAAGTATTGATTTTTTCCGAGAAACCAATGTCATTGACCTTTATATAATCTAGAGAGTAAATTAAACATTAATCTTGATATAACCTTGAAATTGATTTAGACATTGAAAAACGAATTTCAAAGGCATGATAAGGGCCGATAAGCTGATAAAACTTCTATTGTTATTGAAAAACGAGATGACAAATTGAATTTATTTGAATATTATTTACAATTAACGCTAATTATTATAGTAACAGAACATAACCTTCTGCGGTAGTATTGGATTTCCAGCCTCCGTGACGTTTCGCTAGTTGTTTTTCGATTGCATATCCGAGAATAATCGATACTTGCGCTTTCATATTGCTACAATGGTGTTTTCAGATTGGTGGAACACCTGAACTTTAATGAATAGGTGTACTTTAATGAGATCCATTAAAGGGCTGCTAGCAGGTGTATAATTACTACACTTCGGCATGGTCGAGCATAATAGTACATTTTGCAACGAGCCTATAATGATAGTAATTAAGAAGCGAGCATGGATGTTTATGAAACGAGCGCAAGCGAGTTTCGTAATTTTCATACGAACTTCTTAATTACCATTATAGGCGAGTTTCATACGACTTTTTATGCTCGACCATATTTCTAACTTGAAATTATTCATTTTATTTGTATCTAACTGACCTTGAGCAATACCTCGTAAATTGTGAGATGTGCGCAGACGTGAAAGTATTGATTTTTTCCGAGGAACAGAGGTCCACATTGACCTTGATAGCCTATAAGAACCTACAGCGTAAACTAAATATTAACTTTGATACAACATTTAAATTAAATTAGACATTGAAAAACGAGATGACAAATTGAATTTATTTGAATATTATTTACAATTAACGCTAATTATTATAGTAACAGAACATAACATTCTGCGACAGTATTGGATTTCCAGCCTCCGTGACTTTTCGCTAATTCTCTTTCGATTGCATATCCGAGAATAATCGATACTTGCGGTTTTATAACGGTACAAAGCTGACTTGTCATTGGCTGAACACCTGTAAGCTGACTTGTCATTGGCTGAACACCTGTACTTTAATGAGTAGGTGTACTTTAATGACATGCATTAAAGGACTGCTACCAGGTGTATAATTACTACATTTCGCCATGATCGAGCATAAAATTAACTTTATGAAACGATTTGCGAGTACTATAATATTTAATATATCAAATTTGTCATAGCAACCTCTTTTTCATAGATCATGATATCAAACTATACATCATTACAAATCTGATGTTATTTCTTTATTAATATTCTTTTATAATACCGGTATTGTCGTACAAAAAAGTAGTGTATGAAACTATTTCATAATGTTATACAATTATTACATTCGTAAAAGTTATGAAATTCATTACGTTCGTTTCATAACATTTACTCATGTATACAATTGTTTCATATTATTACTATTTTAATTTTGTTCGTTACTTCAACGTGAAATAATCATAACGTATTTTTAAGTTTTCCTTTAGAATTTTAAATAATTTTAAATTGTTGTTTTTTTAACATAAAATATGCATCATTACTGTTCACGATCTCTAGGATATTCAATTCAAATGGGAGTGTAGAAATATATCTTAATCTTACCCATTTAGTTTGGAAGAAGTGTGTCTTATTGCATGTGTTCTCTCAATATTTAATTAAAATTAGGTTATAGAGCTTATTTGAAATTGTCCAAGTTTTTGTTTAATTTGAAACAAGCAGTGTTCATTTTCCGTTATCTAACACAGTTTAAACACAAAAATTAAACGGTATATCATCCGCATTTTTTTTTTCTGAAAATTTTAAATGCAATGCACATGGCATGACGGCATTGTTCTTCAGCAACCCAAGTGGAGGGATTTATTCAGGACACAACTCCCTGCTGGTTGTAGGGCGCAGCGTTGCAAGTTCTCATAATTCATGTATTTTAAAATATAGTTCTCTGGAAAACTATTCAAAATAAGCGAAGTGGTATTTGACTTTTTTGTTGCTCTTTACTCGAGGAATCACCCACCAGAATTATTGACATCACTTATGGTTCACCCTGTATAGAGTGTTTTTAAAAGAGAAGTTGAGTAATTCTATATATACTGTGTACATATAAAGTATGTGTAATTTTACTGTTGCTATTGTTCCATTATCACTTGACTGAATTTCATAGCAGAGTCAAAATGGCATGTTAAATAAAGAATTACCATTGACTTTCCCTTGTGAGTCTCTCAACCAAGACACGTCAAGATTATCCTATTTATGTGTCTCTACATTTCATTTATATCCATGTATATGTATATTATTCAGTGACCCAGTTACTCTGTCTAACTCTGGTACATACAACTGTAGGCACAAAAATTGTTCTGTTTTTTGCTAATATGGAAAATTGTTTCTCTAATACCGCTTTGTCTCTTGCTAAGGCGTAACGGAAAAAGTGCTGCCATCTCTTGTTAGAACTTTGCATTCACTACAACGAATATTGATTTTATGAAGCATTGGAGCATCCAGCTGATAATGGTACAGCAAGTTTCAGATAGATGGCGGTGGTGGCAAATACGTGCATTCCGTTTTCAGAAGCCAAAGCGTTTTATTTCATAATTATCCATAAAATTGGTGTATCGTTACCGGAAAGTGTATTGCATCGGCTTTTCATGCTGACATAAATGAGTTAAAATCTTCCCGAGAGAAATACGTACAGTCACCAACGTAGCTCAGACCATAGTGTGTTTGTCTGCAGATCCGAAGCTGAGCTCGCGCTCGTGCGTGGGTTCGATTCCCGCGTGAGTGTGTTATCAGGTCAGGATTTTTCCGAGATTTTCCCTAGCTGTAAGGCGAATGTAAGGTAATTATATAACGAATCCTCATATACCAAACACAAGCTTGCTATCGCCAATGTCATCAACATTAGTAATCTAGTTTGATACAGCGTCGTTAAATAGTCAAAACAGAAACAGGGATACCTCTGTTCCCAAGTTTCTAATAAATATAGTTACGCAATGTATTTGTATATGTAAGTTTTGAATTAGTAGATATTCGAGCATATCCTCGGTACACTTGGTTCGTGCCAATATGATGTATGTATTATCCTTTATCACATTGTATTTCAGATTCTCATGTTATATAAAAGGGCAACACAAAAAAACAACCGCTAAGATCTCCACTGTCGAAAATGAACTTTTGGTATCGACCGCTAGATGGAAGTATATAGAATTGTTGCAATCTAATTCGAGCCTAAAAATCCTAGGTCTAGTTATTACAGTACACTGATTACGTCGAGAATGACCCGTACTTGTCTTCTTCCGTGCACCTACTGAAAATGTCATTTGCATGGAATCGTAATTTTGTAAGCAACCGACTCATAGAAGAAATAGGATTACTTCTGTTTGTGGGTTAGTCCCTGTTGCAGCCTAAACGACACCGTAGATTTCGTCCGTAGGTTTCGATAAACGAAATCTCTCCTGAAATATTGTCATCTAATTTCTCGTAATAAATCTCTCTTTCTTTCAATAAGACACCTTGTTCCGCTTAGAGGGATCGAGAAATAACTGATAATTTCAAGTGTAAATAATGGTATTATAACAAAATTTTACATAACTTGATGTAAAAACTCTCCGAGTTTCGCAGAATGGTCAATGGAACTCGATGTGTGCGCCTTGAATTACCCTACAGAAATCTAAGCGGTATACTCAACCTCCTGCCAAGTGTTCTGTAGCATTTGTGTAGTGACTAGCAGCTGCATTTGCAATGCGTTGCCTCAGTTCTTCCAAGATGTCCACTCTACTACGTTGGTACACAACATCCTTCAAAAGCCCCAGAAAAAAAATCAATGATCAGGTCGGGTGACCTATATGGCCAGACAAGGGGTCCTCCTCTTCCGATCAACCTATCGGGAAAGTTTGTATCCAAGAAGTCACGCACTGCTCCATAGCAATGGGGTGGAGCCCCATGTCGCTAAAAACCCGGTCCGGGGGGAGTTGGTAAACAACAAAACTTCTGCAACATGTCCAGATACACATTCCCTGCGACTGTCGCCTCAATGAAGAGGAATGATTCAATGACAGAATGCTCTACCGAATAGAACCAGGCTTATTTCGGCGTTAAACATTGGTGTACATGCAGCTGATTTTAAACCATTGTTACATAAACTTGGACAGTTTCTGCATTTTGTCAAATGTATATCGCAACAGTATCTTCCATGCGATTTTATATGGTGAGCATTTATTTCTCGATCCCTCTAAGCAGTATATTCTCAACAAAATATACATGTGTAAACATAAGTAATGAGTAATAAATTAATAAAGATACAAAGAAAGGAGCAAGAAAAATTAATGTGGCAGCATGTGACTAATTAGGATTTGATAGGATTTTTTTTAAACACAGTTATCACAATGTCATCCCACAGAGATGTAGGCAGAGCAAATTCCTGCCGAAAATCTTCAAAATGAGCTGGGATAGTCCCTCGAGCACCTATGAGCAAGTCAAATACCTCAATGTGGATTAATGAATGCTTTTTTTTAAGATTTACAGTGTTTATGATGGAGTTATATAAACTAATATACATTGTATTATATATATACATATATATATATATACAAATATTAAAGCACAGAATACTTCATAAATTTTATAGGAGAAAGAGTTCGTCCAAAGGGCTGGATTCGGAAAGAGTACTTAAAACGCTTATTGCATTTCCACGTTGAATAGCAATACTTAAGCATTGACGCAAATAAGTAGTGCAACGACGATCACCAGTAATGGAGATAAAAATTTGGCCGATTTGAGATACCAAAACTTTAGCGTCATGATTCCAAGTTCGAAATAGGCATAGTTAAACCTTAAATTGGCAAAGCTTCATTTCTCACACTAGTTTATTAAACCTTGTCGGACCGTAAAGAAAACAACTATCGTGATGTCCATATTTTATATGTTGTACAATATTATTATTCTTTTTTTTATTCAATGCAGTGGCACTTGACTAGAGTCATTGGCCGTACAGTGGCAATAAAAACTAATAGGAAAGAAAACGAAATAAAGTGAACAATGTCCAAGTGAAACTATGAAGGAGTGGATGTCAGCACTGTAATATCTCTCTATCATTAATCAGAGCAGATAGGTCCGCATGTTAACACAATGAGAAAAACGTTAAACTCAAATCGTCGTGTGATTCCATCTGGTTTTCAGTGTTGTACAATATTATAGTATTATGAAATTTTAATTTTCCTACTAATTTTTTTCTATTGTTTTAAAATTATAGCATATAGCCTATTAACCTGTTGTATCCTATAGGATACAATGTCAATTTAAGGGAACTGTTGACTCATGGATTAGATTCTTCTCATGTAAACCTAAGCTGGCTGATGACATCCTTCTTCAAAACTTATATTTGGGTGAGCAATAATGTCCTGTTTTGTGACAGCATTGTGCGCTAAAATGTCCACACGCTTCTTTTATCCATTTTCTTCTTCTACTATCCAGCCCTTATTTCTTACTGCGGTAGCAATTTTGGATCTTATAACATGATGTCTAGAGTTCCTCAAGAGCAATTCCTGTTCACAGAACCCCAAGACGTGTGCTAAAGTTTCGACCTTCGGGCAGCCATACTTGCACTGAGTACCATCAAGAGCCCTGCCGGGAACGAAATGAAGAGCTGCTAAATTTGCTGTCAATTTCAGACTGATATTCGTGAGACTTTTTTTTGTTAACAATTCAACTGTTGGCGGCTGTTAACTTCGCTGTATATCTCAGTAACTTCTTCTCGTCCTGAAAGGATCTTCCATGATTCATATTCACGACACTGCAATAATTCTTCTCGAACATTTCGAATAGTAGCTTTAGTAAAGTTGTCGGGAAAAGAAAACCAGAGGGAATCACACGACGATTTGAATTTAACGTTTGTTTCATCATGTTAACATGTGGACCTATCTGCTCTGATTAATGATAGAGAGATATTACAGTGTTGAAGAAAAACTTCCCAAGGAGTGAGTATTAACTGAAGTCCTTTTAACTTCTTACTAGTGTACAGCATGCTATTTGGAGTTATCAGTCGGGAGGAAAAGCATTTCTTCAATAGAGCTTCGAAATATCTTATCAACATCTTCTAAAAAACTTCGAGATAATTTATGTAAAGGAGTAATTTGATGAGCTTGGGCCAGATATATCGATTAACAATATTAAGCTTTTGATCAGGTCGCAGCATAGGTATCGATAATAAAAGTTCAAGATTCTAACAATGGGAAACTATTAATTCCTCATAATTAAACTTCAGTTCATCATTGAAAATTATTCTTAAATATTTTATTGTATCTTCTGGTCCAATGACCTTATAATTCACTATTAAAAACAACAAAAATTAATTATAAGTAAAGTAATTTGAATATAAAAGTGAAAATTTGTGTATTGCATGTCCACATTATAAAAAATACGTGTTAACAGTTTCGGATTAATTGGTGTAAAAATATGGATATTAGAACTTTCTCAGATCCATAGCATTGAGATCTTTCTTATCTCGTTTAGCTTGTAGTGTTATTATTATTATTATTATTATTATTATTATTATTATTATTATTATTATTATTATTATTATTATTATTATTGAAAGAGCAACTGCTAAAGTTAATTCAGGAAGATTGTTTCACGCTTCTACAGTTTTCTTTAAATATTGAAAAGTACTCTCCTTCAACTCAACGCGTAACTTTCCACCAATCTCTTAGCAAAAATAGGGAAGAAAAGGGAAATGGAGGAAAAAGTGGAAGTGGTCTGACCTCCCCCTCGCGAAAGGAAGAGAAAAGAAATGAGTAGAGGGTAGAAGAGTATTAAGAGGTAAAACTTCTTTATGCAAACAAAACAGCCAGTCAACCGCATTGAAGGGGAAGTGATTTGGGAAATAGCCGCTCCCCTTCATGTTCAGCATAATCACACTCTTCGCAGGTTAGGTGGAAAACCAGGAAGAGAGCGCTAGTTGTTATAGAACGCGTGGAGAAAGGTAGAATGAAGATTAGGTCGCACTCCTCTGTGCTAGACATTGCAACCAAGCGTGTCGTTCCTTCCTTATTTTCAAATCCGTGTTTTAATTAAAACCTTAACTCATGCAGTCATACCCATATTATAATAATATATTCATTTTGCCTTGGCTTATTTCTCATAAGTAAAATAGCGTAAACAGTCGCTAAATGGAGTTCAGTTTTGGTCGAAGATCAGGTTATAGACTTGAGTTCTATCTCTAAACAGGGTGGAAGGTGTTCAGTAACAATAAGTTCACAGAGTAAAACTCCGTAAGAGAAGAGAATGATATCAAGGTTATCATGCCAGACGAGAATATCAACAAAACTGCAAGTTTACAATAAAGTCATATAAATATGGAATGATTTTTTCTATAGTCTAAGTAACAAGTTACCGTCTTTGATTTTTTCTCATGCCAATTGTAATTCTAAAACGATTGTTTTCAAACCTAGGCTAAATAAGTTCGATTAAAACTTTTTCAATAACACAAAATTTGTTGATAATGTCCTTCTGACATGAGTTCTTGATATCCTTAATTTGAAATTTTCCTTAATTGATACCAATTTCTGTTCATTTTTTGTTTGTATGAGTAGTAATATCGTTGCTGCAATAACATAAATTTGATATTGGTTAATAAAACAACAAATTTTGGGATCAAAATTTAAACAAAGTCAGGATGTGTAATCCACTAAAATAGATGTTCATCAGCCATTTTTGAAGATAAGATCAAAATCTATTTGCCATTTTACTCCTAAAGCCAAATTTTAGTTTGATATTGGCTTTCAAAATTTTAAGATAAACGATTACAATTTAGGAACGAATTTTAGAGACACTTTTATACAAATATAAAGGGATATTTTTGAAATGCAATAAGATAATAAACTTTCGTATCATATAAAATTTCCTGATATCACAAAGAATGTGTGTTCTAAATATCGTGCATGCATATGACGTTAATAGTTCCGAAGATATACACCGTGTTCCGCTTATAAGTATAATAAAAGAAATAGTTATAATTTCATAACAATGCATGCAAATGGGTTAAGATTGGTACCATTGTAAAGAGGAAATTGGGAAGTTTTAATCCATTGTTGTTACTTATTTTTAGAAGACTCACGCATGCGCAGATCATTAAATAAGAGAATTCGTATCGTATCTTTAGTCAGTCAGCATGTGGACGCCACAGCAGAAAGCCTTTTGTGTGCTGTCATTAGCAGAACATAGATCCATAGTTCGTGTACAGCGCTTGTTTCGCCGTCAGTACAATCTTAGACCGAGGGAAGCTGTACCGACGTACGTCTCAATAATGAAATGGAATAGGCAGCTCAGAGAAACAGGAAGTTTGTTGTCTAATGCAGGTAAACATTCCAAGCGTAAAGTGTCTGACGAAAATGTCGAACGCATTCGCGAGGCATTTCAGAGAAGCCCGCGGAAATCCATTCGACAGGCTAGTGTGCAGTTGAACATCCCACCAACAACAGTGCATACAGTGCTCCATAAAAGATTGCGTTTGCGAGCGTACAAGCTGCAACTTCATCAGATGATTACGCCGAATGATAAACTGGAACGAAAACGCTTTGCAGAAACAATGTTGGATAAAGTGGACGATGACGACACATTTCTAACTCGAGTCTGTTTCTCAGATGAGGCAACCTTCCACGTCAGTGGAAAAGTAAACCGACACAATTGTCTCATCTGGGGGTCGGAAAATCCAAGTGTCGTAATTGAACACCAACGGGATTCCCCTAAATGGAATGTTTGGTGTGGGATCATGCGTGACAGAATCATTGGTCCCTATTTCTTTGCTGAAAAGACAGTCACTGCAAACACGTACCTGGATATGTTGCAACTGTATGCTGTGCCACAACTCCCAGATGGAGCAATTTTCCAGCAAGATGGGGCTCCACCACACTTTGCCAACATGGTTCGCACATTCTTAGACGAACAATTCCCTGCAAGATGGATCGGAAGAGGATCACCGTACATCACATGGCCTGCCAGATCACCAGATCTAACACCACCTGATTTTTTCCTGTGGGGGTTTGTTAAGGACCAGGTCTACAGGACGCCAGTACGTGATTTGGCAGACTTACAAGAAAGAATTTATGCTGCTGTCAACAATGTTACACCACAGATGCTTCATAACACTTGGGTCGAGGTTGAATACCGGTTGGATATTTCCCGTGCCACCAATGGAAGCCATGTTGAGGTTTATGGAACATAAGGTAACAAAAATTCCCAGTTTTCATTCTTTGTAGCAGTTGGTTTCAACTATATACTTGTATTAATTCAGAAGTTATAGCTATTTCTTTTGTTATACTTATAAGCGGAACACGGTATAATTTTATATGAGAATAAAGCATTAAATTAAAGTTACAGGAAACTAATAAAAACTTATATGATGTAAAAATCCTGTGCACTAGAGCTTTTAAAAATTGGGACAAAGCAAATAACAAGACCAAAAATGTGCATTAAATTTTATCTAATATATTTTCCACATATAAAAGATTTTTGCAAAATAGACATTTAAATTATTCGATAAGTATCAGTCAGATTCCAGAGCTGGACACAACACAAGCACTATTCCACTTAAAGTGACCGAAGATATTCGTGAAGCTATTGACTCTAATAAAGTAACAATACTATCACTTCTTCATCTTAGCAAAGCTTTCAACTCTGTAAATTTTGACCTGCTCAGCCATAAATTGAGAAATTTGTAGAGACTGCTGTGAGTTGGTTCGAATCCTACTTAGGGAAAGACAACAATGTGTTGTGTCCGAGAATCGAATCTCCTCCTGGCTTAACATAACTTTAGGTATACCCCAAGGGTCAGTACTCGGGCCATTGTTGTTTACAATATATGTCAATGACATTACATCTTTTGTAAGGCATTGTAACTATCGTCGGCTTCGGTAACGTAGTCGGTACAGAGCTGGCCTTATGTGCTCGAAGTTGCGGGTTCGATTCAGACCCAGGTCGATGGCATTTAAGTGTGTTTAAATGTGACAAGCTCATGTCAGTAGCCGAGGATACTGTATTTCTTATACTATAACAATTGAAAATTTCTGTTTTGTCTTCATCCATCCGCTATTTTATTACATAAATGTGGTGTCAATCTCCTATCTATGTAAGCACATTTTGTTTCATACGTCCAACTTTAATTCTAGAAATAATGATCTCAATGTTTTCTCAGTATGAGCCACTTTACACAATATACACATGCATGCACTTTTGATTAGCCGGCTTCGGTAGCGTAGTCGGTATAGCGCTGGCCTTCTGTGCTCGAGGTTGCGGGTTCGATCCCGGCCCAGGTTGATGGCATTTAAGTGTGCTTAAATGCGACAGGCTCATGTCAGTAGAATTACTAGAACTTCTGCGAGACACACCGGCGACGCTGATATAACCTCTGCAGTTGCGAGCGTCGTTAAATAAACCATAATTTAATTTAACTTTTGATTAAACTAACACTAACACTGTGGCTTCTGCCACAAGCCTCGCACTGAACTCTCCATCCTGGAATAACTGCCAACAGTGAACTTAATAATATGAAAGGATCGGAGTGAAGCCAAGTGTTACGATGCGATACATCGTTTTAGCAAAGTTACAGTCCTGCTTTTACTAGCTATAACACTTTTTTTTTGCGTTGGCTAAAGGTACGGTCACACGTCGCTACTTTTGCTGCGCAACTTTTGTACTGCAGCTGCAAAAGTTGCGTGTTGTGTTCACACGTAAGCCAAAAGTAGCGCGCTGCACGCTACTTTTCGTGCTGCGCAACCCGAGTGCTGCAAAAGTTGCAATTGGAGGTTGCGAGTCTGTTCACAAACAAGCCGCTACTTTTGCAGCCGCAGTCTTGCTACAGATTACCAACTCCGTGTTGACTTCTCAATATACATTTTGTGGTTGTGTTCGCATTATTATGAAAGTAATGCGATAGCTTACTTATCTATTATTTGCTTTTCTGTCCTAACTAGTATTCAGAAATTGGCATTATTTTTACTATAAAACTTTTAAAAATGCCTATATACTTAAATGATAACCAACAGCATATGCACGTAATCAATGTTGGCAACCCTCCTGTTTGAAACTACGCTACGGAAAATTAAAAAAATGAATTATATCGTCAGCAAATATACTCAGACTGTGTTGTACATTTAGTAACTGTTACAAAGAATTTATTTTCATCACATCTAACATTAAAATATATCAAAACAATAAAAGTGTCATTGGCACATTTGGGTGGCAACACTGGTCGCAACCGCAGCGAAAGTTTCAACAAAACCGATATCAAAAATGCTGCGGTTGCAATCCTGAGAACCCTGTTCACACGTCGCTACTTCTAAGCTGCGCGCAGCATGAAAAAGTAGCGGGCAGCAGGTTCGGCAGCCGCTACTTTTCGGGTTGCACCGTTGTTCACACGTCGCAGTACGAGAGTGGCGCAGTTTTTCGTACTGCAGCGCTGCAAAAGTAGCGACGTGTGACCGTACCTTAAGCCTCAAAACTCTCTTAAGAGCTTCGCCACTGAATTACATAGCGTTATGTGCGTACAACGTCAAGAAATTTTTGACGTCCAATTAATAAAGTCAATGAAAATGGAAAAGTTCGTTATTCATGTGCAAGAAGGTAAGAAACACTTCCATTTTCGCTGGTTACAAAAATGAAATCGTTTTTAGCGATCGACAACTCTCACAACCGGCAATAAAATTGTGATGTGTCAAGCTGACAACAAAAGAATAAACAGATGTTCCATAAAATTATGATCGGAAAACACGTACGGTATGTTCAGTATTTAGAAATAAATCTAGTGCATTGTACAAACCATTAAGTTCTCTACCTGCAAGACCATCTCTCGCTAGTCTCAGTCTAGTAGAAATGCAGCGTCGACAGATAGCAGATAGAGAGCGACCTTCAGATAAGGAGGTCAACTGCGAATATGGTGAATAAGCAGTCGTAGCTGATAGTGACTGCCCCTCTGGCTAATGGGGTTAACAACCCTTCAACACATCTTGTTGCCAATCCATCAAATAAACTATCGGAATGGTCAATATGCTGTTAGGAGGATGATATTAGAATGGACTTCAAAGAGACTGCGAAACTTGGCTTAAACTGTGACCCAAAGAGGCTTAAGCTGATGAGTATAACTTGAAGAGAAATTAATTATTGTGGGAAACACTGCTGCAACTCTACAAATTATTATACGGCTTAGAGATGAAGTAAAATAATACGCAAAACTGAATCCTACAATTATTGTTCCAAGTGTAGCAAAGAGTAATATTGGATTATTGGGATATTCAGAAAATATGCGATTTTTTCCATTCTTATACAAAACTTAAATATGTCGACGGTTGGAACCACATTCAACTCCAGACAAATTAACGGTAAGAGGGGTGTACTCATTATTTGAGAGATTACATATGGACAATAATAATTAATTGCAATTTCAGCGCGATTAGCATTTGTATATTAAAATTATAGTAAAGGACAGTCGCTCAAAGTAGCAGACATTAACTTTAAAACTGCATGTTTTTCACATTCTCAACTATATTAGGAGTGGGGGAAAAAAAAGAAAAAAAAAAGGGTTTTACACATATCGAAAAGTAATTCAATGATAATTTTGTCATGTTCCTAATGTAGTAGATTATGTGAATGTACGAGTACGTAATACGACTGAAAATAACACTGCATTAATTCTAAAATATAGGCCTACGTCTCTCAAAATATTGTTGTTCATGTCCGAAAATGTGTTATTGCGAAATTCGAAGTGTATAATCACATGTTACGCGTTGTGGAAATAACAGTCTCTTAATTTCTAAAATACCTGTATACGTCCCCCAGAATATTAGTCTTCATGTTAAAAAATGACTTATTGCGAGTTTATATTGTAGGCCCTATCTGTATTTTGTAATTACAGAAAATAAGAAGTAAAATAATATTAATAGCCTGTGTTCTGAATTTGTGAGTTGTAATTTCTCAATTCATATAAAAAAAGTGGGTATGATATAAGCGGATGTACAGCGGTAAAAGGGTAACAAAATTTTCCAATATAAATTAAATATTATCCTACGTATATTATATTGCTTCTTTGGCACGACCGACAGAGAGATAAATTTTGGCTCATAATTACATCCCAATAAGTTCAAACTGGGAACAAGGGAATTCCCTGTTTATCATCAGCTGTCTCTGAAATTCAAATGAAAACACGCATAGACATGAAATTGCGTGAAATGTACAGCTTCAGATCAATGTACAGATCTTATAATTATTTTGTCTCTGCCTCTGTGCAACGTCACATTTGCGGTGGGGAGGAAAGGAGACGGCCGAAAGATTGTAATGTTTTTTTTTAATACACTGACTTCCACGACTAAGAAATTTAACAGTTACTAACCGGCAGAGATAAATGTAAGATCTGTAGCACATTGAGATAACGCTAAATGGGCGTATAGGGACCGAGGAGTGTTTTTGTTTTGCTGCAAGACAATGCCAACTCATTTAACCTGTATAAATTTTCGTTTGGTTTTACTTTATTTATAGTTCGATTGTTCTGTTATTTAATTTGTATTTTTGGTCATGTGAAAGAGAAGGCCTGATGCCCTTAACTACGCCAGAATAAATAAATAAATAGATATACACACATACAAATTAAAAAAACATTTGAATGTAAGGTACGAGATGAAATGTTTTCTTTCGTTGTCTGATCTACAGTTGTTTTAAATTCAGTAAATCCTTTCAAATATTTGGCTAAGAAATTCATTAATTCATGTAAGTTACACTATTTAAAGATTCATCTTTATTGCGAGAAAATCTTAATAAAGATAATTCGTTTTGGTTGTTTATAGTTGAGTTCCTGAGTTTTCCGAAATGTCTAACAGTCAGTTTAATTATAAAAAAAAGGGCAACCCGGGCAACGCCGGGTGCTTTCAGCTAGTATAACATAAATTTGATTCTTCTTATTGTTGACATCTTCCGGTTGAGTTGTATTCAATTCGAAGCGGATATTAGGATCTATTATATAACCTATTGTGTTGTTAAAGGCTAGTATATGAACCCGCCGACAAATTTTTGTTTCCGATAGACCATGGATTTCTTCATAGGTGGTATATTACTTGTCGCGAAGTGCTTCAGGTCAAAAACAACTTGTTCAAATATATAAGTAAATCCGAAATCTTTAATTCTTTTACAAGATATAGGATTCTCTTTTAGTTCCAAATGTCAGATTGGCTAAATCCAAAACATGGTTCAGTAAATCGATTCCTATTGATTTGTTCAATAAACCACCTTCCGAGGCCCACTCTATTTGTTTCAGTAGATTTAAATCTTCAGTACACAGGTGGCTCCTAAATAATCCATGTTATATTATTCCAGAATTTTTGGTACCGTATTGATAATTATTATCTGTTAAACCAGCTGTCGTCAGCACAGAGCACCCTGGGGCTGGCGTCTCTTTCCCGCAAAGAACACAGTGAACCATGCTGCACTCGTAGCTGCTAGCGGGTATGCTCTCTACCTCTTCCTGCTGCACGACGGGGCATACGAGACGGCTCCGCTTACCCTTTGCACATTTCAGCGAGTGTTGACGACCACTGTTTTAAACTGTTTACTAATTTCAAAATAGTCGCTTTATTGCATACCTGCACATTTAACTCGCCATACACTCTGAGTTTCTGGCTAAATAAATATTGATTAATTGGTTGGTTCGCTGATTGATTGGGCCGGGATGGTTTATTAATTAATAGATTAATCAATAAATTGATCGATTCTTCCATCGATCTCTCGGTCGTTCTTTATTAAGGACCAGAAACGCGGAATTAAACAATTTTAATATAGGAGGTCAGTAGAAAATAAATACTTCAAGTTGAATGATGTGCTCACGTTTAAATACATTTATTTTAACAATATTTCTGTTCTCGTTCTCGTTTCCGTTACCGGTTTTGTGGACCAGCCTTAAGAAGATACTGTTCATCTGAAAGTTTGCTTTTGTTTGCTGATGTTATAGTAAGGCCAAGGGTGTTGCTATTTTATAAACTTTTTCCAATATTCAGTTGTAAAGTTGAGTCGAACGTCGACTGTGGTGCACTTCATTCCAGAGCTAAAGAACTTATGTATCCGAGAATAATATTTTAAAGTTTACAGATTTAATGTGCGTGTAGATCGGGAGAAACGAGTAACAGTGTCTAAACATTGTTTCAAAAATAAAGATCATGTGCGCCTTAAAGTAAAAGGTGTAGCTAAAAGACAAGCATCAATAAAACTTTTTATTATTATTTTGACGCCTTTTTTTTTTAATCCACTAATTATATCCCATAGATCTTACATGAGCAATGAAGCTTTAAGATTTGGAACAAGTCAAAATTTTACAAAATTACAATTACAATGTTTACAATTATTTTACAATTTTTGCAGTTTTACAATTTTGTAATTTTCTACGAATTTTTACAATTTTGTAATATGTAACATAGCGTTATTTTTTCACGTAAAAATCCCTTTCCATTTATACGAAATTACTGCGATAATCTTACAACTAATTAGCAATAAAACGCGAAATGCAATAGACTAGTTTTATCAGGATTTTTTAAATTAATGGGAAATTCTATGATCTCTAGCATTTACCTTTTAAAGTAGCCTACCTATCGTAAGGGGATTCCGAGACAAGAATTACGATATTCCTTTCTTTACTGATATGGCGCCTTCTCTTGGGAGTCACCGTACAGTTCCAAGGATTTAGTAATTGCAATTACTATAACTGGAATATCATTTGGCGTTGTGATCGTTTTCACTGAAAGACGAAAATAGGTCCAGCCTTTTGATCGTTCCACCATTCTTTTCGTACTAATAATTTTTTCGCCACCTTGTAAAAGATAGAACATAAATATCTCCTTGTATCAAATATTTAGTTACTAAAGCTGAAATACTTCCATAAAATAATAGTTACGAAGTTTTTTTTTTTTTATTTACAGATTTCGTTTCATGCTGATGCTGTATGGTACTTTGTCAAAAAGATGCTATACGGCAAGCCCAAGTCAATACACTACTATAGAAGGGAGATAAATTTCTGTTTTTATTCTGGAAATGGAACTCATTTACTTCGTGGTTGCTCGAGTTTGCTATAATTTTAACTATGACGATTTTACTAATACAGTATTCCTATGAAAATAGAGAGTTCAGTGTTACCGGCTCAGACATCGAGGTTTCATGTTGTGTTGGAATTCGATAATTGAATCGATAGTTCTCGAATGTCCATTGTATGTTTTTGTACCATCTCGCGGAGAAGGTTACAACTACGACGTCCCGTGGTTTGATTCCCGGCAGGGAGTGTATCCTGGTGGTGAACCTCTAAACCAAGTGTAGAGTAAAGAATTTTGTACTTCGCCGGAGGTATAATACAAAAGTTTAATCTTTATTTTTCTGTTCTAATTATGTTACATTATTATTAAAATCTCGTGAATGTATATTAAATATGTCAGATAGGCCTATATTTCATTTTGGCGGACCCCTAAAAGGCTTTTTTATAATTCAACTAGCAATCTTGTTCTACTCGTTAAACATTTACATTTCATTATATTTACGATAAAGTTATCAGTAAGATGGTAGATGTCTTTTCTGTGAAAAATTAAACAAGTGTTTTAGAATTATCATAATGTTACCAGTGGAATGGTTGAGTCCCTGCTGTGATAAACTAAACCAGCTTTTTACACTTACCATAAGGTTATCAGTGGGATGGTTGATTCTTTTCTGTGAAAAATTAAACCAGTCTATTAGACTTATAATGTTACCAGTGCAGTGGAATGGTTTGATGTCTTTTCCATGGAAAACTAAACCAGCTTTTTACACTTACCATAAGGTTATCAGTGGGATAGTTGATGTTCTTTCTGAGAAAAATTAAACCAGTTGTTTAGACTTGTCATAATGTTATCAGTTGGATAGTTGATGTCTTCTCTGTGAAAAATTAAACCAATTTTTTAGACTTATCATAATGCTAACAGTTTGATGGTTCATGTCTTTTCTGTGAAAAATTTAAACCAATTTTTTAGACTTACCATAAGGTTATCAGTAGAATGGTTGATGTTCCTTTACTAAGTCTGGCCCAGTCTTAAGTTGCAAGTCTACTTCAACATTAAGTGGATACTCCACTGAAAATCATTAAAATTTTCCAAAAAAAAAAAAATTATTGGCTGTTTCACGTCTTTAGAATGTATATTTTTCTTACCCCAAATGGATTTAGCTCAATTATTGTTACAAATATGTTTAAATGTATTTATGCTCGACCATGCCGAAATGTAGTAATTATAAACCTGGTAGCAGATTTTTAATGCATGTCATTAAAGCACACCTACTCATTAAAAGTCAGGTCTTTCAGCCAATGACGACTCAGGTTACGACTGTTCAGCCAATGACAGGTCAGCTTTCTACCGTTATAAAACCGCAAGTATCGATTATTCTCGGATATGCAATCGAAAGAGAATTAGCGAAAAGTCACGGAGGCTGGAAATCCAATACTGTCGCAGAAGGTTATGTTCTGTTACTATAATAATTAGCGTTAATTGTAAATAATATTCAAATAAATTCAATTTGTCATCTCGTTTTTCAATGTCTAATTTTATTTCAATGTTATCTCTGTAGGTTCTTATGGACTAGAAAGGTCAATGTGCACATCTGTTCCTCGGAAAAAATCAATACTTTCGCGTCTGCGCACATCTCACAACATACGGGACATTGCTCCAGGTCAGATACAATAAAATTAATAATATCAAGTTTGAAATATGGTCGAGCATAAAAAGTCGTATGAAACTCGCCTATAATGGTAATTAAGAAGCTCGTATGAAAATTATGAAACTCGCTTGCGCTCGTTTCATAAATATCCATACTCACTTCTTAATTACCTTCATTATAGGCTCGTTGCTTAATGTACTATTTTAAATTAGGGCTGTAAGGAAGCGTGGCATGTAAAGAACTGTCAAAATTATTATTTCATCAAAGAATTATATTTTACAATTTTCTGGTTACAAATCTAGTACCGTAACATTTTTTTCTAAAGTCGGCTCCCTGAAGTTACTAGATGAATGTAGCGGAGGAGAATTTTAATAAATATGTGTTACATAAATATTCATTTTACTTTGAAATCCATTTTTCCGTAAGTTTATTTTTCTTGATTCAACACCAACTTTTTATGCCAAATATTAATCAATCTGGATGAAATTTTTACTGCAAGTATTTATAAGGTAGCTGCATGTTTCTATGCATTTATTTTGTAAGAAATACTGGTAGTTTATTTTATTAATATTTTTTTCGTGAATTATAAAAAATAACATATTCAAAATTTCAAAATATTTTTGAAAGTGAATAAATGATATATTTTATAAAATGAATGCATAGAAATGTTTCTCTATGTCTTGTGAATGTAACCGAAAAGGAAGCTTAAAATTTGAGATATTTTACTAAAAACTTTGGTTTGAAAATCTTTGTAAAAATAAAAAATAAACAAATAATCAAAAGCTAAAAACATTCGAGAGTTCAAAATTTGGATTTTGTTAGTCCTTTACATAGTAAACATGCTCCCAAAATTTGGTTGAAAACAAAAGTTTAGGAAAAAGTTATCATTTTTATTGGAGTATCCCCTTGAGTTTAGGTACTTCTATAGTCTATTTATTCAAGAAGTTCAGAGTACAAAATGTACTCTCTTACAAATGTGTTTATGCAAACAGCATTAAGTGCTGTATTGCAATTCGAAAAAAACGTCTGTATAAGTGGATGGCGCATAGAGAGTTATCAAATCTCCAAACACCTTGTTTAGCCGGGTAGGGCCTACCAAGCATTTTAATGCCTTTTTTCAGCCCCCGATTAAATATTTACGTAACGGAGAAAGAACCTACTTTTTTCTAACAAAAATATCTTCGTTGTTCAACAAAAATAAATTAATAACAAGCACAGACTTTAAACAGCTACATTATAGCTTCTGTGTATCGCCTTTAGATGAAGCATACTTGCGCGTCATATGGCGGTCAGCACCTAAAGCCGAGAAGTCAGTACCAATCGTTAGCGATAATCGATTTCAGTGTTTGTTGTGATTGGTTATCTCCAAATGTGGTTATATCCAGCTTGTCCAAGTGCTTATTAAAAATGTGAATTCTTTTTATATTCTTTATATTGTAGTGATTATATTAACAAATAGATTAGGCAGTACACTGAATTAACTGAGTTCAACAGGTTAACTGTCTGTAAAGAACCTGAACGTGGAACTGTGGAAAACTGTACATTATAGTTTAAGAAGAGAGATGTTGTTATAGACGACAGTACTTCGATAAAATAATCCGTCTGGAAAAGTTCGTATATCAACAACTTCGATCAGAAGTCAGCGTAAGATTTTGGAAAATACTGTTTCAGTAAGAAAGTGTAATTTTCTTAATATGCATCATGGTGATGAATATTCTAAATTATTGAAAATTGTACAATTTAGTCTTTGCGAGCCCGGCCCACAATGCAGCTGTGGAAAAGAATTTTTCTTATTAAATCTTCAATGCACTGACGATGAAAACAGATTAACCGTGAAATATGTTAAGAACTTGCTCATTGTCTCCTATAATTAGATTTAATTGTTCTAAATATTACAATATCAAGTCAAGAATGTAATTTCTTATAATATTCAAGGTAACGGAAAACATTCTTTTCTCAAAAATAAATTGTTGTAATTGAAATAATGAATGCTTAAAATACCCCCGATTTTTATTTTAAAATTTTGCAATCCTGGGAACATATAGTACCGTAACCAAAATTGCAACAGAGTTGTTATAGGAAATACGATTTTTGAGATGGAATCAGAAGAAAATGCTAATAATTGAGCCGTTCAGAGCAGAAGTGGTGTAAGTCAGAATTGAGTAACGAGGTTTAAAGTAGAAATTCTGTAAAATACAGCGCAAAGTAGCAATTAATATGTCCTTCGTGCTATCCACTGACTACTAACAGTTTAAATAAATATAATATTAATTGCTACTTTGAGCTGTATTTTACAGAATGTTTACTTTAACCCTCATTACCCATGTTTGACTTACACCACTTCTGCTCTCAACGGCTCAATTGTAACTTCCCCTCTTATATTGCGGGCAAGCTATTATATTTTGTAAACAAGAACGGATTTTTCATAGAATTGTTATTTCCATTGCAGAATGGATATTTTCTTAATTTTGATGTCAATAAAAATTGTTTGTACTTCAAAAGATACTAGACGAGAGTGAATTTAATTTCTTTATCTCTGCTCACTCTTACCTGGAACGGTAAACACAGTTAAAATTGGACCCTTAAGATTAGAATTTAAAAAACTAAATATATCGGATATGTACGCAAGATTTGCAAGCCAAGAGAAGTCCTGTAGGCGAATTCATTTCTGTTAGGTCTAAACTCTGTCTCAGAAGTCTGAGATAAATAGAAAATATTCCAGCACACTGATGAAAAAAATCAGAGAATGTGATAAAATTAAGTTTAGCTAATGGTGCATATTTAAACAAATGGATATGGCTCACAGCAAACTCTTTTGGAGTGCTCCACGTTTCTCGGCTGAGGATCTAGCTAACAGTGAATAAACTTGCGCAACCCCGATTTTTTCAAGGATTGCTTCAAATTTTTTCACATTTTGCTTACCTGCAGTTCCATGGACAGAACTGAGTTTATTTTTTTGCGTCACAGATGATGTCCATCCATGTGAGACAGTTTCCAACTTTTCAATGCTTTTGGAAATCCAGTCGAAGTTTCAGTTGATATACTCCGCTCTACGCGCATTTTTGGAATTCGTAAGACATTTTGTGAAGTAGTCAAGTGAATATTGAAATAAAAGTTGAAGCCACTGTTCAGTATAACAATACATACCTCCTCTAATTACAGGAAGTACCCTATACTCCCGCCCTTTTCTATTTCTCTGTAAACACAGCTAACAAAATACAAAAATAGAAGTTGAGCTGCTTTCAGGCAGTGCAGCGACAGGAATTCATTATGTATCAATCATGTAGGTTTTTCAAGAGATGAGAACAAAGTGCAAGACGGCAGAATAGCAAGGAAATACTAGCTTATACCTGCGCGGTTGTCCTCTTGCTGAAATATGTATCCGTTTATGTACTGAAAACTTGAAGTCTAATATTGTACATTTTTATAAAATTTCTTCTCAGTTTATGCTGATATATTGATAATTTCTTACAAGGCGATTCATTAAACAGTTTTTAGTACGGATGTTAATTTTACTTAAAATAATGGGCTATATAATTATGTTTAAAAACATGTAGTATTGTGCGAAATGTGTAAATCGACGACCCAGTTAAAAAGGGAAACAACTCAAAATTTAAAGTTTCGAGAAACATGAAGTTTAAAGCTTCATGTTGTTGTGAAAAATCCAATTAACACACACTACATAATTTGAAACTCACAATATCTCATTTCGTGTGTGGAAAAAATGTGGTGGCTCTTGAAAATACTGAGTCTGGCTACTGAAAATATTTTAGTTTTGTTTATCCGTAGTAAAAACTTAGCTTTTATTGCATATAAGCTGCCTTTAAATAGATACATATTACTCGACCAAGGCCAGTGGAGTCCTGCAGCCCGGAGTCGTGGCGCTACTGCTCCTGCGTTCGTAATACCTCATCGCGATAGTTCACATTACTTCCGCGGCTCCACTCGCCTCGGTCGAGTAATACTTTTTTATTGTCATTAAATCCAAGTAGTATTTTGTCTATTAATATTATTCCTTGTTCATCGACTTAGACACATAGGCACACGAATAAACAAGAATGTAAAGACACAGTACCGGAGCGTGAGGGGAGACTGTTCAATTGCAGCGTGAACTGTTGACTCGCATCTTGCCCTCCGTACCAAGCCACACTACTTTTATATATAAAATATCATTAACAGAATTTGGAGTGATTTCAACGGTCCTTTGATTTTTCACAGCAACATAAACCTTTTTAAAATTCAGGTTTCACGAAACTTTAAATTCTGTGTTGTTTCCTTTTTGAAAAGGGCCGTCGAAATATAGTAACATCCTAATTCGGCAACATTTTGAATTTTCAGACACATACTCTTACTTACTTGTCCACACCTGTGGAGTAACGGTTAGCGCGTCTGGCTGCGAAACCAGGTGGCCCGGGTTCGATTCCCGGCCGGGGCAAGTTACATGGTTGAGGTTTTTCCGGGATTTTCCCTTAACCCAATATGAGCAAATGCTGGGTAACTTTCGGTGCTGGATCCAGGATTCATTTCACCGGCATTATCACCTTCATCTCATTCAGACTCTAAATAACCTAATATGCTGATAAAGCGTCGTAAAATAACCTACTAATATAAAAAAACACTCACTTATTTATGACTTTTAAGAAACCCAGAGGTTCATTGCCGCCATGACATAAGCCCGCCATTGGTCCCTATCCTGAGCAAGATTAATCCAGTCTCTACCATCATATCCCACCTCCCTGAAATCAATTTTACTATTATCATCCCATCTACGTCTCGGCCTCCCCAAAGGTCTTATTCCCTCCGGCCTCCCAACTAACATTCTATATGCATTTCTGGATTCGCCCATACGTGCTACATGCCCTGCCCATCCCACACGTGTGGATTTAATGTTCCTAATTATGTCAGTTGAAGATTCAGTCACATATACACTAAGAAAAAATATGTAATTAAGCCTACATAGAAATCCAGATGTAGGAAGAAAACTGAGGAGAAATTTCGAGGGACAAAATTAGTAAATAAAATGACTACGATGGCGGTGAGATGAGAGTTGTGAAGATAACTCTCAATCTACATCGTTGCGCATGCGTTTAGGGGCAAATATTGAAACAGCGACGCACCTGGACGAGATGCCTGGCAATATAACGCGGCTTACGAATTGGATGTGAAGTGCCTCCCGGAGTGTGGGGTCGTATAGCATGCAAATCAGCCTCTCCCTCCTCCTTATCATGCGCCGGCTTTTGCTGCTGGGATTTGTTTTCGGTCCCATGTATCGAGCCTTTAGAGTTGCACAGATTTCAATCTGATTTCGTTACGTGATTCAACTGTACACGAGGATATTTTGACTCTGATCCTCTCTCCCGCGCTCTGCTGCTGAATTTTTGCCGATGCGTTCTTCTTAACTACACACAGAAGCCAAAAGATATATGACGCCGTAAACAAGAACATCTACGAGGGAAATGCAGCAACTACTGGAAATGACGTTAAGATAAGACTTCATAAAATTAAATGTTTATTAGATGTTTTAATATTCGAAATTGATTACTAATCTCATAGTCAAATAGCCTACATATTACAATTTATTGTGTAAATACAAGGTAACTGGGTCACACCCGAAAAAGCAATATGCTTGAGGTCGGGTGTGACCAAGAATGAAAACTAGATAGAAGGAATAATAATAATAATAATAATAATAATAATAATAATAATAATAATAATAATAATAATAATCACAACTATGATTAAACTGTTAAATGTAATTACACATAAAGTTTAAAAAGAATAAGACAAAAAACAAAAACAAATAAACAAACGGTACAATACCCTACAGTATACATAAATATACTAAGTTAAGAATACAACATTGTTAAAGTGAATGATTAGAATATACATGATTATAATTTTAAAAAGAGTTCAAGCACTTGTATACAGGGTGTTTAAAAATACGGGGCATAATTTCAGGTATGTATTTCCCACATGTAGACAATCAAAATACTTCATTACAACATGTGTCCGGAAATGCTTCATTTCCGAGTTATGGCCTTCACAACATTGAAATTCACCGGAACGTTTTTCTTTCCGCAGGTCGTTGTCATTACAGAAGATGTTCAAAATGTTCACCTCCTGCTTGAATGCAGACCTCACTTTAATGTCTCATTGACCTCCGAACACGATCCCAAACTCCAGGAGTATTGCGTATGCCCTCAGAACATGCCACAATTCGATTCCGAAGGGATTCCAAATCAGGCACGGGAGACGAATAAACCAATGATTTTAAATGGCCCCACAAGTAGAAATCGAGAGGGTTCAGATCAGGTGAGCGTGGAGGCCAAGCAATTGGGCCACCTCTACCTATCCATCGATCAGGAAACCTTCGATCCAAGTACCGCCGAGCCGTACGACTGAAGTGTGCAGGAGCGCCATCATGCAAGAAGTGAATGTGTTGACGATTGATCAGTGGAGTGTCCTCTAAAACATGAGGTATGGTGTTTTCCAGGAAGTTTGTGCACGCCTGCCCCGTAAGTCTGTTTACAAGTACATCGATCACCAATGATACCGGCCCACATGTTGAGGGAGAACCGCAACTGGTGATGAGATGGAACAGTTGCACGTGGGTTTTCATACGCCCATACATGCTGATTGTGGAAATTTGTTATGCCATCTCGTGTGAACTGTGCTTCATCTGTAAATAATACTAAGGCAGGAAAGTTCGGATTTACACCACACTGCTGCAAGAAACACTGACAGAACCTAACTCGTGCAGGGTAATCTGCTGGTGGCAGGGCCTGTACACGTTGCAAATGATAAAGATACAATTGATACTCTTTCAACAGTCTCCAGACAGTCGTATGAGGAACATTGACTTGCAACGCTACCCTTCGTGTGCTGATAGAAGGAGTCATGTTCACAGCCTCCAGAATCTCCTCTTGTACTTCTGGAGTTGTAGATCTCGGTCGTCCCCTTCCCAAACCAGGAGAGTTAAATTTTCCTTCTCGCACAGACGGTAATGGAGACGTACAAATGTCTTCCGATCTGGACATTGTCGCTGTGGGTACCTCTCCTGGTACAAACGACGAGCCAGCGCAGCATTGCCGTCCGCCTTACCGTACATGAAGTGTATCTCTGCCAGCTCTTGATTTGAATACATGTCGCACAGTCTAACGCCTACACAACACTGAATGTAACCTTCGCCTCGGAATGAACTGTCAGAGTGCCCTCTTAATGTCTCCTTTGACGGCAACGACCTGCGGAAAGAAAAACGTTCCGGTGAATTTCAACGTTGTGAAGGCCATAACTCGGAAATAAAGCATTTCCGGACACATGTTGTAATGGACTATTTTGATTGTCTACATGTGGGAAATACATACCTGAAATTATGCCCCGTATTTTTTAAACACTCTGTATAAGCTAACAAGCACATATTCTAAGGAGGCAAATAAAAAAGTGAAATATTTTTCTTCCACTATGTTAATAATGTCAGAAAAAGTGCATCTACAAATTTTTACCACTCGACCACAATTACGAGACCGTCCAGAAAGTGATTTTCCCTAGGGTCGTTTACAGAAAAAAAATACAATTCCATAGAAAGATTTATTAAAACAGATACAGCAATTGTTGCGCTTTTTGTCAACATATCCCCCATTGGAATTGAGACATCTGTCATACCATGGGATCAATTTTTGTGTCATTATGACGTAGACGTCAGCCGCCTGGGATCGGAACCAGCAGCGTTTGACAGCCGTCTGCACCTCTGTGTCGATCCCATGATATGACAAAAGTCTCAATTCTGGTAGGGAATATGTTGAAAAATAGCTCGACAATTGCTGTGTTTGTTCCAATAAATTTTTCCGATTAAATTGTGTTTTCGTTCTGTTAACGGCCCCTGGCGAACTTATTTTTTTAGGGGCCTCGTAATTGCGGTCGAGTGACCAAAATTTGTATAAGCAATTGTTTTGACATTATTAACATGGTGAAAGAAAAAAATAACTTTTTTAATTGCCCTCATCAGAATGTTTGCTTGTAAGAAATTCGTTTTGACTTCAACACTGCCATAATAAACGAAATAGGGAAGTCCCAAAGTGTCTATGTATGACCAAAAATTAAGAAAAGTATAATTAAATTTTAAAATATCTAGGGCATCATACCACAAGGGCGTTTCAACAAATGCAGCATTTTTTAAATGTTTTAATGGAACCTATTTATGTTTGAAAACAATCGTTTCAAATTTACAATGGATATGAGGAATAATCAAAGAAAGTACCCAGTTAAGTAGACAAGAATAGGAAAAATTATTCTATATTTAAACGGCTCTAATGTAAAGTTGCAGTTTTGTTCATACTCTCTTCTGTCATAATGCCCTTGATATGTTACCTCTAAAGGCTGGCTAGTGTAATACCCTACGTTACTAGTCATCGATATATGCGATAGAGAGGGAAAGGAACTGGCAACCCTACCCCGTTATATTCTGACTTAGTTGCCTCATTAGTGATGCCTTATTGGTGTCACCTTTGAGTTTCAGACCTGTCTTTGGACAGTCGACTAAACAGCAGTACTGGCTAACTGGCATTGCTTCATGTTCTCTCTCCCTCTCCCTCTCCCCCTCCCTCTCCCTCTCCCCCTCCCTCTCCCCCTCCCTCTCCCTCTCCCTCTCCCTCTCCCTCTCTCTAAGCACAGAGTGAACAGTAAGTAATATCCTTAATTTCAGAGGGTCATTCTTTGAGATATTTCAAACAAAAAACTTTAATACAATTTTGCTCGTTTTTGCTTCCTTTTCGAGTCAAAAATTGTTTGATATACTGTACAACATTTCATAGCGTGTTTTGGGAAAGCCATTGATTTAATTCCCAATATGCCCAGACAATTTAAGAGAGCAGTGTATTATAATAATACAAATTTAATATTGAAAACATTTTAATTCTGTCCTTTAAGTGTGCAGAAAATTGATCCTAGTAAATGTAACTTTGCGTTCTGTAAAGGAATTTTAATTTAAATTTTAAATATGGAAACCATGTGTAAACTATGGTGTATTGAATGTAACAAAAATGTAACTGATAACATTAAAAATATATCAATCAAATTGTTACGGAACGTAGAAAATGTTCAGTGATGAAATATTTGTCGTCTTCAAGCCAGTGTTCATTTTAATATAGTTTCTTGTACATGTATTATCAGGCATTACATCTCACTTGACGATATGTGTCTGAGGAAGAACAATAATTGTTTGTATACATCTGAAGTCTAACTAGTGTAATATATAGCTAGTCGGCGATGTATACAATGGAGGAGGAAAGGAACTGGCCACCCTGCCCCATTATCTCCTGGCCTAGTTGCCTTATAAGTGGTGCCTTCTTAGTATCACTTTTGAGGTTCAGATCGGTCTTCGGACAGTTGACTAAACAACAAATTAGTTTCTTAATAACTCATTATTTTATCAGTCCCTGTTGAGTTGTAGATAAGGGTGACCAACTTCTGTTCACAAAAATTCGGAAGACTTGTTCACGACAAATTTTAGCGAAATTGGTCTGGTAAAATATGTATTTTCAGCAACATATTGAAAGCTTGTTTTCCCTCCTCTTCCCAGTATCACAGCAATTTCTCTTTAACCCTTAATCCCTACCCGGGGTACTGGAGTACGCCATGAGATTTTTATTTTAATTCTTCTTCGACTTGGTTGGCAATACTGACATGTTCAGAAGATTGTGACCATATGTGTAGAAATTAATTTCTGTATTTTAGGAAAACATTAAGCTTTTAATTGATGGGGTTCTCCAGTACCCCAGGGAAGGGTTAGTGTAGACTAAGTTTCGCTATGGGTAGGGATTAAGGGTTAAATTTCGTGAAATGATAAATTGAAGAGCGTTAAATTTCAATGTACGACAGGCAATATCCAATTGTTATTTTTATACATCTGTAGAATTACGTAAACTGTCAAAATCAGAGTTGATTATCGTGGTATAAAGCCTTGGTTTTTCTAAACCGACGCATGCGACGTGCAAGGTGCTAGACCCGCTTCGCACAAATCCGGACTGCACGAGAGATAGTGAGTGGTTTCTATAACAGCTAGGTGCGCAGACCTCGCATCTCGCAGCTATAGAAACCACTCACTATCTATCGTGTAGTCCGGATTTGTGCGAGGCGGGCCTCGCACTTCGCACGTCGCATGCGTCGGTTCAGAAAAACCAAGGCTTAAATTCTATTCATGTAGTCACTAATTTCACCCTTCCTGCAATCTTTCATGCCAACTCAAATTAAAAAAAAATCAAATTCAAATTTATTCATAATTTACATTTGAAATGATACATTTGAATAGATACTCGAAATGAGCATATGCTCGTGCTCGGATACAGTCCAGTAGAGTCTACATAAATTTTACAGACATCAATAATAATGTTGATGATAGAAATAATAGTAACAATAATAATAATAATAATAATAATAATAATAATAATAATAATAATAATAATAATAGAATAACAGTGCAGTGACGGAGATAATACAGAATAGTAGCCGAACTGAAACATTCAGTGCAATCATACAATTGAAATGATTCTGTTTTCCGTGGTGTGCAGAAGATGAAACGACTCCTAAGCTCCAAGTTGCTATTGTTTCGTAAACTTGCAGAGACTGAGAATAGCATCTAACACTCATGACTTGTTAATGGACAAACTTATTAAAACTCTTCCGTTTTGGGATAACCCCAGCAAGGATTTCGTACGGTTGGCGGCAAAATATTCACGGTATACTTAAGAAGGAAAGTTGCCGGACTTAATTCAGCCAACCGGATTATGAGATTTTCTGAGGCGAATTTTGGTGGAGAGAACCTAAGAGCTTATACGATCAGCACTTTCAAAACTTTTCCAAAGCTTTGACCTAAGAAGGTCCTTATAATCTTTACTTCACCTACTTCAAAACTCGTCGAAGAACAGGGATAGACACTTACCGTATAATGTGCTTTCATTATTAATTATCTTGTGTTATGAATAATTTAATTTAAAAGAAATTGCATTTCAGCAGCATTATTTACTCTTGAAACAAGACTTAGATATAACTCAGTTAACCAGAGGTCTCCCACTGGCTTTGGTTAAGTTATTTATGGTGTCGTATTTTAAAGACAATGGTTCGATTCTTGGGACATACACACTGCTCCGTCGATTATAGTAGAATGTGTTTGAGTCTAAAGAAAGCAGAAAATAGTACAGCGTGGGCTGCTGTTGTGACGAGAATTCAACCCAGGCATATTGGTAAGGCATCTTGTCACAAACACTTTCAAGTCGTAGCATTTCTGACAAAGTAAATATTATTCAACGCCTTGAAAACGGCACAAATGTTACGGATATTGCCAGACAGAGTAAGGTAATATTTATTTATTTTTATTTTTTCTTTATTTATTTAGTCATTTATTGATTTGTTTTTTCATTTATTTATTTATTTATTTATTTATTTACTTAAGGGTATATGTACGTGAACGACCACAAATATTATCAGAAATTGCAGGCTCTAAATTTCTCAAAATTTATAAGAAAATGAACTCACAATTGGACAAAAATTACAAGGTACCACAACAAGACTTACTAGAACTTAAATATCTGATAAAAGTATAAAAAAGGTTGGTAATAATATTTTTTTAGAATTCACTTTTTACCTTACATTAAATTTTCCAAAATTTTAAAATTTTCACACACATTATTTCATAACTCCACAACCATTAAAGATAGAATTCTGAAATTTTGTACTCTGATTTAACATGCATTTATGCAAAAGGTAGACTACAATAATGCCCATTTCTTTGAAAATAGAAAAATTAGGTCACATAACATTATGTAAATTTTAATATATTTTATATAGGACAAATATAAAATTAATTGTATTAAAATAAACAAGTCTACATGTCTGAGAGTAGTCTAATTTTCAGAAATAAGTGTTTATTACATGCAGGAAAAATATTAAAGATGTCAGAGAGACCATAACAATGTTACGGTTACCAAATGATGTAACTGCAGATTTTTTTTTGTTCTTTTTTTTTTCATACTTTGATAAAACTGGTTTGAAAAATATTATTAGTAATCTTTTGTATAGTTTTATCAGATATTTAAGTTCTAATAAGTCTTGTTGTGGTACCTTGTAATTTTTGTCCAATTGTGAGTTCATTTTCTTATAAAATTTTGAGAAATTTAGATCCTGCATTTTCTGATAATATTAAATAATTTTGTGGTCGTTCACGTACATATACACTTAATATTGTATTTTGTTGATATATACAGGGTGTTTCCGGGCTAGTTGCGTGGAAATGAAATAATTTTATTCCTCTGTACACCTTATTTATGTATATTTATCTGTACATCTTACACGTACTGTATTCATCTGACGCTGTTTACGTTGTCTACTTACATTATTCCATTCAGTGCGCTGTCTGAGGGGTGGTGACAGGAAACTACACTAAAGCAATGCAAATAGTGTAATGTGTAACGGACATGGTCGGTCCTGGTATGCACATCTGTAGACAGCAGTGTATGTGTACAAGTTGCAGTGTCCAGTCGGTCAGTCCTAGTGAAATGGAGGAGTACACGAGAGCGGAATATGCAGACATGATTTTCGAATAAGGATGAGCCTATGGGAACAGTAGACAAGCTCACAGATTGTATCCGTACAAGTACCCACCCATATCATCTTTCCACGACTGTTCCAAAGGTTAAGGGAAGGAGGGCACGTGGTGCCAAATTACAATTCCATTTCCACACAACTATTTTTGCTTATAACTTTCGACTCAGTCATTTCCGGACCAGGGTTCCTTATCTCAAATTGATACATGTGCCCTTCCCATCATCCCTGAAAGTTTTTAACACTAGGCCGGAAACACCCTGTATATATTTATATGTATTCTAGGAAATAAAACTAATTTGTTTTAACGTTGTTTCATATTCGCTATTTATAATGGATTAACAGGATTGGGAGGTGTTTTTTTTAATTAAGCGCTCAGTACAAGAGAGGAGGAAGTGTGCATAATACATGGAGACCTAAGAGACGCTATGTCTCTGCACGTATTTGTGGTCCTTTATAAAATATGAGATCACTCAAGTAGGTCCACCTACTCAGAAAGCTGAAATGGACAGAATCTGATTTAATTTTCATAATTAGGATATCGAACTTTCAGATCGCCTGTACAAAATTGTGTTGACGAGTGGAATTTATTTCTTTGATTCTTCCGTTGTTATAGGCGGCTGACATCAATCATCCTCACCTGTGCTGCAGCTCTTGAAGACGGAAATAGACGAACTTCCGAGTGGCAGTGCTGGAAGTGTGATTTCCAGGACCGGTGTACTCCCCTCTGTTCACAACGAAGTGAGTAGAAAGAATTCAGCTTTGAAGCATGTTCCACAAGGGTGAGTACATCTTACTGTTATACTCTTTAAATATTTAACTAGATATTTTATTAATATGATATCTCATTAAATGCATAAATTTCACGTATTGGTATAATCACTCATTAGTAGCCAATATACATGATCATGAAATTAGAAATAGTGAACAAATTAATATTCCATACTGTAGATTACATAAAACTAGTACAAATTATTCTGTCATGGGGATCAAATTATATAATAAGCTTCCCAGTCAATACTATAAGTTACCAATCAATAGTTTCAAAACTAGATTTTATAATTGGCTTTTAATTAATCCCTTCTACTCTATAGATGAGTTTCTTAACATGAATTCATACGAAATTGTTTTTTTAATAAATAAAGTTATTTACATTTAGTTACAAATATTACAATAAGAGTGAAGTGTTTTCATTAATTTTAGAGTTTCAAAATGTTTTGTGTTTTCATTCTAATTAAACTTTACTGTTTTCAATTATATGTGTATTTTCAAATGTATGTTTTTCCCCCCTTCTGTATTGTGACGAACCCTATCACTGTATGTTTAATGGCTTAATAAATTGAATTGTATTGAATTACTTCATTACGAAAGATAATAGAATATCTGACGTTCTCTATTGCATCTGGTAGAGCGATCTAGTGTGCCGTGTTAAGTATCGTTAGTACAACTGGCTCTGATCGATTACCACACTATATTTTGGTCAAAGAGTACAAGCTACAGCAATATTATTATAATTATTCTGTGCTCTTTGGTATGTTCTTCTGTGGTTACAAGGCAACCATCATCGTAAAATGACAATCGACAGGAACAGCTATTAGAGGGGCGGCCATTTTTTCTCTATATACAACGCTTAAACGAGGGGTTTCGTGTATATAACTACTACAAAGCAATTCCCATTGTATAGTTACGGACTGTTTATACAGCTATCGCTTATGCATGGTTTATTAGTAAAGTTTTCTGTCTCAACTCTGCATAAGTCTCGTATAAAAACTATACTTGGTTTATTAGTAAGATCGTTACATTTTTGTTCCTTATATCATCCTCCATTGAAAATTTGTATTGCAGCCAACCGGAAGATGAAAGAGATGGTGTATTTTACACTACCTTCTAATACAAGTTAAAATACAACCAAACAGGGACAGAAAATAAAACAAAAAATTAGATAATTCAATTTGTATTCTTAGGGTTTTAGTGTATTGGAAAAGTTTGCAGAAACTAGTTAAATATATTGTGTTACTATCTACTATTTTTAATATATTCTGCAACGCTATATTACAAGGTCCATAAACATTACCGTTTAACATATATTACTTATACACACATACCACTTATAGGGGCACAACATTTATCTCGACTTCTTTGTAAGTTTCTGACTTCTATCTTGCCTTTTGAACTAACCGTCTCTGGGGGCATCTACACATCACGTAGTGCTAATATCCACTACCTACGAAATCGGGCGCTGATGTTATTTCGTCCGCGAAATATTAGATGGTGGTGTCCGCAGTTTTGCATCCTATTATATTCATTCATGGTACAGTACTGAAGAAAAGTATAAGCGAAGGTGAAGATAAAAGAAATAGGTAAAGGAAAAAGTTAACAGAAAAGGTAGAAGATGAGACTAAGAAGAAATTGACAAAAGAGAGAAAGATTAGAGTGAGAGAAAATTGCTGTAAGATCGTATGGCTACCCCTGGCAGGAAGCATGTTTTGCTCAATAGGAAGGTAATTTGAATAGTGCAGGTCGCAAGCTGTCCGACATGGCAAGACCGATCGACGGGCATTGACGACAGTTGAATGGAGAGCAACGCACTGTCCAGAATGTCCAGCAGATTGTCTGCTTAAAAGGCATTGGTATCAGTTTAAAAGCGAGCAGCTTTAATTCTGCAGGCTTGAAAGGAAGATCCAGGCCCTGGAGACTGTGTGGAGTGCTCCTGTGTTGCTCATGCAAAGAAAACGTCTTCAGCTCAGTACACAAAGCGAGTTTTCAAATTAAACGAGTCCAAGGCCCCCAAGAACTGTTTTCTCAACTTATACTGACTTAATATATAACTGTGTATTTATTGTTTATTTATTTATTTATTTAGTTATTTATTTATTTTATTTATTTATTTGTTTACTTATTTACTTACTTATTTATTTATTTATTTAGTTATTTATTTATTTATCTTTTATTTAGTTATTCGTTCATTCATTCATTTATTTATTTAATTATTTATTTATTTATATTTTATTTATTTATTCATTTATTTACGTATTTATTCATTTATTTATTTAGTTATTTTATTTATTTGTTTACTTATTTAATTATTTATTTATTTATTTACTTATTTACTTATTTATTTATTTAGTTATTTATTTATTTAACTTTTATTTAATTATTTGTTTGCTTATTTATTTTTTATTTACTTATTTATTTACTAACTTACTAATTTATTTATTTATTTATTTATTTATTTATTTATTTATTCGTTCATTCATTCATTTATTTATTTAATTATTTATTTATTTATATTTCATTTATTTATTCATTTATTTACGTATTTATTCATTTATTTATTTAGTTATTTAGTTATTTATTTATTTGTTTGTTTTCTTATTTATTTATTTATTTACTTATTTATTTATTTATTTATTTAATTATTTGTTTACTTATTTATTTATTTACTTATTTACTAATTTATTCATTTATTTATTTATTCATTTATTTATTTATTTATATTTTATTTATTTATTCATTTATTTATGTATTGATTTATTTATTTATTTATTCATTTGTGTATTTATTCATTAATTTATTTATTCATTTATTCATTTATTTATTTGTTTCTTTATTCATTTATTTGTTTATCCATTTATTTATTTATTTAGTTATTTATTTATTCATTTATTTATTTGTTTATTTATTTATTTATTTATTTATTTATTTATTTATTTATTTATTTATTTATTAGGCCTACTATTATTATTCTGTCTTTATTATTGTTACCGTAAAAAAGAAATGAAGTTTAGAAAGTTGTAAGGGAAGAAATTCATTTCAGGCTCTGACAGTTATTATTAGAGACGAGAATTTCATGCACTATAAAATCCCAAAATAGGCCTATGCATGCATTCGTGCACTATCGAACTATGAAAAATGCACGATCGAGCGAAAAATACACTAAAATATGCACTTTAATTTCTGTTCCAAATTTCTTATTTCACTTCACTTCACTTCACTTCACTTTTTTTGCACAGTTAACAACTAATAACATTTCTAAATTGGTTACTGTGAGGTTTCTGTGCTTATCAATAAATATGTTTCTGTAGGCAGAGAATGACTCCTCTATATTGCAAGAAATTATGGATGCAAACGTGAATGAACCTTTTTCTGTTACTTAGTTTTTTTCTTTATTTTCATTCTTCACTCTTGATTCCTGAAGCTAAAATAATGGGCATAGAAATCGAGAAACTGAGGTGTCCACTCAAAACCATTAAAATATGCATTTGAACTGAATATAATGTATATTATATGCATGATTGACCTAAAAATTGTTTAAATATGCATTATGCATGTTTTTATCCCCAAGAAGGCCGAAACATGCAAATATGCATGGGAAAAGTACACATATTTGGAACCGGAAAGTAATGAAATGGATAAGTACTAAATTTGAACTACTCGTATGTTCTATGTTCCTACAAAAATATGCATTTGCTTGGATTTCTCGTCTTTAGTTTTTATAATTCATTATAAATAATTTTCTGTTTTAAAGTTTCAAAGTAATAAATTACGTAACTATAAATATATTAAATTATTAAATACCAAAATTATAAATACATTAGAACAGCCATTCATAAAACTAAATCTTTTAATGTTAGTCAACCGTGTTAAAACCAACTTTTATACGGTAGCGTGCTAAAAGTGCGTATTTTTAACACTGAGTGCGTTCAGTCGGGACAGCGCTAACTCAGCGATTGATTTTTGATGAGTTGCAGCAGCTGAGAGCTGCTGAACGACCTGATGTCACATATCCACCGTAGTTCAGCACCACTTAATCGAATGAATGATAATGGTGGATAATTGGGGAGTATCCGGAGAAAGCACTTCAATTGCCTGGAGCATGTGCTTGCCCATCACAACTTATAAATTCAGAATAGAGTGAGCTTTGCATTAGTTCAAGTCCTCATGGGGGAAAAAATTTTCCGGCCAGTGTATGTATAGAACCGGTGCCCACCCACCACCGTGTTACATGTAGGTAGCGAAATCCGGTTACAAAAGCCAGCAATAACAGCTGGGGGAGGGGGGATCAGCGTACTAACCACACGATAGGCCTACTTCCATTATGGTTGGATGATCGTCCACCTCTTTTGGCATGTGGCTGTGAGGTCAGCAGATAGCTAGTCGGTCTAGGTCTTAGGTCAATTGTCGGTTTCTGGTTTATCTAGTTATGTAAATCCTACTTAATTGTAATCTAATACTAATATGTATACTAATGTTTTAATTTTTATTTTTACTGTGTATATTTTTTTTATTGAATTATCGGCTTCTGTTTTTATGTAATTCGTATTTGATTCTAACAACATTAGTATGTATTCCACTATGTTTGTTTTTATTTTATGAGGTAAATTTTTATGTAACTACCTCTTTTGATCTCATTATGTACCCAAATTGTATCAGTATGTAATTACTTAATTCCGATCCAGTTTTATGTTCAACTATGGAAGCAAATAATTTTAATCCTTGTTCAGTGTAAGAGAAGGCCTTACGGCCTTAACTCTGCCAGGTTAAATAAAGCCATTATTATTATTATTATTATTATTATTATTATTATTATTATTATTATTATTATTATTAAAGGTCTGTAACGCCACGGATTATTATTATTATTATTATTATTATTATTATTATTATTATTATTATTATTATTATTATTATTATTATTATAAGTGCTTTTTTTGTGGATTGTGGCACTGTATGGAACAGAATCATGGATATTACGAAGAAGTGAAGAGAAATGACCAGAAGCATTTGAAATGTGGATATGGAGAAGAATTGTGCTTGTGAACTAGACAGACAGAATAAGAAATGAAGCTGTGTTGGAAACAGCGGGTGAAGAAAGAATGATGCTGAAACTGTTCAGGAAGAGAAAAAGAGTAAGAAGAAACTGCCTATTGAAGGATGCACTGGAAGGAATGCTGAACGGAAGAAAAGTTCGGGGCAGAAGAAGATATATGACAGACGACATTAAGATATATGAAGACTAAGAGAAAGGTAGAAAATAGGAAAGATTGGAGAATGTTGGTTTTGCAGCGTAAGACCTGCCTACTGAACCGGAGTAGGTTCGATTCCCGCTTGGGCTGATTATCTAATTGAGCTTTCCGAGGTTTTCCAAACTGTAAGGAAAATGCCAGGTAATTTGTGGCAAATCTTCGGCCTCATCTCGCCAAATATCATCTCGTTATTTCATATTTTCATATTTATTGTCATCATACGGCTTTCAGGTAGTGGTTTCCCTCACATTTCTGCATACGGTCCACCACTACTTTACATACATTCCATCATATATCCTTTATATTTCTCTTACCATCTATGTCTCCCAAATCTTCCAATTACCTAAAGTTAAACCCTGCTTCTGTATATTTCTTCCTCCATCCTTTCTGATGTACAGTGTTTACAACTCTTAACCTTCTTTATCTTCCCTCAATATAATTCCCGAATGCTATGCAATACTGTCCACCTTACTCTTATATAGAAACATTCGCGTCTACATCTACTCCTCCATCTCTACTACTATCATTGTCACCTATCATTACTGTTAGCTATCCCTACTTTTAAGTTTATCGTTAAAACCTATTATTTCTGACTAGTATTCACTAATATTTCTACTATCTCATCTACTTTATCTTATTATATTAATTGTCTCAATTATTATTGCAATGTTCTAATGTTTGTGATACCTCCTTGCTATTCATATCATCTCGTTATGACTAATTCCATCGACACTAAACAAGCTGGTAGTTGATACAGCGTCATTAAATAACCAACTAAGAAAATTGTGTAACATATACATTATGCGATTTATTCAAATTTTGAAACAGATAAAATTATATATATATATATATATATATATATATATATATATATATATATATATATATACTATATTCAGAGATTCTGAGCGAATTTTCAGCCATATATTCCGTGAGAAATGTTCAAAACGCCAAGTATAAAAGGCCAAACTAGAAATGTATAGACATAGGCTGTTGCTGTATTTGACGCTACTGCAGTAGAAGCGGGAGTCCCGACATAGCTCATTACAATGATGGGCAAGCAAGTATACGGAAACGTTAAGCTAATTACCTATTAGTCCTTGAGTGAGCGCAATCCTAAATGAGGTACGTAACGGTGAAGACAAAGGAAGTGTAAATAATGAATGTAATCAACCCGTTCACAGGCGAAGGCTTGTTTACAAGACTCGGGCCCCGGATTCAGCCAGGTGACTCGATTTTACGCACGAAATTCCAAACCTCTTCCCATTCTGTGAGGAATTCCAGCTTTCATTTCATCCTGCTGTGTTCGTGTTTTGTGTTAAATGTTAGACAATAGGTAGCCTAAGTGTTAATTAATTTGAAATTACTGGACTATAAAATACATAGCCTATGTATTTGTTAAATTGATGTATCTTTTACCTATGCATTTACTATTTATAGCGATATAATTATAAACCAGTTCGACTAATTAAAATGTGCCTCAGTGAAATGTACAGCAGAGTCCGTATAGGTCAGTTTCTATCAGATGCGTTTCCAATTCACTGCGGGCTAAAGCAAGGAGATGCACTTTTTAACTTTCTTCTAGAATATGCCATTAGGAAAGTCCAGGATAACAGAGAGGGTTTAGAATTGAACGGGTTACATCAGCTGCTTGTCTATGCGGATGACGTGAATATGTTAGGAAAAAATTCACAAACTATTAGGGAAAATACGGGAATTTTACTTGAAGCAAGTAAAGAGATAGGTTTGGAAGTAAATCCCGAAAAGACAAAGTATATGATTATGTCTCGTGACGAGAATATTGTACGAAATGGAAATATAAAAATTGGAAATATCCTTTGAAGAGGTGGAAAAATTCAAATACTTAAGAGCAACAGTAACAAATATAAATTATATTCGGGAGGAAATTAAACACAGAATAAATATGGGAAATGCGTGTTATTATTCGGTTGAGAAGCTTTTATCATCCAGTCTGCTGTCAAAAAATCTGAAAGTTAGAATTTATAAAACAGTTATATTACCGATTTTTCTTTATGGTTGTGAAACTTTGACTCTCACTTTGAGAGAGGAACATAGATTAAAGGTGTTTGAGAATAAGATTCTTAGGAAAATATTTGGGGCTAAGAGGCATGGAGAAAGTTACACAACACAGAACTGCACGCATTGTATTCTTCACCTGACATAATTAGGAACATTAAATCCGACGTTTGAGATAGGCGGGGCATGTAGCACGTATGGACGAATCCAGAAGAAATGCATATAGAGTGTTAGTTGGGAGGCCGGAGGGAAAAAGACCTTTGGGGAGGCCGTGACGTAGATGGGAAGATAATATTAAAATGGATTTGAGGAAGGTGGGATATGATGGTAGAGACTGGATTAATCTTGCTCAGGATAGGGACCAATGGCGGGCTTATGTGAGGGCGGGTTCCTTAAAAGCCAGAAAGTATAATTATATTATTTATACCTTTACAAATGCAGAAATAGTGGATGGCCATCAACTGTAGATCACATCTAAACTCTTACAAAAAATCGGTGGTTATCAAACCCATGAAGGGTCAAGGCTGGTCTCACGTTAACATTCCTCAGCAGAGGCGAACGATCATCCAACAGGTACGGAGTAACGTATGGTCAGCAGGATGCTTCCTCTAGCAGTTACAACTGGATTACCTAACCAGAGTTCGCTACATACTATATGTTCCCAAATTCATCACGGTTCTGGGTGGGCATCGGTTTCGTATAAGGGTCGAAATTTCACGAAAAAATTTCCCTCGTGAGATCTCAAACCAAAACTCTTTCTATATAGCTAATGTGAGGGATGACGCTTGAGGCCAGCGGGTTACGGCGCAGGACTTAAACAATTACAGTTTTTAGAATTAAATGTACCAAAGTAGGATATTAAATAGCTCAAGTTTTTATAGAATGAGTAGTATGAACCGAGCATGGTAGTGTAATGGTAGAGACGTCTACATAGTATTCGGAAGGTTAGGGACTCGGTCCCAGGGATGGGCTATCCTGACTTGGGTTTTTCGTGGTTTTTCAAAACTCAGAGAGGCAAGCGAATGCTGAGATAGTACAAGAGTCACGATCTGCTTTCTTCCCAATCCTACTATCCTTCATAACATGAATTCGTAGTCATATCATATCAATGTGGCTACAAGGATTGATTAAAATAATATAAATGTCACATACACGTCAAATGATTTTAAATTTGTATTATCCTACTATCACAGTCTAGAACTCTAGAATATACAGTTACGAAGCTTGAGTTGATGATGGTACCAGGAACAATAGACTGTGCAGGTACTATTTCGCATTGTCTGTAATAATGCGATAGTAGTGATCCTAGTGGTTAACAACTATCTATGGATGCATATTTACTACGTATTGAGCTTCGTGACTGTATATGACTGTGGTGCTATGCTGTCTTTTACCTGGCTACCCATTCAGTTCACCGTGACGTATTTATAAACATCGCTTCGGTTGGGTTCAAACACGGTCTGCTACTGAACGCTATTGGCATCTGTGTTTAGAAGAGACTTTATGTCCAGTTGCAGTTAACTTGCGATAAATGCCTAAAAAGTCCGCAATCTAGTTATAATATTTGGATTACATGAATCGGGATGATGGTGAGCATGAAATTGTATTAGTAAACAAAAAAAGAGCGAATTTGTTTGAGAAATTCGGTGAGATTTCGCTTATCGAAATCTGTCGTGTCATATAACCCTACTGCAAAAGATGGATCATTTGGAATGTTCTACAAACAGCAACAAATAAACGAAATCTCATCTGAAATTTTTTGTCGCCTAATTCCTCGTAAGAATAAATTATCTCTCTCTTTTTTTTCACCATCACCACGATCCAAGTAATACAAACACAATAATTTGTCTTCGACTGTGAAAGAGGTTGCCATTTTATTTTACTACTATTCACTGTTTATCTCCTTTAACTGCTGGAATATGGCGGGTTAGAGTTTACCGTGGTTAATTACTGTTTAATTTCTAACCGAGGTCGGTGCACCGTAAAAATATACTTAACCAGGGGTTAGTTGAAAATTTTAAGCGGTGGTTGCACTAACCAACATTGATGCACGTGGCCATCAGAATTTTTCTTCCACTCTTTAAATTGTATGCATCTGTAACTTGGACATATTTCAGTGGAACTGTGAGTGTCGAACTGAGAGAGATTTTACTGTAGTTCAATAGAACCTGCCGAGATTTGAACTCAGTGTTTGTGACGTTGTAAATCATTTCCATAAACTAATAAATAAGTAAAGAATGGAAGAAAAGAAGGAAGGAATGAATAAACAAATTAATGAATGACGGAATAAATAGAAAAATCAATGAAGAAGTAAATCAATAAATAAAATATTAAATAAATGAAGAATAAAATACAAATAAATATTACCTTACTCTGTCCAGCAATATCCTTAACGTTTGTGCCGTTTTCAAGGTGTTGGTTAATATTTACTTTCTCAGAAATGCTCAGACTTGAAAGTGTTTGTGACATGATGCCTTACCGGTATGCGGAGGCTTGGATTCTCGTCACAACAGACCACGTTGTACTGTTTTGTGCTTTCTTTAGACTCTAACGGATTCTACTAAATCCACGGAGCTGAGTAAGTAATTTGTTATACTTGCTCTACTTCTTCCCCGTCTGAAGAATGAGAATGGCATGATAGTAATACATTCTTCCCTGCATTCCAGATCTTGTTTCACAGTAATGTGTGTGTGTGTGTTAGTGTGTGTTAGTGTGTGTGCGTGCGTGCGTGTGTGCGTGTGTGTGATATTTCACCTCACCCCTGCCAGATGTAACTACTGTAGTCTCTTTGCATTTTTTCTTTATAAGTGAACTTGTTAATGAAACACAAATATTTTTATCTAGAAATATAATATAATGTTAGCAACGCCAAAGAATAGCCTATTAGTCCTTCATGAATAATTCTCTTGAGAAATAATTGTTAATGAAAAACTTTCTTTCAGAAAAATGTATATTAGTAATAACTGTTTCGAAAGGTTAATTTCGGAAAGAGGGATTTAGGAAAAAGTACAATTCGAAAAAAAGACGTTATGAATAATGGTTTCGGAAAAATGGTCGAAAACTGTTGGAAACCAATGTTATTGGCAGGGCCGGGTATTTATGGAGATCGCGAAAATCACGACATAATAGATAAACAATAGATTTTTACTAATCTTCACGAATTAAGTGATTCTGATTAATAATATACGGATAAAATAATCGCGACAAATCGCGAAATATAGTTCTAATAGCGAAATATGAACATATTCGCAAATTATTACTATTGCGTCGTTTTATAGGGAATTTCATATTCTGAGTTTTTTTCGGATTTTTTTCACTTGAATTTGTTATATATCCAAATAGGCTACAGTACATGTTATTCCAGGTGTTCTGATTATATTAGTGAACTCAAAAGACGGAGAATTCAACATTTCACTAAAAATTTGAAAGTGTTAATTTGAGGGCTGCAAGTTTTTTTTTTTTTTCCCCCGTTTTTAATCAATGTATGTTAAATACAGTCTCAATCCAACAAATATTATCTATTGGTCATACAGCACCTTTACCAGAATCCAACGAACATTTAATGTTAATTATTTGGAAAGTAATAGGCTATTCATACTGAGTTAATACTCCAATTCCAAAATAATTTTATTTTCCAAAATTTCTATCAATCTCCGCCAAGAGTACAAATCAATCTCCAACAATCTTCGCCGATACCAATATTAAAAAACACCAAAAATAGAATTAATCTCCTTAAATACCTGCCCCTGGCTATTGATTATCGATTCACAAAAGCGATTAAGCTATGGAATGTAATGGAATTTTGGAAGAGGGTTACTACGATCCAGCACTGCGATATTTCAAGATTTATTGCACTAACCGTCAAGCTAGTCGCATTCCTAAACTTACACTGGCTGATAACACTAACGTTCGCTGCATATCCAGGTCTCCAGCAGACAACCCCCTTCGTCCATAGGCCAGCCTCTTATGTGCATCGCCAGCCGACGTTCGGAGAATGCTGTGGAATGACGACGGAATGGAAAAATGTTGACGGAAGGATATAGATGCCTAACCCCGATAAATACCCAACTGCGACCTTGTCCGCCATAAGTGCTACTATGGATTCTTCAATGAAAAATCCCAGGTGTGAACGGGACTCAGACTCGGTCCCTTTGTGTACAGACTGAAGACCTTAACCACTCAGCCACCGCAGAGGTTTTCGATCAAGCTAAGTAGTACTAAATGAATGGCCAATGTCACAGTTTGCTTTACCCGTAACCACTTTCAGAGGAGACAAAAGAAAAGTAAAAACAGTGGAAATTGAGGTCAACTCATTCTTTCACGTGGAAAAAGAATGCGAATGTCGTATTCTAGCAGAACATTTGTTTACATTAGCGACTTTTTTCGCGAGCCATCTGTTTAACCTCGATAATAATTAAGTTTAGTTGAAATTAAATTTGAGACATATATATTTCGGGTTTGGCTTTTGTTTCCCTGCTTCGCTTTTATTCTCTTTCTGTTCATGTCTTGCTCTCCCTTCCACTCCAGAGCAATCTAGAGAAGAAGCTGTAACTCGGTTAGCGGAGCCTGGGAGGCGTGGAGCGAGTCTAACCGCCGTGCCTGCCTACACATTGTTCTCCCTTGGGGCCTGCCCAAGACGATGTCGGGCTCGGTTATCGGACAACTGTCACGCGCTCCACGCTGGGACGACTGGGACTGCTACCTGCAGTAGCACATCATAATTACACAACACACACCGCAAACTTTGATACTCTATTTATTTGCGTCGTTATCTAGCTTAATAATCTAGCAGAGCCGTTGAATGAACAACTGAAAATTGTCTTTCCTTATCATATAAATATAACTACAATTACTTAAGGGAGATATACAAGTTTGAGCTCTAAAAAGTAGGTAAATTCAATTTTTTTTCTCATCAACTAATGATTCTTTCACCTTGCAATTTGACATGCTCAGCATTCACTGCGTCTGCAATTATATACTATTTTCAGATTTACTAAAAGTTTCACCATTATGAGTAATTATTAGGTCTGAGAAATATAATAATAATAATAATAATAATAATAATAATAATTTATTTAACCTGGCAGAGTTAAGGCCATACGGCCTTCTCTAACACTCAACCAGGAGTAAAAACTGCGTTACAAAAACACTACAAATTTACAAAGTACACTACAATTTTACACACAAAACTGAATAAGATAATAATAATAATAAAATGTAAACAACAAGTAAGAAGAAATCAGACATAATATATAACATACAGAAAGAAAGAAAAAAGCATAATAAAATGTGAACAGCAGGTCAAAATAAATGAGACATACAAAGTATAAAAAAATAAGACAATTATTGATAATAATAATAATAATAATAATAATAATAATAATAATAATAATGATAAAAATAAGAATAGCAATAATAATAATGATAATAATAAATAATAATAATAGTAATAATAATAACAATAATAGTAATAAAATATTGCAGTACAAAGCATACAATGAATACAACATTTTTAAGTACACACAGTAAGGAAAATTATGATTATATATAGCTCAACTTATCACATTAGAGATATACCATTATCGGAAAATATGAAAACAAAAATATAAAATAAGTTAAATATCACTAGAACATAAAAAATGTGAATACGTGGAAACATGCAATACAACACTTGTCATAATAGTAAGTTAGTTTGGCAACTCGTCATAAGATAATTGTCTAACTTGGATTTGAAAGATTTCAATGTTCGGCAGCCCTTGACATCAGGCGGCAGAGAGTTCCAGTGACGAGAGGTAGCAACAGTGAAAGATGAGGAATACAGAGATGATTTGTGAAGTGGAATTTCTAGCATGTTATCGAGTTGTGATCGGGTATTAATATCATGATAGCGAGAGAGAGTATGAAAACGAGCGAATAAATAATAGGGGGATGAAGTGTGCATAATTCGATATAAGAGAGAAAGTGAGTGCAGATTTCTCCTCGCATGTAACCTAAGCCATGATAACTTCTAGAAAAAAGGTGAGATATGATCATAGTATCGAACATTACAAATGAAGCGGACGCACGCGTTATGAACACGCTGTAGTTTCTGAGCGGAATCAATCCTGACATCACTGAACAAAACGTCGCATCACTGAACAAAACGTCGCCGTTATACTACCAGTGCGCTTCGTGCCCCTCTTACTTTGAGTACGTCTCAGAGTTTGGGTGAGTTAACGCAGTGTCTTTCGTTCGTTTGAACTCATGCTTATCATCACGGTAAGTTAGTCCTCAGCATTTGGGTGGTTGAAAGCCACTCCTTTGACTTCGAAACACAACTACTGCTGAAGAAAAATTTAAAGACATAATTTTCTTTGTTAAAGAAAAATTGCATTGTATTAAAGACATTTTGTTTTCTGTCTGTAGAAAATACACCTAATACAACATTGACAAATATCAGTCTTATTATTTCGCTATGTTAAAATCATGGTGTATTACGTTTTTGTTCTACATAATTTTTCATTTCATATATTGTTGCAGTGAATAACAAACCACATTTTCAAATTTTCAAAGGAGAATGATTACTTCTGGTAGAAAACACAGCCTTACATCTAGAAAAGCTTTGTTCCACTTCTGCAGAAACAATAAGAATATATTTGAAATATTTTGCATAAGCATTATCTACTCGTATCTCAAAATCTGTATCATTATTAATAAATCTCCTCATTTGAAATTGTCACAAATTTTACTTAACTTACTTACAAATGGCTTTTAAGGAACCCGAAGGTTCATTGCTACCCTCACATAGGCCCGCCATCGGTCCCTATCCTGTGCAAGATTAATTCATTCTCTATCATCATTCATCATATCTCACCTCCTTCAAATCCATTTCAATATTATCCTCCCATCTACGTCTCGGCCTCCCCAAAGGTATTTTTCCCTCCGGTCACCCAACTAACACTCTATATGCATTTCTGGATTCGTCCATACGTGCTACATGCCCTGCCCATCTAAAACGTCTGGATTTAATGTTCCTAATTATGTCAGGCGAAGAAGACAATGCGTGCAGTTCTGCGTTGTGTAACTTTCTCCATTCTCCTGTAACTTCATCCCTCTTAGCTCCAAATATTTTCCTAGGAACCTTATTCTCAAACACCCTTAATCTATATTCCTCTCTCAAAGTGAGCGTCCGAGTTTCAGAACCATACAGAACAATCGGTAATATAACTGTTTTATAAATTCTAACTTTCAGATTTTTTGACAGCAGGCTAGATGATAAAAGTTTCCCAACCGAATAATAATACTCATTTCCCATATTTATTCTGCGTTTAATTTCCTCCCGAGTGCAATTTATATCTGTTACTGTTGCTTCAAGATATTTGAATTGTTTCACCTCTTCGAAGGATAAATCTCCAATTTTTATATTTCCATTTCGTACAATATTCTGGTCACACAAATTTTACATAGAGCTTAATATCCATAATGTTTATCCAGTATTCTTTTCATCTCATTTGCTTCAGTTGTTCTTATTTCGTGTTCCAACTATTCAGTTTCGTCATATTATCATTCTCTGCATGTTATTTTCTGGCTGTAGAAAATACATCTAATATAACAATGACAAATATCAGCTTATTATTTCACTGTGTTAATATGAGAGTGTATTACGTTTTTGTTTTATATAATTTTTCATTTCATATATTGTTGCAGTGAATAACAAACAACATTTTCAAATTTTCAAAGGAGAATGATTGCCTGTTGCTAGAAAACACAGCCTTATATCTTGAGAAACTTCGTTCAACTTCTACAGAAATGTCCACACCTGCGGAGTAACGGTCAGCGCGTCTGGCCGCGAAACCAGGTGGCCCGGATTCGAATCCCGGTCGGGGCAAGTTACCTGGTTGAGGTTTTTTTCCGGGGTTTTCCCTCAACCCAGTACGATCAAATGCTGAGTAACTTTCGGTGCTGGGACCCCGGACTCATTTCACCGGCATTATCACCTTCATTTCATTCAGACGCTAAATAACCTAGATGTTGATACAGCGTCGTAAAATAACCCAATACAAAAATTCTACAGAAACAAAGGGGGCATAGTTTAAATATTTTACATAAGCATTATTTATCTCAAAAGCTGTATCATTATTACAAATTTCCTCATCTGAAATTGTCACAAATTTCGTCCTCGGGATCTTGCTATTATTCTTCTTTACAAGACGTTGAATGTTGCCTGTTACGAATAGCAGTATTCGGTCGTAATGTAACCGATCAACTAAAGTTCACTGCTGAACGAAACACACTGAAATCCCTCAACTCAAGGCAATTACGTACCGGCACCTAAGTCAGAGGCGCATGAAGCGCGATGTAACGGCATACAATTCTTAGCCCTAGTAATTATCATAACAAAAAAATGGCCATTTGTGTCGTTTTTATGATAATGTCCACAAATATGAACAATATGAACTACAATCTTTTAAACGTCTACAATAGAAGTAATTTTTTTTTTTTAATTTCTTGCGAGAAGTTAAATGTTTAATGTTATTTAGGTTTTTTTAATAAACTATAAATATTACAGCAATAATTGTAGTTCATCTTGTTCACAAGTATGAAAGATAGTTGCATGTAAAATTTTATTGCGTTATCTTAAAAACGTGCCGAGTTATCACAAAAACGGTTTTGAAAAATACAAGTTACGGGAAATGCGCGTTAAACATACCTTATGTGTGGAGAGCTAAATAAGCCATGCTCGCACGTTTATGGTCATATCAATCAAAATATTGTATATATCATAGAAATTCCTTCATTGACCTAAAGATAAATGTCCAATCTTTATATATAAAAAATAAATTGAAAAATGATTTTTTTTACCCTCGAACCTGTATATCATCCCTTAAGTGCCATTTTCCTTAACAACCTGTGGATTAAACAAATTGAAATCACTTTCTGATTTAAAATTAACAATTAATAACTCAAATTGTAGACACCCTACATCCTGTAAATGCCCTTGCCTGAAGGAATTTTTAGATGTGAAATAACTGGGAATTACTGTTGATTAGCACATGGAATGGGATAGACATATTATCTTTTATGTAACAGAATTCGCAAAACAATTTATAAATTTGTAAATCTTCGCCAATATTTGCCTACTCACGTCTTACGCTTGGTTTATTTGGATATAGTTGAATCTATTACCCAATATGGTATAATTAGATGGGGAGACATTACGAAAACTGCTCTTCTTCCTCTAATTCTGTTATAAAATTATAGAATCAAAATTTGTTTGAAATGGCAACCATTTCTTAACCTTCTCTTTTCCGTTCGCTTTCCTTTTATTATTCTACTCCCTCACATCTTCTGAATTTCCTTTCATCTTATTATTCTACACCAGGCATATCAACTGATGCCCATACGAGCAAGCGCGCGTTTTAGAACTCAGGAGAGCCTGAGCGCTTTACAGCGGAAAGGAAAGAGACAGACGAGAGAGGTAGTAGCCTATATACAGCTTGGTCGAGCTGTATACAGGGATGGCCAGCACTGATTCAATTAATAAAGTGACGAGAACTTATTAAAACTGTATCCATGTTAATTTTTAGATTTGTCTGAGAAGTATATGTGCATTAAAGAATTTAAGTTTCAATTTTAATGCTCATTTTTCACGAGTTTCATTTTTATTCAAAAGCAGTATTTTCTCAACTTTTTACAGAAAGGTAAAATTTTCAGATAAGTATGTTTATTTAGTAACCATAGTAACCGATTAATCTAATAGAAATTCAAATATAATTAATTTTAGAAAAATTAATTAAAATTACAATTACACGTAATAATCCATACCCTCCTAATTTTAACAATATACCAGCCAAAATTATTGAACTACTGAAACAATGTTTTCGTACGTCTAATCGTAAATATGTATTACAGAAGATAAGCATTGAAATTTTTGAAAATATTCGCATGGAAAATATTTGTAAGAAAATGAATTAATAATTACTGTTACATCATAAACAAAGATATGTGCCCATGTGTTGTAGAAACGTCATATCTATAGCTTCAGCAGATTTCGACATAATAATTTAATATTCTGATGATAGGAAGTTGCGCATCAATATCACCTTTAAAGCATAATGCGATAAGGGTTTTGTTATGTAATATTAGTTACAGTTGAAACACATACCTAGGTAACTTTTCTTTGTACTATAATATTGTTTTGATTAGCTTAATGATTACTTTTATAGGGCTAAAGATACCATCAATATCAATTCCAACTTACTATGTCGTACTTAATATCTTTTTTTGGATATCACTTTCTTTGTGAATGATATTTCATTCACTTAATATAGTATAGTTTTGTTACTATAAAATTTATATGAATATTTCTTCTTAACTCTTTATTATGTTATTAACTGCAATATTAAGAAACTGGTGTTAGTACTTTGTTTTGCGGACAATATAAATAATATCAAACAGCAAATAGCCATATAAAATAACGACATAAAATTTCACGTTTTGTTTGAAGTTTGTACACCACTGTTTTCTTAATCCAACAGGCTACTTATTTATATACACAATCCTTCCTCCTTCCATACTTAGCGCTTGATCCTAGAAATGTTATCGATTGCAAACTATGTAACATTTAATGTTTGGTTCCGTTACATAACCAAATTCTAATACCTTCTCCCTCATTATACTATACCGTACTCCTAATACTAGGAGAGAAATTCTATAGGAACTCCCAAGGACACAACTTTCGGAATTACAGAGACATCTGTCAGAGTAATAGCAAAATGAAAACGGTAATATAAGGTAAACCATGAATGAAAAACGTGTGCCCTCAAAATATTCTTTTAGAAATTGTTTCTATTTATTTTTCCAATTCTACGTTTATACACATACTTTATGTAAATAATAATACAAGTTACGCCTTCTTGTCAGAAGTAATATGTTTGACTTAATGTGCTTTGACTGTAAGCCGAAGCGTACTTACAAATATATATGAATATATAATATATGAGTTATTAGACTGGCTAAGTACACTGCAGCGTGGTTTCTACTCACAACCGTGAGTGAGTAGGCCTTCACAATAAACCTACTCATATCACTAATTATTATAAGAGAAACCTCCCCCCTTCAAAAGCCGCCAATAGCTCCTTAGATATTTCTACGTATATAGGTAAAGGAACGAAGATCACTTGTGTGTCCCAGATACAGGAATAGTCTAAACATAGGAACTTAAGAATGAAGATAGATTTCAAAAATGGAAGGATAATCGTATTACATAACATCCCAGTGTATATCAGCATTTAAAGTAAGAGGGATAGAGTACTTTATTTTAAAATGTATATAGGTATATAGGACGATTGCTGCTATCTACCTTTCTGACAGGTAATCTAGAAAACGGAAGGAATACGCAATCAGTGAAGAGGTATTTGGAGACATTAATTGGTATGCTTGGCCTAATCTTTTGTTCTACATGCCTAGAAATAGTATCGATTGCAAGGAACCTAGATTGAGAAACGATGTATTTGAAGATAGTTCGTGAACTTTCTATTACAAAGCATGTAGAATCTGAGTTCGTGTCTCCTAGCGGGAATACACGATAACTGAGGATGTATTTGTAGGCACTTGGTGTACTCGACCTAAACTTGTGTTCTACAAGCCTAGAAATGTTATACATTGGAAACTATGTAAAATTTAATGTTTGGTTCCGTCAAGGAACCAAATTCTAATACCTTCTCTCTCATTATACTATACTCCTAATGCCAGGAGCCCTAACTGTAATCTGCAAATTTTTTCAGCATTTTTCCATATTTGAGTGACTTTTTTTTAAGTGTAGAAATTATAATAATTGAACTTTAAAAATAGAACAACAAATGTCTCGGGACTCAGGAGGATATGTTAGATGGGCTTTTCTAAGCTAACTTCGGGTCCAGGAAATTAGGTAAAATCCTTTTTCGTCCCCTTGTAGGACCAATACGGAACGAACTTGCCAGACCAGAGTTTGTCTGTAAGAATTTTTTTTCTCTTACATTTTTAAAAGCATTTCTGTATCTTTTTTTTTTTCATTTTTGCATTTTAGTACCGGTATTCTTATTTAAATATACGCAATATACTAAAAAGGAGTTTTCAGGCACAAATATGGTTTTTAGGCATTTATAGGACTTTATGGTTAATTTAGGCGTGTTAGGTCCTATAGAATTTTAATAGGGGAATCGTGTGTAGGGCTGCATGAAATGTAGAAATATCTTAATAACTTATGTCTAGAACTTAGCAAACAAAATAGATACGGAACTAGAAATTCGTTTCCTAATTATCACTCACCTTATTTTAATTGGCTTTCTAATCTTAAGGGGTTAGGTACAGCTTACAGCAGTAAAATTTTGGAAATATTTAATATTGTTTCCTCTATTAATGTATCTTGTACAATAATGGAAATTAGTATGTGTAAAACACTGTTCTTCTGCTATATGTAAAAATTGTTTTACGATTTAAAAAACTTATTTACATTTTTTTTTTCAAAATTCAGTTCACTGTGCAGTGATGAAGCATTTTCCACATAACTCAAAAACTATCCAACATTCTGCGATGAAATGTTTTGTGTATATTTATACATGTTATATCTTCAATATGATGCAAGATCTCTTCTCTATCTTTGATAGATTGTCTGATAAAAAATAAATTAATTTTTAAAAATGGTCAAATATCAGTATTTTCTTCTAACACAAGATAAAGAAATATTATTTATTGAGGAATGTAGTTGAAAGAACATGATACTGTAAACATGAGTTTCAGCAATAAAATAAAAGAGAGAAAACATGAAAAAGTTAACAAGTTTATGAGTTATAAGGGAAAAGCTTCATCACTGCACAGTCACCATTTTAAATTTTGAAAAAAATGTATAAATATTTTTTTATACTTACTTACTGGCTTTTAAGGAACTCGGAGGTTCATTGCCGCCCTCACATAAGCCCGCCATTGGTCCCTATCCTGAGCAAGATTAATCCAGTCTCTATCATCATATCCCACCTCCCTCAAATCCATTTTAATATTATCTTCCCATCTAAGTCTCGGCCTCCCCAAAGGTCTTTTTCCCTCCGGCCTCCCAACTAACACTCTATATGCATTTCTGGATTCGCCCATACGTGCTACATGCCCTGCCCATCTCAAACGTCTGTCAGATGAATACTACAACGCATGCAGTTCTACGTTGTGTAACTTTCTCCATTCTCCTGTAACTTCATCCCTCTTAGCCCCAAATATTTTCCTAAGCACCTTATTCTCAAATATCCTTAACCTCTGTTCTTCTATCAAAGTGAGAGTCCAAGTTTCACAACCATAAAGAACAACCGGTAATATAACTGTTTTATAAATTCTAACTTTCAGATTTTTTGACAGCATACTGGAAGATAAAAGCTTCTCAACCGAATAATAAGAGGCATTTCCCATAATTTCTGTTTTTAATTTCCTCCCGAGTTTCATTTATATTTATTACTGTTGCTCCCAGGTATTTAAATTTTTCCACCTCTTCAAAAGTAAATTTCCAATTTTTATATCTCCATTTCGTACAATATTCTCGTCACGAGACATATTCATATACTTTGTAAATATATATTTTTTTTAATAGTAAATTTTTTTCTTTCATATATCAGAAGGACAGTGTTTTACATATACAGGGACATCACTTTATTTTTACCAACATTTTTAACATTAACCTGGCTATACTCGGGAACACTGTTGCCCCCTTCCATTACAGGAGTTTGATGTTACTAGTGCAATATGTAAACAAATCATTTTACTAGGTATAGGAGGAGAGAAAAGTAGTGTATCCATTTATGTTGTAGGGAAATACGATATTGCGATTTTCAGTTTGATCATCACTCTTACGGAATTTATCAAAATACAGTAGAGTAGTAACATTTTTTTTGAAAAAACTCAACTTTTCAGGCGGCTATGTTCGTTATATAATGCTACTTTATTTAGCATATTAATTATTGATGTTATCATACAATTGTAGAGAGTGCATTTAAATTGAGGGGGTCATAAGTAAAAGGCTGTAAGTGCACTTAAGTTACTTTTGAGAAAATGGGGTTTAAATATTTAAGCTTTCGTAAAATCGATGAAATTTTTTATTTAAATTTTAATGTGTGATGCGATTAAAATATCCCTTTGCGACTAAAATTTTAGATACTTTTGCTTACACTGGATGCACTTAACTCATGTTATTACAAATGTCACTAGCATTCCTTTGCTTCTAGCCACCTCAATTCAAAAAAAAGCTAATCTGAATTTTTAAACAAGTTGCTGAAAATGGTTGCCGTTCATTACAATGCAGGCTTCAATTCAGTACGCATATTATTAAAAACATTTTGAAGCATATTCTCTGAAATTGAATTTATCGTTTCTTGAATATAATTTTTAATACGATATTATTAATATAGGTTCTTTCTTCTATAGAAAACGCAATCATATTTATGAAACACACTATACACTGCAGTGTTTACTTCACTGCTTGAAGACTTCGAATGCAACAGCGGCCGTAAGTTTGTATGTCTGACAGGAGCAAGGACATTAGTGAAGGGGTGAGAGTGAAGTACATTCAGAAATGCAGGAAAAAAAAAATGCAAGTAAAAATAAAATGATGTCCCTGTACTAATTTTCATTATTGTATAAGATACAGTAATGGAGGAAAAAAATGTTGAATATTTCCAAAAATTTTACTGCTGTAAGCTGTACCTAACCTTATTCTTACCTCTCAAAAGACAAAATATCAATGAGACATTCTTAAAGATGTCAACAACTTCTGGAACCAAGCAAGACGTAAGAATACGAATTGGTCCTCGGTTCTCTTTGTGCAGCCCTGCCGACCCTTGCGCAAATTGATGGGTCGAGAAGGGGCGGGTTCCTGGCGTTATCAAATCTCTCCAAGTCAGCGGAGTGGCGTAAGAATCGCACTACTGTACAAAGCTGTCGTGAATATCAATCTATGGGCCGCGCCTAAAATATTATCATATGTGAGAGTGTGATATTTCCAGCAGATGGAGCCGATCACGACGGTTTGGAGGGAGGGAAGAGATATGATACATGACGCCAATATCTTTGCTCTCTACCACTGTCGAAAAGAAAGATAACTCTTCCTCTCGCAGCTTCAGGACGATATTAGTTTCACTTCTCACCGTCAGTCTTGTCTGTGAGAAACATCGTTATATTTCCTGAGAGGAGGTACATGGAACTTAACTGTCAAGGAAATATCTCTTTCTTATAACCTTATCAATCTATCCCTTGTAGTCACTTCTTCCTAGATGCATGTTTCTCTTCGACTGAACCTTTTCCACGCTACAGTATACCGATTAGTGATTTGACGTGCAGATATGTACAACCCTCTTTCGTTGAGGTCGGATTGGTAGCGTTTTTCTGTGTTTCCAACTAAAAAATCAAAGAACCCATTTACTACTCCCGACCGCGAAATGGAGATTTTCCAGTCGGTGTATGTTCCTTGTCTTGTAGTATTTCAATAGTGATTTATAACACGCTAACTACATCACAAAGAAACTCTGTTAGTAGAGTGTTTGTAGAATAGGTTAATGGTAATTTGCACGCACAATACAAGCCTACTCAGCAGCGAGAAATTGCGAGACAAATATTTTTGAAACTTATTTATTTTATTTATTTATTTATTTATTTATTTATTTATTTATTTATTTATTTATTTATTTATTTATTTATTTATTTATTCATTTGCTCATTTATTCACTTATTTATTTATTTACTTATTTATTTATTTACTGATATATTTATTTATTTATTTATTACTGATTTATTTATTTATTTATTTATTTATTACTTATTTACTTATTTACTTATTTATTTATTCATTTGTTTATTTATTTATTTATTTATTTATTTATTTATTTATTTATTTATTTATTTATTTATTTATTTATAGCGGTACTTACATTTAGAATCTGACACAAATGCATGTTTTTGCCAAAACACACAGAATAATTTACCACTCCCTCCCCCCTCTTAACACAGACGATAATGAGTAGTTGTATAATGAATTTCAGGAAGAAATAAATTTTGATACACAAATAAGAGTATAAGTAATTTTATATTCTGAGTTGTTTGAGAAACTTAGAGACACCATGCAAGTTATTTTCACAGTAATGAAACAAAATCAGTTCTTAATATAAGCATTAGAGCTTTCTCTATACTTACGAAATTTTAAACACTACGCACACTATACAGGGTGATCATGAGAAGTTACCGCCACTTACGGAGCTTATTTCCGAAGATATAGTATCAAGTTTCGTAATTATATTATATTATATTAAGGAGACAAAGAGGAAGGCAGAAAATAGGAAAGACTGGAGAATACTGGGTTTGCAGTGAAAGACCTGCCCTTGGGCAGAACACTCTGAATGAATGAATGAATATTATACTTACTTACAAATGGCGTTTAAGGAAAAGGCAGGTTCATTGCCGCCCTCACATAAGCCCTCCATTGATCCCTATCCTGTGCAAGATTAATCCAGTTTCTATCATCATATCCCACCTCCATCAAATCCATTTTAATATTATCCTCCCATCTACGTCTCGGCCTCCCCAAAATATCTTTTTCCCTCCGGCCTCCCAACTAACACTCTATATGCATTTCTGGATTCGCCCATACGTCCCACACGCCCTGCCCGTTCTCAAACGTCTGGATTTAATGTTCCAAATTATGTGAAGTGAAGACTACAAAGCGTGCAGTTCTGCGTTGTCTAACTTTCTCCATTCTCCTGTAACTTCATCCCTCTTCGCCCCTAATATTTTCCTAAGAATCTTATTCTCAAAAACCTTTAATCTCTGTTCCTCTCTCAAAGTGAGAGTCTAAGTTTCACAACTATGCAGAACACTCGGTAACATAACTGTTTTATAAATTCTAACTTTCAGATTTTTTGACAGCAGACTAGATGACAAAAGCTTCTCAACCGAATAATAACAGGCATTTCCCATTTTTATTCTACGTTTAACTTCCTCCCTAGTGTCATTTATATTTGTTACTGTTGCTCCAAGATATTTGAATTTTTCCACCTCTTCGAAGGATAAATCTCCAATTTTTATATTTCCATTTCGTACAATATTCTGTTCACGAGCCATAATCATATACTTTGTCTTTTCGGGATTTCCTTCCAAACTTACCGCTTTACTTGCTTCAAGTAAAATTTCCGTGTTTTCCTTAATCGTTGGTCGATTTTCTGCTAACATATTCACGTCATCCGCATAAACAAGAAGCTGATGTAACCCGTTCAATTGCAAACCCTCTGTGTTATCCTGAACTTTCCTAATGGCATATTCTAGAGCAAAGTTAAGAAGTAAATGTGATAGTGCATCTTCTTGTTTTAGCCTGCAGTGAATTGGAAAAGTATCAGATAGAAACATATTATATTATATTATATTATATTATATTATATTGTATTATATTATATTATATTATATTATATTATATTATATTATATTATATTATATTATATTATATTATATTATATTATATTATATTATATTATATTATATTACTTTGAGAGAGGAACATAGGTTAAGGGTGTTTGAGAATAAGGTGCTTAGGAAAATATTTGGGGCTAAGAGGGATGAAGTTACAGGAGAATGGAGAAAGTTACACAACACAGAACTGCACGCATTGTATTCTTCACCTGACATAATTAGGAAAATTAAATCCAGACGTTTTAGATGGGCAGGGCATGTAGCACGTATGGGCGAATCGAGAAATGCATATAGAATGTTAGTTGGGAGACCGGAGGGAAAAAGACCTTTAGGGAGGCCGAGACGTAGATGGGAAGATAATATTAAAATGGATTTGAGGGTGGTGGGATATGATGATAGAGACTGGATTAATCTTGCTCAGGATAGGGACCAATGGCAGGCTTATGTGAGGGCGACAATGAACCTCCGGGTTCCTTAAAAGCCAGTAAGTAAGTATTATATTATATTATATTATATTATATTATATTATATTATATTATAGTATATTATATTATATTATATTATATTATATTATATTATATTATATTATATTATATTATATTAGATATGATTTCGTACTTATACTGCAGTTCTTGATAATTAACAGAATTTCGTGAATGAACGTGGTCTCTGTCATCATTGTCATCCCTGCATCGTCATCAGTGTCGTATCTTCTGAAGTATCATGTAATACACGTAATAAATTATTGAACTCTCCATAATCAGAAAACGTAACGTAACACCACTGGTTGAGAAAACACAGGGAAATAAGAGGCACGTCTCTAATATTGCGTCCTGCTGAAAGAGAATTTTCAGTTCCACCACAGGAAGTCGAAAGCGTGGTCATTTGGTTTGCAGCCACAAGCAATACCAATTATTCACAGAGATATGCTTGGAACTTTTGTACGTCACAGACAGATGTGGCGACAAAAAAATAGACAGTAACAAAATTACGTAATCAAAGTTTGTGAAACATTATTTAAAATACGCAACATCCGTTAGTCACGTTTCGTCTACACGCAACATACATTTGAAACTGTTGTATAGCCTATTCGAAATAAAAAATTTAGAGCATTGACCCATCTAACATATGACACAAGTAATGTAATAATTTGAGATAGAGCTTGTAATCCATAGTTTCGAAATTGATAATATTTATTATAACATAATTGTATGACGTAAGTTGCTTTTTAATTTAGTGGTTCTCTTCTTTTTAGGTACAGTATTTTTGACCATCGTTTGATATTCCTCAGCAGTAAAATTACTAATTTGGTTAGCATGATAAAATAATCGCATTATACAACACAAAACAAATTTTGCACCTAGTACAAGAACTCATGTCCCTGTAGGAGGGAGACATGTTTATTTCAGTACTGAAAATCGAACTCAAGCTTATAGGATCTATAATAAAAAATCTACCTGCAAGGGTGCAGCTGAAGGTGGACAAATGCAGTGTAAATAATTAATTTTATTATGCGAATAGAAAATAGATAGCCTATGAAAGACAGATTTCACATGCTCCGAAAAAGATTTTTAAGATGTTGTTCGGATCAAATTTCTGCACATTTAAAGGGTAAAACTGAAATTCTTCCAATAATTTATTATCATAATACACTGTTCTCTTAAATTGACTAGCATTTCGTGGTTTAAATCAATGGCTTTGGCAAAACACACTTTGAAATGATTCTTATAAACAAGTTTTATCTCGAATAGGGAGCAAAAACGAGCAAAATTGTATTACGCTTTTTGTTTGAAGTATCTCAAAGAATATCCCCCTGAATGTTTCGCCTCGTTTGTTTTCATATTTGACTACATTTACTTTTAACTTTTCTAGCGAAGTACTATTTGCACGGTACACATTATTGTTTTCTTTTATTATTTTATTTCATTACATTTGAAGCTGATATTTTAACCCTTAAACAGTCGCGCCCAACTTTGTAACAATAAAAGTCGCGCGGAGTGTTGCAGATACCCTAAATATAATGGGTTCTTATAGAATATTTTTAGTGAACAATTAAAATGTCTCTCTTACCTCATTTATACAACTATATGAAATACATTAATACCTATCACAATGTTATAATTAATGTACAGTAATGGTAATATTTCAATATTGGTTCACATGTAATATTCGAAAGTTTATTCACTCCTAATCAAAATTTCCAGACCACAATCTTGATTTTTCTTTACGCACAGTCACTACGTAACGTCTATTGTTATTATTTGTTACACATATTATATGGTCAGTTTAGTCACTGTCACTATTTACAATAGGAGCACTGTTGTAACATTTCATCATCTCACACCACTTCAACCGTTATTATCTTGGGTATGCGGATTCCGATTTCAAACTTATTTACGGTTATTGTTGCCTTACAAATTCTAAGAAAGGTACTGAAAGTTTCAGAAGTACAGGCTTACTCAATATGTAGTTAACAGCTCCGTATATGTGACTGGGGTGTTCACATCATCCCGCGCGGCTATTAAAGTATTAAGGGACTTAAATATTGCGAATATGGAGATGGTCAATCAATTCTTAGCCGATTTAATCAATTTTTTGTAACTCAATTAGGATTTATGAAAGAGTGCATTTTCTTGTAAGAACAGCACAGCTTGGGAAATTTTACAGTAACATTTCTCCACAATTTTTCCCCCGAAGCTTAGTTAATAATGAAGAATAATACTCTCCTCTTAAAGTATTAAGTTGTAAGTAGTCATAATTATTCCGTCTTTGTCCCATAAAACTGATACGAATAACAATCCTGAAAATTTTTGAAGGCGAAATTTCTTTGGGTGGGGTAGTCACAAAACCAGGTATTCCGACTCTGTGGTCATCTTCGAACTTCGTTCTTTCTTTCTTAAATTCCGCAGTTAATTTTATATTGGCGTACAGATTAATATTCTTGCTTAACAGATTAATTACTGATTATGTTACTTGCAATGAAACTAACATCTGTCCATTCTTATTATTACCAATAATTTCTCTAAACAGAATACAAAACCTCTACTGGCAAAATCTCATTACATTAATATTCTCATTATATCAATATAATTATTTTATATTTATATTTTGCACCGTATAACATAGTTCTAGTAATCTTTTATTATATTATTTCTCACCATTTTAACAAACTAGCTATCTCAAGTTAATTATAATTATTCTTTACTTATTGGATATAGGCTGAATTGAATTACATTAGCTCATAAATTTAGTTATTACTTTTTTCTTATAGGTTTTGTCTCAATTTAAATGAACATATACTAGTCGTTAACACTTAACTGAAGAATATTGCTGCAGAATCTTTTAAGTGTATTGTAAATATTCATATTTTAAATATGTATATCACTATTGTATTAAGGCTGGTTGAGTGGAAGAGAAGGCCTTATAGCCTTAACTCTGCCAGCGAAAATAAAACATTCTATTCCATTCTACGAAGGACAATGATTTCTCAATATATCCACCAACTCCGCACAAATTTCCCTTTAAAATATGTACTCACCGACCGATACTTAATATTATTAAAATTGACATAATTTATTTTATTTTAATATAGCACCGCATAACCTTGTCATAAAACGTTAAGTAACTATATATAAAAAAACTCTTTTCCATAGTATACCACTTTGAGTTTTGTTTATAACGAAAGTCTTTGGTTAACTATACTTCAATTCATTCATTCATTCATTCATTGTTCTCTGCACAAGAGCAGGTCATTCACTGCAAGCCCAGCATTCTCCAATATTTCCTATTTTCCACCTTCCTCTTTAGTCTCCGCATAAATGACCCATGTATCTTGACGTTGTATATCATCTGATACATTCTTCTGTTCTGAACTTTTTTCTTGTTCACTATTCCTTCCAGTGCATTCTTCAGTAGGCAATTTCTTCTTAGCCAATGACCTAGTCAATTTCTTTTTCTCTTCCTGATCACTTTCAGTATTATTGTTTATTTACTTACTCTTTATGGTACATCTTTATTTCTTATTTTGTCTTCCATTTCACACACTCCATTCTTCTCCATATCCATATTTAGAATGCTTTCAGTCGTTTCTCTTCACTTTGTCATAATGTCCATGTTTCTGTCCCATACAATGCCACAATCCACAGAAAGCACTTCACTAGTTTCTACCTTATTTCTTTTTCCAAAGGTCTGTATAAAATGCTCCTTTTTTATTAAAAGCTTTCTTTACCATTGCTATGTTCCTTTTGACTTCCTGGCAGCTGCTTACGTAACTAGTTATTGTATCACAGCCCCTTGGTAATTCTTGCTTTGGCCGTTAAAACTTCACACTCTAACTCGTTGGTAATATTATAGTTAATATATCGCAAGATTACGGCATAAGCAGAACATGGAATGAACATAAGATAAAAATTCATTATGTTCCGAATGGAAGAAATGGAAATTTCGCCTCTACCGCACTATTTATAATCGAACCTAAGTTCGCTGATCTTAGTTGATAGCGCTACCGTTTTAACCGCAATAAATGAAAAATAAATACAATTTGTATGAATAACAAGATGACATAATGCAGGAAATGTGAAAATAATTACGATATTAGTGTTAACTTCCTCATTGGTGTTCAAGTAACATTAAATCTCGCATAACCTTGCTTCTCTGCTGACATCCCTTGGCATTGAGGATTCTGTTACAATATCATGGACCATCAGTGCTGCAAATGAGCCTCATCAACTCCGGCACACCTCAAACGTCAGGCCTGACATCGACTCTCTTTCATGTTTGATTCCACATCCGTTAAATAAGCTGTTTACCTTCGTGAATAAAGTTTGACCTTAGCCCATTTTATATACATCCTGAGATCACCGGAAATTGCATGCAATATACGGTTATATGTGTCGAATATGGTAGTACCAAGTGCAACTGTTGCTGAGAGAAGGTCGACTAATGGGAGAATTCAGAATGTCGGGATTTGCAAATTAAGTCTTGAGAAATGTGGAGTTCTAGGATCGGTAGCCAGAGGATGGTCTTTGGTAGGTTAAGGGCAACCATGTTGTTGACTACAGTTCTCAGTAAGTATGTACCACATCTTACATGAGTTTATGCATGTTTTGTCGTCTACCATGGCCTAGTTCTTACCATGCTGGAGTTGTATTCAATATTCAAGGGTTCAAACTTGACCTAGGGCGATGAATTTGAAAGGGGGATAAAACCCTTAACTTGGTTCCTCTTGGAAAGTAATTAAAGGCCGATATTTACGCCACAGTTTAAGGAAGCTACCTGAAATTTGCTGGTAATTATTGCCATGATTCATTTTGAAGCTAAATAATATCTACAGTTGAAACCGTTATTAAATAAAATAATAACATACTACTTCTTCAGGCGGTAGGATATTAGCCTTCGCGTCTCCAAATTAATTTATTCAGTATTGTAAGATCGATTTAAATAGGAGGGAAATGATATGACTATAAAGGTTGAAAGGGGGCATAATATACTAAAATAAATTAAAAAAACCTTTCATGCGTTTTATAATTATGTCCATGTTTAATAGTTATAAAATATGACCATCAAGTGATCTTTAGTAATGAATTGCTAGCATAAAGTCCCATGTTCGGTAAAGATCTCTTGTGATGGGAGTGGAACCCCCTTTACATGGTAGCTTATGGGTACTCGCTTGGTCAGCCAATCCAGGCGAACTGATATAGTTGTCGTGGATAGTTGTGAAATGGCTATTAACAATGTTCAATTTTAACTAGTCATAGCACTTAGTTCCTTGCTCATTTTACGCACTGTCTACGTAAAGCTAATACCAGCACTTTGAAAAATACTAAGATTATTATTTACAATACTTTAACTAACACTTTCACAAACACTGACTTTACTATTTACAATATTTAACTATCGCTGTCACAAACACTGACATTACTATTTATAATATTTTAACTATTGCTTTCACAAACACTGACTTTACTATTTACAATATTTTAACTAACGCTTTCACAAACACTGACTTTACTATTTACAATATTTTAACTAACACGTTCACAAACACTGACTTTACTATTTACAATATTTAACTAACACTGTCACAAACACTGACTTTACCATTTACAATATTTAACTAACACTGTCACAAACACTGACTTTACTATTTATAACATTTTAACTAACACCTTCACGAACACTGACTTTACTATTTACAATATTTAACTAACACTTTCAAAAACACTGACTTTACTATTTACAATATTTTAACGACCACTTTCACAAACACTGACTTTACTATTTACTATATATTAACACTGATGATGTTCGCTATTTACAATGTCCTTTTCTAGTTCTCTCCATAAAAATCTGTTCCTTGCTGTCTTCGATCATTGTTTGCCCGCCTCTTTCGCGAACATGTCAAACCACCTGAGCCTTGGTCTTCCCTGTCCTCTCTTGCCGACGTAGGGGTCCCACATGGTGACTTCTTGGGCCCATCTTGACTTTTGTAGTCTTGCCACATGTCCCTCCTATATCCACTTTGTTTTTAGTAATACCGAAGATCATACATCTTGATTACACAATTTTTAACAGTATATCACTTCGGTATGTGTATTATATGTCTTTCTCGTGTTAAATTCTATCGTACCTGGTTAACATGTTTCAGCCAGTTCTGAAGAAGACCCATACAAGGCCGAAACATGTTAATCAGGTACGATAGAATTTAACACGAGAAAGACATATAATACACATACCGGACCGAAGACCAATTAAAAACTTCCGCCCTGAAATTAAACGAGATAGCTAGTAACTATGATATGAGTATTTCAACAAAAAATAAAAGATAAATAGAGTGAAATAAAAAAAATAAACAAAGTAATGACTTTTGAAGGAACAAACCACAAAAGATGCAAAATAGTGATTAATACTGAACTGATAGCGAAGATAAATAATTTCAACTATTTTTAATTACCCTACTGCCAGAAGAACGACATAAACATGAAGCTAAATAAATTCTATAACATGTGTGGGACAATAAGAACATTGAAAAATGAAACTTCATAATCCACATAAGTAGAATTTTACAAAATTGTGACAGTATCTATATTAACATATCCGGGACTCGAACCCGGGTTTTTAGATCTACGTGCTGACGCTTTGTCTACAAAGCCACACCGGATTCCAGTTCCGATCCCGTATTGAAACCTCTCAGTTTAAGTTGCACCTCTTAGTTGGAGTCCCGGTGCCGAAGAGAATTTTTCTCCGCTCCACCCATCTTTCATCATATGATAACGAAGAATTCTTGCACGGAAATATCATATGTACTTCGGTACACCACAATAATATTTCAGGGTGTTGTTGCTTACTTGAAAATAAAATACATACAAACTAATTACAAATTACCAGTAATGTTTGTAAAGTATTATATCAATGTTAAATAAAATATTTTGTAACTATCATAATAACATTAAAAATTAATATACAAACAGTTGTTTCATGTGGAATTGAGAGTAATTATTATAGAGAGCGTATTCTGTCCGAGGGCGTACGCAGATAAGGTTAGTTGTTCATAGACTATAGAGGCGTGACGTCATGTTGGCTCGTGGTACAGGTAGATTACTATGACGGAACACTTGCATTACGCTTGTTCTGCAGTTGACGTTCTATTTATGATTGAAAACTAGATCTTGGATACCATTGAAAATGCATTCTAGTGATAAATATTGATACTACCATGACCTTTCCTGCAATTTAAATAATTTGTTTATTTATTGTACTTCGTTTATTTTTACGGGTACTGGCAGAGTTAAGATTATAAGGTTTCTCTTCCACTCAACCAGTTTAAAAATATGTAACAAATACCAATAGCATCAATATAGAAACAATGGAATAATAATAATAATAATAATAATAATAATAATAATAATAATAATAATAATGAGAAGAAGAAGAAGAACAAAATGTAGATGAGTTCAGTTACAGTAATTATAAAGAGTTAAACAAATACAATTTAGTGTTAAATAAAACAATTTGGATCAAAGGAATGATTAACATAGAGAAGGAAAATTGATATAGTAAATATTAATATTCTACAAAAGTAATATTTGAAGAAAGATCATATCTTAGAGACGAAAAGCAGTCTTTCTGACAGTCGACTTTTGAAAGTAGTCAATATCTGACAACCCTTTACACTATGTATACTAAAAATATGCTATTTTCACTATTACACTATCATAAAGAATTTAGGCTTACATTGATCAAACATTATTTATACTATTGTACACAATTTACAAAATAAGTATCCTATTGTATTATGAAATAAAATACCTAACATTACAACACACTGCACTGTACATAAGCTAAATATTGTAATAATGTTTAATCGATGTAGACCTACACTTTTATTATGGTGTAAATATTAAAAACAGCGTATTCTAATATACATAATTTAAATAAATTAAACTGTAAATATTATAATAATTTGTTAAAGTGGTCCAAGTCAGTCAAGTAGACCTACTTCGTTTACTAGACGCACGCACTTCGTTCACTTAAAAACTCTAGTAATACTTAATCTTGTTGCCTCCTGGGTTAAAGTACAGTCCCTAATTATTACAGTTATATAACAAATGAAGTCAGATGTATTATTTTTGCTGTCATCAAAATTCCATTTGTGTGAAATACAAAAAATCAAAGGTTATCTTAACCAAGGCCATAGTAATTGATTTCATTTATGCATTTCTTGTAGGCCTAAATGACAGTTTAACAGAATAAAATACAAGCCGGTACATCATCGGCATCTTCATGAAATCTAATGTTTTTGGAAACAAAATTTACGTAGCGAGAAAATGAATGTGTCATATTAACAGTACTGAAATATTATGTATTTTCATAAATTGCTTGGGGATCATGTAAATACAGTTTGTTTCAGAAATAAGTGCGAAAGATTATGCGCTTAACTTTCAGCCTTATTTAACGACATTGCATCAATTTCGAGCCCACCTGGCCGTTATGAAATCGGCGATAGTCAAATAACATTTTGGTGAGATGAGACCGAGTATATTCCATGGGGTTACCTGACATTAGCCTTGCATTTGGAGCAAAAATTCGGAATAAAATCAAACCAGTTAACCAAATCAAGCTGAATTACAATCTTAATCTAGGATTAAAATTTAGAATAAAATATTATTTGTAATTTTATTTGAGAGCGGTAAAAATAGACCATTCCAAAATTAGTAACGACACTACTTCTATTCAGCTCCCCTAGCAGATGTGATGTAAGCTAGTAGCGTGAGATAGAATGGTGCCTCTTAATAATGTATTATTTGTTAGTTATTAATTTCATTTACATTCTATGCACAGTGATTGTAATAATAAGACTTATATGAAACGTCCTTTGTAATAATAAAACTTATCTGCAACGTTCTTTGTAATAATAAAACTTATCTGCAACGTTCTTTGTAATAATAAAACTTATCTGCAACGTTCTTTGTAATAATAAAACTTATCTGCAACGTTCTTTGTAATAATAAAACTTATCTGCAACGTCATTTTGTAATAATAAGACTTACCAGCAACGCCATTTGTAATAATAAAACTTATCTGCAACGTTCTTTGTAATAATAAAACTTATCTGCAACGTTCTTTGTAATAATAAAACTTATCTGCAACGTTCTTTGTAATAATAAAACTTATCTGCAACGTCCTTTGTAATAATAAAACTTATCTGCAACGTCATTTGTAATAATAAGACTTACCAGCAACGTCATTTGTAATAATAAGTCTTATCAGCAACGTCATTTGTAATAATAAGATTTATTTGCAACGTCCTTTGTAATAATAAGACTTATATGTAATGTCCTTTGTAATATGAGTTATCTGCAACGTCATTTATAATACTAAAACTTATTTCCAACGTCCTTCGTAATAATAACACTTATCTGCAAGGTTCTTTGTAATAATAAAACTTATCTGCAACGTTCTTTGTAATAATAAAACTTATCTGCAACGTCATTTGTAATAATAAGACTTACCAGCAACGTCATTTGTAATAATAAGTCTTATCAGCAACGTCATTTGTAATAATAAGATTTATTTGCAACGTCCTTTGTAATAATAAGACTTATATGTAATGTCCTTTGTAATAATATGAGTTATTTGCAACGTCGTTTATAATAATAAAACTTATCTCCAACGTCCTTTGTAATAATAACACTTATCTGCAACGTTCTTTGTAATAATAAAACTTATCTGCAACGTTCTTTGTAATAATAAAACTTATCTGCAACGTCATTTGTAATAATAAGACTTACCAGCAACGTCATTTGTAATAATAAGTCTTATCAGCAACGTCCTTTGTAATAATAAGACTTATATGTAATGTCCCTTGTAATAATATGAGTTATCTGCAACGTCATTTATAATAATAAAACTTATCTCCAATGTCCTTTGTAATAATAACACTTATCTGCAACGTTCTTTGTAATAACAAGACTTATCTGCAACGTCATTTGAATTAATAAGACTTAGCCACCGGCGTAAGCTACACCTGAACATTTGTCACCTACATAAAGAAATTGTCTATTGTAGAAATAGGATATTAACAATATATTGGTAATCTCACACTTCCAATAGTATATTTATTTTTCATATAAATATTGTGACTGTCATCATCAAACACTAAGTTAGTCGGCAGGTACGTTTGTCTGCTGATCCAGAGCTGCGCTTGAGTATGGGTTCGATTTACGCTTGGGCTGATTACCTTGATGGATTTTTTCGAGGTTTTCCCCAACAATAAGGCGAGAAATTATGCACTTCGATTACAGTCTAGAATAATATTATTGTAATTGAAATTAGATTTTGAGTTTTATATTCATAAATTTAAAACTTAATTGGTTATAATAAATTATTTTTCCACTTCTTTAGTAAGATATGTAATATTCCTGTTACAGTACCATTAGTTAAAGTTGTATCATCAGCAGATACGATTGTTTTTTAATCAGTATTATAAGGTAAATCATAGTTCCTGATCAAACAATTCAAAGGACCCAGCACTGTGCCTTGAAGAACACCACAGAACTGATTGAACTCTTGAACATTTGTCACCTACATAAAGAAATTGGCTATTGGAGAAATAGGATATTAACAACATATTAGTAATCTCACACTTCTAATAGTATATTCATGTCATCATCAAACACTTAACTTAGGTCACAAAAAATATTTACAAATTTATAACGGAGTCAAATACACTTTATGAAATGAAGATCGTAAGGTATTAATTTTCTGTGCGTTATGCAATATTTCCGTAATGTAATTAAAGAAAATGCCAGATTTGAAGTACATTTTTGAAATTGAAATTTATATTTCGCAGACAATTTGAGAGTATAGGCTTATTTCTGTATTAAATACTTCAATAAACTATACCGGAATTATTTTAAAGAGTCAAGTAAGTAGTTTTTTTTAGTAATTTAGAGATACAAGTCCATGAAATATTTCCCTTTGTATGAAGACATTTAGAAATACAATAATATATACATGAATGTGTCATGTAAATGCTATTTTTTTGCAATAGTGAAAAAATTACAGTTAAAATGAGAACAACTCTATTTAAAGTGACCTCGCATGCAGCATGCTATGAACACAGAAGTGACTGCGTGTTCATTGTAATAAACCGTTCCTGCTACGCTTGAAATACGATGTATTCAGAATTAAAAGCTCTGCTTGTTCTTTCATGAAAAGAACTGCAAACACTTGGCTCATAAATAATTAACGCGTGGTTTTCTCTCCGAGTGTCCGAAATTCCAGAGGCTGGCACCAAATCCCGGGGGTGTCATGGGTCAATAGCTTATGTCCTTACTGCGGCGACTTACGGTCTGAAAATTTGGCTCAGCTAGTCTTGGAAGAATGACTAACTTGTACGTTTAAAGACATTAATAAAAAAACACGATGCCGAAGAGGAAATGAAAGACCAGGACAAGCAACAACACAAAAATGAAGATAAGGAACACAAATAAGTTACTACTGAGAAGTAAAAATGAAGTTAAAATAGACGAGAATAATGAAAAGTAGGCTACGTCTGAGGTAGAAATGAACAATATGATGAAAACAAAGACAAATACTATCAAAGAAAGATAAAACGAAAATGAGAACATAATCAAGACAAGGACGGTGATAAAGCTAAAGATTAAGATGAGAACATAATTGTTGACGAAAACGAACATAAAGTTCAATATTTGATGAAGAAGACTATAATAAAGATGAAGACGAACTGAGGCCACTACTTAAATGAAGAATACTGTATTGAAGGAGAGAACCAACATGAAGATCAATATTTAGATGAACACTTTAATGAAGAGGAAGAAGACTATAATGAAGACAAGCACGAAAACAAAGGTCAATATTTAGATGACGATGATTATAATGAAGCTGAAGACGAACATAAAGTTCACTGCTCAAAAGGAAAATAATATAATAAAGATAAGAACGAACACAAAGGTCAATGTTTAGATGAATACGATTATAGTGAAGCTGAAGACGAACACCAAATCCACTACTTAAATGGAAAATATTGTAAAGAAGATGAGCATCAGCACGAAGGTCAATATTTAGATGAAGAAAACTATAACGGAAACAAACACGAAAATAAAGGTCAGTATTTAGATGAAGATTATTATAATGAAGCTAAAGAACACAAAGTTCAGTGCTCAAAAAGAAAATATTGTAATGAAGATGAGCATCAGCACAAAGGTCAATATTTAGTTGAAGAAGATTTTAATGAAAATGAAGACGAACACAAGACCTAAATGAAGAAGACTATAATGAAGACGAGCACGAATACTAAGGTCAATATATAGCAGAAGATTATAATGATGCTGAAGACGAACACAAAGATCAATACTTAAGGAAAGTCGGGGGAATATGGGCACCTTAGTAATATTTCGGGTGCAATATCTCTCTGTTTTTTTTCCTAATAATTAATTTTACAGCTGGAATATGTTTCTTAACAATTTAGCCATATTATATAAGAATCCTGACTGCTCACTCCTAAACGTATGCAAGTAAAACTGGAAAATGCATGTTAATGTGTTTTGCCCATATTCCCCCGAGTGTGGGGGTAAAATGGGCATTAATGATGTGAATCACAGACAACTGAAAGAAGTGAAACAACACTTAAAATACTTGAAAATATAACTGTATTAACTATATTATATATTGTATATGCAATTTGTGATTGTTATTGCGTAACGCCTTTGGTAGATGATATGACTCTTTGGCGATGAATGACGTTTGGAGAATCTAAGACATTTGAATCAGTGGAAGGAATTGTATGAATTGTAAGTTTGTCACCTGATGCTGCAGTGCCAATGTAAGTATAATCAGGAATGACACTCATGTGCAGTGGAAAGGGGCCTGAAGCTCGGAAAACATTTACAGCCAGACATACATTGACACATCTGTTCAATGCTTCTTTGACAATTAAAGCAAACTCGACCTTCGTAAAGGATCTCCTATGTTGCCTGAAGAAAGCTGTAGCACCACTGTTGTATGTTTTCTTCAGAGAACCAAACATACTCTTATCTGCTGATTGAAGTCAGGCTGTGGTGTGTGGAGGAAGACAAAACATGCACAATCCGTTTTCTACTGCAAAGTTAAGAGTGTCAGGATCACAACTATGTGAATCACGTCTATCTACTATCAAAATTGTAGGTGCATTCTTACTGATGTTGAAATAAACAACGAAGTTCTTGATTACTGAAAAAAATACACGAGGTGTGACCATTAAATTCCGAGATTGTGTCTACTGTGGGTGAAGGGATCACGTGATTGACACGCGTGCGCAGCAGTGACACTAGACGACCTTGAAGAGACGCGACACAAAGTTTCGAAGCGCTATCTTCATTGAGACCGGTGTTACACAAAGTTTTGTTAGCACGTGCATCCACGCATTTGCGAAATCACGATGGACTCGAAACTGGAGCAGAGAGCCAATGTCAAATTCTTTGGGAAATCGGCAACCGTAACCCATGGAATGTTGAAGCAAGCCTACGGGAATGCAGCAGTGAGTCAGGCGAGGTGTTTTGAGTGGCATTCGCGTTTGAGAAATGGCAGAACATCGCTAAAGGACGACGAGAGACCAGGTTGACCACACACGTGCAACACTGCCGAAAATGTCGAAAAAATTCGACAAATTGTGCATAATGATCCTCACGTCCATTTTGAATATAAACGACCACAACTCTGGACAAAGAACAAATGGATGCTCCATCACGACACTGCGCCAGCTCACAGAGTTCTCGCAACACTCCAGTTTTCCACCCGTAATAAGATGGTCGTCGTTGCTCACCCCCGTATTCACTAGATTTGTTCACCTGCGACTTTTTTTTTGTTTCCGAAGATGAAATTCAAGCTAAAGGGTCGTCGTTTTGGCACTGTGAAGGAGATCCAACGCGAATCGCAGAAGGTGCTTGACAGGCTTCAAGAACGCGACTTCCAGGAGGCATTCCAAAAATGGCAGACACGTTGGGATCAGTATATAGCTGCCCAAGTGAACTACTTTGAAGGGGATGGTAGCCAAATTTAAAGGAGGTGATTTTATTTCCGCTTATGGGATAGGTTTCGGAATTTAACGATCACACCTCGTATCTCCGTTAATGTAGGCAGACTGCTTGTTGAAGTACACCTTACTGACAGCAGGCAGCTGTTCTTTCAGTCATTATTGTCCTCACTCCTTTTATAATGATACTTGGAGGAAAGTAGTTCCCTGATGCATTGAAGCAGGCCACAAGGGCAATGGTTTCTCTCTTTTCTTTAAGGTAAATGCAATGCAATACTTTGTGTTCTTTGAGTGCAATGACATTTTTCGCTGTTATAATCATTTGTAGGCCATTTTCATTAACATTGAAGAGTCATTTTCATAAAATGTAATGCTTGCCCATATTACCCCGAACATTAGCGCCCATATTACCCCGACATACTTTCAACAGTTGGCACTACCATAAACTATTCACAAAACAACGTCTGACGCAATTGAACAGCAGTTCAAGACGTGTATTCTGTATGTATACTATTTGATTTAAACTATTTTCTAAAGTTCATGTGTAATCTATTTCATACAGCATATCTAAAATAAGTAATATGAAATTTTAGTATGCTTGGAAGTCAATACTCACGTTTTAGATGGCTGTTTTAACAATTATATGAGACAATACTGCACAGCGCGCTTCCCACAGCAACCATTACGATACTCTCACTTTATACTAACCGTTATTAGCGAAGAAACATAATTCGTTGCAAGAGTTTCGATATGAAAATATAATATTGCACATATTACCCACGTGCCCATATTCCCCCGAATTCCTTTAGATGGAAAATATTGTCATGAAGATGAACATCAGCACGAAGGTCAATATTAGATGAAGAACACTTTAATAAAGATGAAGAGGAACACAAAACCTAAATGAAGATTATAATTAAGACGAGCACGAACAAAATATTCAATATTTAGATGAAGAGGACTATAATGAATACGAATATGAACGTACGAACAGTATTTAGATGGAGATTATGATAAAGGCGGACATGAACACGAAGCTCGCTATTTAGATGAAGATTTTGAAGGAAATGAAGATGAACAAGAAATCTCTCTTTAAATGAAAATACTATGCAGATGAATGCGAACAATAAAATCATTGTTTAGGTAAAAGTACTAGGAAGATGAATGCGAACAAGGAAATTACTATTCAAATGGAAACCAAAGCTATGATGAAGACGAACACAGATAATTGAGTCATTGACATGGCAAAGGTCGTAACTGCCAAAAATTCGAATTTTTAGGCTTTTCATTGAGAAGGTAGTAAATGGCCATGCCAATGGCACAGAGTAGGTAGTATGTCCGTATGTAATGAAACGTAGTCACTAGATGTTGTAAGTTGTATGTGCACAGCTGTTGGCGCGGAGAAGGTAGTAACTCCTTTTACAACATCAGAGTGTGTCTAGACAAATATGGGCTGATAACTGTGCAGGGCAGAATAAGAATCGGATGATTCTAATGGTCCTGATTTACATTATTGCCAAGAAACATTTTGATTCAGTGGACTTGAAATTCCTGGTTTCAGAACATTCCTACATGCCATGTGATAGGGAATTTGGCATCATAGAGAAAAGAAAAAAAAAAAGATGCAAGAACATGGTTCCAGAAGAGGTAAGGCCTAATAATGTAATAATGATGAAGGATGAGGATTTCTTCGACTTTTCTGCAGAATGTGACAAGTTTTTGAATACAAGTCCTATCAAAATCAGCACCCTCAACTGGATTAGACTCTCAAAAGCTGATTTTCCTCTAATAAAAACAAGACAGTCATTTAATGACCTTGAAATGTGGACAGAGCACAGGATTTTTAAGAAAGGACAGTCATTAACGTCAATCATTAACTTGCATTGCTTGCAACGTCTTGAAAGAAGACCAGTCGTCCCTGATGCCAAAAAGAGAGACTTTTTATCTATGTTAGACTTCCTCGATGAAAAGTACCGAAAAATTTGTGCATAATGTATAAATAACGTCAATTCTCAGTTTGGCTAAGGAGTGATTTCAATGTTGTGTTTTCATAAAATAGGATTTCACAGATAAATCTGTGCCAGACTTTTCAAATTTCATATGTAACACAAACATGAATGTATGACTTTCATTTAAAGCAGTTTCTGTAATAATGTAAGTGAGAAAGTGTTCGTAAATTTGTTTTTTGCTTCCCCTGAAAAATTTTGTTTTTGGCAGTTACTGCCTTTCCCATGTCAGCGCCTCAATTATTATTTAGATGAAGACTATGATAAAACGAACACAAGTACAGAGGTCAATATTAAAGTGAAAACGAAGACTGTGTTGAAGATTAACATGAATATGAATGCAAATATACAGGCGAACAGGGACACGAAAAAAGGGATAAAGACGTACACAATAAGAATATAAAGACGAACAAGAACAGTGATGTGAAGAGAGATTAAGAATAACGTGGACATGAAGATGAAAACTAAAATGAACCGAAAAACAGAAAGTCGAACACGAAGATAAAACAAAGACGAAAGAAGAATACGACGAAAATAGTAGCGGTACTAAATAATAATAATAATAATAATAATAATAATAATAATAATAATAATAATAATAATAATAATGGGCCTAGTAATGAGGACGAACTCGAATATGGATGGAATGGTAAAACTATAGAGAAAAAGGGGACAAAGATAAAAATAAATACGAAGATAAAAACAAAAATTAAGACCGATGAAAATGGACGAGAGATGAAAAAAGATAAAGTTGAGGGGAAAATATGTCATATGTTACGTTTAATATAATGTACTCATATTATAAGAACTATTTTTTGTTAGTGGGATGATTTGATGACAGTAGAATGGTATTTTTGGGGTTTTCTGAAATATTCTGGAAAAACTGACAATTGTTTTATTCAGTATGTTATAGGATATGTTCAATATGTAATTGCAAATTCAATAGATTGTTGATATGAGTTACCTGGTCCAGTTTCTCCCTGAAATCCGATGTTATTTCTATTGGAATGCACCATCACTCCGCAGTGTAATACTAGAGTACTCAGCATTACTTACAGCTTAGCGGCGAGTGAGCTGAAGACATTCGGACTTGTGTTCGAAGTTGTAAGGTTCTGAGTGCCTGTAACGACGCTTTGAATGGTCGCAGAAGAAAGAGGAACAGATACTTTTTCTTATTCTGACGTCTGTCGAGCAAAAACAGACGAGGACTTACGTCGATGGAAGAAGAAACGAGTAAGAAAAAGAACTTCACTTGAAACAAAATTCAAGGAACTAAATTTCGATAAATTACATTTTCTTTGTTTATTGGGTTATGTATTCAGTTTTTATACCGATCGAGTATCCGCAAAGATAAAGACGAACAAGTTATAGCCAGGAAGGCTACGGTCGTGTGTTCAAATCCCGCCAAGCTATGGATGGTTGTTCGTTGTTAGACCTAATATATCTTGTGTTGTCCTAGATGTAGGCCAGGCGTCGTGCTGACCCCAGGTCACAGGATTGCCACGTTATGCGTGTCTAGTGTCAGGTTGAAAATACCAAAAAAAGGAGAAGTCTTTGCTCATTCATAACAGTTAGTAAATTAATTACTTAGTCAGCCAGTCAGTCAGCCAGCTAGTCAGTCAGTTAGTCAGTCAGCCAGCCAGTGACTCACTCAGTCTGACTGACTGACTGACTGGATGGCTGACTGACTGACTGACTGGATGGCTGACTGACTGACTGACTGACTGACTGAATGACTGACTGACTGACTGAATGACTGACTGACTGAATGACTGACTGACTGACTGAATGACTGACTGACTGGATGGCTGACTGACTGAATGAATGAATGACTGACTGACTGACTGACTAAATGACTGACTGACTGACTGACTGGGTGGCTGACTGACTGACTGACTAGATGGCTGACTGATTGACTGACTGATATCCTAGATCATATATACCCAGATTGCTCTGCGTTATAGGCTTTGACGGTAACAACTTTCGTCAGGTTTACTATGCTGCCATCTAGTTGTTACGTAAGGAGTCACGTCATAACTCCCATTTGAATTGCATTAGCGACTGTACTGCCATCTCGTGTTCGTTTACGGCGGACGGGTGGCGATCCTGGCGGTTGTTCTCTTCAAAGTGCAACTGATTTTAACATAGGAATGAGCAATCTATATGTGATCTGGGTTAATACTGACTGGCACATTTATTAAGGTAACAGCTCACTGACTGATTAACGAACTGCGTGACAAATTTATTGAAATAATGGCTGAGTAACTGAATTACTGCCTGATAAATTGATTGGCGGACACACTGACTGACTGAAAAGTTCCAGTCCTGATAGTTCACGAATTGACACTAAGGTGTGAGAAGTGTACTATGATTTAAGACTTCCATGGTGTAACATGGTGAAAACGTTTGGATCTTCGCATCGTGTCATAATGTAGACACATCTAAAGTTTCGAAGCTATGTATCGACTCCATCATCAATAAAGGCAAACATGTTTGTTAGATCTGTTACCAACAGCTAATCTCAAGGACTAATCCAGTCTTTGACTTATCAGTAGAGAGCGGAATTTAGGCAAAAACCTATTTTTTCCTTGATACATACAGGCTTGAGATTTAATATTTACATTTTTCATGGAAATATAGGTATAAATAAAGAGTTTTATAGTACCTAAAGATGTCTATTTCGACATTAGTGTCTATTTTCAAGTTTTTTTTTTTCATTTTTGCATCTTTTTCGTAACTTATATCTGTTTTTCTTAATATCCTGTACCGTTTACATTCCAAGACGGATAACAGCAACTCCTTCCTAGCAGTGAACGACACAATAGAGAAGTACCTCCGGGCCACCCCTTCTCATTCTTACAATATTTCAATCCTAAAATTTCAACTTTCAGTCGGCCTGGGTAGCGTAGTCGGTACAGCGCTGGCCTTCTGTGCTCGAGTCCAATCCCGACTCAGGTCAATGGCATTTAAGTGTGCTTAAATGCGACAGGTTCATGTCAGTAAATTTACTGATATGTAAAAGAACTCCTGCGGGGCAAATTATTATTATTATTATTATTATTATTATTATTATTATTATTATTATTATTATTATTATTATTATTATTATTATTATATCTTTCTTTGTCTGTCAGCAATTTTACACAAATGCACTGAGTTGTACCCGAATAAGCATTATCTTACATTCCAAGACAGATAACAACCCCTTCCTTTTTTCTCACCATTTGTAAGTACAGTAGTGAGCGACACAATAGCCACAATAAGTGCTGATCTTCTAGTGTGAAGCAAACTCAAACTATGGAAACGTGATCATTGAATGAAAAATACTAACTTAATGGCAGAATGTCTTCATTTTGTGTATGCATGTATACCCTTGTAAAATGTGGAAGTTTCTTTTTATCCTAGAATTTTGCATTAAATAAACGTTCAATCTTATATTAATGACATTTTAGGCCCCTAAAATGCCACTTTTTAAGGGCCTAAAATTCCGCTCTCTAACTGTTAAAAAGATCTATATGACACAACCATTACAAACAAGAAAAGTTGGAAGATCGAAATTAAGATGGGAATATGATGTCTTGCAGGATATTAGAATTAGTAAGATAAGAAATTGGAAGAATTTAGCAGAAAATAGAGAAGTCTGGAAAGGCATTCTGAAGAAGGCTAGGGCCCATAATGGGCTGTCATGCCATGTATGATGATGATGATGATGATGATGATGATGATGATGATGATGATGATGATGATGACTTTTCAGATAGGTTACATCTGTCTCTGGTTACTGGACCTACGAATACTCCCGAAGTTTCTGCATATAAATCTATGATATTCTGCAAAATCTTAAAATTTCTGAATATATTTCCCATGCATTTGGTGTGTTCAAAGTAAGACGTTATGCAATTGTGTATTTTTGTTCTTTAAAAATTATTATATGAGCCTAATGATTCGGTCGTTATTACACAAATTTAAATGACATGAATATATATTTTGACTGTAAATGTATGTGCGAAGAACAAAGAGATTGAGAGAGAGAGAAAAAAAAAACAAAGAGAAAGTAGGAATTGTATATTATTTATTTGAGCCGTTCAGAGCAAAAGTGGTGTAAGTCAAAATTGACTTACACCACTTCTGCTCTGAACGGCTCATATATTATAGGCCTACCTTAATTCTGAAATTGAAGGATCATGAACAGGGATGGGCAACTCGTGCTCCCAAAGTGCTAAAAAACCTTGAAAGAGAGAAAGGCAGACGGAGCCAGCCGCAGCAGTTACAAGTTGTTTGTAGTTTCGCTGCAAAAGCCACGGTGCGCTCTGGCGGCTCATGCAGGTGATCGTGATATCTGTTCCATGATTTGAATTTCAGAATGACGCCGGTACAATAATTATAGTAATTTTAGACAGACTGTACCTAAACACATAACAAAATTATATTATTTCCTAGCTTTGTAAATTAGTTTAGTAGGTACTGGAAACACAAACTGAATACAATCTTTTCAAGATACAACAAATATAGCTGCAACACTTATTTATTATTACACTATTTGTTAATATTTCTTATTATATGTCTCATTTGAAACATAGAACCTGAGAATTTACAAGTCTTTATACATTAAAGAGTATTCCTCTGTTCTCAGAAAGGTAATAGTCTGTATTCGTAAACAATAACAAATTCAAGGAAGTATTTTTTACATGTCACGGCAGATGAAATAAACTTACTTCTGAGCTCTTTCTTTACTTTTGGAGCTTTTACACTTCTTTCTTGTATTAAACTCTGCCTCAAGCACATACAGTATATATGGAAGCAAAGAGTATATTTGGAATTTCTGACTTAGGCAACATTACGAACAGTTCGATTCCTGATTTTGCTGGAATCTGAGTGGGGTGCTGTTCTGTAGATTTATTAATTCAAACTATACATTTTCAGGATTTTCTATCGACGTAAGCTAAAAAAAATTTCAGAAAAATTTCGATTCCTTGTCAGTTGTCACTGTTTCTCCAATTCTGCTGTCGGTCTTGAAGTAGGGTCTTATATTTGATAAGAAGATTTTCTTATCACTCTTCAAGATAGTTTATAGTCAAAAAAAGTGAAATTATCTATATTCTACATGATACTACCACATTTCAAATTTATCTATAAATGTTCTTAGCTAGTAGATTATAAGTCTTGCAATTCTGTAACTCGCACGCACAACGTGCTAATGATATTTGATATCAGTCTCACCTTGTTGATATCTCATTTTTACCTTTACCTGTTCTAAAGCAGATGCAGACAGCATTTCTTTACTAAAACCTTCACTGTTTATTTGTAACATAAAATGTCATGCGTAAGAAAGTGTAATAGAATACAAACTTTACATCTCTTCTTAATAAAAAAAATTCTCTTTTTACTCGTAACTAAAGGGAAATGATCTAGGAATTATATTGTTTTTCACTTAAAACGAGCCGCCACTTACGGCAGACGCGATCGAACTTGTGTCTTGAAAGAACCGCACACAGACAGTACAGCTAGTGGAGAGTCCGTTCTATCTGCACTGAGATTGTGTTGACACTTTGAGAGCACGAGTTGTCCACCCATGATCATGAAGATGCCTACTGTTGTAATTTGTCCGCAAAAGTTCCACACAGTATTTCGAGGATTCAAACATGGGTCTCCTGAGTAGAATTCATTCAGTTAACGGAGTATCTTCTCGTCTCTAAATAAGTAAATACAAATTACAGCGGGGTAATGACGCGGAGGCGTGGTCCCGGGGTGTGAGATGCGATATTTGGTGTGAACCCCATCTTCAGCAACGACGGAACAACAAATAATCGATGGGTTGATACCAGGGCCTCGCGCGACGGAGAGGTCCAAGGGACGAGCAAGAGAGCTAAAAGACTATCTCAGCGGTTTAAGGGTGAGTGGAAGTGAACGCAGCTACGAACAGGGGAGAAATCTACACCCTACCCCACTCTCAGGAAATGTGAGGGTCACCCCAATCGTTGGGCAGTGACTTGCAATTTCTCGGAAATCATATTCCTTCGATAAGCAAATGAAAATCTAGAAGCGAAAAGATAGTTATGTAGGAAACTGTATTTTGAAGACTCGCTTCTATATGTCGCCTCCACAAATTTATTTAATTTTACTGTTTACTATCTCAATTATAAATTTAAAGAAAACATGACCTATAGAGTGATAAGTTATTACCGGATTTTTATGTAATATCAAGGGGTAAAATATATACATATTTATGTAAGAAAAATAAGCTAAATATGTACCAAAATATATAAAATCATGAAAATGTTTAATATCAATATCTGGCAGGTATAGGATAGGTAAGTGATTTCATAGAGCACCCGACTTTTTTACCGCACAATTGACACATTACTATTTTTCCATCTGTAGTGAAAGCTTCGTCCATCGCTATCCATGATTTTATTATTGTCGTTAGGGTTGAAGATACGGGGGCCATTTAAGTTAGTTAAAATCAGTATATAAACTCGCACTTTATACTGTAAGTACTAAAACTAGAGAACTGAGTGAAATGAATGACACAATAGTACTGCAAGTACTGTTTCTCTGTACTGGAATAGGAGAAAATAAGAGGAGATGTGGGACATACGCATTTTAGCTGCTGCCTGTAAAAAAGAAAGTAGCTACTAAAATCTCAAACTATAGGCATTTACAAACTATTGTTTGAAAAGTGACATATCTGTCTCATTCAGAAGGGTAGAATTATTCCAGCCGAGAATCATACTTAATAATTGCTCGGAAAATCCCATTTTCGTATAGGTCTACTAAATTTAAAGTAAAGAGGTTCAGCAATAACCTGAAAAGTTATTTATTTTAATCTTTCAACATCTTTCCAGTTTGTTCCTTTACTTGAGCTTCTTTTCAAAAGTCGGCTACTTTATTGCGGCTCATGCCAGACTTGACACGGGTTTTCCCTGGAAGGATTAGGAAGAGGGTGGGTAAGGTTGCAAATTGCATGGGAACGGCTTGTTAAGACGTGTGCAGAATAATTATAGTTCGAGACAAATCATGTCGTCCTCGTCCCATCCACCGCATGAAGGCAACGCTACTTTCTGAGGGATTTTTACAATACAAGGTAGTTGTATGAGAAAGGTTGCCTTTTGTTCACTCATATTTACAGTGGGTGGTATGGGGTGAGTGCCTCTACTACTTCCTGGAACTAAGAATGTTATGATTCGTCCCGAAATATATCCTTTCTTGTGTAGGTAAAAGGTTTTTTAAATCTGTGTATTTCAAATTGTAAACTTCTCCAGCAAAAGTTTTTTTCCCCTTTTAGAGAAGTAAAAATGAATAAACCCTTAAATATGTAGATTTGTGTAATACCAAGCCATAATATGTAATATGGGGTAAATACGTAAAAATATGTAGTATCAAATTTTGATATATTAATGGTAATTACAAGATTCGCAAAGATTTGTTATTTATATACAGTTAGGTTGAAAGGAATATAATATGTAATTACATAAAAATCCGGTCCCTAGTAATAACTTAGTAACTTGACAGCTGTCAATTCTTGGCAACTAATTGAAGAATATTTTTTCCCTTCCGCTGGGGCTAGGTAACGGGTGTACGCTATAAACAGGTTTCGCATAGCACGGCGCCTTTCGAAAAGTGACATGGACAAGTAAAGTCCGCTTACAAGGGAAGTACTTGAGTTGTAAGAAAGAAATATTCTATATTTCTACATCATTAGCAAGAGTTAATGACGAAGTCATCGAATTTCAAAAGAAAATGCGATTTTCCAGAGCGTTTAAGCAGAGGCGCTCTTTGAGCTTGTTATATTACATACGAAATAAATCGCAATGTATAAATAATTTTCATTTGTATTAACCACAATTATACATTATACAGGGACAACATTTTATTTTTACTTCAATTTTTATTGCACCTGAGTTTTTGAATGTACTTCACTCCCACCCCTTCTACTAATGAAGTTCAACCGTCCTCCACACAGATCCAAGACCGCATATACTATAGCCTTACGGTTAGAGTAAACAGTACGTTCCAAAAATATGTTCGCGTTTTCCAATGACGAAAGAGCTTTCAATATTGAATCATTTTCGCACAGGTACTGTCGTCCATTTGCCTACGTCGTATCCCGGTTACTCCCACCAGCTTTTATTCGCCAGCTAGTGGCTGGGCTGTCTTAGCTCTTTTCTGAGAACATTAATTTCTGTTAGGAATTGGACGTCTACGTAATATTATACAACTGTTTAAAATAACTTAAATAAAAGGGCCTCGTTAAGTAATTAACTGTCACGTGATTTCCTCCCTTTCTACGACCCTACGACATAACCACAAATGATTTCCTCTCTTTCTACGACCCTACGACATAACCATTTGGACGGACAGTAGATAGTATGTCTGAGTAATTTTATCTTTTCGGATCGGGCAGAAGTGAAGATTGAATTTACAATACGTAAGGTACTCTTTTATAGAGTAGGTACAGAATTATTTCAACATGAGTTACTAGTACGAAGAACGAAACTGGTAATTGGGATTAGGTACAATAGTCTATAGTGCGATAATATGCACATTAGAACTGAAGCCTGTATCGAAATGAACGGCCACCATTTTCAAAATTGTGTTTAAATATCCATATTATGATTATTTTTCAACTTAACTTCATTCCCTATAATGTACGCTAATGTGCTGTAGACAGTATAATATACACTGCATAATGAATACGTCCACATGGACAGCTCAGTTCGTGAGTAAAAACACTCATTGTTAATACTGTACTGTATTTTGATTAAACAAAAACATAATGAAAATGATCAAACTCAAAAGCGCAATATTTTCTAGTTTACGTAAATGGATGAACTACTTTTCTTCCCTCCTATACCTAGTAAAGTGATTCGTTTGTATATTACGCCAGTATCATCGAACTCGAATCGTGGAAGGGGATAGCAAACGGCGTTGATCCAGAGGTATAGGCAAGTTAATATTAAAAATGTTAGTAAAAATAAAATTATGTCCCTGTACTTACCACATATGGTTTTGGTTTAACATAGGCTATGCATATGAATATAATGATTAAAATTAAACTGAAAATAATTAACAACACTCCGTCTGCTATACCCGATCTATTGACATCAACGAACTTTGTATTTAATACACAAAAGTAACAGGATTGCCAACATTTAATCACTGACCAACTGAGGTTAATATAGCTACTTTGTCTCCGAATTAATTTATTGTAAATTGGCAAAAAAAAAAAGATAATATTTTATAGTTCAACAATATTATCAATTTTATAAAACTGACAAATCCTGTAAATAATGGGTATTCATAACATCTGGTCAAAATTCTTAGATAAGCAACACTGATAACCAATTTATTTCCATCATTTTCATCGAAACATAGCTACTATACTCCGACCCAATTCGGCAAACTAAGAAACTTCTATGAGACACAATTGTCATCATAAGAGTTAAACCCTCTGGCTGTATCCAAATGTTCTAATCTTGACGTCATTTCAGTCTGTGTTATCTACCCAAACTACAAATCTTCCCACTCTTGATGCAGGGGAACTTTACACACTATTTCCTCGACAGTCACTTTCGATTTGTAACAGTAGAAGGCCGGAGGTATTTTAACTGAGTGAAATCTGTTTTCTGGCAAACGCTGTGTACTTTTATCTCCCGTGGACACACATACGCATACATATTAATGCACTAATGAAGCAAAAATTGTAGGTACATCAAGAAAGAGATGAATAAAGATTAGGGGCCGTATTCAAAGACATTCTTAGGGCGGGCTTCCGGTGGATGATCAACGAACTAACGTTTTTCGTATACATAAATCAGTGTTAGTGATATGATATGATATGATATGATATGATATGATGTGATATGATATGATATGATATGATATGATATGATATGATATGATATGATATGATATGATATGATATGATATTATATGATATGATATGATATGATATGATATGATATGATATGATATGATATGATATGATATGATATGATATGATATGATATGATATGATATGATATGATATGATATGATATGATATGAATCCTGTACAAGTAATCAGTCGATAGCCGGGGCTAGTTAAGCACACTCTTAGCGCGGGCTAGCGAAATGTCTATGAATAGCACCCTAGATCTTTACTAATGGAACTGGAATTATGCATCCTAATATGAAACGAAGAGAGAGAAGAAGAATAAGAAGAAGAAAATACGACACTAGTTTTATTAAAGTGCATGTGTTAATTTAGATAATTGCAATTCTTTGAACGACTTCTTTTTATTTGTTTACGCACATTAAAGTCTGTGTGATGTATCTCGTCTCACTGTGAAAAGCGAGAGAAAGGAGATATATCTTACTTCGTCTGTATTGTTATGGCGATGGGGGAGTGGAGCGGCGCCGTCCATCCATCCAGCGGCGGAAGGGACTAGTTGATACATTCTGTAACGCAAAATAAAATTACAAATTATCTCTCTTCGTACTGTGTAGTTCCGTCATTGAGCTTGTCTTTCAAGAAATTGAGTTCCGGTAGCCTGTGCAATAATAAGGTTTTGAAAGGAATCCTGAAAATGTACAACCCTCCTATAATCTCCACCCTCATTTGAAGGGACTTGGTTTTATTGCTACTGAGACAAGATAAACCTTACCAGGTAGCGATTCATAATGGAATTAAGGCGATGTGCCAACTGAAATTTCTAAAATCCACAATTTCTTTAGCTAGAGAGTTGAAATTGTTACTGAATATGCGTATCAGTATCATAATCACAATTGTAAATTTCAATCTTTCCTCATAAACACTAAAAAAATAAAATTATTAATGTTTCCTTTATTTTTTTTTCATTTTAGTGAAAATCCTATTTAAAAAAAATATATATATATATACTTTTTTTTAAATCTAATATTTTCTTAATGGAATGCACATTGTGGGATGGAGCATTGATAATACCCTACTCTAATTTGTTCATCGCAAAAAAAATATATATATATAATTTCTTCAATGTTCAAACATTAACAAAAAAAAATAACACTGCTTTACGTATAATTCTCTAGCAATAAAACTATGCTGAATACAGCCAAACAAATGCTCCATTTCACAACAGATATTGATATATTTATTATAGTTCATAGACAAAGGAAGAAAAAATATACATACATATAATCATTGAAGCCTTACATTACACACTTTATAATAATTTACATATAGATATAGAATTTTTAATATAATTTCTAAACTTAACTATTTAATACAATATGTTTTATCTTGCACATTGCGACTAGTTTTGTGCAAGACTCAACTCATTTAAGTATGTTGTTGCAATTCATTCAATTCTAGCTATTTCATTTATTCTCCCCATTCTAATTAATTTCATAACAGAGATATTACTGAATAACTATGCCAAGTTTCATCACTCTAGCTTTAACCACTTAGAAATAGAATGAATACTTATGTTGAAAACGTAGAAAATTTCTTTTTTAGATAATTAAATTTAAAGTTTTGGTTACATATAACTCGTACATTAAAAAAACTTCTTCCAAATTACATAAACGTATACTTATAATTAAGTTACTGAGATAAAATTTTCATAAAAATACATATAGATATAGAATTTTTAATATAATTTCTAAACTTAACTATTTAATACAATATGTTTTATCTTGCACATTGCGACTAGTTTTGTGCAAGACTCAACTCATTTAAGTATGTTGTTGCAATTCATTCAATTCTAGCTATTTGATTTATTCTTTCCATTCTAATTAATTTCACAACAGAGATATTACTGAATAAGTATGACAAGTATCATCACTCTAGCTTTAACCACTGAGAAACAGAATGAATACTTGTGTTGAAAATGTAGCAAATTTATTTTTTAGATAATTAAATTTAAAGTTTTGGTTACATATAACTCGTACATTAAAACAACTTCTGCCAAATTACATAAGCGCATATTTACAATTAAGTTACTGAGATAAAATTTTCACGAAAATACTCCTCATTAAATCGTAAACTTTGTAACGCGAAAATTAAAATTATAAAATTTGTTAAAATTCGACTATATTTTCAGTAGCGCATCGTCAGTGACTTCCATTCAGCGTCAAGGTATCGCCTTAACTATTCTGTACACGCAGCAGGTGATGTTAGAGATATCTAGCTTTATTTCATTTTCCACTTCATCGAGAATCGAAACCAGTCCTCCTAAATATGAAACTATCACACTAATACGCAGCCGACCGTGACGGTGGAATGAGAGAAAGGGCCTGATTTAATGGCAGCATGTTCAGTAAGTGTGTGGGATAGAAATTGCCGCCATCAACAACGTCTTAAGTTGGAAGATATCTCGTCTATTGATAATACGTACGTACCGTTATGGGAGTGGTCCGGCCCGTCAAAATTTATCGCTATCTACGGTTCGTGCATTTAACTTGGTGACGTACATTCAATTTGCACGCCAAGATCGAATTCTTCTCAGTTAGTGACAAATCTATTTCACAGTTTAAAGAAAGCTTCAACCCCGGATGTTAGGCAAAATGCCTTTTTAAACTGAGTGTATCTATGAAACACCTATTAGAGATAAACACCTTTCCACACATTTGGGGACGATAGATCCAATTTTTATTTTGCCTTTTTTGCCTATTTTAGCTCCCGTTGCCTATTTTAAGCTTATATACCTTATTTAGCCTTTTTACGTCATTATTGTACATTTTCTATATTTTCAATGCATTTAAAATAAACCGCACATAAATTATATCAAAAAACAAAAAAGAACGGTTGTACAAATTTAAAAAATATATATATATATATTTATATTTACCTCACACAAATATTTGCTGAGAATCTTATTCTCCAGCAATACATATGTTTCCAAGAAGTCGTAAACTTTTCCTCCCTACCGATTCCACCTTTTATGTCACTTAATAAAGATGTTTGAACAGTACCCTCAGTGCTCAGGTCACTTCGGGGTTTACCAGCGAAAGAAAGGGGATGAGGAAGGTATTAAAAGCAAGTCTGCAGGTCCCGTTATTGTTGTCGCTTAAGTCACGCATACTTTGAAGTCTCTAATCCCTTCTCACACTCCTCTTTTTGAGGTAATACACAATCGGTTTTTTCCGATCTCTGAAAGAAAGTAGAGACAGTCCTTCTGAAATAAGTTGTTTTAAGTTTGCTCCAATCACTTCAGTAGAAGTAGAAAGATCTTTTTCCACCAGGAGAAACGTTCTCTCTTACAGGCGGCTCACTATGACAGTTGAAAACTTACAAAAGCATCTTGTTGTGATATGTAACCAAGGAAAGTGAGTACCGTATGGGGTAGTTTATTAAGTATTTGTCTATTTTTTGTCTGCTTCCATGAATAATAAATGCTTATTTCACTGTCTATTTTTACTATTTTAGTGCCTATATGCCTGCCTATTTTAACCAAAATAAATGCTAAACATCCGGTCTTTAGTCATTAGAAATCCTTGTTTACGACTCTGATGATAAAATATAATAAGATGTACGTATTTTTGCAATACAGCATTAAATATATTTAGTCATATTCATGTTTTCTAACTTTAAAATAGCCTATATTCAGCAATAAATAATAAAACTTATTTTTTTTTTTTACAATTTCTACCTGTATTCTGTTAACAATACTCCTTAAATCGATTTTCTTTCATAAACATATCCATATCTGATAACAAAATAATCTAAAAATTCAGTGTAGATGTGAAAATTACAGAAAAATAAGAATTAGGCCTATTTCATTTAAACATTTCCCAGTCTAAATAACTACTCAAATTAAGCAAATTTAATTGAAACAAAAAGCAAGTTAATTTAAATATTGAGGAGGGAGCTTAAACCTGTGTTAATTTCATTTTAGGTTTCATCTCCACTCCCCTCCTACGCCCCTTTGAAATTTCAAATGACACTCCTGTATTATGATACTTAAATCTGAAAGAGTATTCAATTGTTCATACTTCTTATTCACATTTGTTCTCACATGTCTTGTTTTCTGTCCTCGCCTGTCAACCTGGACTTTTGTTAGAGCTGAAGAGAATAAAATTACAAAGACTATTGTTGATTACAGATTATTTCAGGTAGTAACACAAACTAATATCAAGGAATATTGTGGTTATGTATTATAAACCTGTTCTTCAAAAATTTTAAGCAAGATACAGGATAATAAACGCCGAAGTCTGCATTTACGTTATTTATGTATGTTCATGCTCTACCATGCCGAAATGTAGGGTAATTCCGGGGGAGATAGCCATGCGGGTGAGACGGCCAACCGCTCTTATTTTTATTCTAATCATCTGTTTCGAATGAAAATCGGTTTGCCGTCAGATATTAATTAAACGAAGTGATTGTTGCACCTGCGAAAACGGAAAGTTATTATTTCCGCGTTTTGTAGCCGTTCGTGAGTCTGTGAGCAAGCAATAATTTTTCACCTTCTGAAATAACAATAGAGAAATACTGCATTTTGTGAGGAAATTTGCTGGAAACATTATTAAAGAGGTAAGGCATATTTAAACATTCTATCTTAACTGTATTTGTTCTCTTCACTTCTGCCAGTTTTTATTACGAGGTATGGCCATCTGTCCCGTAAAAAAAGGAGAGATGGCCAGCATTTTTCCGGGATAGATGGCCTACAATTGAGGAATATTATTATGTTAAAAGTATCGTTATTTCTAGATTCCGATAAAATATAAAGCAAAGCCCGGCAGCAAACGTGTCTTTGGAATGAAGATGACTTATACCGTGCTTTTGAAGCCATTAAATATGGCACTTCTGTACGTCAAGCCTTCATTACATTTCATATTCCAAGAATAGTCCTGGAAAGTAGAGTTAAAACAGACAATTCTACAAAGGGTGCAATGGGACCAAGTGACACATAGGCAATGACAATGGATGTAGGTTTGTTCGCCATATTAAATATGCAGGAACATGGATTTTCCCTTACAGGGACCGATGTCTATAGTCTCGCTTACATTTTTGCTGAAGAACTTGCCAATATTCTCTGACTGGCTGACAAGCAAGCATTCTGATGGGAGCAGATAAAAAAGTTATTTTTTTTTCACCATGTTAATAACGTCAAAAGAAGTGCTTATAAAAATTTTGGCCACTTGACCGCAATTACGAGGGCCGTAAAAAAGGTTCGCCAGGGGTCGTTAACAGAAAGAAAACACAATTTAATTAAAAAGAATATTGAACAGACACAGCAATTGTTGAGCTATTTTTTCAACACATTCCACATCGGAATGAGACATTTGTCATATCATGGGATTGGTAGAGAGGTGCAGGCGGCTGTCCAACGCTGGTTTCATCCCAGGAAGCTGACTTCTACGACACAATGGTACAAAAATTGATCCCATGGTATGACAAATGTCTCAATTCCAGTGGGAGATACGTTGACAATTAGCGCAACAATTGCTGTATCTGTTTCAATAAATCTTTCCATGTAATTGTGTTTTTTTCTGTAAACGGCCCCAGGTAAAATCACTTTCTGGATGGACTCGTAATTACGGTCGAGTGGCCAAAATTTGCATAAGCACTTCTTTTGACATTATTAATATGGCGGAAGAAAAAAAATAACTTTTTTATTTGCTCCCATCAGAATGTTTGCTTGTGAGGCAACGCTTCCTATCCCGGAAACCAACTGGAAAAGATACTGTTACTTTGACCTTTCAGGATTTTGTTTCATTAACATGTTCATAAGGTCCCGCGTCGTGGCCTAAGGCATCCTGCCTAGGGCTCGCGTTACGGAATTCGCGCTGGTTCGAGTCCTCATGGGGGAAGAAATTATCTCATGAAATTTGAGCCAGTGTATGGGACCGGTGCCCACCCAGCATCGTGATGCACTTGGGTAACTACGATAGGTAGCGAAATCCGGTTAAGAAAGCCTGCTGTAACGGCTTGGGGGATCATCGGGCTAATCACACGATACCGCTATTTGGTTGGATGATCGTCCACCTCTGCTTCGACATGTGGACGTGAGGCCAGCAGCTGGGTGGTCGATCATGGTCCTTAATGGGCTGTCGTACCTCGGATTATTATTATAATGTGTTCATAAGCGTTTCAATTTATTTCTGTGTTGTTTTAAGGAAAATTCACTAAAAGAGGAAAAAACAAAAAATAAAGTTGTTGAAAAGTTTCAAACAATCATAATTATGCACTTAGACACTATATTTATGTGTCCAGTGCATAAAACCTCATTCTTTTACAAAAAATTGTTATGAATTTACTTAAAAATTATGGTGGCCATCTATCCCAATATCCTATGGCCATCTCACCCACATATGTTGGGTGAGATGGCCAGTGGCCTATTATATTTCAAACATATTTTTTTATTACATCAGTGAATTCTATGCGCCCTGAGGCACTGTAGTGGAGAAATATAACCTAGAAGGAACGTATTTGATTTGTTTCGTATTTCTTTACCAATCGGTTACCCTGTTCTAAGTGATTTAAAAAACTATGGTCATCTAACCCGGAATTACCCTAGTAATTATACACCTGGTAGCAGACCTTTAATGCATGTCATTAAAGTACACCTAATCATTAAAGGTCAGGTCTTTCAGCCAATGACGACTCAGGTTACAACTGTTCAGCCAATGACAGGCCAGCTTTGTACCGTTATAAAACCGCAAGTATCGATTATTCTCGGATATCCAATCGAAAGAGAATTAGCGAAAAGTCACGGAGGCTGGAAATCCAATACTGTCGCAGAAGGTTATGTTCTGTTACTATAATAATTAGCGTTAATTGTAAATAATATTCAAATAAATTCAATTTGTCATCTCGTTTTTCAATGTCGAATTCAATAATCAAGGTTATAATATTATCAAGTTTAACGGGACTACGTCAAGGTCAATGACATTATTGTTCCTCGGAAAAAATCAATACTTTCGCGTCTGCGCACATCTCACAATTCGACCTAGAACAAGGTCACTTCCGATCTTGTCAGTTACAAATAAAATGTATACATCTGAATACCGGTAATTTCAAGTTAGAAATATGGTCGAGCATAAAAAGTCGTATGAAACTCGCCTATAATGGTAATTAAGAAGCTCGTATGAAAATTATGAAACGAGCGCAAGCGAGTTTCATAAATATCCATACTCGATTCTTAATTACTATCATTATAGGCTCGTTGCATAATGTACTATTTGATACCATGACATTATGGGAATGTTATGTAGTAAAGTTCCGAAATAGGCTGTATTACTGTCTAGCCAACAATGGAGCATATTTTGAACACTTAATTTAGTAAATACAATTAATTAAACTTAGAAAAGTACCTAAAATAAACTGTTTGACCAATTTGACAATAACGCCAGGCGACAATAGAAAACAAAAGATGTGAAACAAATGATAAGATGTATAAACAATTGAATACTCTTTCAAATTAAAGTATCATAATATAGAGATGCCATTTGAAATTTCAAACGGGGTGGAGGTGAGGGTATGAAACCTAAGATGCAATTAACGCCGGTTTCATATTTACTCCTCAATATCTAAATTAACGTGTTTCTTTTTTTAAATTAAATTTAATTGAAACTGTTATTTAGAATGGGAAGTTTCGAAATGAAATCGCGGAATGTATATTTTTTGGCCAATGGAAGGGCCCTAACTTATTATTCGTCCCGACGCTATGCGTGGACTTACAGATGTCGCTACTGTCGAGGAGCGCAGACCACTTCATTCATCAGACGCACCGCAGGTGGCAGATCCACATTACACTATAATTGCGATAACAATAACAGATTGTCTTTTTTACACGGTATGTAAACAGAGATGCCGCAAAAAGTATCGGTTTCGGGATTTTCCCAGAAATAATGTACATGTTAACAGTTTTCCTGTAATTTGTAATCACTTCATCTTAAGTAGGAAATGTTATGAATAACGGTTAGAGCTGGTTTGGTTTTGAGTATATTGTTTCTTTGTTTAATTTTTAAGAATAAAGTAATGAGGTAGTTGTGGTGGTGGTGGTGGTGGTGGTGGTGGTGGTGGTGGTGGTGTAGGTCCTTCCATCAGGAGTATTGCGCGTTTGTGAACAATTTCAATCTGACTATTGCTTGCCAACACTGACTTCCCTCCATGGTTTGCCTCCTCTACAACTATTATTTTCCAAGTTTGCTTTGGATTTCTTCTTCTTCTTCTTCTTCTTCTTCTTCTTCTTCTTCAGTTCGAATCAAATCTTGCTTTTCGATGGATTCGTCTTCATTCCTCAGAGTCTTCCTTCTCCTTTCTATCGTCATTTAATTTGTTGTGCAACTGGTTCGTCTTCACTGATTTCCTGCAATGAAGAATTATTTATTAACTAGTATTCTTCTCAAGTATATATTTGCAAAGGTCTGTAATTTGTTAGTAATTTGATTGTATACTTTCCAAGTTTCGCACCGTAAATCGCAAATGATTTTACATTACTGTTAAATAACAGGACTTTCGATAACTAATGGCAAAAATGCTGTAAATCAGTGCTCCTAGCGGTGACCATTGAAACTTTGTACTAGATAATAGAGCAGCGATTGTTTCATAAATTTGCAATATTGAAAGTCTTTAAGAAGCCATATTTTGTAAATACAGTGGCTGTGTCTGATTTGTAGTAAATAATACAGCCCTAAAGGTACGAACATAGGTGCTTCATAAAAATCCAAGTTGCAAGAGAAAAACATGCAACTCAATTCTCAAGAGCATTAAAAGAAGCCCGTGGGAGAGAAGTCCTACCATACTGAATTATTGCGAGTTGGGTGGAAGCAAGGCATTCACTTTTAATCAAGAGTTGACATCCGAAGATATTTAGATTGATCAGTGAGAGATATATTCAGAAATGCTGCTCCAGATGGAGTCCGACGTCTTCCAAGAATTTGGCAACGTATTGTTGACATAGCAGGAGACTATATTTGAAGTATGTAATGTCAAAAGTAACCTGAATGAATTTCGTGTGAAACAGTAATGTGTTGCCATTACGTTTCGAATGTCTTAGTATACGAATCTAGTTTCTTTTTTAATATTTATATTTTCCATAATATAGCTGTAAAAATATTCTATTAGCTTCTTCAATCGTTTTGAACGTCTTCTACAGTTCCTCCGCCTGTAATCATTACGCTATAATTTAAGGAATGTGAACCATGTTCCTACAAAATAGTTATTTTCCATAGCTTTAAATGTCGTTTATTAAAATTCTAACCTATTCAACTTTTCATTATCTGGATTTTTAGCATTGTCATTTCCCTCGACGTACAGGGAGCTGCCCTGATGCGTCAACCCTCAATCTGGAGGAACGAGGATTTCATTTCAGCGTCTCCATCCCCCGGAGAGGCTATTTTTATTATAGTTAACAAGACCTCTCTGCCCGTCATGTAACCCTAACATCCGGATTATCAGAGCCTGGGATTTTTTTACGTGATGTTCTCATCTCCTTCTCCTTTTTCAACTGGGCTTGGAACCGGCTATGGCGGAGTTTTGAAACAAAAATTACAATTTTAATATCAGTGATATGAAGTACAAAAATTTACGAAGCTGAAACATGGGAGCTAAAATCTAGATGAATCAAGATTATTTTTGACAGAAAAGGATTTCTAGCATCTCTCCGCAAAAGAGACAGAATAAGGAACAATGTGATTAGAGAAAAGATGAAGGTTCAAAATTCAATAACAGATTTCATAACACAAAGTAACTAAACATGTATGGACACGTGAGAAGGATGACAGAGGTTAGATTGCCAGAGAGAATACTGGAATGAGTTCCACCTGGCAGAAAAGGAAGTGAACAACCGAAGGTTACATGGAAGGATGGAATTTTCAGCAGCATGTGGGAGTAAGGATTGGAGGATAGGGATTTAAATCACAGTGAACGTTGGAGAAAAGAGACAGAACAGTATTAATTGGGCGTACGAAGATATTAACATTGTAAAGTCTGCTTCATAATAAAATATTAAATAATAATAATAATAATTATAATAATTAATAATCATCATCATCATCATCACATCATCATGCGGTCATAGGCAGTTACATGTCTCTCCGTTCAGATGCATTTTAATAACAAAAGTGTTACAGTCTTTCTTGCAGGCATATCCTCAACCACATCGCACTGGCGCATCAAAGGAGAGTACGTCTGTCTGGAGGCTGCGAAGAATGTAACCTACGATCCTCTGTGTGCGTCCAACGGGCAGACCTACCAGAACTACATCACCTTCCAGTGCTTTATACGCTACTTCAATGGTAGGTATTGTGCATAAAATTAAGTCTCACTTAGTTAAATTCATCTATTGTAGGCTTAGGTTTGTAGATTGTTGCTAATATTACCATTATTTTCCTTTTTTGCTGAAGACAGATAAAATTTGGTGCAGAGCGTCTTAATAAAGGCAATACATCTGAATTGCGATTTCCATCAGACATTATAGAAGTTTATAGAGTACACAACATTTTAAAGCACGCTCGACATGAATTGGGTTGAGTAAATTGGACTGCCAAGCTCCATTCAATAGCGGGTGGTGAGAATAGGGTATTAAGAAAGTCTCTCACGTTGTGCTATTTCCAAATGTTTAAAGTTTCAACACATTCGTGTTTCGAAGTTTAATATAATGTTAAATATAGATAATATATGAAAAGCATCACCAAAAAGGTATATTAAAATAAATGAATAACATACAATTAAACCAGTATCAGGAAACTCACAACTAAAATTCGTATTTTTAACTGGAGAAGATAATGAAAGAATTTTGTACATAGTTTTGGTGGAATGATAAGGGAAAAAGAGAGATACGGAGAAAAACTCTCGAAACTAGGCTTTGTCCACAACGAATGTCATGTTCGCAGGGGCCAGGGATTGAACTCTGGCTCGTTTGCAATGGAGGGAGTTGATGAGCATTCTGTTCATAAACTTACGCTATTCATTTAAATTCATGCAATGATGCAATGGCGAGTTATTTCGCGAGGACATTCTTGTCCATAATGTTGGCTTCCTGCACTTGTTGCGAAAAGGTTAAGATAAAATTGGTGACCTGATCCATTCATTCTACAACCATTACATAAAAATGGCAGTACGATGCAAAAATAAACACTGTTAAACTATTTTGTTCAGTGGATAATGATGTGCAAGCATGGAAAATACAATTTATCCCCGATCTAACGGTGAATATAAATAACCGTGCAAAAATTATACAGGATCTAGCAATGCTCTACTGAGTATTTTGGATTTGACGTTTGTGACGCCAGGTTAAGAAGATACGGTTATATACGTGTGATAGGGTAGCCTGAAAGATAGGCAGACGATGTACGTTTAACTGTCAATATTTTTATCGGCTTCGTCCAAGATCATCTAATTGGTCCTTATCTTCTACCGTCCGACCGCCCACACTTCGTGAAAAGAATCTTGTCTGAGTTACTAGAGAAAATACTATTAATTTGCCTGATAGAGGATGTGAGTAAAGTACGACTTTCTGTGACTGTCAGTGACTAGCTGAATGCTACTTTTCCCAGTCGCTGGATTGGAAAAGGAGATCCTACCCTATAGCCTGCGAGGTCACCTGACCTGAACTCTGTTGACCATTTCCTCTGGGGATACTTGAAATCAATTGTGTATGAAATCCCAGTGGACACATTAGAGAAATTGGTTACTAGAACCATAGCTACCTGCAATCTGATTGAGAACACTCTAGGGAGCTTCGAAAGCGTACGGCAGAATATCATAACGCCATTGCAAATCTTAGATTCAGGTTCGTGGTCGAGATTTTGAGCATTTTTTGTAAGATCACTCACTCTTTCCTGTTTAATTTCGGAACTCCATATGCTATATATATAATGTTTCTTAATTATAGGTACAAACTGTAGAGGTAAATAGAGAGAACTAAAATAAGGCTTAGAATCCTAGTAAACATAGGTCCTGAAACCAGACGTTTCCGAAATCTATGGGGTTTGATAATGCCCGTCAGTACAGATGTTCTGGGGTAACAACTTCCAATATGCATTGAAGGAAGAGAATGTTTAACATGTGTTCAATATGACCACCGTTCATGTTAAGGTAGATAGTACGTTTCCTCATAAACAACCGTACTCGTTCGAATATCCCTGGCGTGCCTCTAATATGTTGACAAACATTGAGAATGGGTTCCTGGAACTCATTAGCATTACCAACTGGGCTAAATACACAAAATATTTTAAATATCCCCAAACAAAACAAGTCAGAGGATTGAAGTCGGGAGAACTGGGAGGCTATAGTGTTGGTAAGACGCGGCCGATACAGCTGTTGTAAAATCATGTGCGTAAGGACTGTAACGTTGAAATGAAAGTGAGCCAGTGCTCAGTTATGCATGTACCATAGCAGCTGCCTTTCCCAAAGAGCTATATTATCCAAAATGTCGCGTAGCTCATATTACAAAAAATTGAGGTACGCACGAGAATTGAGTCTGCCACGTAAAAAAATGAGGTTGCAAGTTTGACAGGTGTATTAGGTCTAAGTGATGATAATAACTCGGAAACGGGTGGTTTCCGGATCTGTGTTTTTAGGACTTTTTGCCTTGTTTCAGTGTCCTCCAGTCATTTATACAATTTGTACTTATGATTGTGAAACTCTCGGTATATAATAGTTTGGAGGATCAGTGACCGACATAATGGAGTGCCAGGAATCGCGTAATTCATATATTATTCGTGCAGAATAGTGACATTGCCAAACGGAAACGTCCGTTACCGGTACCAGTGGGATTTATAACAAATACGATTCATGATATGAGGGGCTCACAACCAGAGTGGACCAAGTCCACCAGTGATCAGTTTGTGGATTAATACAATCTCGGATGAAGAAATCTTAGAGTCAATATTCATGGTTACAGTGTGATATTCAATGCAGATGAAAGCGATTATCTTGTAACCTATAAAGAATACAAAAAATGTAGACCAGCTATTGTTAATGTAGGCCTACTGACTTCATAAGAAGACATCTTCCTCTGTTACTTAATGCAGAGGTCAATAACATGTCAATAGATCTAGAAGTTTGTAGCCTAATACTGAAATATAAGCCGCTTACAATGAAGTTCTTATTATTCTATACCTGCATCCGCAACCATTCTTCTCAGTCAACAGTTCTAATACAATATGAATGTTATTTTATAATATTCGTAAAGAACGTTTGTAAATATTATTGTTTGTTACTATGTCCTAGTCAGTAATCGAATGGATGCCCTGCTTGAAAATAAGTTGTTATAATCCCGAGGTTAATGTCAGATGACTTATAAAAATCGTGGATATAATCATAGCTGGGGGCGGGGGAACCTACAAAGTAGGACTTGTTTTAGGTACAAAGCACGTACGGTCAGAAGACCCGTGCATTGGATTTTAGAGAAACTTATGATAATATAAAAATCTGTATGTATAATATTACTCAATAAATCTATCTATCTATCTATCTATCTATCTATCTATCTATCTATCTATCTATCTATCTATCTATCTATCTATCTATCTATCTATCTATCTATCTATCTATCTATCTATCTATCTATCTATCTATCTATCTATCTATCTATCTATCTATCTATCTATCTATCTATCTATCTATCTATCTATCTATCTATCTATCTATCTATCTATCTATCTATCTATCTATCTATCTATCTATCTATCTATCTATCTATCTATCTATCTATCTATCTATCTATCTATCTATCTATCTATCTATCTATCTATCTATCTATCTATCTATCTATCTATCTATCTATCTATCTATCTATCTATCTATCTATCTATCTATCTATCTATCTATCTATCTATCTATCTATCTATCTATCTATCTATCTATCTATCTATCTATCTATCTATCTATCTATCTATCTATCTATCTATCTATCTATCTATCTATCTATCTATCTATCTATCTATCTATCTATCTATCTATCTATCTATCTATCTATCTATCTATCTATCTATCTATCTATCTATCTATCTATCTATCTATCTATCTATCTATCTATCTATCTATCTATCTATCTATCTATCTATCTATCTACCTACCTACCTACCTACCTACCTACCTGTCTATCTATCTATCTATCTATCTATCTATCTATCTATCTATCTATCTATCTATCTATCTATCTATCTATCTATCTATCTATCTATCTATCTATCTATCTATCTATCTATCTATCTATCTATCTATCTATCTATCTATCTATCTATCTATCTATCTATCTATCTATCTATCTATCTATCTATCTATCCATCTATCCATCCATCCATCCATCCATCCATCCATCCATCCATCCATCCATCCATCCATCCATCCATCCATCCATCCATCCATCCATCCATCCATCCATCTATCTATCTATCTATCTATCTATCTATCTATCTATCTATCTATCTATCTATCTATCTATCTATCTATCTATCTATCTATCTATCTATCTATCTATCTATCTATCTATCTATCTATCTATCTATCTATCTATCGATCCATCCATCCATCCAGCTATCTATCTCTCTATAAAAATCGTTACATGACTTCCTTTAATGCGAAAATAAATTTTGGAACTCCATTCCTGAATAATGGATCTCTAGAAGGAATTTACTATTTCTCACACATGTAAAGATTCAACTATGCTAGTCGTCATTACTATGCAGAGTAGTGAATTCTACCATTCCAGGTATCCCTCCTTCAGGAATGTAATTGTCCACACTGCCATACTAGCAGACTCATGGAAATTGTTAGTCGACAATATCCGCAGATGCTAGAAAATTATCATCAGAAGCAGCATTAATGCTTTAGGCATTTTGTGCCTACATCAAGTACATTTGAGCACTCTAGAGTTTCGGAGGTCTTCCTAAGTTTCTCTTGCCGATATGTTTATACACTGTTTTCCACACAAAGGGAGCTTCCCGCTGAAATCTCAAATGATCTGGCCACCTCCACTTCAAGGCGGGAATACTGTACTCGACGTTTTATAACTAAGTTAAGAAAGCAAATTCAAGTAAAGAAACATATGAACGTAAAATACACTAAACTGAAAATAATGTCATCTAAAAATATTACGGGTTTTTCCTAATTCATTTTTCTCATTGACCTTAAAAGTTCGTTGCGACGGGCAACAATATCGCCATATTCCAATAAATATTTCTTACTGCCCTCGTTTCTGCTTTACTGGAATCCAGTAGCTTTTAGTACTTTCCTCAATGAGGAATGTGAAATTTTAATTTGTAGTGTTTCGTATTTTGAGGGATTCCGGCAAAATATGGTTTAAACTGGTTACAAAGCTTTCTTTATATAAAGCAAGAAGTTCCTGATTTAATGTGTCCAATTTTGTAACAGGAGAGTCGCAATACGTTTTCTTTTTTGGAAGTGCTTTTAAGCATTTCTTCGGATTCATTTTCTTTTATGTAACTATTTACCTCAATTTTAGATACCACCGTCGCTTTAAGTGTTCTCTCCAAAACATGACCAACGGAATTAGATTGTGTTTCATTTCTTGCATTCTACCATCTATTAAATAGTAAGTAATTACTAAGCTCACCAACACCAGCACCCAATCACAATTTTCATTATCTTGAATGAAAATGACGTGTTTAAAAACTGAACTTTACTGGATTACAAACAGGCCTAGACTGAGGGAGGATAACAAAGAACGCTAACGTGTTGTAGGAACTTTCTGTCAAACAGGTATGTGATAGTAAGTATCGCACCCCAAACCCTCTTGTTACTAATTGGCAAAATTCGCCCTAACGTTTAAACTCAACGGCGGGAAGTTTCCTTCTGTATAAAAACAGAGTATAAACACAGCCTAGTATATACAGTTATTGTCGGACCACCGGATCTATGCCCCTTCAGCGCTGTCGTCGTTCTTGGAAAAGTTAACGCCTCTACTCACCCCATTCCACCCGTTTCTCTCTCACTACGTCAAACAGCAGGCCACGAACCTTGCCGAATAGGGATGTTGCTAAACTTCCGTCAAACAGTGCCATGTCTCTTCAATATTGTTTATAATACTGTAAGGTAAATTATTACTTATTCTTAATTTAATTTAAGTAGGTCTAATGACGCTGATTGACTTACGCAAAATGCTATTACTTGCTTAATAATATTTCTTTCCCCACTCCGTGCTACAGTATTCATGTTGAGTTGACAAAACTGGACTGCAAGTGCAAATAAACTGTCCCGCAAGAAGGCTCAAAATTGTGAGTAGTGGGGGAGAGAAAGAGAGGGGGATAGAAAAGAGAGAAATAGGAATACAGGGGGAGAAATGAATTGCCGAGGCTGAAAAGGAATTAAGGTTCAGTTCGCATATCTTACGGGGGCACAGATCCGATGGTCGGACTATACGAAGCTCAATACGCAGGGAATATGCAACCATAGATAGTTGCTAACCACTAGAATCGCTACAATCGCCTCATCACAGACAATGCAAAATAGTACCTGCACAGTCTATTGTTCCTTGTACCCTCAAAACTGAACCTTCGTGACTGCATATACTAGACTGTGCTATAAACGTGTCAGTGTAAATAGCTTTTATCGAAACTTGGTAACGGACAGTGTTTGGTCACAGTGCACGGGTTAACGGTGCGTCGGGGAGCGTGTTTCCGGAACCCGGAGCCAGACCACTGCGTGCTATCCTTCGTGGTGTGGCGCCGCGTGTGTGGAACGGATAACGTCACCTACAGCAGCGTCTGGGAGCTCTTGTGCGAGGCGCGGCGCCAGAACAAGGGTAAGTACTCTCTACAGCCTGACAACCATGTTTATATTTGCCAACATCGCTACTTTTACTCTATATTGCAGCTATAAAGGAAGATTTGAGGAAGACCTCAAGTTCCTTTTTCATACTTTCGAGATGGCTCTTCGCCGTAATACATTTGGTAGTTTAGAAATTACGCTCCAACACTTCACCTCTTTACTGCCAATCTTAGGTTCTTAGACGACAAACTGGAATCTTCAAAGAACTTACATATACCACACTTCCACCAACACGAATCAAAATTGTGGACGAAATAATTTGAAATCAGGACTAATCCATTTTTTCTCGCAGTTAAAAAAAGCTGTGTTCTTATTGTGATAATTTTCTTAAGACTGCGAGTATCATTTTCAAAATTTCGTTTTTTGGTGTTCAATACAATAAAGTATAAAATTTTGGCGATAATGTCGCAATAAAATAATGTCTGTTAACGTGTAATAACTCACCACATCTCCTCTACCAAATGTTCTTGGAAACGAAATCAATTTAAACACATTACATAAAAATATAACTCACTAATTAAGTTACGCTTTTCATTATTATTATTATTATTATTATTATTATTATTATTATTATTATTATTATTACCCGGATAATTTAATATAGCCTAGGCCTATTATGATTTACCTTGGGGTCGCAAGCACGGCATATCTATCGACGGAAGAAAACTGACCAATCTACGCTTCGCTGATGATGCGGTTCTGTTTGCCAGATCCAGGAAACGATTGGAAGAGATGCTGAACGAATTGTGTGAAGAAAGCATGGCAGTAGGCCTAAAAATCAACACCAGCAAAACCAAAGTACTGACAAATGACGCAGAAGGGCAGATGATCGTCAACAATGCGAACATCGAATTTGTCACGCAATACATTTACCTTGGCCAGACCATATCCTTTCAGAACAGCATGGATAAAGAAATTGATAGACGAATAGCATCGGCATGGAGAAAGTTTCGGAGTCTGTCCTTCATCCTAATGGACAAGAGCCAGAAATTGCAGAACAAGAGGCAGATCTTCAACAGCTGCATTGCACCTGTACTTCTATATGGGGCGCAATCCTGGTCACTCACAAAGAAACAGGCATTAAAATTAGGAAGATGCCAAAGAAGAATGGAAAAGAAAATACTCGGAATAAGCCTGAAAGACAGAATCAGAAACGAAGAAGTACGGCGACGAAGCGGCGTAGAGGACGTGGTCACACTCGCTAATAGGATGAAATGGCGCTGGGGAGGACTCGTGGTACGAATGCAACCTACCAGATGGGCACACACGGCGACACTGTGGGATCCAAGAATTGGCTGGAGAAACCGTGGACGACCGAGAACCAGATAGGGAGACGAGTTCAAGTTGCAGCTAGGAGAACTGTGGACCAGAATAGGACGCCAAAGAACACGGTGGAGGGACGCAGTCAACCAACTTTGAGCGGGAGCAACAACCAGTGCTAGTGAAATTGTGGACAAAGAACTAGGAATGTACATAGACCATCAGGTCGGCTCTTCTGATGGTCAAGACTTGAGCCACCCCTGCCCAAGCAGGAGGCCTTGCCCCACTAGGGATTTACGGCTATTATTATTATTATTATTATTATTATTATTATTATTATTATTATTATTATTATTATTATTACTATTATTTAGTTCAAGGACAATACGGATGGTAAGATTTAGTGAAATAATTAACACAATTATTAGGTTAACTTACTGTTAACTCCAAATCAGTGGAACAGACAAACTGCAACATACAAACGTTGCAATGTTACTTTAACTTACTATTAATTCTAAATCAGAGAAATGGACAAATTGCAACATACAAGTTCCAATATTTTCCGATTTCATTAAAGATCTCTTGTTTGAAACTCACGAGAAGACGCAATTATTTCGTTTTTTCGTCCCGTTTTAACACCGTCACTTCACTTTGGGAACTAACTGTTAAAATTACCAGGTAGATTAATTGCTTAGACTGAAGTATACAGTATCGTTAAATTCTCACTTTTGTGCTGAAATACGAGGAACCGTTTTACAAATACTGACTGTCTGTAGTACGGTCAAAATCCCTCTTTTATGTTCATACATACCGAAAACAATGTTCTCAAGGATTGGTCAAGCTCTTAACTGCCAGGCTAAAGCACTCTTAGTCAGTCTAAACATATATAAGTAGAACGCCAAAATCTTCGAACATGTACCAAATATTTCTATAAAAACGTAGCCTATATAATATTTACTTTTAAACTATGGAAAATTAAAAAATACACTATTTTTCGTATTTATCGCGCAAAGTAAGTCTTTCGTAAGAAAATGTGAAATTCGCGAAAATTCGCTTGAGAAATATTGTCAACTATGTTTCTTTTTTTTTTTTTTGGTCTCTCCAACAAGTCTTGCAAAGTGCATCTTGCTTACCGGCACCTGTGGTTTAAAGTAAGAGTTCCACATAGAATTTGTATACCTATATCACGATATTGATTATGTGCAGCAGATACAAAATTATTTACTATAATACGTCGCCATGTGTCTTATTTTAAATGAGAAGAAAATTAAGGAAAAATAGAAAATATTGCTCAAAAGAAATATAAGAAATTGAGAAAATCCGTGGAAGAGGCATACATAAGAAATTTAAAAGGATACTGAAAAATAAAACGTTCTTTGAAATAGAACAGATTCATGTAGAGTTCGTCATGAACAACTCAAGTGTGTTATATAGTACCTAACTTAAGCTTTGTAAAAGTAGGCCTATACTATATTCTTAATATTTCGAATTTTTAACATATCAATATGACATACAGGAACCTCCATATAGGCCTATGACACTTTCCTCACATCAACATTTTCTGTTTATAGCCTACCCTTATGTAGTTACAGCGAAATTGGCCGACGTTTCAGTGGTAGCAATTGTATTATAGATTTAGTAATTTGTCATACAGAATAATATCTGTAATATTGACAATTAATAGGGCCTATATTTCTCCTCAAATATTAATTGTCAATATTACAGATATTATTCTGTATGACAAATTATTAAATCTATAATATAATAATATTCTCATAGCTAGCAGTGCATCTATCTGTACAGATTTCTGTGCACTTAACTGCGGAATCCCGGCCAAATAAGTCACTCAGCTGAGTGCGCTCCTAATATAATGGTAGTTGACAATGGACATATACGTCAACATACATGCCTAACATGGAGTCAGGCCAGAAAGGGAGACATTGAAGGAGGAGTGTTCGATCCGGTGCTGTGGATTGAATTCGGCGTAGCTCAGTGGCCAGAGCGCTTGGTACGTAGAACCAAGTACCTGGGTTCGATCCCCGGCGCCGGAGCGAATTTTTGTCCTCAAATATTAAGGTAGCAACTGTAGTTTAACGGGAAAAATGTTTATAAACAATTGAAAAATGAATACAAATCCTCATACTTGTATCACAAGATATGTTTAAAGTGTCTTCCTTCGGCTTCAATATAGAATTCCCGTAAGAAGAGAGCCGAATGATATCTAATCTTCGCCTGAAACAACATATAACAAGACATTAACAAGAATAAATACGAGTATATCATAGTAGGGGTTTTAATATATGACGTTGTGTTCTACTTACAACCCAAACCACATGCCGATTGGTTATACCGTGTACTGCATATAATTAAGTCACATTTTCCTTGCCGTATCTTAGTTTATTGACAATATTTAGTGTTTAAAAATAATTATCTTATTCTGAACACATAATTCGCTTTCTTGTCACCATGTATGCAGTTTACTTTTCGTTTTTAGCCCGGAGCAGTTTCCTAGCTCAGGCTTTCTGTTTTGCCAAAGGGACATCGAAGATTTTTCGCCCCTCCTAACATTGAATCGTGTAGAAACTACCCCTCACCCTCTCTACAACAAGGGAGGAAATCAGATAACGTGACGTCACGTGAAGTCGATCTCACCTCCTTCTTGGTGTGGCAGTACGTGAGCTTCAGCTCAGATGATCTTCTCTTTCCACGTCAAGAGACGTTGCTTCGACACCCGATACCACTCTTGTCTACTCTACTTTAAAAAGTTTTTGTTTGGAAAACAACATGACAAGAAATATGATGGGCTTAGAATCAGAAACGTCTGTGTGGAATTCTCAAAACAGTGTAAACTACGACTGAAAGCAGACTAGAGTGAATATTGGTTTACCGAATGCTTTGTTTGTTGGAATAGCACGAATGAAATGAAATAAAATAAAACGAAAGCAATCATGATTAAATAGATAAAATAAAACCCCTATTCCGATGCAAGGATTATCACTATCACTATCATCATTATCATCATAATCATCACCAATATCATCAATCAATATCATACAGTATCATCATCAAATATGAATGGGCTATTTGAGAAACAGCCATTTTTGACCAAAACAAATTTGTTCTTCTGATATTAATACATGTATTTTCACGACTGTGGGAGAAAGTCCCAGAAGGAAAAATTCTATAAGTGGCGGAATTTGGTGATAAATATGCAGGATGTAAGTGATATAAACTATTAAAATTATAGGGGAGACTCGGCTAATTCCGCAATATTAAGAAGTAAATCTATCATATGTTTATCAAAATGTTTATTGAAAAATATTTTCAAGGTATGTAGACATGGACGAAAACTTTCATTACCAAATGAGATAAAGAGACCTATTAAAATGCATATAGCCTATATTTAGTTGTACATACATTGCAGTTGAAAAAGAACAACTCGGGTAATTCCGCAACAGTGCGGATAAATCCGAAATAGGATTTGGCTAATTTAGCAGTAGTAAATAATTATTATGAAATACATTATGAAAGTAACATAAAAGGAACAATTTATATGTAACAGTACTCACTTTCTTCACAGCTGTGAACAAAACACGAAAAACAGCCAACTTTCGATGTTCACTGTATTGCCGACAGAGGTGTCGACCAATATCGTTGGTTTTTTTCTACAGCACTGCAGAGGACATGCCTCCTGTTGACAGCTTCTCAAAACTTACGTTCACGCTATTGTAAAGCCGCAGTAAAATCATATATGCACTACTGCGGAATTACCCATACTGCGGAATTAGCCAAGTTTTCCCTTTAGACAATACATGTTCGTCTACAGGACAAAAGTCTAGTGAATTTAATTATTACTTGCGATGTTATATTTAATTTGTAATGTACCATGCTTTTAAGATTGATAGTAGTCTAAATTATTAGTTTACATTTCGACTGAACGTGAATGACATTACCAATCCAACACATAGCAATACACAACAGAGTAACAAACGACTGTTTCAGCGTACATATCGGGTAAAGTAAGTACACACTCAAAAATGTTAGACTCACAAAACACATTTTTTTTTCTGGGAAAACCTTGACAGTTACAGAAGAACAATATTTCACTTTTTTCTTCAGTTATTTATGTTCTTCCATCCCGTGCCGTGGCGTCGTGGTCTGAGGCGTCCTGCCTAGGACTCGCGTTATGAAATGCTCGCTGGTTCGAGCCCTCATGGGGGAAGAAATTTTCTCATTAAGTTTCGGCCAGTGTATGGGACCGGTGCCCACCCAGCATCGTGATGCGCTGGGGAGCTACGATAGGTAGCGAAAATCCGATTTCGAAAACCAGCTATAACGGCTGGGGGGATCATCGTGCTAATCACATGATACCTCCATTCTAGTTGGATGATCGTCCACGTCTGCTTCGGCATGTGGACGTGAGGCCAGCAGCCGGCTGGTCGGTCTTGGCCCTTCATGGGCTGTAGTGCTACGGATAACGGATTTATGTTCTTCCACGAGTATTTTTTTTTCTTTGGCAGTTTACGGTATACCGTTTACACCCTGTATGGAAATATACCTTCAAGTTTGAAATTTCTACAGTTCATCTTTCCTCTTCAGCCGGTTATTTTGTAGATATGCTTTGTAATTTCCTTCGTATTTTATTCCAGATAGTTTATCAACCACATAAAAACATAACACTATTGAATTGTGAATGTACAGTACAGTATTACCACAGTCTAGTAGGCCTATATACAGTCACGAAGCTTAATACGTAGTAAATATGCATCTATAGATAGTTGCTAACCACTAGGATCGCTAATATCGCCTCATTACAGACAATGCGAAATAGACCGGCACAGTCTATTGTTCCTAGCACCCTCACAACTCAAGCTTCGTGACTCTATATACGAGACTGTGGTATTACGTTATATTCGCCATTTTTGTGACGTAACCATTTGGTGGTTACGGAGTGTTATTGTATAATGCGGGAATCCTGGAAGTATTTTAATCATTAAGCAGAAAATAATGTACTTGTTTTCCAGGGAATGCGGTACAATATGAAGGTCCTTGCAGGATTCAGTGCCCCATGTCACTGGTATACAAACCAGTGTGTAGCTCAGAAAGTGTGGTTTACCCCAATCTGGATGCCTTGAGATGTACTGCAATGAGAGAACCGGAGAAAAGTAAGTTAATTTCATTTTCTATTTATCTACGTCAAAATATTTGTTTATTTTGATACTGTGTAATTTCCTACAAACGATGAAAACTGTGTTTATTACTTGCTATCGATGTGTGAAAGTTAGGTAAGTTATGTTATTAGCTTATTACGTTAGTTACTTCGTCGTAAGATGGTGGTATTATGATCGATGGATCGATAGGTGGAGTTGTGGTATACAGGATGTTAAAGAAGATCTTATATTTTAAGAGGTGGTAGAACTCATCAAAACAATTAAAAAAAGTCTAATAAATATGTGAGCAGATGCTCGATGTGACTTCCATTCATCGTAACACATCCTTCTGCTCGACGTCTTAGGGAACCACGCAACTTTTCAAACACCCCTGGTTAGTCTTGGATGTGCTGACAGGATGGTGTTGAAGACACGCTCCTGTAGCGTTTGAAAGTCTTCAATGGGTGTTGCATACACTAAGGCCTGTAAGTGTCCCCATAACCAAAGTGCAAGCGATTAAGATCTGGGGAATGAGCAGGCCATGTTATAGGACCTCCTCGACCAATCCGTAGAAGATCAAATACCCGTGTTAGATGTTGCCTGATTCTGTTATAGAAATGGACTGTTCCGTCATGCAATAACCACATTTTTAGTCTTTGATGGTTCAGTACTTCCTCCAGAAAGACGGAGAATCGGTTTATTAAGAAATGCCGATACTGAGAACGACGTGGTAGAATGTGTGGCCCTATTAACCTGTCACCAACATACGAATTTTATCCCTCAAAATATTAGACCTTCCTCAACACTCTGTAGAGTATTTTGACATCTGAACGTTTTTCACATTTGACAGTTGGATAGTTTATTAGTTGAGCGTCATCGATCGATTACCGGTTCAGTTTAGCTCTTATTTTGAGGAGTGTGGAGAGTTGTTTTACTTTTTTCTATGGAATTATTCTATTGCAGTGCACGAAGGCTTTTATAGATTGTGAAACGACGTGTAAGATAAAGATTTGCAAGCGACTAAGAAACGTACGGTAATTATCCCTATGGATTTAGTTGTAGTGTTTTTGGAAAGAGGACAGTTAGTACGAAAAATACATGGTTTTACTGTTCAACTTTTCTATTCAACTGACTATTGCATTGATTGACCCGTAACTGCGAAGTTTTTACTGTATATTAGAAGTCAGGTGTTCTGAAGTTGATTTAAATATTAATGTAGTTTACGATTATGAAAACGAAATGAGGAACAGGAGTGTTATTTTATGTACACTGGCGTTCAAAGATATCTTACTCCTACTAATCTATAGCGATCAATAATTTGTTCATGTAAGTCTGGCTTCTTCAGTTAATACTTCTATGAATAAATAGATGGCGAAGGTAACAGTCAGTATCGCCAATAGTAAATAAATATACCCGCATTATAGAATTTAAAATTTCATTCCCTTGTAATGATTGTAAAAAGCATTAGGTTTAGCGGGAAACTGCTGATACAATTATAAGAATATTTTTACTTAATCCCCATCACCATTTTGTCCAACATGTCCAAATAATAATGTCACTTATTGAGAAATACGGACACTATTTCAAAGTAATTCAATTTGTTATATAGGTATTTGATTCTAATTTATACCCTGTTTAGAAAGTTCGCTTACACGAACAGAAAATTGTAGGTCAGATATTTTTGAACGCCAGTGTAGAAGAGTATAAAATTATTTCGTGCCATGCTATAGTCCCTACTAAATCTGTTCTTTTACGTTCACCATCTCAGTATGAGTCTAAGGTGACTTGAAGTCATTCTTTTACTAACACATTTTATTTTACTAAACTAAGCACAAATTAAAACTCTACTCTAATCTATATTTTACTTGTTCCTAGTATTTACTTTCATACAAATATCAGCCAGCTTGACATTTTATATGTTGGTATCACTGTACAGAGAGTACACTGCCATCTTTCGGAAAATTGTGCAATTACATTTTCTCACGTTATATGAACGAACTTACGCTATGTCGAATGGATGCTTAAGTAAGAAAATATTTACAATTCAATTTTTGAAAAGGATAACTATGAAACTTCAATAAAGTCAATCCCTCTCAGTAATTATTTAGGAAATGCTTGCTACAAGTGAATAACTTACTGGTATGTTAGATGAATTAGGTTATGTTAGAAGTGAGTTTTGTAATATAGTGGATTGGACTTTTTCCGTTGCTGGTGATAAAATATAAAATATAATTATTATTTACGACGTTTCGAAGATTGGTTCTATCTTTGTCATCGGGTGAGAAGGGAACCTACTCGTTCGGGACTGTTACATACAGCTGCCTGTATGACCGTTTGTTTATATTTTGCGATGTGTAGACTATATGGTGTAGGTTACAATAACTTAGTATTTTAACACGTCTGTTAGAGAGAGGAAGAGGAAATAATTAGTGTACCTTTATTATGCGAAAAATGTTATTTAAATATACCCTCATAATCAACATTATCCCCAATGGCTAAGTCTAGTGGGTCGTTCTGATCTCATAAGGTGAATGACATTAAATGTGATCTGCCCATCGATTTCTTGGCCTATCAAGATTTGTTCTTCCTCTATATCTGTAGCATATTTACGGTACTGCTTAAGTTTAGATTTCTTTTCATGTTTGCAGATTTGTTTAATACGGTTTTTATCTAATACACGTAGGCCTACATTTCTCAGAAATCTTATATTTATTTTGGTAATTCAATTCTCGTTTTATTAGTCTTTAGTTATGTTTCATAACCCAGACCAATAGGCTACAAAATTGCTGGAAATGCCATAACTTTATTCAAGTTTTACAGCATACTAATTTGCTTATATAAATCTATATTTAGGATCCTTTCAAACTTAAACGGTTAAGTCAATTTTCACCTCTCGTTAACGTTTTAATTTTGTATGCAATATATATTTTACATTCCTCTGATTGAGATTCTGGCAGATATGTGCATAATATTATTAGACAGTACATCTCACTTGACGAAATGTGTCAGAGGTAGAATAATTGTTTGTAAAATACATCAAGACATGTATTGTGGGTCCCTATCACCACGGCATGGCGCGTCCTCAGGTTGCGGATCGAGGAGACGGCCTCCAGATATGGAGGGTAGCTGTGAATATATTCAATAAGCAGTCGCGGACAGCCGATGAGGGGTGGTCCTCCAGCTTGAGGATTGGGCGAAAGGCTAACAACCCATCACCGTAAAAAACAGCTTGTTACGAATCCTTCAAATAAGCCACGGAATGGGACTGATTCTCTGGCACGAGGGAAGCCGGAGGGAAAAAGACGTTTAGGGAGGCCGAGACGTAGATGGGAAGATAATATTAAAATGGATTTGAGGGAGGTGGGATATGATGATAGAGAATAGATTAATCTTGCTCAGGATAGGGACCAATGGCGGGCTTATGTGAGGGCGGCAATGAACCTGCGGGTTCCTTAAAAGCCAGTAAGTAAGTAAGTAAGTAACTAAGTAAGTAAGTAAGTAAGTACGTAAGTAAGTAAGTATAATACATCAAGTCTTATTAGTGTAACATGTAGCTAATCATCAATGTATGCAATGGAGGGGAAAAGGGACTGGCCAATCTATTCCATTATCTCCTGGCTTAGTTGCCTCATGAGTGATTCCTTATTGGTACTACTTATGAGGTTGAGATCTGTCTGCGAAAAGTTGACTAAACAACAACAAATAATAGAATATATTTTATATTATTAATCTTTACAATAGCGTTACCAAAGGAAGGCGGCTAGGAAGGACCCTACCGAAGACATTATATTACGGCATAGTCTGGGAGAGAGGGGTTTGGGTGGGGTAATGACATTTTTAGACAATTGTGAGTATAGGCCTATGCAAGGTACATCAAAAGCCTAAACTAACCTAACCTAACACTGATTCGATCTTAGTAAAAATCGCTTTCTCTGTAGGAAACCATGGAAATTAGATGTATGTTCTGCCCCTCCCTCCCGTCTATCCCCTTTCACCTCGAAGGAGCGCTTTCGCCTGCCTGCACCTTTCCGTTGGTTCCCACTTTCACTGCACTTTCTATCCTTATTTCGGTATGTACCCAATTTTTCTTTTATTTACAGTTTATATGTTTGTATAAAAAGCTAAATACTTAAATACATTCGTACTTGAAACTGGTAACGCAATTATGAAGAAATAATGTTACATTAAGTAGGTTTTCTCAACCAAATATTTATTTTATAATGGTCTCGTCATCCACCACAATATTGGCTGCAGTATTATCTGTGAATCGCCTCAAACGACATACAGAAAGTAGTCCAGATTTTTCTTAAACTTGGGCCTGTTTACGGGTCAAATTGCTCACTACCACAGTTAACGATGTAGGATTCTAGGCGATCTAGTGGTATTGTATTTATTTACATTTCATGGTATTCGTACATCGCTTTACAGTCAGAATAAGAAACATGTCAAAAGAATCTTAACAGGCTAATACTATAAAATCTTAATTATAGTCACAGTCTAGTTGGAATATATAGAGAAGAGTTTTACAATAGGGTAAACTAGGGTCTGTTGGACAGTCGGGCATGTTGGACACTCTGAACTTTAACGTGTTACCTCGCCACTTGTGGGCACCACATTCTGCTAGAAGACAATGACGGAAGTAGCCCCACTCGTGGCTACTTCCGTCATTGACTTCTAGCAGAATGTGGTGCCCACAAGTGGCGAGGTAACACGTTTAAGTTCAGAGTGTCCAACATGCCCTACTGTCCAACAGACCCTAGTTTACCCTATATGATACTAGTGCAACACAAGGGGTTCGTATCGATACTTAATATAAGAGAGAAATATTCAAGTGCAGTTGTTGAATGTCATAAATTCACCTACAGAATAGAAGGCGTGAGAAATTAGGTACTTCTTTAATTTGACCCTAAATAATCTTATGTTTTGAGTTTGATTTTTCATATTCACGCGCTCCTTTTTTATAGCAAGATAGATGGTGTCCTTAATCCGACAAGTCTTTTTTTTAGCGGCATAGTATACAAATTATTTAACATAAAATGTAGCAAGACATAATTTTAAGCATCATAATGACATACTTCCATGATACTCAGCCTTATATAAGTTAACAAGAAAAACATATAGAAAAGTTTAGTGTCAAGTGTAAGAATTATTTGATTATGGAATTGAATATTCAACAGTTCCCAATTATTACTAATAGGCCTATGTATTAGATTAACAAATTAAATCTGTTTCAGATATTACTAAGAAGAAAGACGGTGTGTGTGGAAACAGTCAAGCATTGTCCATCTGCCTGCCCTCCAAGTATAGCGGCGGGAGAAAGAGGCAGACTCCAGTCTGCGCAAGCAATGGCGTCACCTATGCCAGCTACAACGCCTTGGCTTGTTTGCGACTCTATAATCGTGGTAAATATAAAACATTTTTCTTTACGTTTATTCTCTCCTTTCTTTCTCTTTTCTCATTTGATTCTTTTTTTGCTTTATTTATATCTCTCCTTCCTGTTTGTTTTCAAATTCCTTCCTTACCTTCTGTCATGTCTTTTCCCTTCTTTTTTCTTTCTTTCTTTTTTCTTTCTTTTTTCTTACTTTCTCTCTCTCTTTCTTTCTTTCTTTCTTTCTTTCTTTCTTTCTTTCTTTCTCTCTTTCTTTCTCTCTTTCTCTCTTTCTTCCTTCCTTTCTTTCTTCCTCTCTTTCTTTCTTTCTTCCTCTCTTTCTTTCTCTCTTTCTTCATTTCTTTCTTTCTCTCTCTCTTTCTCCCTTTCTTTCTTTCTTTCTCTCTTTCTTTCTTCCTTCCTTTGTTTCTTTCTCCCTCTCTCGCTTTCTCCCTTCACTTCATATTTCTCCTTACTTCTCGTGTTATTCTCTTTATCTCTTCTTTCATTCAATCTTGCATTCTTTCTTCCTCTTAATTTCTTTTTTATGTATTTTTTATCTCTTCTTTTACTTATTCCTTCTTTCCTTGCTCTTTTTCTATATTTTTCCCTATTTTTCTTCTCTGAATTTCTTTCCTTATTCCGTATCTTTTGTCCTTTCTTCTCTTTATAACTTCTTTCATTTCTCCTATTTTCTTTCTGTCTTGTGTTCTTCTTTCACTTCCTTTTTACTTTCTTTCCATCTTTCTCTGTCCCTTTCTTTCTTCACTTCGTTTCTTTCCTTGCGCTTTTTCCTCTTTATTACTTCTTTCCTTTCTTTTCTTCTTCCTTTATTTCTTTCGATCTTTACTTCATTTCTTTCTTCATTTTATATCTCGTGTTCTTTCTTAACTTTATTCTCCCATTTCCTTCTTCCTCTCTATTCCTTTCTTCACTTCATTTCTTTCCTTACATTCTGTCTTGTATCCTTTCTTTTCTTTATTCATATTTCCTACTTTCTGTCTCTCTCTTCCTTTCTTTTTTCACTTCATTTCTTTCTTTATTTTCTGTCGTGTATCCTTTCTTTTCTTTATTCCACCTTTCCTTCTTTCTCTATCTCTTTTTCTTCACTTCGTTTCTTTCCTTATTTTCTGTCTTCAATCCTTTCTTTCTTTATTCTATCTTTTCTTCTTTCTTTATCTCTTTTTCTTCACTTCAATTCTTTCCTTATTTTCTGATTTGTATCCTTTCTTTTCTTTATACCATTTTTCCTCTTTCTCTATCTCTTTTTCTTCACTTCATTTCTTTCCTTATTTTCTGTCTTGTATCCTTTCTTCCCTTTATTCAATCTTTTCCTCTTTCTCTATCACTTTTTCATCACTTCATTTCTCTTCTTATTTGCTGTCTTGTATCTTTTCTTTTCTTTATTCCATCATTTCCCTTTCTCTATCTCTTTTTCTTCACTTCATTTCTTCCCTTATTTTCTGTCTTGCATTCTTTCTTTTCTTTATTTCATCTTTTCTCTTTCTCTGCCTCTTTTTCTTCACTTCATTTCTTTTCTTATTTTCTGTCTCATATCATTTCTTTTCTGTATTCCATCTTTTCTCTTTCTCTATCTCTTTTTCTTCACTTCATTTTTTTATTTGCTGTCCTGTATCCTTTCTTTTCTTTATTCAATTTTTCTTCTTTCTCTATCTCCTTTTCTTCAATTTATTTCTTTCCTTATTTTCTGTCTTGTATCGCTTCTTTCCTTTATTCCATCTTTTCTCTTTCTCTATCTCTTTTCCTTCACTTCATTTCTTTCCTTATTTTCTGTCTAGTATCTTTTCTTTTCTTTATTCAGTCTTTTCTCCTTTCTCTATCTCTTCTTCTTCACTTCATTTCTTTTCTTATTTGCTGTCTTGTATCTTTTCTTTTCTTTATTCAATCTTTTCTTCTTTCTCTATCTCTTTTTCTTCACTTTATTTCTTTTCTTACTTTCTGTCTTGTATCCTTTCTACTTTTATTCAATCTTTTCTTCTTTCCCTATCTCTTTTCCTTCACTTCATTTCTTTTATTATTTGCTGTCTAGTATCTTTTCTTTTCTTCATTCAATCTTTTCTTCTTTCTCTGTCTCTCTTTCTTCACTTAATTTCTTTTCTTATTTTCTGTCTGGCTCGAGGGATGACATAGGCAACTATAGACCTATAAACTTGATGTCAAACTTACACAAACTGTTTTCAAAGATAATAGCAAAACGGATAACAAAAACCCTGGACGAAAGTCAACCTCCCGAGCAAGCAGGATTCCGCACAAGTTTCAGCACGACAGATCATCTGCAAACCATAAACCAGCTGATAGAGAAGTCAGAGGAATTTAACTTACCTTTGTACCTAGTGGAAGGCAAATACATTCGTCTATTGAGCAATATTTATAGACAAAACTTTGCTAAGGTAAGAACAGAAATAGAAGGTCAATCATTTCGTCTAGAACGCGGAGTACGACAGGGTGACCCAATCTCTCCCAAACTCTTTACAAGCGTTTTGGAAAATGTATTCAGAAAAATGAACTGGAACAAGCAACAGGGAATAAACATAAACGGAAGACACCTAACAGACCTAAGATTCGCGGACGACGTAGTCCTATTCGCAAAAACACCAGAAGAACTACAGTCAATGCTCCAACAACTCTGTACACAAAGCAAAACCGCAGGTCTATCAATGAACATGGCAAAAACACAGCTGATGACAAACAGACAAGAAATCCCCATCTCAATTGACGGAACAACGCTACCATATGCAACAGAATACGCATACCTAGGCCAACTAATTTCCTTTAAAGACAATACTGGAAAAGAAATAAGAAGAATAATATCCTTAGCTTGGAAATCCTTCTGATTCCTCCAGTTCATACGCCTTGACAAGACAATCAGCAGAAGACTCAATTTCGAAGTACTACAAACCTGCGTCTACCCAACACTACTTTATGGATGCCAAACATGGTCGACAACAAACAGACAGATGAATGCGCTAGAAATATGCCAAAGGAAAATGGAACGAAAAATATTGGGAATAACTATGAGAGACAGAATTTCCAATGAGTCGCTGTCCCAAATGGCATCAACAACAAACGTCACACAAAGAGCAAACAAATTGAAGTGGAAGTGGGGAGGCCACATCGCGCGGATGAAAGATGAAAGACGGACATACAGAGCCACCATGTGGGACCCGCGCACAGGAGACCGGCACAGAGGCAGACCAAGGAAGAGGTGGGCAGACTTCTACACAACACAAGCAGGCCAGCAATGATCCAGAATAGCAAGAAGTAGGGGAACATGGAGAACAATTGGATGTCGACTACAAACGAAGACAGTGCCAGCCACAAACAACATCCCAAGTTGACTCAGTGAAAGTGCATTCAATATAATAAAAGTGTTAGTGAAATCAAATTAATCAAAGTGACAGCGAAATCAACTCCAACCAGACAAAGAGACACTAGACACAACCTAATGCGGAGTAGCTCACCGCGTTAGTGGAAACAGAGCTACCCTTTAGCAGGAGACCTTTGCCCTTCAAGGGACACATTAGGCTATTATTATTATTATTATTATTGTTATTATTATTATTATTATTATTATTATTATTATTATTATTATTATTATTATCATCATCATTTCTTTTCCTTATTCAATCTTTTCTTCTTTCTCTTCTCTTTTTCTTCACTTCATTTCTTCCCTTATTTTCTGTCTTGCATTCTTTCTTTTCTTTATTCCAACTTTCCTCTTTCTCTATCTCTTTTTCTTCACTTCATTTCTTCCCCTATTTTCTGTCTTGCATTCTTTCTTTTCTTTATTCCATTTTTTCTCTTTTTCTTCACTTCATTTCTTATCTTATTTGCTGTCTTGTATCTTTTCTTTTCTTTATTCAATCTTTTCTTCTTTCTTTATCTCTTTTTCTTCAATTTCTTTCTTTCATTATTTTCTGTCTTGTATCCTTTCTTTTCTTTATTCCAGCTTTTCTCTTTCTCTATCTCTTTTTCTTCACTTCATTTCTTTCCTTATTTTCTGTCTAGTATCTTTTCTTTTCTTTATTCAGTCTTTTCTCCTTTCTCTATCTCTTCTTCTTCACTTCATTTCTTTTCTTATTTGCTGTCTTGTATCTTTCCTTTTCTTTATTCCATCTTTTCTTCTTTCTCTATCTCTTTTTCATCACTTCATTTCTATCCTTATTTTCTGTCTAGTATTTTTTCTTTTCTTTATTCAATCTTTTCTCGTTTCTCTATCTCTTCTTCTTCACCTCATTTCTTTTCTTATTTCCTGTCTTGTATCTTTTATTTTCTTTATTTAATCTTTTCTTCTTTCTCCATCTCTTTTTCTTCATATCATTTCTTTCCTTATTTTCTGTCTTGTATTCTTTCTTTTCTTTAGTCCATCGTTTCTCTTTCTCTATCTCTTTTTATTCACTTCATATCTTTTCTTATTTTCTGTCTTGTATCTTTTCTTTTCTTTATTCAATCTCTTCTTCTTTCTATATCTCTTTTTCTTCACTTCATTTCTTTTCTTATTTGCTATCTAGTATCTTTTCTTTTCTTCATTCAATCTTTTCTTCTTTCTCTATCTCTTTTTCTTCAATTTTATTTCTTTCCTCATTTTCTGTCTTGTGTCCTTTATTTTCTTCATTCCACCTTTTCTCTTTCTCTATCTCTTTTTTGGCTCATTTTTTTCCCTTATTTTCTGTCTTGTATCCTTTCTTTTCTTTATTCCATCTTTTCTTCTTTCTCTATCTCTTTTTCTTCACTTCATTTCTTTCCTTATTTGCTGTCTTGTATCTTTTCTTTTCTTTATTGAATCGTTTCTTCTTTCTCTATCTCTTTTTCTTCACTTCATTTCTTTTCTTAGTTTCTGTTTTGTATCTTTTCTTTTCTTTATTCAATCTTTTCTTCTTTATCTCTTTTTCTTCACTCCATTTCTTTTCTTATTTGCTGTCTTATATCTTTTCATTTCTTTACTCAATCTTTTCTTCTTTCTCTATCTCTTTCTCTTCACTTCATTTCTTTTCTTACTTTCTGTCTTGTGTTTTTTCTTTCCTTTTCTTTTCTTTATTCCATCTTCTTACTTTCTATTTCACTTTCTTTCTTTTTTTTTCTATAACGCTTCCTTTATTTGCTATCTTCATAGCTTCATTCTTTTCTTTTTTCCTTTCTTTCTATCTTTAATTCCTTTTTTCTTTTTCTCTCTTCCTTTCTTCCCATCATTTCTTTCCATACTTCCTTTATGTGTTTTTTCTTTATGGTTTATTTTCTTTCTTCTTCCTTTCTTTCCTTCTTTTTCCGTTCCTTTCTTATCTTAATTTCCTTTCTCTTTTCCTTTGTTGCATTCTTTCTTTTTTATTCCTTTCTTTTTTCCTCACTTGGTTTTTCATCTCATTTTTATTTCCTCTTCTTCTTAGTTGTGGCCTTTGTTTTCTTTAGTGCTGTTTTTCTTTGTATCTCTTTCCCTCCCTTCCTACTTTCAAATTAGTCCCTTTATTATCTCTTGTGCTATTTCTTTTCTTCATCTTCCCTTCCTTTCTTTGTAACTCTCTTCCTTTCTTTCTTTTCTTAATTTCTTTCCCCATTTTCTATCGTGTGTCATCCCTATCTCTAATCCGTCTTCCCTCCTTTCTTTCTTTCCTATTTTCTCTCTTCCATTCATTGTTCTCCTAATTTCTTTCCTTATTTTCTGTCTTGTGTCCTTTCTGTTATTTCTTTTTTTCCCTTGTTTCCATATCTTCAATTCTTTCTTATCTTAATTTATTTCCTAATTTTCTTTGCTGTGTTTTTTCTTTATTCTTCTTATTTTCTACCTTTGCCTTTTTATTTTATGTTGTAAAGATATAAATAAATAATTAATGAAGTTCATATCTCAATTTGGAAAGATTTCACTACATATTAGTTGAAAACAACAACAAATTAATAACGTTATCATGATGTTCTTGTGTATAAAGGACAATGCTTACAATGTCTACAATACTTAACTAGATTGTTATACTATCATTTTGAAACTTATCTTCCGACCGTCTAATTATGAATTGTGATATTCCTATAATTCTAGATAACCAGCAATACATCCCAGTGGAATTTCAGTAGTGACAAATTTAATACCATGTTACTCCAATATAATAAAACACTACTACTTGGCATGTTTATTCACTTCATGATATAATTAATTGCAGATTTGTGACATAGACTTTTCTCACTGTATGTTCCTAACTTTAGATTTACGAATCCTGCACGATGGACCATGCCAGTACCGCGATGTCGTCATTTCATCCGACGATAATAAAGTCTGCAACCTGGCGGATAACAACGCCATCATGATGCCCGTGTGTGGCACGGACAACGTAACATATCCTAACCCATTCATACTGCGCTGTGCCGCGTACAGAGGAGCTATATCTTCAGGTGCGTCAGTGTGTCTTGTATTTCCTAACAGGCGCTAGTGTCTTTAACAATTTCTCTAACCACTGAACAGCCCCCTTCATCTCCTGACATCGTAAAATATTATCGTTGTCAATATTATCAAACACTAGCCCGTTGACCTATTTGGATCTCATAGTCATCATCATCACCATCATCATCATCATCATCATCATCATCATCATCATCATCACAATCACCACCACAATTATAGTCATAATAATTCTTCACGAATAGTAGATTAGATGATTCAATTAAGCTAATAAATAAAGTCTATCAGGTATTTCTAATTATTTATCCTCTCGACTAGTGGTTCAAAATTTGTTGTGATGTTCTATATATTTGTCTTAAAATGTCTAAATTATGTTTCTGTTTCTTAATTTTTTAATAAATAAATTTCAACATGGTTAGGCCTACTGTAGAATTTAGTAGTTTTTTGATGCAACAAATTGTATTCAATTCTTTTCTAAAAAGTCCAAACTCTTCTGTATTTGATCGTGGAAAGTATTTTCCAGAATGATCCAAATTTCGTCGCCATACAGGGTGAAAGTGAAATAACCCTGCAGATTTTCAGGGCGAATAGCTCATGTTGTAGCCTATGTAACAGGAAAGTGTATTACCATATTGATGGAAAGTACATAGTTTTCTCAGAAAAAAAATATTTTTCCCTAAACGTTTATTCGGTAAGTATTGCGAGTAGGATCGTGATTTTTATTCATATCGATAGAAATCTTAATAAACAATCATTTATCTCTGTGGCTTATTTCCGATTAGCGTGAACAGTTTTCGTGTAACTTTAATTTAAAAACCACTCATTTCAAGACACGGAACGATGCGAGCAGATTGCAACGTCATAGCGAGAGAGGGAGACTCCCGTACTGAGACAAACCTGAGTTCGTTGAACTCTTACATATTTATTACGAGCAGAATGACGAGTATGTTAGCGGCGATGTTGCCAGACTGCTGAAACTTCCAACTTAATTTTCTAATTAACTGTGCATTTAATCACAAAACGTAATATACGTTTTCTATTCCTTTAAGTGTACCCTATCGTCCTTCTCAATCTGCATTGTTATTTCACTTCAAGTCTGTATAGCTGCTATCGTTGCAACTGCAGAAATGTTTCATCTTTCAAGCCTTGTTTTTCTTTTCTTTTTCTTTTTTAGACTTGTAGTCTTAACAGTCGTAAAATAATATAAATATTTGGTCCCGTCAGCTATATATTGATACTGTATTTTCTTTTGTTTCTTCGTTAAAAATATATTTGTTAGGCCATTCGATGCACTATACATATTCAAACCATATTTTTAAAACCTAATGATAGTGTTAATATCTTGGACTCACAGTGATAGCCTCATGGAAACTGTAGGTCGCTGCTCCGATCTGTAGTTCACTGAAGCGCCTGTGTTTTTTTTTTTTACAATTTATTTAAGATAGTTTGCGTATATTATTTATCTCGGTAGATAGCGTTCAAAAACGATTAAATTGGCAATTTTATGTTGCAATTACTTGTCTTCTTAGTTATTGCCCAGGCCACATACTCCTAAAACGCATAGTTCAGATTCAACATTTTTCTTAAATGTCCTCCCAAAACAGTTGTATCATTTCAGTCTTAGAACATTTTAAGAATTATCTAGACATCAATGTTTATTTCTCACAACTTTAATTTAATTCTAACAGCTTTAACATATTGACTGTGTTTAGGTAAAAGGGCTTAAACCTAATTTTAATATGATTTTTTTGCTGTAATTAGTTACAATTTAATTACAAAACATGAATACATGTCTTTTGTAATTATATTTACATTCTTTCATATAAAGTAATTAATAATAGTGTGTTAAAATTTAATTATAGCTGTTTCAGGAAAATTTTTCTTTTGTGAGATAAGCTCTTTTACCTGAATATCGTCGATATGATACTCTATTTCTAAGACAGAGGTTAATTGTATTTACTGTTTGAACTTACAGATATTGAAGTAGAGCACGAAGGAGCATGTGACGATAATTTAGTGGGAAAAGAAACACCTGATTACGAAGAGGATCCTTGCCAACAAATTTCAAACTCGGCACAAAAGAAACCGTTGTTCTGCGCGTCTGATGGCAGATCCTACTACTCTGCCCAGGAATATGCTTGCGCCGTCAAGGCCAACAGCGATTGGTTCCATTGTAAGTACCGGATCTCTGACTTACTTTTAAAATGTATTCACCTCAAGTAGACAGTCTTTGCAAAATGAGAACTGTCATCGATATGAACTTTAATCGAAGTACTCGGGGAGGAAGAGAAGAAAGAGTTCTATACTCGTACTTATCATTTTTCTTTGTATGGGTATAAGAATTGTCATTTCACAACTTAAAATAACATACGACAATGCTCATATAAAATTAAATTATCCATAATCTGATCTGCATTAATAACAAACGGAAGTTTTTTTTGTAGCAAAGCATAACAAATAATGTGGCAAATAATTTTGTTCATGTCCAATAAATTCGTAATTGTAGGTTTAAAAAAAAAACCATAGTCCAAAAAATGTAAATTTTAGATATTAAGCATATGGTGAATCTATTGTAGCGGTCACATTCTGGATTAGTTGTTAAAGGAAAAAACACCTACGGTATTTCATGTTATAGGAGTGGAAATTTTCAGTGGTTTTCATAAAATAACCATAGTTCAAAGATGTTTTTTCTGTGAAAACAGCGAATGTCCAGGACGGTGATAGCATTTACAACTATCCCATTCATATCATCTTGAAACATTTATCTATACAATTTTAAACTGTAGTAGATTGGCAGTCCTGCTTCTTATATACGCGGCACAAGCCACCTCTTTTCCTTTTTCCATCTTCTTATTTTCCTTGTTCTCTTAGTACTCCCATTGTCCTCCTTGCCTTCGTCTTGTTCCTTCCTTCCCATTGTTTTAATTATTTTCTTAGAACCCCCTTATTCATAATTCATTCGTATTTCTCTAGTCATCCCCTTGTTATTCTTGTTTCCTTTTCCCATTCTTCTACTTGCATTCGTCTCGTTCTTGTATTACACTTGTTTTTCTTGTCTTCCCTTGTACTACTTGCATTCGCCTTGTTCCTGTCATCCCTTGTTCTTTTTGTTCGCCTTCTATTTTTGTTCTCCTTGTATTCCTTTGTTCTCCTTGCACTCATCTTCTTCTAATTTTCGCATTGATTTATTTACTGTTCTCTTTGTATTCCCCTTGACCTCTTTGCATACGACTTGTCCTTCTCTTTTCCGTGTTCTCCTGGAATCCTCCTTGCACTCGTCTTGTTTCTGTCTTCCCTTACGCTACTTATTTTTCTCATTGTATTCCCCTTTTCTTCTTTGCATTCTCCTTTTATACTTATTTTTCTCCTTCTATTTTCATTGTTCTTGCATTCATCTTGTTCTTGTTTTCTCCATGTTATACTAAATTATTCTCCTTCCTTTGTGTTTTCTTGGTCTTGTCTTCCCTTTGTTCTACTTATTGTTCTCCTTCTATTACCCTTCTCCTCTTTGCATTCGAATTGTTTTCCTCTTTCTTGTGTTATATTATAGTTCTCCTTGAATTCCCTTGCACTCTTTGCAGTGGTCTTCTACTGGTCTTCCCTTCTTTATGCTTATTGTTCTTTTTGTATTCTCGCTGTTCCTGTTTCATTCGCCTATTTCTTGTTTTCTTCTTGTTCCACTTACTGTTCTCTTTGTATTCCCATTGTTCTTCCCGCATTCGTCTTGTTTTTGTCTTCCATATCTCCTACTTATTTTTGTCCTCGTATTCTCCTCGACCAACAAGCATTCGTCTTCTCCTTGTTTTTCACCTGTTCTACTTATTATTGTCCTTGCATTCCCCTTGTCCTCCTTGCATTCCTCTTGTTCTTGTTTTCCCCTTGTTCCACTTATTGCTCTCCTTGTATACCCTTTATTCTCCTTGCATTCGTCTTGTTCATGTCTTCTCCTTATTCTACTTATTGCTATCCTCTTATACCCCTTACTCTCCTTGCGTTCGTCTTGTTCATGTCTTCCTCTTATTCAACTTATTGTTTTCCTTCTATAATCCTTGTTCTCCTTGCATTCGTCTTATGTATGTCCCCCATTATTTTACTTATTGTTTTCCCTGTATACACCTTCTTCTCGCATTCATCTTTTTCATGACTTCTCCTTGTTCTACTTATTGTTCTCCTTGTATACCCCTTATTCTCCTTGCATTCGTCTTGTTCATGTCTTCTCCTTATTCTCCTTATTGCTCTCCTCTTATACCCCTTACTCTCCTTGCGTTCGTCTTGTTCATGTCTTCCTCTTATTCAACTTATTGTGTTCCTTGTATAACCCTTGTTCTCCTTGGATTCGTCTTGTTTATGTCCCCCCATTATTTTACTTATTGTTCTCCCTGTATACCCCTTCTTCTCGCATTCATCTTGTTCATGACTTCTCCTTGTTCTACTTATTGTTCTCCTTGTATACCTCTTATTCTCCTTGCATTCGTCTTGTTCATGTCTCCCTATTATTTTACTTACTGTTCTACTTGTTCCATTCGCCTAGTTCTTGTCTTCTTTTTGTTCCACTTACTACTATCTTTGTATTCCCATTGTTATTCCCGCATTCGTCTTGTTTTCGACCTCAACCTTTCTACTTATTTTAGTCCTTGTATTCTCCTTGACCAACAAGCATTCGCCTTCTCCTTGTCTTCCACTTATCCTACTTATTGTAGTCCTTGTACCCCCCTTGCCCTCTCCTTGTCTTTCCTAGTTCTACTTATTGTTATACTTGTATTCCCCTCGTCCTCCTTGCACTCGTCTTGTTCTTGTCTTCCCCTTGTTCTGTTTTATTGTTCTTGTTGTCTATCACTTGCTTTCTTTGCATTCGTCTTGTTCTTGTATTCCCTTTCTCCTACTTATTGTTCTCATCGCATTCCCCTTCAATTTCTTACATTCTTCTTTTTCTTATCTCGCTTTCTACTTATTCCCCTCCCTCTTTCTCTTAGCATTTGTTTTCTTGTTGTCTTCCTCTTGTTCTAATTATTATTATTCTTGTATTCCCGTTTCCCTTATTACATTCATCCTTTTTTGTATTCGCCTCCTTCTATCTATTGTTGTCCTTGTATTCCATTTGTCCTCCTTGCATTTATCTTGTTCCACTTATTTTTCTCTTTGTACTTCCCTTGTCCTTTCATTCGTCTTGTTTTCGTCTTCGCCTCGCTCTACTTATCATTGCTCTCGTATTCTCCTCGTCTTCGTTGTATACGTGTTGTTCTGATCTTTCTTTGTTCTACTTATTTTTCTCCTTGTATTACCCCTGTTCTCGTCGCATTCGTATTGTTCTGTCTTCCCTTGTTCTACTGATTTCTCTACTTGTATTTTCCTTGATCTCTTTGCACTCATCCTATTCTTGTCTTCCTCTTGTTCTACTTATTGTTCACCTATATTTCCCCAGTTCTCTTTGATTCGGCATGCTTTTGTCTTCTTGTTCTATGCATTCTTTTCACAGTCTGTCCCTTATTTTCTTTGCGTGTGTCTTGTTTGTGTCTTCCCCGTGTTACAGTAATTATTCTTCTTATCTTTCCCTTGTTCTACTTATTTTACACCTTTTATTCCCCTTCATCTATTTGCACTCGCCTTGTTCTTGTCTTGCCCTTGTTCTACTTATTGTTCTCCTTCGTTTTCCTTGCCCTCTATGCATTCGGCTTGTCCTTGTCTTTTCCTTGTTCTACTTATTTTTCTCGTTGTCTGTCTCACCTTTTCTTTGCATTTATCTTGTTATAGACTTCCCTTACATCTACTTATATATTTTCTTCTATTTCCCTTCTCCTCCTTACATTCGTCTTGTTATTGTCTTCTCCTTTTCTACTTATTTCTATCCTTGTATTTAGCACTTTTTTCGTTACTGTCTCCCCTTGGTCTACTTATTTTTGTCCTTGTATGCCCCTCATTCTTCTTGCATACGTCTTATTCTTTCTTTAAATTGTTCTGCTTATTTTTCTCCTTGTATTACCCTTGCTCTCTTTGCATTCGACTTATTCTTGTCTTCCCCTTGTTCTACTTACTCTTTTTCTTGATATCCATTGCCCTTGTTGCATTAAACTTCTTGTCTTCTCCTTGTTCTAATTATTGTTGTCCCTGTATTCCCGTTGTCTTCTTCGCAATTGCTTTGTTCTTGTCTTCCGTTTTTCTACTTATTATTCTCCTTGTAATTTTATTCCCTTGTTAACTTTATACTCGTTCTACTTACTTTTTGTCCTCGTATTCCCTTCATCCTTGTTTCATTCGTCTGTTCAGGTGTTTCCCTTAGCCTACTTATTGTACTCCTTGTATTTTTCTTGTTATCTTTGCATTCGTTTTGTTCTTGCCTTCCTCTTCTTCCATTTGTTTTTCTCTTTGTATTCTGTTTGTTCTCCTTGTATTCGTCATGTTTCTGTTTTCATCATGCTCTACTTATTTTTCTACTTGTATTACCCTTGCTTTCATTGCATTCGTCTTGTTCTTCACTTCCCCTAGTTCTATTCATTATTCTCCCTCTAAATACCGTGTTCTCAGCGCATTCATTTTTTTCCTGTTTTTTCCTTTGTTCTACTTACGTTTTTTTGTACTCCACTTGATCTCCTTGTATTCGTCTTCTTCATATCTTTCCATATTCCACTTACTTTTCTCCTTTTATTTTCCTTGTTCTCTTCACATATTTTTGTTCTTGTTTTCCCCTTGTTCTACTTATAATTTTTTCTTATATTATCATTATTGTCTTTGCATTCCGCTTCTTTTTATCTTCATTTATTTCTACTTATAGTTCTTCCTATATTCCCCTTATCTTCCTTACATTCTTCTTTTTCTTACATTTCCCTAGTTCTTCTTTTCGTCCTTGTATTCCCTTCTTCTCCTGACATTAGTATTGTATTTACAATTCCGCAGTTCTGCTTAATTTTCTCCTTGCATTTCCCTTGTTCTCTTAGCATTCATATTGTTTTGATTTCCCCTTGTTCTACATACTGTTCTCCTTACGTTAACAATGTTCTTGCATTCGACTTGTTCTTGTCTCTCCCATGTTATACTTATTGTTCTCTTTGAATTCCCAGTGTCCTTCTTGCAGTCGTCTTCTCATTGTCTTTCACCACTCCTAATCAGTTTTCTCGTATTCGCTCTAAACCCCATGCATTCGTCTCTTTTCTGTATTCTCCTTTTTCCACTTATTCTTCCGCTTGTATTCCACTTGTTCTCCTTGTATTAATCTTGTCATTCTCTTTCAACTGTTCCACTATTTTCTCTCCTTTTATTCCCCTTTCCGTCCTTACATTCGTCCTGTTTGTGTCTTCCCCTTGTTCTACTTATTTCTCTCCTGTATTCCAATTGTCCTCGTTGCATTCGCGTTGTCAAGGTCTTCCCCTTCTTCTACTCATTGTCTGCTTTCCATTCTTCTTGCTCTTATCTTCCCATTGTTTACTTATTGATCTCTTTGTATTTACCTTCTTCTCTTACATTCATCTTGTCCTTGTCTTCCCCTTATTTCACGTATTGTTCTCCTATATTTCCATTCTTCTCTTTACATTCGACTTGCTTTTATCTTTCCGTTGTTCTACTTATTCTTCTCGGTGTCTGTCCCTTGTCTTCTTTGCATTTGTCCTGTTCTTGTCTTCCCTTCCTTCTACTTGTTTTACTTTTTGTATTCCAATTCTCATCCTAGAATTCTTCTTGTCATCCCGTTGTTCCACTTATTCTTCTCCTTGCCTTTCCCTCTTTCTCTTAGCATTTGTCTTCAGATTGCCTTCCCCTTGTCCCAATTATTATTCTTCGTGTATTCCCGTTATCCTTGTTGCAATCGTCTTGTTCTTGTCTTCTCTTCCAACTACTTATTGTTACCCTTGTATTCTATTTGTCTCCCTTTCATTCTCCTTGTCCTACTTCTTTTTCTCCTTGTATTTCTCTGTTCTATTTTCATTAGTCTAGTTCTTGTTTTCCCTAGTTCTACTTACTAATATCCTTCTGTTCTCCTCGTCCTCGTTGCTTTTCTCTTATTCTGGTCTTTCCTTGTTCTACTTAATTTTCTCCTTGTATTTACCCTGTCATCGTCGCATTCGTATTGTACTTATGTTCTCTAGCTCTACTTATAAATCTTCTTCTATTTCTTTTGCTCTCTTTGCACTCGTCTTATTCTTGTCTTACCCTTGTTATGTCTTATTGTTTCCTATATTTCCCTTGTTCTCTTTTCAATCGGCTTCCTTTTGTTTTCCCCTTCTATTCTCTTTCCGTCTTTGCATTTGTCTTGTTGCAGACTTCCCTTCTTTCTAATTATTTTTTTCCTTGTATTTCCACTCTTCTCCTTACATTTTTCTTGTTGTTGTTGTTGTTGTAGTCTTGTCCACATCTGTGGAGTAACGGTCAGCGCGTCTGGCTGCGAAACCAGGTGGCCCGGGCTCGAATCTCGGTCGGGGCAAGTTACCTGGTTGAGGTTTTTTCCGGGGTTTTCCCTCAACCCAATACGAGCAAATGCTGGGTAACTTTCGGTGCTGGACCCCGGACTCATTTCACCGGCATTATCACCTTCATATCATTCAGACGCTAAATAACCTAGATGTTGATACAGCGTCGTAAAATAACCCAATAAAATAAAAATAAAATAAATTGTTGTTGTCTTTCTTTTTTCTAATTATTTCTCTCCTTGTATTTTCTTTTTTTTTTTCTTAGCACTTTTCTAACTCTTGTCTTCTCCTTTGTCTACTTATTGTTGTCCTTGTATTCCTCTAATTCTTCTTCCATACGTCCTGTTCTTATCCTCTCATTCTCCCCATATTACTATTGCTCTCCTTGCATTCGACTTGTTCTTATCTTCCCCTTGTTCTACTTACTCTTCTTCTTCATTGCCGTTGTCCTTGTTGCATTCTTCTTGTTCTTGTCTTCTCCTTGTTCTACTTATTGTCGTCGTATTCCCGTTGTCCTCCTTGCACTCGCCTTATTCTTGTCTTCCCTTTTTTATACTTATTATTGTCCTTCTATTCCCTTTGTTCTCTTTGCACTCGTCTTGTTCTTGTCTTGTGCTCGTTCTATTTATTTGTTGTCCTTGTATTCGCCTTATCCTCGTTACATTCGTCTTGTTCATGTTTTTCCCTTGTTCCATTTATTTTTCTTCATGTATTTCCCTTGTTATCCTTGCATTCACCTTGTTCTAGTCTTCCTTTCCTCTACTTATTGTTCTTCTTGTATTTCCCTTCTTCTCTTTGCATTCTCCTTGATTCTGTCTTCCCCTTATTCTGCTTATTCTTCCTGAACTCCCATTCCGCTGCTTCCGTTCGTATGTCCTCTTCTTTCCCTTGTTCTACTGATTAGTTTCCATTTATTTCACTTGTTCTCTTTGCATTCGTCTCGTTCTTGTCTTCCCCATGTTCCACTCATTGTTCATCTTTTTTCCTTGTCCTTCTTGTATTCATATTGTTCTTGTCTTCCCCCTGTTTTTATTGTTCTCCTTTTATTTTCCTTGTTCTCCTTGCATGGAAAATAGTTCATTCCAGATAAAATATAGACAGAATATACCCTAAAAGGTTTTTCCTAAAATATTTTGACTCCCTTCCTCAAGCAAGAATTGAAATTATACATCTGGAAATATCGATTCTACAAATTAATGTAATATCTTT